>NC_086241.1:27990000-28704166 GCF_036321145.2 Pelmatolapia mariae
TCCTGCACTCAAATCCATCACGAACAAGCAAAACACACACAGTAATCAGCTAAATCATCATCCCAGAAAACAGATGCTATCACTTCCACAGCTCATTACTTGCGCCTCTTTTGCATGGATGCTGATGAGGTTTCTGATGAGCGATCTACAGCGTGTCAGCCAGGCATTAATTAATCCACGCTGACCCCAAGGACCAAGCACTGAAAACAGGAAGGCACAGAGGGGATGCGTAAACATTTTTAGAATTAATTACCACCAAACGAGCTCTGATGTGCCACAAACGTGTCACATGTGCGGGAAGCAGCTGTAAAACATTTAGACGGTTCAAGAAACTCTAAACAAAGCACCCTGCTGAACTACTCCACGCTCTTTCTGTCATCTTACAATTGTCTCACAGTCTGATGATTCCTGGAACACTGTTGATTCTGGTAATGACTAATCATGCTAACTTTATTCTGCCCACAGTCAAACAGTGGTGGGCGTTGTGAAAGAACAAAAATAAATTCTTCTGTAAATAATGCTGTTTAAGATAGAGTAGCTAAATGTCACTTTTGACCTTTGAGAGATAAAAAAAAAAAAAAGTTTATCTTATTCTTTTGATAAATCTCCGTTAAAAAATATAATAGATAAGCTTCCTCTGTACATGCACTTGATCCGAAGAGCTAAATTTCTCTAGTAACCAGTTAACACAAAACAGTTTTAGTTAAAGACTTCACAGAAACAGTAATAATGCCGCTTTGTTCCACAATAAATAAATGAAACCAAGAAAACTAAAATAATAATAATAATAATTGCAAGATTACTAAACACAAACTGAAACCTTAACACCTTAACAACCTAAACAAACTTAACCTGAGAACCTCTAGTAATTTGTAACAATCATGAAGGTCATCTGCCATCATAATCATCCAAATCTACCACGTCTGGAATTTGGAATAAGATGCCACGGTACATCACTTACCACACTTTGCCAAACACAGAGTTTCTGTGATAATATTAGCCATGTGAGACTCTCTTCTTCTATCACATTTCTGTGATGTCAGTCACTTTCCTTCCTCTTTCTGTTCTGGAGGACTGCTTTGTGAATCATGAACGAAAGTTCGGACAGCGTTTAAGTTACAAATTCAGGAAGTTTATGTGGCTACACAGTACGGAGGCACACTCATGGAAAGATCGGAAGTGAACTGAAGGCAAAGATCTCAAACAGTGATGAATAACATGCAAAGCAGCACTGAGCAAGAAACATATTTCTATTTTTCAAGGCTGAGGGTTAAAAGACAGAAAAAAAACATTAATTAGTAGAATGCTTCCAAAAAAAGAGAACGCGCCGAGAAGCTAACCATAATTTTGTAAGGTCCTGTTCTCGGTTTCAGCACTTTGGTTTCTTGAAACAGAAGTAGTCACATTAACTAAATATAGTGGTGGTGGGTTTTTTTGCCCTGTCTCCCTTTCCTCACCCACAGCTGGTCATAACAGATGGCTGCCCCTCCCTGAGCCTGGTTCTGCCAGAGGTTTCATCCTATCAAAAGGGAGTTTTTCCTTCCCACAGTCTCCAAGTGTTTGCCCATAGGGATCGTCTGGTTGTTGTGGTTTTCTCTGTAATATTGTAGTGTCTGTACCTTACAATATAAAGTGTCTTGAGATTTTTATTTGATGCTATATAAATAAAACTACATTGAATTTAGTGACCATAATTACACAAGTAGCTGCAGTGCTAAGTGACCAGCTAACGCTAGCTAGCTTATTTGCATGAAGCAAGACTATGACATATTGTCTCCATTCTCTTCCTGCTCTCTTGTGCTCTCTCTGCCTTTCTCTGTAGCCTCATGACTTCTCTGATTAGCTCCAAAAGTTTATTCTCTCTGTCCCTCTTTTACCTTCTCTCTTCCTCATTCTTCTCCTCTTGGTCACCCACTGCTGCACTTGACCCTGAAGTGTCCTCGGGGTTGGAGGTAATTAAGAAACAGGCCTAGTTGCAGGCCTCTGTCCTAACACCAAATCAATAAGGGCAAACTAAGGCCAAGTATCTGCAGCAGGCTTCGCACCCATTCCCTCCCCGTCCCTGGATTCTTGCAATCCTAAAGGCCGAGGAAATAAAAAATGTCAGTTGACAGAAAGAGAAACAAAGCACATTTTAGGAAATGTAAGTTTATTATCTTGCACTGCAGGGTTCTCCAATGCTGTCCTAATAGAAGACAGAAAATAAGAGAAGAGGGAAACACATGTGCACCATAATCCCTGGATGCAAACTTGGGAAAACTGAATTAGAAAGGTGGTACAGCAGGACACACAATATCCTACAGAATTTATTTACTTGGATGAACTATTTGGTTTTGGAAAGAAGAAAACTTGCTGATAGGAATACTAAAACTATGAATAAGACTACCACATCTACTTCCTGCCTTATCAATGTGGGTTCTGTATAGGATGAACTTTATCCATAAATTAAAGATTGTTAAATGTCTATATTACAAACTGCATATAGTTATTGTATCCCCATGCTATGCTGGTGAAATTCATGGCCCCTCTTAGCAGTCTACACCTTGTTCCCTAAAAAGATGCTCCATACAAATCTGAGAAAAGTCGTGCATTCACTCCTGATGTTTAATAATGATTTTCAACTGTGCAAAAAATACTGAAGCCTAACACACATGGCCCCACCCATAAATATGCAAACTTTAAGCCTTAATATAACGTAAACACTATGTTGAGTTATGTTTTTTAATGAAGGACGATTCATCTCCCTGTTCACTTGCTATGAAGAGGGAGATAAACTACAGAGACCGAATGTTTTTCTACCAGCCTGTAACCATGTTCATATCTATTGTGGGTCTTGGTTTGTCCTGTCTTCCTTTGCTCTCTTCTTGTCACCCCCAACCACAGCAGATGGCTGCCCCTCCCTAAGCCTGGTTCTGCTGGAGGTCTCTTCCTGTTAAAAGGGAATTTTTCCGTCCCACTGCTGGCCAAGTGTTTGCTCAAAGGGAGTCGTGTTGTCTGATTGTTGTGGTTTCCTCCCTGATATAAGATAAGATAAGATAAGATAAGATGACCTTTATTAGTCCCACACGTGGGAAATTTGTTTTGTCACAGCAGGAAGTGGACAGTGCAAAAGTTCTGAAGCAAAAATTAGAATACAATAAGAATAAATACTGTACACAACTGTACAGAATAGAATAAAATAAAATACTATATACAGTAGAATAAAATAGAATAAAATATACAATAGGATAAAAATAGAATACAAATGCTGTATTCTATTCTATCAGCCTTTGAGTTTAGTTACTTAAAATAACAAGGATACTCCAGTCTGGTTTTTTTAATGCTTTGGTAAGCTGACATGAAGCATACAATAGGTGTGGTAAGAACTTGGACTAAAACAGACTGTAGTAAAACAATAAAAACTGGAAAGAAGAACAGTTGCTATTAGAGACCAGTAGCAGCTGGGTGACCCTGCATGATCTCATCCTCTCTGCCCTGCTCTGTGGTAACTCTCCATTGTGTCTCTTTCTCCCTCTCCCTGCTTACTTGTATCAGTATTTTTTCCAGAAATTGTGCATTGTTTGGCCCGGCCAAACACAGTCAGAGGGGGTTTTTGTGTCAGTGTGTGTAGCGGGGGCACGTGGAGATGTAGCTGCACGTACGGGGGAGGGGTGGAGGTGAAGGCTGGGGTTGTGTGGTTTTGTTGTAGGCCTGGAACTCCCTCGTGGAGAGAAGTTGTAACTCACCGTGCATTTCCGCTTCTGAAACAGACACTCTGCTGCGAGGAGGAAAAGATGACAGCTCAGCAAAAAAGAAAAAAAAGAAAATTAAAAAGAAAAGGGTCGTGTTTTTCCAAAGTTGATCTGCATTACTGTTTGTTTATTGGAATTAGAGCAATAGTTTTGTATCCATTGTAAAATAATAATAATAAGGATAATCATAATGAATATAGAATCATTACTATTAATATATCTCAGAAACCCTAAACGTTCGTTTTATGCAGAGGTGTGTTCACAAGGGGGGCATCAGGTGGCACCAGGCACCCCATAAATATGACTGAAGAAACAAGCAGTTATTCAATGCTTTAACTCATATATAGTGCCACTTTTCATATGATACCATCTGTATTTTCCACAGTGTATTAGTCAAGTATTCTTTAAACGTCCTGGAAACAGCCATGGCTCTGTAGAGTTTTATTGTAGATAACCACCAAACTAATTGGTGACTTTCTAAAGAAATAATAAAACAAGAATCATAACACAAAACAATGTTTGTATTGTTTGGATCTAAATTCATTAGCTTGCACTCTGCACCACGCAGCCCTGCCAGATGGACTGCTTATTATGTCAACCATGTGTTCACTCACACATGGCGCGCACGTCGACCACGTTGGAGTGCATGTGTTTGTTGGCACACAAACTAAAACTAGCCCATAAATAAACAACTCCACTTCAATTACGGCAGTGTTTTTAGAACGGACCTTTAATGTAGTCTAAAGCACTTTAAGTGGTAAGTACGATTTGAAAGATGCTATATAAAAACAAGTACATTATGATAATATTCAAACATGTGGGAAAGCGGCGGGTTATTGCCACATACCGGGCATTTTCAGCAGGCAGGGCATTCAACAAGTCATGGCTGAAACATTCAGTATGTTTGTGGTGGATCATGACGTCAATATATAAGAGTACAACAGTCAAACCCTCAAATAGTCAAATAAATAGTCAAGTCACTTAACTCACAGAATTACTTTACTCTTAAGATACAGTACTTGTGTTTCTTTATTTCCATAAAATCCAGAGTAACCAGAACAGCGCATTTCTCTTCTGAAAGGGCAGTAGAGACAATAGTAGTGAGTAAGTCAGCACCATCAACAGCACCCTTTACATTGAAAAACAAGAAGCACTCAGAGAGCACACACCTCCACAGAGGCAGCTCACTCTCTGAGCAGTATTTACTTTTAAGGGAACAGTACTGTGTTTTGAATATTCATCTTCTTTGCTCTTTTTAAAGGTACTTTAAGAAGTTTGTAGTGCAGTAAAAATCTGGGGCAGCATACAGTTCTGCTTTGATTACAGAAACATTATGTAGGACTAGGTAATGGATAATAGATGTTGATCAGTAAATACCTGGACATGAATAACTTTATTTGATTATATAATATTATACTGCAGAATGTATTTGAACTAACTAGGCAGCTCATTCTCTTAACAATACTTTAAAGATATAAAACATCATTGGGTCAACTTAAAAGAAAAGCAGATGTGAAATGTAAAAGTGAAGAGTCAAATGTGACATGAAAATTGAATCCAGACAATAATGTGATATTTAAAATCCCCATATACCAGAATCATTTCCTAAATGAAATACAGACAAAAGCAGCAGAATTTTAATCAAAGTTTTAAAGAAAAAAGTCACATCTGACCTTGAAGAAGAGGTCAAAGGTACAAAGTAATGAGATATTTAAAATCCCCATATATCATTCCTTATATGCCTATATGATGTCAATACAAACAATGTAAGAAACATAGCTCTATATGGCATTATCATGACTTTGACCTTTAGATTAATCTCCTGACCTTAAAGAAGAGGTCAGAGGTCAAATGTGACATATTTTTTAAATTCATATGGTACTTTCTAGTTGCTGACATTGCACACCACACTTGTAGGAGTCACAGTGTTATAATGTGTTTAGCCAATTATTGATCAACAAATCATTAAGTTCATCTTGAAGACCTTGGTGGATATAAGCCAAATTTGAATGGATTGTTAACCTGACCTAAACCCCTACAAAGTTTTATCAGAATTCATTCGAAACTTTTCGAGCTGTCGTATTTACAGACAGAACGACACGCATGCACGCACACCCTTCCAAACGCATAACTTCCTTGGCAGAGGCAGTAACTTCACACAGACCAAACTCTCTCAAATGAATGGAATCTGATGGAGAGATGCTCCTGCAAGGGGAAATCCACGCAACAGAGCAAAAGTCAAGTGAAGACATGGCTAGAACAAACAGAACCTGCGTGAGTTTGCATGAGTTCAGTATTAGCTGCGTCCCATTTCAGGAGCAAACATATAGATCACGCCAGAGTTCACGAGAGCAGCCAGGAAAAGGACTGTTGCTATCAGGGGTGTGACCATACAAGAGAAAACATCGCACGCAGCAACTCTGAAAACCAGTTTCATAAAAAACAAACTTTGGTTTGTGTGGCGCATGAAAAATTTCATCCATGCCAGAGTACAGGGCAGGTGCTGCTTTGCAAAGTGATATTAATAACTTGTAGTTGGGAAAAAAAAAGTGTGATTTCAGCTGTCTGCCACAGCTGCAGTCTGTTAACAAGACCTTGATGCAGGCTTAGTGAACTGTATTTTAGGATTAAATTCAAATGAGTACACTGGACTTTATAACAGGACGCTCTGAAAGACTGTGTGGGTTTACCAGCGTGATCTTCATTCACGTGAAACCACAATCAAACCACAGCGGAGGAGGAAAAGAAGTCCGAGCTGAATTATCAAAATTAAAGGTTAACAGGGCCTATAAAGCAGCATCAGCAAAAGGACAGAGGGGGAATGGAAAAAGAGGTTAGTTAGGGCAGATAACTGCGTCACCTAAGTCCACACAGTGAGTCACTGCCCGCAGATAAGTCACTGCTTTTATGAATGGCAGTTGGTGAGTGTGGGCTGGAGGTGGCAGGCAGATGGGGGCGTCTGGCCTAAGCGGAAAATAACAGCAGATAGTGAAGCTACACCAGAGGATATGTGAGCATAGCGGAGAGGACTAAAGAGGAGAAACAAAGAGACAAAACACACATGGCAAACCTGCTTCCTTTTCATGTTCCCTTCAAGCACCGATTCTGCTCAGTACTCCACTAAAGCACACTGTCACAAAAGCAATGTCCAGGCTGTTATTACCCAATAAAACCCCTGGCACGGGGAGGAGTGCTTTCCACTGCACTCAGATCAGCGACGGAGGGATTTAAAGGTCTGAATGCTGAGCTGACGGATCTTCCCACTAAACCGCTTCCCTCAGTGATGGAGACGGAAAAACATCTCTGGTTAAAGTCAGTCAGGACACCCGCAGGGCTGAAATGAAGGAGTCTATAAAATCCAAACGGTACAAGATCAGAAATACGTCAGTACCACTTTCTTTAAGTGCATTCAGAGATTAAACATCCCTTTTTAAGTAAGAGGAAGCAATTAGGACACTGTTTCACTGCTTGAGTATTTAGTTTTTTAATTATTTTTTTTCATCAAGGAGGTGTCAGATGTCTCTCATAATTATCTGTGCAGCATGACTAAACATAATGTCAGAGTCAGAGAGAGGCACCTTCACTGTGCAGGGGAACAAAAAGTCTTGTGACAGATGGCAGGGTCCCCGCAGAGCCCTGATCTCAATATCAGAGAACAGCTGAGACAGCCTAAACCCACAGAGGAACTCTGGAAAGTTGACTGGAATAACCAGTTTGCCAAGTACAACCCCCCCCCCCCCCCCCCCCCCCCATAAAAAAACCCCACACCAAGTATTATTATATGTTAAGTGCTGATTTATGTTTACTTTAAATAAAGTTAATGATAAAATAAAACTTACCAGCAGCACTCAATCAGACCCGAGCACTCGCTGTTTAAAAGTACAGGCAGATCCCCCTTTGCAAATGCACGTTTTTTGGATGTTGGACTGCTGTGCCCAAACAAATACTCACAAAGGATCTACCTTACGTTTTCCTAAATCTCCTTTAAATCCTCCTGAGACCCTGCGTCCTCACGGTGGGACACTACATTGTGACATTTCTGCTGGTTATGCTTCATTCTGCTCAATAACATGTTTTAAACTTTGTTAAGCAATTGTAACCTTATTGTGTCATCCTGTAAAATAAATCCAACGTCCCCATGTGAGGACATACTTTTATTAAAAAAAACAAACATTTTTTTTATATATATAAAAACACTGATCCAAATTAAGAACACTTTAGATACTTTAACAGTTGATGGCGCTAATCTAGCACCTGGTTCTAATCTCTGTAATTACCTGACAAAGCGAACTAAAGGTGGCAGCAATCATTTCACTAGATGGTAGTTATTGATGGCAGCGGTTCAGGTAAAGGTTCAAGGGAAGAACCTTCTAGGAATTGTAAGAGAAGATGGATGTTACAAGAGGGTAATTATAGACAAATGTATATGATAATCTCAACAGAGGATTGGTCAACACAATGGCATCAGTTGTTCGACAGTGGCCCGCTCACCACTGAGCAGGACGTGGTTCCTTCTTGTTTTACAGTATGTCGTCTTCTGAGAGAATCTGGACTGAGCTGGCATTGCCGTCACCACAAGCCCAAAGTCTAATCTAATAATCTGCTGAGGAGAACTGGCCCAAATATCACAAAGACCTAAAGTGCGGATCTGCAGCAGGAGTTGAGCCTCAAAATTATCAGAAGTGCTTTCACCACCATTCTCTGTTTTTTCAGTAGGGAAAAAAAGGCTTCTTTCAAGTTGCTAACACTGGAATACTGAAATAACCCATGTCTAATTTAATCAAAATCAAAATAATTAATTGATAGAAGGATAAAGTTATGGCTACACAAAGCAGATCAGATGGTGGAACAAGATCAACCAGAACAAGCTGGCAACACACCACAGGTATAGATGTGCTTAAGTCATTCCAAGAGAACAGCCTATGTACTGCTTATTCTTTTATCCATGTCAGAATCACTTGAAATTGCAATTTTTAAACAACTTTGGGAGGGGTGT
This sequence comes from Pelmatolapia mariae, assembly GCF_036321145.2. Taxonomy (NCBI): domain Eukaryota; kingdom Metazoa; phylum Chordata; class Actinopteri; order Cichliformes; family Cichlidae; genus Pelmatolapia; species Pelmatolapia mariae. Next base: position 27,998,728 of record NC_086241.1, read on the forward strand.
GTGTGTGTGTGGGGGGGGGGGGGGGGGGGGGAGTAGGTTATGTAATGATCTCTACTGTAACATGACACAAAAACTCAGGATCATTTACTGTGCTTGTACTTAAAACTTCAGTTTAAATGTCAGTTTCAGGTCAACTTTTGAAACCCCGTCATATTTTCTAGTGTATTCCGGCTGTGAACTCTGACATAGCGTCATGAACTTCATGCCTGCATTTGTTCTAGCTGCTGAGTCATTTTACACTACCATAATCCCCCCATGACGTGATGCTTTATTGCTATCGTATAAAGAAAGGAAATTTAAAGTTTACAGACTAAAGTTTATAGAGCACAACATCAGGTTCACAATAAAGGACTGCCTCAGTTCTTTAGTCAAAGTTATTAACTCAAGCTCGTATTTCTCCACATTTCTAGTCTTGCTTCCAAAATTTCTTTTAGTCACATTAGGTAAAGGTAAAGTAAAATTCTGCTAAACTCCCATTTTCTTAAGTCCAAATAACTTGACTGTCATGCAAAAACATTGTCAGTTCTACGTGCAAGCTTTCAAGCAACAAACAAATGAGGCACATATTGCATCACATACTCTTTATTCATTATTTCTTCTTCAAACACATTTTCCTGATGTACATGTACATTTCCATTCAAAGGAAATAAAAACTCAAGTGAGGTAAAAGTGCTGAAAAATGAAATAGTTTAATGGTTGTAACCATCAAAGTCACAATCACGAAGCTGACAAAAAAGCTCTTCTGCATTAACTATTTCCAAAAAAATATATATATAGTGCGACAAAGTTCATATTTTCCCCACTTTTTTTCCCCCATTCAACTTGTGTTACCACAGGCATCCCTTCACACACGCGCAAACGAACACACGCTCCTCCACATGTTAACGTAAACACATCTGTTTCTGCTGCAAACAAAATAAATCATCGTCATACAGAAACTGTAGGACAGCTTCTATCACATTCCTATGGCATAAGACTTGCACTTTATACAAGCATAACCACTAAATATCTCATCTGCATCTCCCCTCTAGCAAAGGATACAGCTACTGGTGTCATAAGGGGGGAAAAAAGAAAAATGCTGTACCAATTAACAGCAGCCCAAACATGTGAGCCAACTCAAGGTGGTGTGAGAGAAACACTGGCAACTTTACAGCAGAAAAAAGTGGCCAGAAAATAAAGACAAACTACAATATTCCCTTTCCATTCACAGAGAGTTCAGACATACGTCAGCCCAGTAAAGGAAAGGGTTAGAAACAAGCCCCGCAAAAGCTCGGGCATAGTCATCAGAGAAAGCCACAATAACCGTAAACATGTGAAAGCAGGGTGGGGCAAAGGAGGATTGGAGGAAAAAAAAAAAAAAAAAAGGCACTGGACTAGCATTCCAGACTGCTATCAACTTTCTAGGAAAATGCAAATTTGCTCGCACTCTCTTTGACCTCGCTCTTAACGGCTGTTGGTGAGCGACATCAACAAAAAGCCTAAGACGAGGCTGGTTTTCACCACACAGCGGGCTTCAAACTCCAACTGTGAGCAGCAGCTGGTTCGGCATGTGGCTCCAAGCCTCATCATTACTTCAAAGATCATAATCCACTAGGAAAAAGGGATTTTAGCCTCAGAGTCAATGTTCTGTCCCCGAGCTTTCAAAGACGACATCTCAGGGTTAGGAGAACACCACTAAAAATACAGCTTTTGGCACAAACCTAGGAGAGCCTCTGAGTAACGATAACATTTTGGAGCGAATGGGTGTAAAGATAAAAAGCAGGGCTGCTGTCGGGGCGTAACGAGCTGAAGTCTGCAGCCTACCTCCACCTTATCTAGGAAGAGCCTGTAGTAAGGGTGAGCAGAGGGAGAGTCAGGATTACAACAAAGGAAAGATGAAAAATGAAGAGAGGTAGGAGGGGGCATCTCAGGATCAAGGGCAGATTAAACCAATTTGCTCTCTTGTAAATTTAAAAGAAAAAAAAATATATAATAATAATAATAATAATAATAATAATAATAATAATAATAATATGAAGGGGACAAAACGGTCTTCAAAAACATGCAGTCCCTGAGGACCAGCACGGCTCTCACAGCAACTGACCAAGGCCTCTTTAAAGTGTTCCACCAGTGTGGGAGGAGGTCTTTACTCTGCGACCTCCAGCTACTGTGCCACCGTACAGCTCGTCAGTGCACTTTAAGTATTTCTTGCTTCGGATGGGGAACAGAACAGTCAGACAAACTGAATTAGCCCAGCTGTTTTAGAGAATAGAGTGCTAGGCAAATGCTGGGAAGATTATTCAGTTGAAAGGTGTAAATATACAGCACCTGTTTGGAAAAAAATCTCAAAATGTCAGATTACAGAATGCATTTGGGCAAGACAGAGGTCAACATGACTACAGCGACGTGACGGCCCAAACTTATAACAAAAACAAACAAAAAAAAAAAAAAAAAAAAAAAAAAAAAAAAAACCACTGTAAAAAGAAGAGGGCTCAGATGGCTGTCATGGGAATGACTGCATATTTTAAGGAAAAAAAATAAGGTTTGGGACAAACTAATGTTAAAGAAAAATAATCTTAATAGGAAAAAACCCCTCAAATTTTAAAGTCAAACCAAAATTACTTTGCTCCTCAACCAAAAATATGTGCATTCACCTTATAAACTTGTATCTAATATAGACAGTTTTATATCAAAGCTTCACAGGCTGAAAGAAAACTTTTGCTAACCTTTCCCCCTTTATGACCACCATTAAAAAACCTTTTAAAAAGATCAACTCTCCACAGAGTGACAGGCACTTGAGTGCTTCAGTTGCTGGTTGTAAAGCAGACTTTTGGTCCAAGAGCATGTTCTTAAAAGAAATTAAAAAAAAAAAAAAAAAAAAACCCAAAACAAAACGGAAAAACAAAAAACACGCTGCAGCTAAGCTGACACAGCACAACCTGCCCCTCAAATGTGACCTGCAGCCAGACCAAACTGATCTCCCTCAATTGTTCTATCAACCCCGACATTGTGAGCCAACCAGATAAGAAGTCTGCGGTTATCTCACACCAACACAAGCCACAGTGAGATCAGCAGCAGCAATACAGGGAGCCGAACTTCTGAGAAACTAAGGGCATTTGGGAGAACAAGTTCATGAGGAAATCCTCTCAAACTTGGCTGCTGTGATGTCAGAAAAACCAACAGGAGCAGTGGTGGCCAGAAATACTCCCAGCTTAGGTCATCAGTGTGTTCAGGTGTTCAGAAATTAACAGCTAATATTAGGCTTGGCTACAAATAGAAATTCATAGGTTTGGAGTGGCGACTTCATCTCTGCTGCCGTTTTGGTCGTAGCTTCCACACTGATGAAATTCCAGGTCTGAAAGGGGGAATGGTATCCCACTAGCAGGCATGTTGTCTGCCCTCTCCATGACCACAAAAGGGGTTCAAAACGCTCCGTGTCCCATCAGGCAACAGATGAGGAGGACAGGAAGTGATTCAGCTGCCACATATGTAAGGTGGCAGGGCTGCTGCAGATCACACAACCAGGCTCCAGCTCCCTGCTTCAAAGGTAGCTAACCCCAGGACAAAAAAAGAGAAGGATGATAATTATAGACCAAGAGTAATTGGAGAGGCACCGAGCTGCGTCAGAGGTGGCTCCCATTTCAGGGCTGCTGTCGAGCATGCAGTAGCTGTGAGGGACAACCCTTCGGGCCCCGCCATGTGCTGCTCCTTTTAAGGGAAGAGACAACTAGCCTGTCACTCCGGGACTCCCAGCCAAGCACATTCTCTAAACCCCCCACCAGGCTCAGTCCTGTCCATTTGCCTCCCACAATAACCCAGGGGCCGTGGCATGCGGAGGTCAATGGCAAGGCTTTCGGACTTAAAAGACAGGGAAAGTAGTGAGGTCATGTATTTGAGGCCTACGCTGTCTGAGAGTTCCACTCGAAGCCAGTCTCGACTGAAAGGTACAAGGCTGAGGAAACAAGGTAAAGGGGGGGGAGGGAGGGGAGCCAATCCTATGTTGAAATTCACAGTGGAAAAATAAAAAATATATTTTTTTCTCTTTTGCATCATTTACAAATCACAGGCACCGCTGGCACAAATGTCTCAGAAATATTTACATGTCAAAATGAATTAAAACAAATCGGCTCCTCGCTGCCCACTGATTTCTGACAGGATATTAGTGTATTAGTGTACCACCTTTTCTCCCTCCACAGTAAACTTTAACACCGGTGATGAGCTTCCCCCCCCCCCCCCCCCCTTTTTTTTTGGCAGTCACCTATTATTACTCTTTCCCCAATAATACTATTTTTCAATATTTTATGCATTTTTTCCAACTTTTTTTCCTAACCCTTTTCTTTTTTTTCTTTTTTAAATCAAGATGAAAACCAAATGTAAGGCTACGGCATTAGCTCCTCTTTCCTTTCTCCAAATCACAGCCCATACGTAAATTACTGATGGGGTAAACCTGGAGGTTAAGGCACAAAATGCAACTCCATTAAGAATGGGATTGATAAACAGTGAAACAACCAAACATGAGGAGAGAAAAAAACAAAAAAACAAAATCGAAACACTTAAAAATATCACTTTCTATTCAATGACCTAGACACCTCTGTCGGTAAAGGAATGAGAAAACAAAAGCAAAACGCTTGTCCAATTAAATATAATTGTGCCTTGAGAGGAACAAATTATTTATTGCCAAACATTTTTTTATGTTTTTTTTTTTTTTTTTTTTTTTTTTTTTTAATTCATTCCTTCTCTTCTCAAAAGCAGCAGCAGTAACGACGCCATCTTGCTCATCCCAAGTCGTTTGTCTCGTCAGTTACACGGCAGCCATGTTGGAATGTTCTGGTTGGCCACATAGTAGTTGCTGAAGTTGTGGTCCCGGACGTAAGGCGCTGGCTGGTAATAGCAGGTGACACAGGACGCGTCGGGGATCGCGTTCTGCTCCGCCAGGACTCGGAAGGCCATCAGCGAGATGAGGTGGAGGGTCTGCCGCCGCTCGTGACCCATGAGGCACACCGTGCTCTCGTTAACCACTCGCCGGAGAATCATGAGGTAGTCGTACTTGCTCTTCTCCTCGCCAACAAAGTGGCTCTGGAGGTAGGATTCCACCTTACGCTGCTGCTCTCCTATGTCAGGAAAGTCAATGAAGAAGCGTGAGCACATGTATCGCTCCAGGCCCTTGAATTCCTCCTCGCTGGCAGGCAGGAAGTCCCTCACCAGCAGGTTGCAGTACTTGAGCAGGCCACCGCCTCGGATCTCCTCAGGCCGCTTGGTGGCAATGAGCTTGTTTCGCAGGTGGCTCAGCGCAGTGTTGAAGTCTCCATACATGCTTTCCCCGCTAACAGTGGGGTGAAAGGCCTCTGACATGGGTGCCTGCTCCACCTCATAGAAGGAGAGCATGGAGTCCAGCACAATCTGAAAAGAGTCGACACTGAACTCAAACTGCCGACGTATTGAGTCCACAAACTTCAGCTCCACGTTACGGCCATTATTGTTGGAGAGGGAGATGAGGCTCCAGCGGTCCTGCTCTGTGTTCACTTTGACTAGCTTCTGCACGTAGGCCTCTTTGAGGGTCATTGGTGTAATTTTCTCTTTGTTCACACCCTCAGGCAGGAAGTCCAGCAGGGTACCGAGCACAACATCCTTGATGAGCTTGAACTCAGCCTCGTGTGGCAAGTCCACCCTGAAGATGACGTCCAGGTCCTTGTAGCTCCAGCCAATATCTTGCACCAGCACGTGGCTGGCTGTGGAGCCATTAAGCCGTACGTCCTTCACCTTAATGCCGCTGAGCTCAAGGCGGGAGCGCACCCGAGCCACAATATCATTCAGCTGCACCTCCAAAGTAGGAAAGTTCCCCCGTCCATGAACGGGCACGACCTCAGTCAGAACTTCATTGAGCCGGCTCACCTGCTCCCAAGTCAAGACACTGAAGGGACAACTGTTTGATTCCTCCTTGTTATCCATCTTCTCAAAAAGTTTAGATTGACTAAGGAGGCAGGACAGAAAACACAAAATGTTAGTGACAGCCCTCAAGTGTGACACATACCAAATAAAGTCTACCATGTGACAATATTAGCCAATATTCTTTAAAGGAAACCAAATCACTTTTTCTTAATTTTACCAAATTTAGTCTAGCTGTAGTAATGAGTGTCTAAGGGGGGGCGGGCGCAGTTAAATGTAATCAAGAACCATTTTCTTGCCGTGAAACAGGAGCAGCAACAGCAGCGTTCAGCACGAGCACAGGAGAACGCGAGCACGAGACAACCTGCACGCTACACACAGTAAAAGGACAGAGCCCGTGAGGTTTCTAGAACAGCTCACTGCACAAGCCTGCCTTTTATTCCAGAACCGCTGAGAGACAAACACCGAGCTAGCTTCAAGTCCAGTAAAGCCGGGGGTCTCCCGAATAAACAACCAGTACTACTACTAGTTATTCACCACTACGTGGAGCGGCAAAAGTCGCCGCGACACACGTTGGGCAAAATTTTAAACAGCAGTTATTTGTTCCAGCTGACTTGTCAATTTAGCCGTGCGGAGGTCAAAATCAAGTTTTACTCTATGTACAGCAAATAAGGCTCAGTGCTAACAGCATTTAAAACGCGTACCAAACTCTGCTCTGAAACTGACGATAAGAATGCTTTATCACTACACTAGCAAGATAGTATTATGGTTAACTTAGTGTCGAGCCATATGGCCATAAAACCCTTTGTGAATTCAGCGGTTATGCAAAGTTGGAATATCCTCAAGCAACACACTTTTAGGTATCTACGTCTCACGTTAAAATAGCGCAACCGGCGACACGTTTTTGAATCGTGGCTACAGCACGGCAAACTTTAAATTTAGCAATTCAAACTTAGCGAACGCACCACTTTCCCCAACTACGAAAATAAAACACAGATTTGCGTAAGAAACTGAGGAGGGTTTTAAAAGATACATACATTTCCAAAAGGCTGTTCTGTAAGCATTCAAAGCCCGAAATGCGAGATGTGAAGTTTGCTGTCACGCACACGCCTCCACATAATCTACTGCCCGAGAGAGACACACAGCCACCGTTTAAAAGACAGCGTTAGAACCACCAAACCCACTGAAGACACGCCTGTTTTATATAGCCGAAGTACTACCTTTCCGAAACACATGCACCGCCGTGGCACGACACAGTTCCTCGGACTATGTAGTGTGCCGTTTACACTTAGAAAGTACAATGTGAGCAATACAACGAGGATAGTTAAAATAAAATACTAACTTTAAATATTTACCAAAAACCTCAGTTTTCATCGTCTGCAGATCACATAATCTTAGAATGGTCGCGTCAGATTGTACCAATGCGCTTTGCTAAGTATGTGATTGGCCAATGAGGTTTATGCGTTGCCAAGTAACCAGGAGCGTCTAGTTTAAGAGTAGCATTTAACTGTTGGTAAGCAAAGATTTCATAATTTAATTTAATTTCACTTTGCTGATATTTTGACTTTTATAATAAAATCCACTAATTTGTGTTACTTCAAAAAAAAATTCATATGTACTATGGATACATATTTATTTAAAACAGGGAAGCTAAAACTACCATCTATGTATCAGAGATAGCTACTGTTAATTATTACCATTTATGTGTTTGTGTGTGTGTTCACAGTAATTCTGACTCAAAATATTTATCCTGTGCATAATATTGCATTGCTAGTACTTAACTGTTTGTTTAAAAAATAGTAATTATCACCACTGACATTTGATTAAAGTACTAAGAATGGAGCTATTCTCAAAGCCATTGAATGAGCTGGAATATGGATAAGTAGTCGCTGAAGTACAGGGTAAATGTACTTATACTTTATTTTTTACAACTTTCTACTTCCACTCCACTGTATTTTAAGTGCAATCATTGCACTTTGTAGTCCATACTTTTTAAGTCTCCTGTGACTTATTATTTTTTTTTATTGTTAATATTATAAAACTACCTATCAGTGTGTAACTAATTAAAATGTCCTTCAGCTGTAAGTATCGTTTGAGCTTAAAACACTTGTTCTATTACTTAAATAAAAGGCCTAAATACTCATTTCACCAACTTCACTAAGCAGTCATTTAAACAAAACTATCTTTTAGCTCTTCTTAGTGTCACTTTTCATGTAACACCACCTCTATGATGACATAGGGCTCCACTGAAACCAGAAAATTGTGCCCTGTGTTTTTCACAATCCATTTATTCCTCATTAGATATTCCAAGTTCCTGTGGACACCCCCCAGCATTCTTCTTCTCCACTTAAATCAATAAATTCAAAAATTAATAATCCTGGAAATACCCCTGTATCTGAGTAACAGAATGCAACTCAGAGGTCAAACAAAAGCAGTCTTGAAGTCCTTAAATCTCTTTAATCTCTTGTCTTATTTAATGAATCATTTCAATGTAAGCAGCTATCTCCTGGAAGTTTTCAGTCTTTTGAATATGTGGCTTTACAGCTGAAGGCCCCATCCAAAGTTGTGTTTCTTAATGTTTACAGGCCTCCCAAATACTGCACAGACTTTTTTAACGATCTCAGTGAACTGCTGTCTGTGATCTGTGTTGATTTCGACTGTGTAATTATTGTTGGGGATTTTAACATCCATGTGGACAACCCTCAGGACAAAGGGACTAAAGACCTCAGTAACACTCTGGGCAACTTTGGGCTAACTCAGCATGTAACAGAGGCCACACATAATAGAGGACACACTCTTGACCTACTGATCTCCAAGGGCCTGAGCATTTCAAAGGTTACTGTGTCTGATGTGGGCCTGTCTGATCATTACTGTGTTTTCTTTGAAAGTAAAATTTCAGCCCACACAAATATATCAACAGCAGTGATCACAAAACGGTGTATAACTGAACACAGTAGTGAGATCTTTAACCAGGTCCTCCCATTAACACCTGACCTGTCCAGAGGTTCAGTCAATGAGCTCGTCACTAGCTTCAATGCTAAAATGTTAAATGTAATGGACACTATTGCTCCCATTAAGGTGAAGGTTATCTCTGGAAGGAAAAAGTCTCCATGGAGAAACTCCACACTGGTGAAAAATGAAAAAAGAGAGTGTAGGAAAGCTGAGCGCAGATGGAGAAAAACAAACCTCCAGGTTCATTATGACATCTATAAAGAGAAACTTCACAATTATAATTTACAACTGAGGAGTGCAAGGAGGTCCTACTTCTCTGACATCATCACCAAAAACAGTCATAATGCTCGGGTCTTATTTTCTACAGTTGACAGGCTAACAAACCCTCCTGTGTCAGTGGCAACTGAACTTCATTCGACCATGGCCTGCAATGACTTTGCCAAATTCTTCACAGAAAAAATCCAAAAGATTAGACAAGCAATTGGTTCATCAACAGCAGATCCAGGACATGTACTGTGTCCACCAAAAAACTGTTTAAACACCATCAAACAGTTTCACCCTATTAACAGCAAAGACCTGGAGGACATCTTAGGTCAACTGAACTCCTCCTCTTGCTGTTTAGATGTCCTGCCAACAAGTTTTTTCAAAAAGGTCTCAAAGACTTTGGAGTCAGACCTGTTACAGATCGTCAACTTTTCTTTAATGTCAGGTGTGTTTCCAGAATCACTAAAATCTGCTGTAATTAAACCTGTACTTGAAAAGGACAATCTTGACAAGACACAAATGAACAACTACAGGCCGATCTCAAATCTCCCATTTTTAAGTAAGATCATTGAAAAAGCAGTTTCTCAACAGCTCAATTACTTCTTAACACAGAATAACTGCTATGATGCCTTTCAGTCAGGTTTTAAACAGAACCACAGCACTGAAACTGCTCTGATCAAAGTGTTTAATGACTTATGTCTGAATACAGACAGTGGAAAAATGTCAGTCTTAGTTTTACTGGATCTCACTGCAGCATTTGATACAGTTGACCACAACATATTACTCAAACGACTGGAGAACTGGGCAGGACTTTCAGGAACTGTACTAAACTGGTTCAAAACATACTTAGAAAACAGGAAATACTTTGTATCAAAAGGTAACTTCACATCTGAGCAGACAAGTATCACATGTGGAGTTCCCCAAGGTTCCATCTTGGGACCCCTTCTGTTTAACATTTACATGCTCCCACTGGCACAGATTATAAAGAACAACAAAATAAACTATCATAGCTATGCAGATGACACACAAATATATATCACAATGTCACCAGGAGACCGAGGCCCTGTACAGGCTCTTGGTAAATGCATTGAGGAAATTAATGACTGGTTGTGCCACAATTTTCTCCAGCTAAACAAAAACAAAACTGAAGTAATAGTCTTTGGTGCCAAAGAAAAATGATTACAGGTCACCAGAGAACTTCAATCTATACACCTAAAAACCACAAACCAGGCGAGAAATTTGGGTGTAGTGATGGATGCAGACCTAAACTTAGAAAAACACATTAAGACAATAACAAAATCAGCTTACTATCACCTCAAGAATATTTCAAGGATAAAAGATCTGATGTCTCAACAGGACCTGGAAAAACTAGTCCATGCATTCATCTTTAGTAGGCTTGATTACTGTAACAGCATCTTTACAGGTCTACCTAAAAAATCAGTCAGACAACTACAGCTCATTCAGAACTCTGCTGCTAGAGTCCTCACTAAGACCAAAAAAGTGGACCACATCAGTCCAGCTCTGAGGTCTTTACACTGGCTGCCTGTCCGTCAGAGGATAGACTTTAAAGTTCTGATGCTGGTCTATAAAGCTCTGAATGGTTTAGGACCAAAATACATCAGTGACCTCCTGACCCAGTATGAACCTTCCAGATCCCTCAGGTCATCTGGATCCGGTTTTTTATCAGTTCCCAGAGTCAGAACCAGACACGGAGAAGCTGCATTCAGCTTTTATGCTCCATATATCTGGAACAAACTCCCAGAAAGCCTCAGATCAGCTGAAACACTCAGTTTATTTAAATCCAGGTTGAAGACTCACCTGTTCTCAGCTGCATTTGAATAAAGCACCAAATCCACACTTTTAAGCTTAAATTTCAAAACTTCAATTTTAACTACTGATTTTATCTACTGTTCTGATTTTATATACTGTTTTTTTTTTTGGTTTTTTTTGTTTGTTTGTTTGTTTGTTTGTTTGTTTGTTTGTTTGTTTCTTGTTTTGTTTTTTTAATCAATTTTAAATCATGCTTTTTATTTGTTTTTGTTTTTAATGTCTCTGTAAGCACTTTGAATCACCTTGTTGTTGAATTGTGCTATATAAATAAACTTGCCTTGCCTTAAAAATGCTTAAATGAAAACTCTCAATCTTGTTCTGAATTAGAGGATTTTTTTTTTTTTTTGATTTTTTTTTTTTAAATAATCTTTAACCAGGAAACCAGACTCTTAATATTAGGAATCTCTTCTGCAAGATTGTCCTGAGCTGAATCAGTTAGCATTAGCCTGCCATGGTTCATGATAGTGGAGTAAACTGGAGCTCCTGTAAACCCACACAAGCTTAGGGAGGGTCACAGAAGGGTCCTGTCTTGGATTTAGATTGGTGATCCTCACGAACTAAAAACTGCTGGTAGCCATATAAACCATCCTCTGACTAACAACATATTCACAAATTTCATGGGCTTAGTGTGATCATCTTACACCAGAACAAATGCATGTCTAAATCTGTCAAAACGTAACCAGTGGTCAGTTGCAGTGGCTGAGTACAGTTAATCTTCTGTATGTCTTGAAGAAAAGTGTGTTGTTTAATAGATATAAACGACACACTTGTTTATAGCCAAATACTTGGCCTTCTACTAACTGTTAACAGCAATACAGGAAGTTATACAGGAAGCAATGATGGCCGATACTTTCCCCAGCTGCTGAACCTACCTCATAGATTTCAATGGAAGAAACCTCACTAGAATTTCACTAGAACACAAACTTAAAAATCCTCTTTAGATCACACCTATATTGATAATCACCACATCTGCATGCTAAGTATCCCCAAGAAAGGTTTTCCCTTACTCTCAAAGATGAATTATTGTTAATGATTCTTTAGAAAGAACCTGCAGAATCCCCCTGACGCTGTGACAGGATTGAAAAGACCAATGTATTCTGAATGAGAACACATAATAATGAACAGACTTAAAGAACAAAATGAAACAATTACATAATTTAAGACTATTAAAGTACTCTGATTTTGATTGAGTCTGAATTTATTAAGGATTTGCAGCAAAATCAATAACAAAAAAAGTGAAATAATTGCAAACCGAACAAAGTGAAAAGTACAGTATACAAAACTAATGACGTCCCCATTCAACATCATTATATATAAAACTGTTCTAAACTGATGTGGGATTTCAAAAATGAATACCCTCCCACACAGTTACATACACTTCCAAAAAGCTGTTCTGTAAGCATTCAAAGTCTGAAATATGAGATATGAAGTTGGCTGTCACGCACACGCCTCCACATAACCCACTGCCTGGGAGACACACACAGCCACCATTTAAAAGACAGCATTCGAACCACTAACCCCCCTGAAGACAAGCCTGTTTTATATAGACAAAGTACAATCCACTGAAACACATACACCGCCGTGGCACGACACAGTTCTTCGGACTATGTAGTGTCTGGTAGATATTTTCCCCAGCTGCTGAACTTACCTCATGGATTTCTGTGGAAGAAACCTCGCAAGAATTTCATGCTAAGTATTTACAAGAAAGCTTTTCGCTCACTCTCAAAGATGAATTATTGTTAATGATTCTTTAGAAAGAAACTGCAGAATCCCCCTGACGCTGTGAGAGGACTGAAAAGACAACTGTATCCTGAATGAGAACACACAAAAATGAACAGACTTAAAGACAAAAAATGAAGCAATTTACTAAGGAATCGCAGCAAAATCCATAACAAAAAAGGGAGAAAATTGCAAACTGAACAAAGTGAAAAGTACAGTATACAAAACTAATTACATCCCCATTCAACATCATTATATATAAAAAAAAAAGTTCTAAACTGATGTGAGATTTATTTTCCTCGTGTCAAAAATGAATCCCCTTCCACATTGCTCACCCTAACACACAAACACATCAGTGAATGAGTCAGGGAATAGGTGACTTAAGATTCGGTTTCACGAGTAAGAACCATTTCCTTTCCTCTGCGTTGTCCACGACGATAAGACCGTGAGGTGAGATGAAACCACCGATCAGCAGTGTGACGTTTAAGCTGTGTCAGCTGCGTGGTTGTGGATTGTGGGTAGCGTGGAGCCCCTAAGGGAGCCAGGCTGTACACCAGCGTCAGTGAGTCAGCATCAGGAACACTGATAGGAAACTAGCCGATCAGCAAGGGGATTCCCTCCTCCTGCCTGCCTTAGCTTCTCATTTAAGATGTTTTTTTTTTTTAATTCTAACTTGTGATGACAGAAACTTTAATGTCATTTTCAGATTTCACTTTAATACAGTTTTAAATGATATTTCATTTAAGCGAACAAAGGGAAGATTGTAAGCTGATAAGGATGAGGGGGTTTACTTTCCCCTTTTATGTGATGAAGTAATCACAAAGATCACATAGATGAAAGAGGAACTTGTTTTGGGGCAATTGGGCAGTAAAACTGACGGGCTGCAGCTATAATGTTGGTTATCAGCGTTTGTAAAAATGAAAATGTTTAAAAAACAACCCTATGAATTTTCCAGAACACAAGATGATGTCTCAGAATCACTTGGCTTTGAATTTAACTATATAAGATAAGATAAGATAAGATAAGATATGATAGGATAAGATAGGATAAGATAAGACGACCCTTATTGTTATGTAAGCACAAGCATACAAAAAAATTGGAAGCACTGTTGAACCTGGTGTATAGAGACAAACAAACAGTCACACTACTTGAATAAAAGAGTAATAAGAATATGTTCAAATATTTTGTTGGTAACACTTTATAATACCACTTGCAACTAAGGATGTATTTCTCCTGTAATTAAATGGAATTTCACTCTATTTTATTTAAAGTTACAATGTATTCACCTACACATACTTACAGGTAGTTACAATAGAATAGGGAGGTAACAATTTGGGTTTTTACATGAAAAAAAAAACCTGTATGTAATTTTAAGTACTGTGAAAGTGAGTAATTCTAAATATTTAACAACTTTGGGTATTTAACTGGAAGATACAATTTATTACATAAGCAATTTAAAGTACTGTAAAAGTTATATTAAGTAGGGCACAAGAAGTTGTATGTCACAGGAAAGAAGAAATAATTACATTGTAAGTAGTTTTAAGTAGTGCAAAAGTAATCGCAAATAGTGCCTGATTTCTGTGTATAATGCTGGAAAGGAGACAAAAATTAGACTCTATGCAATGTTAAATACGACATAGGTAATTTTAATTAATGGCTAATTTCCTGATAATTTTCCAGAAAAACAAACAATATTTCCATATCTTGTACTTTTTGGGGCACAGGTCCAATTTTGGAGTGGATTATTTTCTTGCCTAACAAATCACGATTTATTACTAAGCATTTAAACGTACTTCCAGTATAACTATTTTTCCTGTAAAACCTGATGTATTCCCCTTACTCTAGTGTACCTACCTCTAAGGATGTGTAAATAAATATAATTAAGTTATAATTTCAAATAAAATACACTGAAATTCCATTTAATTTCAGGGGGAAGTACACTGGGGGAAGTCACTTATAAAGTGCTACCATTTGTGGGGTTTTTTTTTTTTTACTCCATTCTGTTCATCAAGAAATTATTAGACTCAAATTAATCTGATCCCGGAAATTTTTCAGTTAATCAGTAAGATAACATTTTATCATATGCCTTATTGGTAACTGAAGCACCTTTACACTGTTTTGGGATAGTTTAGAAATAGTTATAAGACTATATTTTCAGTTTCTTTCTCATCTTTGAAAATAGTAAAATCAAATACAGCAATAATGGGCTCCTTATCAAATGATTTGCATATATAGTATATGTCAGTTATCTATGTGTCAGTCAAAGATCTGCTACAGTGTGTCTGCCTATGGTTTTGGTCCTGACTTCATGCAGAATTGTCTAGGCCTGATGGCAGATGAAACCACAAGGCCTCAGGCGGCTGGTGAGTAGTCTGGGTGTGTTCAGAACTTTGACCTTTAAAGCTTAGCTGACATGTGTGAGCCGATAGCTTGGATGCATACACAGCTGCTCATCGCCCAGCTACTGCCAGTGTTTTTTTCAGGTGATCACTCATGGTATTGTAACAAAACGTTTGTTCATCTATTGAGGGAAGAATGTTAATGGATGTAAGTGAACTTGTGCACTTCATTAAAAACTGACTTTCTGGCGTTCTCTCAGAGGACTGTACTAAAAAGAAGACACACACCATGTGACTATAAAGGGCTCCTATTATTTTTCCTATCCTTTGGTCTATTATACAAGTTGTTTATCCATGTGAAGGGTCTACAGAGTTACAAAAGGCACAGAAACGCACCTGACAGAGTTGTTCTTTCGCACACAAACGACCGCTGCTAGAATGTCTGTAATGTACTATTTGCATGTCTTTGTATATCTGTTTGCCTACTTGTCTGGTCAGTACACTAATATAATACATGTCTTGCAGCTACTTAATGTGCTTTCTCAGCAATGAGGAAAGAAAACCAAATGTTGTGTGACTGGGTGCAACCAACCATACTCTTCCTTAAGCTTAAGAACTGAAGACTCTGAACATCAGGTAATCTTAATTTAAACTGCAGTTTCTTATAACCATAAATAGATGGCATGTATATAGCAATTACTAGCACAGTGCTCAGCTAAGGTTACCAGTGATTGATTCTCTCAATCCTTACTGCGCCATACTTGTTATGCCCACTTTTTGTGTACAGTCTGTGCTTCTTAGATTGTAGAAACTAGCTTTTATAGATAAGCATTTTTGTAAATAATGATTTACATTCTGGAGAGCACAGAAAAGTTTACCGAAATAAAAAGCAGCCTCTGCTGGTGTCACACCTAAAGAAATACACCTCCAGAATTGTGATGATTAAAATATTGCTATGAAAGCTTGAACCTGACTGGTCTCAGCCTGCATGAGCTGGCTGTAGGAATTTTTTCCAGTTCTGTCACAAGATAAGGTAAAGGTCACATCAACACACTCACTTTCAGAGAAATTGGACAGGATTAAACTGCCACATATACATTTACATATACTGTAAATGAACGGTCTCCGGTTAGATTTGAAGGATGCACAAGAATCTGGTAAATGGAAAGTCACAGTCGCTGTCATCTACAAAATTACTTTTTATTTAATACAAAAATTGGTGTTTAATGAAGGCTTGTGCAAACTTTCAGCAGCCAACTATACTACACAGTATAGGGCTGACTGGCAGGCTTTAACCAGGGTGGTTGTATGGGGTCAGGCAGGTAGACTGGGGTTTAAAAATGCCTGAATCTGAAACACACTGCTCTTCCACAAAACAATAATGCTTAAAGCGTGGAAATGAACATCTTAAGAGCAGAGAGTCCTTTCATTCAACAGATAAAAATCACAATTATAGTCTACAGAAGATGGTGCCGACAGGTTTCACTGAGGCTATTTCTTACAACAAAGTAGTTCACGATGAGGCTCGTTATTATCCTGACCTAGAAGAGATGTTGCCGAGTCCTTTAAAAGTCCATTAACCTTAGCCGTACTGGGGTGGAAGCAGACAAGACAAATCCACATCAGACAACCTACTTGAAGATGAAAACCACCCAGAGGTTTACAGAAATGTTTTTGTTTAATTTGAGGATCTATAATGACAGACAGTGGGAGTCTGGATACAGACGACACAAAGATAACTAGGCACTAAGACTGAAGATGAGCTAGGTGGTTAGCCGCTGCTGACAGGAAAGTACCAACGCAGAAATGACAGCGTGTTGAGCTACTCATTATGTGTCTCTGAAGAAACACTCCTCCAATACTCTGTAACACAAAGACACAGCTATGCAGGAAATAGACTACGCTCTGTGTTATTACCAGGTCACAGTGAAAGACATCAACAAGGCTGGATTTCCTGTAAGAACTCCTACGCATCATCTTTCACCTTGCCTAGAATCCAGTGGTCATGTGATCTGATCAGTGTTGTTCGCTTTAACAGCTGGAAGATTCAAAGTGCACACAAACTGGTTTCACTGCAGTGATAAACTTTATGCTTCTATAAAGGATTTAAGCATTTCGACAGGCTATAAACATACAAGTGAGACTCTATGGACTTATAGAAAAACAAACATGATAGCAATAAGTTGTTTCGTAACAGGTTTTGTAAAATGTTGAATGTTATTGTCCAACGATGCTGAAAAAGGGACATTTAAAGAGCTTTCATGACAAACAGTCACTTGATCCATTGTTAATGTACAATATTGATTAGTGCAGCTGAAATTTAACACAGGGTCACCGGGATTTTAAAGACCAGGCAGAAACATCTGCTTAAATTAAACAAACACGTTAATGTTCCGAGTACATCGTGTTTCATGTTCTCTGCACGTCCGGTTTACACGTCCACCAACATATCGTTTACATTCGTTTTAGGAGGGCACAGGTAGTACTGCTATTATTGTGTGAGGTAAGATCTAGAAGATTGAGTTACTTTAATCTCTAAGCTACAAATGGGCCACATGGCACATTCAGTGGTCTTAAGGGGGCCGAATGAGCTGTGTGTTTGGGACCCAGGTAATTTCTCAACCAGATCAACAGCGATTAATTACAGTTGTCCTTCTCAGAGGAGTACTGTAAAAATAACTATATATTGTGAGTTAATTTAATAACATGTACTCAAATAATGAATGTAAAGTAACACATTTCTAACTCCTTTACCTGGTAAGGGGGAACTAAAAAAAAGGATGTCAGATATGGTTCTTTACTTCTAGAACTTAATAGCAGACTTTGTTTTGTTAGCTCCCAGTTCCTTGTGGTTGAATCCTGAGCTTCACTGCACCCAGTATATCAACTAAATGTTGGTCTGGAGCTCCATGCAAGATCTTGCCTCGCCGGGTGAGGATGATCATGAGGTACTTGGTGGATCAGGCCATAACTGGGAGCACAGTCACCAAGAACACCATTGGTATTACATTACACTGTAATTGACTGAAATCTTGGAGTGCCCACAAGGTCCCCCTGCTCAAGAAGGCACATGTACAGGCCTGTTTGCCAACATCTAAATGACTCAGAGAAGCTTTGAGAGAAAGTGCTGCAGTCAGATGCAACCACAGTCGAGCTCTTTTGCATCAACTTGCATCAACAGCTCTCTTGCATCAATTTGATCTGCCAACTTGACCTTTCCAAAAAATGAAATGCTTAACATGACCCAAAGAACACCATGCCTGTCAAGCACGGAGGTGGAAACATTATGCTTTGGATTGTTTGAGTGGCCTATGGACAGGGTCATGTACAATAACACCTTGGACAAGGTCATAGATGGGTCTTCCAGTATGACAATGACCCAAAACATATCATCAAGGCAACAAAGGAGTGCCTAAAGAAGAAGCACATGGAGAAGGTCATGGAGTGGTTTAGTCAGTCTCCAGACTTCAGTCCTATAGAAAATCTGTGGAGGGAGCCGAAGCTTCGAGCTGCCAAGCTTCAGCCAAGAAACCTAAAGGATTTAGGGAGTTTCTGTAAAGAGGAGTGGATTAAAATGTCCGCAAGGCTGGTGACCAACTACAAAAATATCCTCCTGCTGTGATTGCCAACAAGGATTTTCCCACCAAGTACTAAGCCATGTTTGGCTTGGGAATCAAACACGTACTTCACTCCATGAAATACAAGTCAATTCCTCACTTTTGTGCAATGTGTTGTTTTTTGTTTTTTTGTTGTTGTTTTTTTTTTGGGGGGGGGGGGGGGATATTTGGTTGATATTCTGTCTATTTACATCAAAACTCTCAATTAAAACAAAACTGCCACAAAACATGAGCATAGGATCAAATAATTATTTCCTCCACTGTATTATTACAGAGCAGCCAAGTTTCATAATATATGATTATAAAGTTCGAGCTGCAGTTTAAATAATTTAAACAACAGGATTTCAACCAATGTCAGAGTCATTTGGTATTTATTTGTGATTATTTCTTATTTCCTATGCCCTCCTAAGATGAGCTAAAACATCAAACAACAGCAACGGAGTATAAACTTGAGCTATACACACAAATTAACTAACTTCGTGCCCTCTCTCTGGATTCTCAGATCTTGCTTGCTTTTCTAAATAACTCGAGCACTGCAAAAACAGCCCTCCTCTGGACGTTCCTCACCAAGCAGTTTGTGTTTGCTGGTGTGTTTCTGTTGTAAATGCAAAGGCCTGTGCTGACAGAACAAAACATCTGAGCATCACTCCTGTTATTTCAGCTGTTTATGTCAAGCCATCTGCCTCCTGAATATGAAAATATGCAGCATGAATGGAGCTGCATACATAGGCAACTTGAATAGAACATCTCTGAAGGGACAGAGGTCTGCACTTTCTGACTAGACTACCTAAGTCACTTATATGTGCATCCTCCTACCCACGAGTCTTAGGTGCTGTGCCATCTGAGAGGTGACTCAGTGTGTCCAGTCCATGGGTGGTTAAGCAGCATTGGCCATTAACACATTAAACACACAGAGGCACAACACAGTTCATTTGCATGTACCTTTGTGCGCACCCGTGCAAGCAAACAAGCTGTCACACGAGAGTGCCATTAAAGGTTCCACGATGTCCGCTGACGTAAACATGCGCTAACCTTTTCTGAATGACTCAGTCTGGCCATAAACGCACTGGACTTCCTCTGCCCTCCCTATGTGCCCATTATTACAGGATCAGTGTTCATCTTAAAGCCAACATGTTCTCCATGAATGTCTCCTGCACTCAGATGTCGTTCTGCAGATGAAAAGAAACAGTCTCCCTTTCTTCCTAATCGCCATGAAATTGATTTATTTTACCCCAAAAAGTCGCTTCCAGATATTTATTGCATGCAAGAGAGAATAATAAAACATATTTTAAGAGTGATACAACTGTGGAAAGACATCTGAATGATCCTTGGCGTCTGAGCACAAAAGAAATTGACTGTTAAATGGAATATGTTAGAGCCGGCTAAGAAACATCTTGGGCAGTTTAGTTGTTTTTGTCCGTTTTATAGGACAAAGAAATCTCTTCAGAGTTGTAACATCACTTTCCTGAGGCCAAAGCCCATCTGTCTAAGAGAACATTTGTACATTGAAACAACAGCAGAGCAGAGAGACTGGCTCAGGATGAAATTGGCAAAGAGGACACATGACAAAAAGAAAGGCAGGAGAACTTTTAATGGTCTCAATGCAGTGTTAGCAGCACTTAGAACAATAGTCTGTCTGGATGACAGAGGCAGAAATCTGTTCCCAGAATAGATGCTCAATCTCTCCATGCCAAAGAATGCAGTCCCTCCAGTGGCCACTTGAGGCTATCTCCAAAAATGGGTTGTTAAAGTGCTTCCCTTAACAGCTTAAAAACAGTATCGGGCTTTGTAAATATTTCATGAATTCATCACATTGAATTGGGTTGTTTTTATTGATACAGGCAGCATCAGCCGCTAGCTGTCTGGTAGATATCAGCAATGCTTACTCAAGCCACTCGACACCCTGGCCATGCTTCTGTTGTTTGGTCCTTTTTGAGCATTTTATGGCATTAATATGACTCTTTGTGTAGTGACCATCCAAGAAGTTTCTATTTTAGATTTGATGAGTGCAAAACGCAGAGCCCAAAAGCAGTGGGTGATATCACAGTGGCTGTGTCCATCTGTTATATGCTGTTTAAAATTTATGGAGGCTGTCCAACACTCTTTATGGGAAAAAGCAGGTTTATTGACCGTGTACCTGGAAAATATGGTACTAAAAATAACCAAGTGCTAAAGCAAATACACTAAATGGACAGCTGAGTATCGTCAAACTACATAAACAGAAAGTTTTCACATGACTAAGTAAACTAAGTAACCAAACAGAGAACTAAGTAAGTAAACTAAGAGCACCATTACTCATCTACAGGAATTAAGAGGGTAAGTAGCAGCTAGGTGTTGCTAATTAACTGCACTTAATGAATTAATTGCGAGCAGTGTGAGCACATCTGTAAAAGCAGAAGTTTGGGCTGTTGGCTGGTGTGGAGCATTCAGGAGTGTGTTAACACAATGCCGCTATCTTCCCAGAATCTTCCAGCCTTCAGGTCTGATTAGCCTCAGTTAGCGTGTTAAAAGCTCATGACGGTGCAAACAGAATAAGACTGAACTAATATGGCTTATTTGGAAGGGTTATCAGGAGGAAGCCTGCTCTCTCTAGAAGAATGTGGCAATACAGCCTAGAAAAACATCCAAAAACATCATCCCACAGAGCCATAAGGTGCTGGAGGACTGAGGACATAGGACCTGATCACCAGTCACTGAGTTTACCATTAACTAATTTGTATACCAAAATATTCCAACATGAGGCCACCAGTCTGATAGCTAAAACTTGACTGAAATCGGTTCATGCAACAGAGCAATGATTCCAAGCACAACAGTAAATCTACAACTGAATGACTCAAAAAGAAAAGAATCCAAGTGCTGCAATGTCCCAGTCAAAGTCCAGATCTCAGTCTGACTGAAATGCTTCATTTTTCACAGGACTGAATCCTTAGAAAACTTTCTTTTTTACATGGCTGTAGTACAAGGCCCAAATTATTACATCGCTGGACAGAATTCTGCTTAAACCACAAAAACACAAAAGAGGATTACAGTCCAAAAAGGCAATAAGAGGCAACAAAGAACTTCAAACCAAACAAAGCCAAACACTGAACTCCATCATATGAATAACATATGACATTTTTAATGAATGAAAATACAAAAGGTCCTGTCGGTGCCTTGTTTTGGAAGAATATCTTCCTGCCAGTAATGAGATCATGACCTATTTTTGTTGCCAATTTGATTCAGACTTCTTACAGGTGCTCCTGACTCAGCATCACACAGACACTGACTTCCTTTTCTGTTTTCTTCTTACATTCAGTTCATCCAGGATTATAATCAACGTCTCCCCTGCTGTCATTCGTATTATCTCCCTGCTGGAACATACTAAAGACATTCACTGTAAGCTGCTGCAGGTCCAACATAAATTGCAGACATGTCTGACGCAAATTAGTCTTGTTTATGTGAAAAGAAAAGAAAAGAAAAGAAAAGAAAAGATTTACAGGAAATATAACTCATGGCAGTGAATTTCCCATGAAGGCATGACTACATGGATGCCTGAATACTGTGGCCGATGCTGTAAGTGTGAAATGTCACATTGTGACACTACAGTACGTGTTGTACTAGCATAACATAAGCTTTATGTCAGAGTGCTGCAGATAGCTTTCCCTCAACATAACAAGAAACTACACTCTGAACAGCATCAACACACACACACACACACACACACACACACACACACACACACACACACACACACACACACACACACACAAAACCTAAAGTATTACTACACAAAGTCTGTATATAAAAGATGGAATAGATGGACAAGCATTGTTTGTGAATCTAGCATTTAGCATGTTTTTTAATTATTATTATTTTATTTATTTATTTATTTCAATTTTCAGTTCAATTCAATTTTATTTATCTAGCGCCAAATCACAACATCAGCCGCCTCAAATCACTTTATATTGTAAGGTAGACCCTACAATAACAGGGTATTGCTTATTCTAGTCTTTACTTGAAGACATTTGACAGCAAAACTGGGCACATAATTCACTCTGATTGGATCTCGTCTTCTAGAACATTTTCATCTCTTTTTTATCCTCAATGAAAGTCTCAGTCACTTTTTATCATTGTTTTTGTCGTCATCCATGAACTTCTATTTTGTTATTGTCTTGTTTTCGTTCGAAACTAAATTAAGTCATTGTATTGATTTCGAGGGTTTTATTTATATCTTTGTTTTGACTCTCTTTTCAGTTTTCCTCTCTTGACTGACAGTACACTAAAGTTTGTTCCTGGATTTTACTTATATATTTTTTTATTATATTTAATGTTTTCAGTGCCACTGGCTACCACCCACCCAAAGCATAGTTGGGGAAGTGTTTTCATCAAAGCTGCTAATTTTGTCTTTAGACATACTTTTAGATTTTGATTTTGATGGCTTCTTTTCTTTGCCTTTGTTCTCAAAATGACTGCAGCTTAGGCACCACTATCTATGTGAGGAAAGATTTTACTCGTTATTACTTTTTCACATAGACCATATTAGTTCAGTGAAACCACTCCATGCTCTTGAAGTAGCTCCAGTGCAGTCATAAGGGGTGTTTGCTTTGCTTCCCTGCCCTGCAGACCTGCAGTTTCTTGGCCTTCTCCCTTTAGCTGCCATTCCTTAATGACATCTCAGTCAGTAGAAACTGCAAGCTGTGATTGCTGCATTCTGAAATCTTTTTATAGCCTCCTCCTGCTTAGTAGACATCAGGCAGTTGATCAGAGGAACTTGTGGTTGCTGAGTGTTTCCTTAACGGCTGAAGGGCCAAAGAATCATCATCAGCAGGAAATTACTGAAAACAATCCTTGACCTGTCTTATGATTCCAAATAAGTCATTTAACCACAGAGTGCCACAATAAATCTGACTGTTTTATAAGAAGAACACATTTTGCATGTTCCTGCAAACAGCAAACAAATGAGACCAAATAAAGGCATAGATTTATGAATCATGATCCCAGTTTCAACAATAACAAAAATAGAATCCAATGATTTGCAAAGGCTGGAAGAGTAAGTGTTACTAAGAAGACACAGCTGAAGGAAAATCTTCATCTAATGTGATGTGAAAGGATGTCTGTATAGGTTTCAGCATT
This sequence comes from Pelmatolapia mariae, assembly GCF_036321145.2. Classification (NCBI taxonomy): domain Eukaryota; kingdom Metazoa; phylum Chordata; class Actinopteri; order Cichliformes; family Cichlidae; genus Pelmatolapia; species Pelmatolapia mariae. The sequence goes on from NC_086241.1 coordinate 28,022,426, forward strand.
TTTGCTCCTCTAATTTGTAAACGAGAAAAACTACTATATTTGATTTTGTTTTATTTTATTTTTTGCACAAGTAAAGGACAGTTGGACAAGTAAGTATTATGTAGTGTCTGTAGAACTGTGTGGTGTGATGATGGCTGTGGGGATAATTGGCGACATGAAGACATTTCTGTGATGACGTACTGCCAGAATGAGCAGAGGCATTTAGAAAGTGCATAATGTCTGAGCTGGTCAACAACACTGTGTTGTGCTTTGCTGGCTGATGACACTGCTCACACTTTTGAATCTTTCCAAAACAAATGATATTGTTGGTTATTTTTAGAGAATTTGATCACTATTTATCACTTCATGCCCAGGCTGCAGAGCTTCTTCTTTGGCACTTAACACGCTGATGACAATTTGTGTTATAGTTTGATAATTTCCTCATTTTTAAGACTGTTCGAGTTATACCTGAACTTTATCTTGTCTGATTTAATGCCAAGGGAGACTGAAGCCTGGGGAACCCGGGCCTGGTTTAGTGAAAACTAAGATCACTGACACACTGATGAGGGAAACTTTCAGTTTTCTGTTCCAGAAATGTAACTCTGATTACATCTGTGAAGCCAACAATCTCAGTGGCAGATTTCCTTCTACCGGGTGAGTTTCTCTGTGACTCCTCATCTCCTGCTGCACCTGAAGCTAAAACTCTGTTTTACTTCCTCATTCATGCAGTTGCTGTGTAAGCTCATGTTTTTACTAACACTGAAGCCACGTTTAACTTTTGACAGAGACAGTGATCCCTGGATAATGTAGGTTCAGTCTGTAGTGATCGTCCCCTCACCTGCACTAAAACATTTACTACATCCCTTTTTATGGTAGTACTAATCTGTATGTAGCTTTAGACACACTAAAAACTAATCGCTAACAATTTAAATAGACTAAATGTGAGTTGCAGAGGGTTTCTGAAATCAGGCTGCAGGTTGATTGCATTCTGGTGGCATTGTGTTGACATGTTGAAGGCTGTTGAGCAACATTGTTGAGAACGGTGTAACGGACGTCTAGGCATTTAAAGTTTGGACCCAAACCTGTAAATCAGTCTTCCTGGCTCTCACTGAGTAAAAAATGCCTGATTCTGATTCATATTTTTGTCCTTAAAGATAAAAATCCAGTTTTTTCTTTTAAGGAGGAGTGACCATGTCACTGATTTACGTGACTCTTTTCTTCCCCTCCTGTTTTTCAAGATAAACGTCACTGTCCACATTTTAATCCTCATTCATATGTGGATTAAAACAGAGGATCTGCTCTCTGTTTAGTCATTTCTGTGGTTAATACTTGTGTCAGAGCGCCACTGATGATGTCTTTCATTGCTCATGCACACACTCGGCGTCAGCTCGCTCACAGTTGACTGAATGAACTCCAGCCTGCCCTGTCTGGAGCAGGGCGTAGGTATTATTAGTATCTGGGTGTGTTTCACTACTTCAATGCTACAGTGAATGAGGTAGGGCAGAACTGAAATGTGCCACACTGCAATAACCCCATAAAATCAACACCCTAACCACTTCAACTGGTTTCCACCTTGAAATTGTTATAAATTATTTAATTTAATCCTAATTAGAATGGGTCACTTTGTGCGGCACCATATTCATTCCTGAGTGTACTACAAAATCACAAAAGGACTTTTATACTTTACTCATCTCATTCAGTAAACAGAAAACAGTCTGAACACGTGACATAAAAAAAAATTAAAGATCATGCTCTGATAACTGTTCTCATGCATGTTTGTATAAATCATATCTTTGTTTTAGCACTTTTTACACTCATCATTGTTTTCATCGAGTCGTCTAAAAAAAAGAAAAAGCATATTTGTTTGGATCATCAGTGCTGTAAATGACAAAGACTGATGGATTATTGGTTTTTAATGGGATGAAAGTGACAGAGGCCCATTTTCACCAACCACTCCTCCCACATATGAATGACACATTGTCTCACTTGCTTCCAGTTTAAAGTCTTTTTGGGTTGTTTTGTTTTTTTTTTTCCAAGTTGATTCATGCTCACACGGGCAGAAAAGCAAAGCGAGCGCTGCGCTGACATGGTGGCGTGCTCCGGTGTAGTTCCTGCACAAGGAAGGAAGAGACTTCAGAGCGAAATCTAAGACTGCAATGTTTTCATAAAGCGAAACAAGAAGCTACAGCCATTTTTGGAAAAACAAAAAGCGTTAAAACAAAGAACAGCTCACCTTTAAGGGAGCGTGGCAACCACTCATACTGAACACCAAAAATCTACAACAGACTGTCAGTCAAGAGAGGGACACTGAAGAAGAGCCACAACAGAACTATCATCCAAAGCAAAGTCAAAATCCAACATGAGCTAGCTAAACAAAAAGTAGCAAATGCTAGCTAGACGATAAAAGGGCTAAAGAAAGCTTTTTTACATTTAAGCATCAACTTCTTCCTCCACAAAGACATTAGATGGCCTCCTCTGTACCCCTGATGACAGGTTCTGACACTTTCGCATACATCAGTAAAGATGTGGTTTGATGAGCATTAGGATCATCATTGAATTAGGCACCGAGCTCAGGGCTAAAAGGGAACTGACAACTGTTGCTTCTCAAGAGTGCTGATTCCAAAAGCAAGTCAGTCCACGTAAAACGGTGTTTAAAAAAAACCTTTCTTCTGTTATTGCTTGGACAATTTACAGCTGTATCATAAAGATAAATGTGAGAAAGCAAAGCAATTCTTTTGCAAAGCACTTGAATGTTGTGGCGCTGCCAGCTGAGGAGCTACGGGAAAGTTAAACTGTGCAAATAGCAGCGGTGAGTCATGTTTGTTCATTTTCCATTACAGCAAAATGCCACCGGCAACACTTAACTACATGCTTGTTTATATCACTATCTTGACTTGCCCGTGTTGTTTTATTGCATGTGTCACATCCAGTTAACACAGTACTCCCTGCACTCTGCTTGCATTGTTTGTCATACGTACAGTGCCTGTTTCCTGCTGGTGAATTTATTTAAATGTGCTGCTACAGTGATCTGATTCTTATCTTAAATTTATATGAAAAAATGGAAAGTTTCTCAGTTTTTGTGAACCACAGCATTAAAAATTACTATTTTAAGAAAGATTTTAATGGCAGCAATACATCAGGGCCATGTTCGCCACTGTGTAGCATCACCTTCACTCAGGCCATAAAAGTCTGGGATCTGAGGAGACCCGCTGCTGGACCTCAGGGAGAGGAATGCTGTCCAAAGGATTGCTCAACAGTCCTGTGTCTCCTTGTCAAAGTCCTCATTTCATGATGTGCCAAATAAATGATTTCATTGGGTGAAAACTGTGGACTGCAGGTGAGTTCAGCACCCAGACTTTTCTACTACAAAGTCATGCTGCTGTTATAGATGCAGTTATGCATGTCCTTGTTGAAATATGCAAAAAAGAAAAATGACCCAAAGTCATCTGGATGGGAGCATGTATGAAAGCTCTATGTATCTGACAGCACTGATGCTCCTTTCCAGATGTGCATGCTCCCAATACTGATGCACCCCCATATCATCAGAGTTGCAGGCTTTTGAACTGATAACAAGCTGAACTGCTGATAACAAGCTGGATGGTTCCTCTCTTCTTTAGTTCAGAGGATGTGGCGTCCATGTTTTTAAAAAAGACTTTCAAATTTTGATTTATCTGACCACAGAACAGTTTTTCACTGTTCTTCAGTCCATTTTAAATGAGCTGTGGTCCCTTAAGATGAAGTCACATATGACCGCTTTCTATGATAGACCTGCATTTTTGGATGGCACTGCAAACTGTGATTTCTGGAAGTGTTCATGCACCATTTTCCACAACAAAATCATGCCTGATTTCAGGGTCTAACACAGGGGAACAGGTTTTAGATATCACCCTGGGTCAGCACACCTGAATCAAATGATTGGTTCAATACTAGGCCTGTGGAGAACTTCAAGACATGTTGTAATTTAGCCATTTAGATCAGCTGTGTTGGATCAAGGACACCTGCAGGACACCGGCCCTTGAGACCTGGAGTTCCCCACACCCACAGTCTAAAGATTTTCAGCGTGTCCTTTTTTGCAGTTTTCTCCAGATTCAGAATCCTTTGATATTATATGCTGTGCAGACGAGAGATTCAAAGTCTTTTTACATTTTTTTTATTCAGAAACCAGAAATTTGTGCACAATTTGTAGACACAGACTCCAACATCCAGTCATGTTACTGACCTGTTGTAAAATAGCCTAATTAATGATCAATACGATGTTTAGGGATTCTTCATCACAGATTTGTAAATGTGCTGAGATTACTGATTTCCATCCACACAGCTTGTGGACAACCTTTGGGATTTTCTAAGTTAAAAATATTTGAACGTTACTTAAAAAGAAATTGTCAGTCCCATCAATCGTTATCTGTTAATCACTGAACACCCACACATACAGCCATACAGTCGAAGAACAGCAAAGCGTGGATCATCCGGTTGTTACCACACACCTGCAGACATGCAACAGGTGAAAATATTGTAGTCAGGTTTTGACAAGTTCAGACCTAAATGTTGATTCACATGCCACCTGCCAAAGCTAGAAGCTGCTCTGGTGGTTACATGGTTTTGGCATGATTTGGGCTCATAACAAGAAAGCACATTTAGCTTAACAACAACAACAAAAGGAGTTACAGGGAACAATCTAAAGTGTTGCGAAACTTCATGGCAGAAAAGAGACACTTATTTGTGAAATATCTTGGCACAATAAGGACATCTGAAGTTCTCACAGTCAAAAGCAGCTGTCAGCTAATTCATGCGAACAAACTGTTTACTGTGCACTGTTTGCGCTGCTCTTTCACATCTGACTGCATGTATGTGGTGTTGCATGTGTAACAACAGGCATGAGTAATGTGATGCATTGTGCACTCTGTGTATCCTTGAGCTCTGAAAACATCCACAAAGTATCATTTCCACCCAAGGTTGCAGTCAAATAGTCAGTTTTACCTCCTCAGGAAGGCTCCTAACTGAGGTTTTTGAATGGCAGCCATGATAAGAGCTCAGTGGATTCTCTGCTAAAGAAAGGTGCTTCAACAAAACTTGAAGTCACCTATAATCTGATTGCTTACGAAAACAATCAACAGCTCTAATGTGATTGTCAGTCATTGTTTCTGCTGTATCTTATGCCATAACTTGATAACATCTAAATATGCTTATATGTCTACAGAGTTCACAACCATACCAGGGCTTACAAAGAACTATTTAAATGTGGTTAAATTGTACATTGTAAGTTGGAAGATCCAATCTTGTGTGCTCTCAGAAGCTAAGAAGGGTCAGGCCTGGTTAGTAGTTGGCTCGGAGACAGCCTGTGAATATCAGAGGCTGTAAGCTTGAGGTGACTGTAGCTCAGGTTAGCTGTTAACTGGAACATTGATGTTTTGATGCCTGGCTGCTCCAGTCTGCATGCTATTGGACTGTGGATGTTAAATAGAAACTGGTGAATGAGGCATGTTGTATAAAGCACTTGGATAGACTAAAAAAGTGCTATACAAGAACCAGCCCATTTACATGTTTTAAACTATTCTGCCATGAAATGTAGTACATTTGGAAATGTGAGTTGAGCTCTATATGATTCATCAATGATCAAAGTTAAGTGAAGGGCGTGTAACTTGGTTTGCAATGGTTATTTCCTCATTTTGGGTGTTCCAGCTTTTAGGATAATCATTAATTCTTAGATGTCAGAGATGCTGAAAGTGGATTATGTCTTCAGTGGGAAAAAACAGGAGTGGACAGCAGGATGAGCAACATTTGTTAAGGATTCATTTCATTGTTGAGACTGTGAGCCCTTTGTTTTAATAAAATGCAACACTGGTACTAAAGTCATTTTTCTCCTTGGTGGTTAAAACTTATACAAGCTATATGAAACAGCATGGCAAGAACTCATTGGGTAAAGAATTTAAGATGCACTTTTTGTAGTCCAATGAGGAAACTGTAGTTCAGGTGTGGCAGAGTCACATCAACAACAGCAATTATGTGAGGACAGGAGTGCTCTTTTCCAGAGTCGTTATGAACTCTCCTTCATCTCATTATGCTTCAGTCCCACAGCAGTGCAGACTGCTTGGTGATACACTGCTAACAGTCGTTAGGGAAAAATCTGTATTCCCCAACTGGTTGACAAGTGGTTGTTAGAAGCTGCTAGCAGTCACTGTCAGTCACAAAGAGGGTGCTGCTCTAAAAACCTACATGTTAATGCTTTGGTTGCTAGCGGTTTGCATGGAAGTTGCCACACTGATACATTTTCATTTGAAAACGCATCTTTTTCTCTCCGTTTTGGCCTTCTTTCCACACTGAGACGGCGTTTTCGGTCAAGGAAAATGCAGCGTTTTGAAAACGCTCTCCAACGCGGATACATTTGAAAACGCAGTTTTCATGTCGCAGTGTGGACAACAAACCCGGAGCTTTTTCGAAAATGATGACACATTTTAGTCATGTGATGCAGTCATGTGTCCAATTTACCTAAGATAGCGGAGGGCATTATACAGCAGTTTTATTTGCGCTCAATTTTGACAGCCCTATTAAAGATTAATATCAGTCTGTACATGCTCCAGATAGCTTTTCTTCAAATTCTTTAAATCTCACTCCCTTTGGAACTTTGTACTTTTGTGTTACTCGCAGCAACAACTCCACCTCATTGTGAGTCCATTTTAAAAACTCTTTTCCTCGACATTTTGCCACGACGTTTCAAAGAGCTGGAAAGTAAATAAACAGCAGACAGAAATGAGGCAGGTCGAATCTTATTGCGTTTCACGCATGCGCAGTACTGGAACGTAAGCGTTTTCGGCCGTTTCAATGTGGACGCACAACTCTATGAAAACGACTGAAAATGATAGTGTGGACGCGGAGCGTTTTCAGATGAAAATGCCGCTTTCAAATTTATCCGGGCTAGTGTGGACGTAGCCTCAGGCTACCGCCTGAATTTACTGACTTTTCTTTAATCCAAACTAATTTAATTGGGCCACAGGACACACAGCTGACAAATATACATGACTTACTGTATGAAACCCCCCTACCCCATTTCATATTTATGCTTACAACCAACAAAACACAACAGAGAAGAGCTGTCTTCTTCCCCAACTCAGATATCTGACCGTCCCATTGATCCTTACCTAGGAATCACTGAACACCCACACGTCGAGTGTCGAACAAGTCAACCATAAAATACATTTTAATGAAAAACAAACAAGTGGGGATGATCGTACTGTTTCCAAACATCCACATATATTCAACAGATGTTTGGAAATGTTGTTGAGTCAAGTTTTGACAAGTTCAGATCTCAGTAATGATCCTGTCAGCTGTCAAGCTCAAGCTAGTAACCAGCTCAGACAGTTAAGTATTAACTTAACTTTAAGATCAATAAAAATGTGTCACAACAAGGTTTTGGATATGACTTAGATTTTTGCCTAACAGAAGGAACAATCTAAAGTGTTGCAAGATTTAATGGCAGAAAAGACACTTAGTTGTGCAATTTCTTGGCACAGTAAGAATATTTTGTCTGGTCAGAAACTATCTGCCAATGTATATCCACAAACATATCTAAGGTGACATTTGATGGCGTCCCCTGTACCTCTGACAACTGAGTATGTATCAATAAAGATGCCGGTTGACAATCATTAGGATGGGTTCTGGGTTTTAGCCCTAGGAAGCTGCACAAGAAGAGGCCTCCCTCAATTGATGATGGACGCCCAGTCATTTTGTTCTATAAGGCCTGAAATATGACAAAAAAACCACTAACTTATAAAAAAATATTTCTTTCCTGTGCACTGTTTGAGCTCCTCTTTCACATCTGACTGCACAGTTTGTATGTGCTGTCATTGTTCCACGTGTAACAAAAGCCAAATGTAATGTGAAGCATTGTACTTCGTGTTATCTTGAGCTCAGAAAACACTCAGTATCATTTCCACCCAAGGTTGCAGTCAAATAGTCAGTTTTACCTCCTCAGGAAGGCTCCCAACTGGGGAATCTGAGTGGCAGCCATAAGAGCTGGATCAATTCTGCAGATTCAATGTTAAGGAAAGCACAACATGTAATATTGTCCACTCACCCTCTTTTGCTTTGAACTTTTGTTTATGTCTAATTGGATGTGTTCAATTAGCTGTCAAAAGCTCTAAAGAGTTGAAACTTTTGTCAGCTGGTTATGTCACGGCCTCAATACATCAATAGAAAGATTTAGTTTTCTGCACAAGCAAAACGGAGGATGTTTCAAAACCCAAACAAAACTCTTCTCCAAGTTATGCACGTTGGAATAAAGAAATTATACTTGACTTCTCTATGGTATTTGGCTTTGTTTTAACAAGGGACGAAATTCCCACTCAACCATTTAGACTCCCAACCGCTGGTTTCTTGTGAATATATAATCAATTTAACTTTCCAGGACAAACATGTGGATGAATGCAGGCTTGTGCCAATATGCAACAGAATCAATGTACCAAGGAAATTCTGAGTAACAGTCAATAAACAGGGAGTGGTTTATCTGATGTGTAAGTGTGATGAAGCATACTTGACGCTGGCCACACAAACCAAAAACCAAAAAAAAAAGCACGTCTGAGTTGCTGTGCACGTTTAGCATGCACACAAGCTCTGGGATGTTGAAAGCTAAGAAGTCCACTTTGATGTTTGGTCTGCAGTGCAGGGATCTTCTGCCTCAGCATTGTGGCATGGGGCTTTTATTGTAATCCTCTGTTAGTAAGAACTGTGTGCTGTATGTACCAACTTCCTTTTTTGACTTACAAAAGCAGATTCATAGTTTTGCAAGATGAAGTGAGTGTTGTTGCTATTGTCGCTGGTCATTTAGAAATGCAACATTATAACAGGGAAGTCGGGGCTGAAGGTCTGATTTCTCTTTGTGCTCAGACTCAGATAGCAACCAGTCAGGCATGCACTACTACTGCCTGCTTCATATGATTCCTAAAAGGTAACTGGAAAAGGAAAAGAGGAAATAACACAGCATTGCTCTCCACTTCCAGTTAAAGCTTTCACTTTCTGCTTTTCCTCTGAGAGATGATTGAATCTGACTTTTCATGTAAAACATTTCATTTTCTCATTTCACAATTGATTTGATTTTCAGTTTTTGAACATTTTATTGTGAGCTTATTATTAAAAAAAGAAGATGAGAAGGAGGAGTGGCTGTATGAGAGTGTGTTTGGCAAGGTGGTGATCTGAGCTAAAAGTTGTTGCCGCTATGCTGACAGGACAGGTTTCTACTTGTCACCGTGAGGTCGTGCTAAACAAGTGCAGCTGAGACTACAGTCTGATCGGTCTGCAGGTTTCTGGTGACTTTCTATTGATTACATTCACATTTTGATCTGATGATGGTGCCAGAGGAATAGTTCAGCGATCACCAATGTGAGAGGAACAGAAATGACCCTTCCAAAGTTGAACCTAAATGTATATTTTGCTTTATACTGGGCCTTGATGTGTCCCATTAGTTAATACTACGTCTGAAATATAGACAGTATAAAAGATGGAGACAGCGACTGTGATGTTTGGTTAATAAAATCAAAGGTTTTAAAGTCCTGAGCTGAGCGTTGTTGTTCTGGATTTGAAGAGAAAAGGCCAGATCTGAGTGTTAACCCAAACACACCGCCTACTACTGATAAGTGACAAGTCCTTAGTCAGTAAGCATATGCTGGATAATCCTTGCTGACTCTTCATCATTCATCATACAGTTTTGTCTTTAATATGACCTGAAACCAGTGACTGAGCTCATTAACCTCAGGGGTGTCCAACTCCAGGCCTCAAGGGCCGGTGTCCTGCAGGTTTTAGATCTCACCCTGGATCAACACACCTGAATCAGATGATTAGTTCATTACCAGGCCTCTGGAGAACGTCAAGACATGTTGAGGAGGTCAGTTTGCCATTTAGAACAGCTGTGTTGGATCAAGGACACATCCAAGACCTGCAGGACACCGGCCCTTGAGGCCTGGAGTTGGACACCCTTGGCCTGTGACGAGTTGAGCGTTAGGGGAGATCTAATAAATGTGCTAAGCACTACATGTGTATAAAAAGAAAAGCATTTTAGGTCTAGTTTTAAAGCATCAGTGCAGAAGTTGAGATATTTCAGTCTAACCATAAATATGAGCTTCACATCGTCACTAGAAGAAAAGTCAGAGAACACATGGCTGTGATATATGGGGATGATGAAGACTTGATAAGTGAACAATGTAACCTGCTTGCTTTTGCAGTATCTTTCTCTCAAACCAATGACTATGATGTAAACACTTCTACATCTCTATATTCAAAGTGAAGTGTATTACTTGACAACAGGTTAAAAACATTGACCTCTGCCGCGGGTGGCTGTTGTTCAGGGGGTAAAGCAATCATCTGCTAATCAGAAGGTTGGTGGTTCAATCCGTGGATGCTCCAGTCTGCTTCCAAATATCCCCAAGTTTCTATGAACGTGAATGTTAGACAAAAATCTAGAAAGAACACATCACATATAATTTGATTCGCATGTCACTAAGTGAAATAAGTATTTGATCCCAACCCAGGCAGGATTCTGGCTCCCACAGAGTACTATCAATCAATCACTTACCATGAGGCATGAGCTCCAGGCTGAGGACAACAGATGATCATTTCACATGTTCATCTAATTTTTTTCTGCATTACTTCTGGCTGATATTCTGTCTCCATTAAACAGTGAACAAACCTACAAATTCAGCAGAGGATCAAAAAATTATTTCCCTCACTGTGTATGAGGGGACAGCTCGGACGCTACCACAGTGAACCATCTGAAGGAAGCAGACTCTTCACTTTGGACACACTCACATTTACTGTAGATTAGTTCACGTTAATGACACTGATGCTTCAGCATCTTATTAGCTTTATAAGTTCCATAGTTGGAGTCGAGCAGCTGGCCCCCAGTGACTGGTTCTTGGTTATAGACACTAAACTTTGAACAAAATATTTAATGTTTCCACCTACATGGCAGAATTACACACTAATCTGTGCATCTATAATCAAGCACAGCTCCAACCACTGACAATGGTGTTGTCTTTGTAGGTATTTATTATTAAATAATGATCAAATTCAACTTTTTGGTAAACTCAGAAGATCAAAGTGACTGCCCAAAGAATGTGAATGTGTACCAAAACTGAACTGGCCTTATGATTTAAACTTCCACCCCAGCAGCTACATTTCTGGGGTGACTAACAAAATTCTGAGGTCAACAAAGAGACAGTCATTAATGAAATATCCTTTATGTTTAACCAAAGTGAAGTATACATGTCCGTGATGGTTTTTTACTTTCTAAAAGAAACTGCTGCTTAAAGTATCATGACAACATGATCGAGTTAAAGCAAAAGAATAAATGTGCTCCTGGTTTCCGATCACTTTTCATAACATCTTTATTGAATCTGTGTCTCAGTTTTAAACATATTTACAGATAGTTTCATTTCATTTTGTTTTTTCGTTTTTTAGTTCAGTAAAAATACAAATACAGAACACTCAGTTTTCAAAATCAGCGCCGCTCCCAGCGACTCGATGGCCGTGCAGGTTTCAACTCGGGCTTCCTCCTGGTGACATGTAGGTGGTGATGATGTCAGTGTGATGTCAGAGACTGCGCTGTAACTACGGACTCTTAATGGACACGATTGTTGAATGAAGGAAAATAACACGGAGGAAATAAAACGCAGGAGGAATGAAACAGTCTGACTACGACCTGATCAACACCACAGGAATGCTCTGAGAGGCCTCTCTGAAATTTTAAAGGGGGAAAAAAACACGATGGCTGAAATTTTGCTGCATAAATAAAATAAACCAGAATAAAAGTTACCAACATTTCTACTTCTGCGTTACATTTTGTCCAAAAACAAACAAACAAATACAATTTTCTAGATTGATCAAACATGAGCAGCGTTACGAAGAAGATCGGCTATGACTGTCTGACATCACATTAATGTAATCCCCGTTGTCTGCTTCCACTCCCAGTGTTAGTGATGCTAATCGACTCCTTCAGCCGACATCTGTCTGTGTTTGTGCTGTAAAAGCAGCAGGAGCTGTTGGTTAGCAGTCCCACATCACACAGTATGGCTTTACTGACAGACGACCAGCAGATCTACAGTCTGCAAATCCTACTTTCATAAAAGGAAATGTTTGTTTCTTACATTTTGGCGAGAGGAGGACAGGGAGGAATACGCAAAGCTGTCACAGCATTTAATAAATGTGGCTCTTTTTGTGCTGTTATCTTTGTGTCCCAGCAGTTCAGGGTGATTTCTATAAGAGTCTCCATAATGTGTGTGCCATCACAAAACCTACTGACCTATTACAAAACAGAAGACGAAAGCATAAATGCAAAACATGAAGAGCTCCTGGCTAACACAAAATGACGTGGGCTCTTTAGCTGTTTCCTGTTTCTGTATGGTGCTTGGCTTGTTGGTATGTTATGTCTGATGTTTATGTAAAGACTTAGAGCAGGGGAGTCAAACATAAGGCCCAGGGACCAGAATCACACCAACAAAGACTCCAATCTGGCCTGCTGGCCTGCTTTGGAAAATGGCAGACATACATTTTGGACTTTTAACTATATTTTCACAAGTTTCACACCTTCTCCTGCTGACATTCCTTCATGGCCATTCATACAACACCAAAGTAATTAAGTAATAGATAAACAATTAAATGACAGAATGTTTTCTTTCACTTGAGTCTACAGTAAAAGAATTTTGTGTGTCATTCATTTCTTAGGTTTCCTTCATTTACTACAGCTGCACTTTTTACCATGTAGATCAATGACAAACTTTCGTGAGTGAACTTCCTTTCTTATATTAAGATATCTCTGGGATTAAATGTGCAGGTAAACGTCTTTACACTGACTGAGTCCAGCCCACTTAAGATCACAGTGGGCTGCCTGTGGCCCAGGATGTAAAATGAGTTTGACATCCCTGCTTTAAAGCATCTAAACAAGTCTGTGATGTTTAATACTGCTGTTGTCTTTCAGACGCTCTGCAAATGAACCAAAGCAGGAGCGGTATCTGGTTCTTGTGTGTCAGATAATCGCTTGCACTAACATTGCTATGATATGAGACAAGCTTACTCACATGTCTGCTGCCCTTTAGGACTTTTTAATGAGTCAGAGAACGGCCTTTAAAGGTAGCAGATCACATCAAACGTTTAAACCCTTTAGTCAGATTCACATGGGAGAACTGTATCATTCTTTTTTTTTTTCCAACATACCATTTTATTTATTTTTTATTATTTTGCAGACTGCATTACATTATCTGAGCAACCCGAGCAGTAAATCCATCACGCTGCATTAGATGTAGCACAAGGAGCTGCGTTAAGAGTGATAACTGGAGGCACTGCTGTGCTGCTAACAGAGCTGCACAAACTTCCATAAACAAGGTCAAGATCTTGACGCGAGTCAGAGTAGGGAACGAGCCCTGCTGTGACTTTCAAACCCTCACAGAGAACAATGGCTCTAAAATCTGGTCAAAAGATGTGCATCTGGAATGAAACGCATCCCTTTACTGGAACTTCAGGCTTGCCCCTGACCTCAGGCAGCACTTACAAGTCTGACTCTGATAAAGTAACACAATTGCAGCTACATACAGAAAGTATTATGATCTAATATTAACTGAATAGCTTATTGTGTATGTAGTGTAGTAACTCAAGCGGAACATGTTTGATTCCTTAAAAATGCATGTTTTTAAGAGTCCGACCAAAACATGTGCTTTAAGTATGAAACTGAAGCAAAGATTTAGGTGGCAAATGAAACGCATCCAACTTATGAGGTGGGGTGGGTGTAGATATAGGATGCCAGCAGGGAGACCATAAGGTATTCTAAATTTATTCACCTTTCTCAGTGCCACTCCTCTACCAACCTCTTCTTCATAGTCTTCCCATAAAAAATGCAAATAAATGATTTTCACCAGGTTTCATATTAACCACAAAACAAACATTCTTATACATAAAGCATGGTTACCCCATCACAAAACATAAGGGCCTGAACATAATGTGCCTGATTGATGAAAAGCTGGAAAATAAGATGAGACAAAGGTTTACAGAAGCTGCGAGATGATGGGGGAAAATGTAAAGGACAGAGATTTAAAAAAAAAAAAAAAAAAAAAAAAAAGCAGCATCGAATCCTATAGCAGCAGAATGTTTTTTTTAAGGAGGGGAAAGCTGTGGCTGTGTCTCTAAATGGAAGAGGATCAGGACACATGTGGAGTGGCGAGAAAAGGGGAGGCCTGCTGTAGTCCTTGTCTAATTACTTCCACTTATCATGGCCATTTTTTTCTGAAAACTGAGGATCAGAGGAGGCGGTGACCACTGCCACAAACTGCCCTCGCTTTGATGATGTGCCCATCTGCTAGCAGTTCCAGGTTGAAGTTCATCCGATGGAGGTTAAACAGGAAGTGGATTTGGGTGGGAGAAGCTGAGGGCTGTGATTCAACCCTGTGTCCCCAATATTGATTTGTCCAAAAGGAAAAGAAAGAAAAAAAAAAGTTGTGTTAACAGACCCTGTAAAGTCGTGAAGTCTGTCTGCTTGGAAGCAAAACAAAACAAAACATGACACTTTCATCAGTTTAAGTGTCAAAGTGTTTTTGTAATCCTTCATAAAATCCCAAATGGACTGTCAGTGTGTCAGCTTGAGTCTGCATTGGAGTTTCTTCAAATAAAGACTAAAAGTGATAACAAAAAAAAGCTAATCACGCCTCTGGTTTGGAGCTCTGTCCTTCAGTAAAAAGAGTCGATTCAAGCCAAACACGAGGCTGAGCAGCACACCCACCATCCTTAAGATTCGAGCAGAGAAGACAGATCGACAGAGTCAAAGAGTAAAACATAGAAGTAGAGCGAGTAAAGTAACAGGTCCTCTCCGCTCTGTAGTGGTCTCTCCCCACCCCCCCCGGTTGATGGTCTCAGTTAGAAATCAGTTGAGAGTCTGAATTGTAAGTTTGTCTGGTGTTCGTGGGTGGGTTTTTCTGGGTAGGCAGGCAAACAGGCGCAAGCCCCCTGGTGCCGTGGTGGACAAAAAAAGTGCCAGCCCATTTACCGCTGAGCAGGCTCGCTGCCGGGCAGGGTGATGTTTCCCAGGTGGAGGACTGGCAGTGGGTGAGCCTCCGTGTTGAAAACCCAGTTCTCCAAGGGCAACAGGTCATCGCTGGAGAACAGCAGGTACAGATACCTGAGAGAGATGATGCGGGTAAGGGGAAGGACGTGTGAGGGGTGGTGGGTAACGGGGTGAGGAAGAAGAAAGAATTGAATGAGTTAGGTGAATATAATGTCAACAGTTTCGTCATATCAAAGTGGGAAGTGTCAGCCTAAACCAACAATTTAAATCCTAAATCTGTTTAATTTAGTGTTTTTACAGCTGTTGATTCACATCTGTTGTCATGGTCAGACAAAAAACAGCCACAAAACCAAAACAATTATTATTATTATCACACCCAAACAGCACAAACTGCTCCACATGTTGCAGGAGAAAACTGAAGAAATACACAGAACGACTCTATATGCAGTATAAAGAGTTTACTGCAGGAGGCTGAGAACTCGGTCCTAAACACAGTTTACACTGTGACTGAGAAGCTCTCAATTTCATTAACATCTAAGATTAATTAAATTCTCATCTAATTTTTTTTTAAGATTTCAACTCGCTTGTTCGCTTTTTAGCTCCTAAATTCTTAACATAAACTCAGACGCTGGATATGTGTGACGATCAGCGTGACTGGCAGCCAATCAGCATCCTTAGCTGACACTTAGCTGCTGTATTGCTTTGACGCGACTGGCTTGAAGCCAGCAGAGACAAAGATTGAGAAGAGACAGACACCAAAGTCTGCATAACACTGAACCATTCAAATGTCATCCTCTCAGAGTTAGCAGACAGTGTGGCGTGTGACCTTTAACGACTTCTATACCAAAGACGGATTTTATTGGCATCTGATGCTTTGTGGGTGTTAATTTTAAACCGGTTATACTTGCAAATGAAGAGCTGATAAATAGCTTCGTGTAAACACGAGCTGACAGGACCGGCAGTAAAACTGAGCTTGCTTTGTTTTATGATTTTCTTTGGCCTGTCAGGCTGTCTGAGTGACAGTCACAACCGAATTACATCAGGTTATAAATACTGAACATTGTCAGGAGGAGATGGCATTCAAAGAGCAGCCAGCAGAGGGAACCAGAGAGCTACATCAGTATTCAGTTCTCCCACTGTGTACCAGCCTTCAGTCAGAGCCTCTTCTCCCTTCATCCATCAGTGACCACGATGTACCACAGAGCCATGGCAGCTTCCCTTCACGTTAGATGACTTTATTTATTTGTATGGCTGTAAAAATATCTTGATACCTGTTCACTGTGCCCAGAGAAAAGAAATCACAACAATAACCTGGTGAAATGACTGGTTCTTTGTGTAGGAGCAAAAACAAACAAACAAAAAAAGCGAGTCTCTCTTGTCCATACTATAGACAGTAAACAAAAGTTGGATGAAGCCTCTGAGTCTGAAAAGTGAAGCCAGCTAATTAGTGCCTTTAACCTGCATAAATACCTGTAGCTGCAAAAAGACGTCTGGGGCTATAGATGTCTATGGGAACGTGTCCCTTTGTCTGGATGTCTGTAAACACTTTGCTGTTGAGTTTATGCCCTCAGTGGTCACTCTGCAGTGCATTTGGAAAGCATTCACAGCGCTTCACTTCTTGCACATTTTCTCATGTTACAGCCTCACGCCAAAATTCATTTTTCACCTCAAAATTCTACACAAATCCCCATTATTGAGAAGATGAAAAAAGTTTGCTTGAATATTGTTTAAATGTATTAAAAATAAAAAACAATTATATAACATTTACATGAGCATTCACAGAATTAGCAACAAAACTCAAAATTGAGCTCAGGTGTATCAGGTGTTTCTACAACTTGACTGGAGTCTACCTGTGGTAAATTCTGTTGAGTGGACGTTGTTTGGAAAAGCACACACCTGTCTATATAAGGTCCGACTGCTAAAGGTGCATATCAGAGCACAAACCAAGCCATGAGGTCCAAAGAATTGTCTGTAGACCTCTGAGACAGGATTGTACTGAGGTACAGATCTGAGGAAGGGTGCAGAAAACAGCATTGAAGGTCCCAGTGAGCACAGCGGCCTCCATCACCTGTAAGTGGAAGAAGCACCGGGACTCTTCCTAGAGCTGGCCGCCTGGCTAATCTGAGTCATCAGGGTAGATGGGCCTTAGTCAGGGAGCTGACCAATAACCTGATGGTTTCTCTAACAAAGCTCCAGCATTTTTCTGTGAAGCGAGGAGAACCTTCCAGAAGGACAGTCATTTCTGAGGACTACACCAATCAGTCCTGCATGGTAGAGTGGCCAGACAGAAGCCACTCCTCAGTAAAAGCCACATGACAGTCCGCCTGGAGTTTGCCAAAAGTCACCTGAAAGATTCAGACCATCAGAAACAAAATCGTCTGGTCTGAGGAAACAAAGATCAAACGCTCATCACTGCTCATCACCTGGCCAATACCATCCCTACAGTGAAGCATGGTGGTGACAGCATCATGCTGGGATGTTTTTCAGCAGCAGGAACAGAGATTAGTTGAAGTCGAGGGAAAGATGAGCGCAAACAAATCCTGGATGATAACCTGCTCTAGAGCGCTCTGACTGGGGCAAAGGTTCATCTTCCAACAGGACAATGACCGTAAGCACACAGACAAGACGACAAAGGAGTGGCATCAGGAGCACTCTGTGAATATCCCAGAGTGGCCCAGCCAGAACCCAGACTTGAACTTCTTGGGGGAAATCTAAAAATGGCTGTGCATTGATGCTCCCCATCCAATCTGATGGAGCTTGTTGGCTTCTGCAAAGAAGACTGGGAGAAAATAGCCCCCCCCCCCAAAAAAAAACCAAAAAAAAAAAACCCCCAAAACTTATTACAGCCTGTCTTTGTGTATCATACTCAAAAAGACTTCAGGCTGTAATTGCTGCCAAAGGTGGTTCAATAAAACATTGGGCAAAGGTTTGCAAGAATTTCAAGCAAACTTTTTCACTGTCATTATGGGATATTGTGTAGAAGTTTGAGGTGAAAAATGAATTGAATCCATTTTGGAATAAGGACGTTACATGACAAATATGGAACAAGTGATGCAAATACTTTTCAGATGCACTAAAAGTATCAGTAAGAGGCATTATTAATGGTATGCTCATTGGCCAGCAAATTGTTACTGACAAGTCGGTAGCCAATGAGCACGTGGTCACACAGTCAATAATTGACCTCTCTTTCTCACATTTGGTTTTAAAGCGTCAAGATGGAGACTGCAAAAATGTTCCATGCCTCTTGGACTAAGACATCGCAGTAGCTACAACTATTTTTGACAACCTAGTATGACCCATACAGACTCTGTAGTGATTTGATAATTTTCTAATACTAACGAGAACAAAATCAACCATTTTTGTTCTGAGCAAATAAAAAATTCAGCAGTAACAGATGGGCAAATCTGCTGGTTGCATTCAGCCCCTTTCGCATTCAGTTTGGTGGGTGTTCACTGCACCAAACTATTTCTGAGGCAACACAACCACAAGAGCTTGTAGAAATGCTGCAAACTTTGCAGGAGCTTCACTCAATGTGATTGAGACTATTGATGCAACTGAGAATGAACACTTTGAGTTCTGCCTCAAACTTACCACATGTTTCTACAATGACCAAATAATACTTTAATAAATAAATAAGCAAACATCGGGTTAGAAACTGACTGCTTTTATCTTCTTCCACTTCTGTTTAACAGATAGTTTAAAATAACTGCAATCACTTTTCTCTGGTAAACCCCCTCAGTCAGCACCAATCCACCCACACTGAATTAATCATAAGAATCATTAATTAAAAAGCATATTGACTATTTATAGCTTCTGCCAATTGATCTATCCATTAAGACAAACTTACTTGAGTGTCTCGGCCAGGAAGAAGCTCTGCTGCACGTCGTCATAGGTTGGATTGGATGAGTAGACGTCCTTCACTCCCGAGAAACCTCCACTCACCCTGCAGTACTTATCAATGGCCTGGAGAAGACGGGGAGACGGGGGGAGGATGAGAGGTAGAAGGGGGAACAGAAGAGGAATGAGAAAAAGATGGAAGGCAAGTTGTAGGATGAAGTGTAGAGCAGAAACAAGGAAGTTGAGGAGACAGAAAACAAATGAAGGCAGAACAAAGAGAAAAAAAAGTGGACAGAAATGAGAAAATGGTAGAGGGAAGGTTTACATGACAGAAAAGCAAAATGAGGAGAAAGCATTAGAGTGGAGGAAAGGTGGGGGGAGGGGAGTACAATTTTAATAAGCTTCTAAAAAGCATGGTGTAATTAATTTCTTTGCGTGTGACAGATTAGAGAGTGTCCTGCGGTGACATACAGGAAGCGGCGGCTGCACAAAATGTGAGGAAAAAACAGATTACCACAACTGCTGCCTTTCTGTTTTTTATACTTCATTCAACTTTTGTGTTTTGTTTTTACAAAGCAGTTTCATAATGAAGGTACACACTCATTTGGCTCCTGTTATCCTTCACCCGTGGGAGCTGGAGTGCAATGACAAAGGAAACGCTTTCTTACGGTGAAGTAAAGCCCGTGGCCATCCCACAGGGGTATTTACAATCTTATAATCAGGCTCTTTTCACCTTTATCTGCACATTTCTACTGAAGGCAGATTTACTGTTTCAACTGGAGATATTTTTTGTTTTTTGGGGGGTAAAAATGTCTTTGTTCTCTTTTTTGCCTGTGCACGATTCCTTTCGAGACACACGGTTCTTTCAGGACAAAATGACAACACAATCGTAGGTGGTTGGGATTGTGATGTAAATCCCCCGTTTGCTCACTTTCGAGGGTTTATCGCCGATTCTTCAACCGTGAAAGATGTGATGTGTCAGTGTTTCAACAAGCGCAAAACAACAAACACGGAGAGCAGCCGGGCCGACAGCAGCAGGAGAACCGGGTCTATTAAATGATCTGATATCTGAGTATTGTGCACTGCGACTCACACAGACAGCCGAGTCACTCAACACTTTGAGTTTAAACTGTCGCCAGATTCTGATTTCCATTCTAATCACGCTCAACTTACACAAGTTATGCATTTATAAATCAATCTCTTGAGCGCAGGGCTATTAATGAGTCCTGTTTGTGTGGATTCAGCAAGCACGCTCAGCAAGTCAATTCCTTTTCATTCCTTCTATCGAACAAAGGGATCCAGATTAGAAAACAGAGCACACTTTTGTAATCCTGCTTCTCAATATTCACATCTATTGACGCAAAACAACAGCAGCTAACACATATTCCACATATCACAATGCTTTTCCAGACAGCTTAACTGGATGATTCCCTACTACAAACAGTTATGGCTCATTTGCGAGCAGGTGCTTTCCCTGCCTGCACACACAAACCAGAAATAGCTCATTAGAAATGCAGCAATCATCCAGCTGGCGATACACACAGTCCATTCTTACCTGCGCGCTCTACTGATTTGTGACACTGAAAATTGGTGCTTCTGCTCATGTCTTATTGACACAGACAGTGCATGGAATTCAAAGTGTGATATCTGTCCTTGTCTTTCAGTTTGCCCCTGTCTCACTCTCTCACTCTCACCTACACACACACACACACGTTTCTCTATCCTGTCCTCGAGTGACCGTTTCACTGTCAGTTTGGACCATAATTCCAGATTTTCACGGGCTGCTGCGCCCGGCAAACGTTTGCCCTTCCTGATCTGCACTGCAGTGCCCTGCAACAGCCAGTGTGGCACACGAACACGATAATAACAACCAGAGTGTATCATAGATTAGGTCCAGGCACTTAAAAGACACATTTAAACACAAGTCACATAAACACTTGAGCTAAAACTCAACAGTCTGGAAATTTCAGATCTTTCATATTTTACACAATGGTAGGGGTATCTGCACCCAGAAACATAAAAGACACATGCGCGCGCACCCACACACACCCGCACATACACCCACCCACACACCTCAGCACCATCTGTGCTATATAAATTATCCGATAAAAAGTCTACCTGTAGGGAATGGAGTGCAAGGCGGAGCAGTGTTCCTGCCACAGCCAAGTGAGGACACACTGCACATAACAGCAGCTGGGCTTCACCTCTGCATGCATACACATGCACGCACGCACGCACACAGGTAAAAGCCAGCCAATGTTAATAGCTGCTGTGAATAGAGGAAGCGTGACAAACAGAGGCAGGTTTGGTGTACCAGATGGATGCAGCTGGGGTACGGGTGTGTGTCTGTGTGTGTCTATGTGTGTGCGTGTGAGAGAGAGAGACTGAGAGCAAGAGGAAAGGAGGAGCTGAACTTTAAGGCAACAAGCAGAGAAGAGCACAGGTGTTTGTGAAGAGTGGTTGCTGGGGTTAAGAGAGCAATACAAGAACAGAGTAAGGTGAATGAGGAAGGAGAAAGCCTGAGGTATTACGTCAGAAAGAAACAGGTTGAGAAAAGCAATAAGATATAGACATGGTTAAATACAGGCAACGTGTAAATATTAAGGCTACGTCCACACTACTGTGTTTTCGTTTGAAAAAGCATCGTTTTCTCTCCGTTTTGGCCTCCCGCCCACACTGAGACGGTGTTTTCGCTCAAGGAAAACGCAGCGTTTTGATAATGCTCTCGAAAGTGCATACGTTTGAAAACGGTGCTTTCGCGTCGCAGTGTGGACAGCAAAAACGGAGACTTTTTGAAAACGATGACACATTTTAGTCATGTGATGCAGTCAAGTGAACAATTAAACTAAGATAGTGGAGGGCATTATACAGCATTTTGACAGCCCTATTAAAGATTAATATCAGTCTGTACATGCTCCAGATAGATTTTCTTCAAATTCTTTAACTCTCACTTGCTTTTGCAACTTTGTACTTTTGTGTTACTCGCAGCAACAACTCCACCTCATTGTTAGTCCATTTAAAAAACTCGGTGCTTTTCTTCGACATTTTGCCGCAGCGTTTCAAAGAGCCGGAAAGTAAATAAACGGCAGACAGGAATGAGGCAGGTCGAATCTTCTTGCGTTTCACGCATGCGCAGTACTGGAACGTAAGCGTTTTCGTCCGTTTCAATGTGGACGCACAACTCTGTGAAAACGACTGAAACGATAATGTGGACGCAGAGCGTTTTCAGACCAGGCTAGTTTGGACGTAGCCTAAGAAACGGAAACTCAAAAAGACAGCATGAAATGAAAAAGAAACTAGATATAAAAGAAGGCTCTTAAACCACCCTACATAAAAACTCCAGACAGGTGTTAAGTATGCGGTGCTTTTACACAGGAAAAGTGAGAGTGGAAAGTAGTGCTGAAAACTCCAGTATTTTGTTAACAAGCATTGATTCAGGTTTATTATGAAGGTGCATATTTAACATACTCAATTAACATGCAGCATGAAATAACAGATAAGTATGGTTGAGCAAATGGGGCTGACACAGAGTGGAAGAGTTTCAGTATGCAAACAGAAATGAAACTCTGAGGACTCTCTCACTATGTGCGCTGGTTGCCTAAGTTAATGCCTGTGTATAATATTCATATATATATAATATAATATAATATAGTTCATTACACTTCTGATGCCTCTAAGGGCAAAAGATATGATAACCAAAACAATGTATAAAACACAACACTGTATAAAAATTAGCAATTTAGAGCATAAAAACTTCATGCAGAAAGTCAACCTCTTTCTTCCGCCCACATAATTTAAAAACACTTGCTAAACATCACCATTCATGATTAAGCTTAAATCTGTCAAAGTAAAAGTATTTTGTTCCACATACAGAGAAAATGTGAAACCTTGACCACTACTCAAAGAAAGGGGATGACAGCTCTCTTTTGCTGTAGGGCATGTCCATTTATCCGTGCAGGTTCTCAATCATCCAGGTCACGGTAATCTTAAGTACTTGATTCTTCTTCTTTTTCAGATTCAAAAAGATGTTTCACCTCTTCTTCTGTTCCGACAGCTGATGGGCAATCCCAGGTCTTTAATCACAAGTGGGGTTGTCACCTTGGAGGTAGTCCTGAGAGTCAATGACATATGCTGTCATTGTGTCAGTCAGTAAGGTCACATGGGTCAAAGTGTAAAGGGAGGTTCAATTGCTTCGGAAGGAATCTCGAGACTGGGCAATAGTGGCTGCTAATTGGTGTCATAGGCCACCACAACACTGTTCACTGATGGTCGTTTACACTGGACAAAGATGTCTCCTTTACCCCTCTGTCAAACCATCCGCCTTCTTGGTTTAAAATGTGCACAAGTGTATCTTCATGTCCTTTCTCTTTTAAGTGTAGATGTACAGCTGAGTCTTTCCTGGCTTTACTACACTGGGACATGTGTTTTTGGAGTGGTTGTGTGGCCTTTCTTACATAAAGGCTCAAGCATTCTCCACTGCACTGCACATTTTGCACAGCTCATCTTGAGTTAGGATAGTTTGTCCTTGGAAATAACTGGTTTTTGTCTAAAGGTTTTGTTAGGTCTGTACACTTCTCAGACAAACTACCGTAATTGTCGGGCTATAAGCCGCTACTTTTTGCACAAGCTTTGAACCCTGCGGCTTTTAGTCAGGTGCGGCTTTTCTATGGATTGTCCATGATTTTTATCATATCGTAAGACGATTTGTTTTGTTTGTTCCGCTGTTGTACGGCACTACGTTGCCTGGTGGAAGGGCATGTGATCAGACACACAGTATCGGGGTTCAAGAGTGGTATGTTGGTCACATGTCCATCCGCCAGGCAACATAGTGCCGTACGAAGTAGCGCGAAAAACAAACTTCAAAGTAGCGCTACGCGTTCAGCGGGAGGCGTGGATGACGAGCGGCGATAAACTTGCGAAAAGCAAGTTATGCTCAACTCCACCGGTGGATTCTGACAGCGTGGAAAAGTGTGAAAACATCCATGACCACCAACGGATTTCGAAGGGCTGGACTGCTGCATGATGGAGAGGAGGACACCGCCACGGCCCTTCTGAGGGTGTTCGACTCAGACACTGACAACGAGGATTTGTTTGGTTTTGAAAGTGACAACGAAGGAAAGAAGCTGAGAGTGGATGATGTAGCCATCCTGAGCCTGTTCGTATCCGACACTGGAGAAGAGGACTTTGGTGGTTTTAGTGCGCAGGAAGATGGTGGTGAATGACTGACTTTTCTTCTTGTTAAAGCCATGTCACTGCACCTGAGCCTAAAAGGTTGGCTGAATCTATTTTTCTGGTGTGCTGTAGGTTATTGTTATGTACTACATTTGTTATCATTTATGAAGCACAGCACATGTTTCGTACTTGTAATTACCGGTACTTGTACATATACCTAAAAAGTTATGGAAATATGTACCCCTAATTTGTTTTTCAAAATATTAATAAAAGGGGTGTGTCTCCAAACAGCCTGACAATTCCCTTTGTGCATATTCTCTTACATATGATAAGTCAACATTGAAACACCTGCGGCTTTTACTCAGGTGCGGCTAATGTATGTACAAAACAGGATTTTCCCCTGAGTTTAGCTTGTGCGGCTAATATTCAGGTGCGCTTTGTAGTCTGGGAAATACGGTATATTAGGAGCAATAATGTTGTTCCCCCAGTTGTTCTGTTTCTCCCCACTTAATGTCTGACACTCACTTAACCCCTTAGTGGGAAGGGTCACAGCAAATCAACACAAGTTTGTTAAGAGTGATCACTTTTATCTTAAGATGACACATTTCCATCTTGTGGGAGTGGTCTCTTCCAGGACAACAATGGTCTTCTCCAGAGAGTTTGAGGGGGTCACGGTTTGATGAGGATGATGATGTTTTGGCCTTCACAATTTCCAGATCTAACCTCAACTGATCGCCAGCTTGCCATTGGCAAAGAACACTTCAGCTCAACTACTTTTTAAGCTACACAATATCTGAAAGCTGTTACATGCTTGTTTGTAGTTTCCCCCCTTTCATCTAAAATATGACATAACCACAAGACAGAATCAAAACAATCTAATTAACAAAAAACAATGTTTAAACTGTTTATTTACCTGTTACCAAAAACTTAACTGAAACTTCAGGATATTTGAATCAATAAAACTTCTTGATCAAGGGCAGTACGACGTAAATAAGCTGTCATATTTATTAGCATTGCAGGCTGTATATGCATTATTAAAAGAGAGGCAAAGATGAGCCTTTCAGCACCAGCTCTCTTTAGTGTCAGTCACACCGAATACAATCACACTTCATAAACACACCTGCTAATAGATTTGTCTGAAACATGAGCTCGAACACACTTCCTCCCACTCAGAAAAACAAAGAAAAGGTGACAAGAAGATTGGCAGGACAAAAGAGAAAAGTAAAGAGGGAAAAAAGCAGTAGCTGAAGATGACAAGCAGGCCAATAGAGATTTATACATAGAAGACACACCGAGTCCTGTATAGCGGGTGAACTCTTTAATCCTCTGTCAGAAGAAGTGGAACAGAGGGGTGAAATGTATAGAGACACTTTCATTTCTCTCCCATTTCCATATTGAAACACCAAAGGAAGAAGATCTAATAACACATCAAAACATCCCACCAGTACATTTTTCTCCACATATGGAATCAAACTGAAATGCAACAAGACATTTCTGTCCAGCTGCATGAGCACAAACCAACCATTAGTGGTTATTATGGAGACATTTGTACACGGTGTTTACTGTAAGGCCAGGACCTCACATCCTCGTACAACACTCTACATTATGCATCAACTTGAGGAGACAATCAAAGAAACCTGCGAGATGTCAATTTAAATCCCTTCATTGTGCTCTTTGAAGTTTGGTGAGACCTGCACTGCTTTCATTTCACATATTTAAAGCTTAAAAGAACAGTCTACCATAGGTTGCTGATGATGCTCTGTTAAAAGCACAGGCATGGTGAAAATGGTTTGAAAAGACGCATTTATTCCGTCGGTGACATGCTTTTAGATGAGAGGCAAATTACTACTAATAGTATAGCACAGTCTGACCTTCTGACTCAAAAGTCGATATTGAATATGGTTTCTACTGCAAAAAACAAGCTCTGTTTACTGTTTCAATATGCTATTTACCTTCTAATGGACGCAAAGCAAAGAATATTTAAGCAAAGAAAGAAAAATGGAGAAAAAACCCTGCAATGGGAGTACTGTTAGTTCATAATGAACAGCTAGACAGCTGGAGAAAAATGGAGCATTTAGTTGAGATTAAAGATCTGGTTAATAACGTTAAAAAATTCAACAAACCTAACTAAAAACTAACTTTGAAACATCTTTGATAAACAGTACCGTTTGCTTCGTGAGTATTTGCAGTCACCTACCTTAACCACTCACACTCACGGTTCTTCTCACACCGGTTGTTGGTAAACTTGCATCTTCCCACTTACTCCTTTTCTTGTCCATTTTCATTTTCATCAATTAGCTTTCACATGACGTCATTATTGGCGAGCCCACCAGGAAAGGAGAAACAAGACTTTTCTCTGGTAACTTCCAGTTATTTTTACCAAGTTTGTTTCACCAGAATTTACGGTTGCTAGCAAAGCATTAAGTATGGCACTGTATGTAACAACATTTATCCTGACTGGGGATTTTTGCTTCAGTGGAAAATCTACACCATAACTATGTCACAACCGCAAGCCATCTGAGACCCTACAACGTAACCTCCCTAGAACTGTAACTACATATCGCGCCGACGCAGCAACTATTGTGATTGGCCTGTTCAGTAACCACCGTCTCCACAACAAACAGGGCTGACAATGGCAGGTCAATAAAGTGACATGGAAATAAGTTTTGATTAGACTGATGTTATATAAATGACCCAAAATGCTCCTGTAAAGATAAACGGCACGGTGGTGCAGTCGTTAGCGCCGCTTAACTTTCCATAGTCCATGATCAGTTAAGTGGTTATTCTAAATTGGCCAGAGATGTGAGACAGATAAAGTGCTTGTATAGCATAAAGTGCTGCATGCAACATTAAAGAGCTTTGAGTCATCAGTAAGCCTAGAATAGAGTCTAATCTTGCTGACCAGGACACCAAATTAGTGAGAACTAAACTAGAAAAACAAGGTGACAGTAATGAATGAGCAAATGAAAAACAAGAAGGAAGAAGAAAAAGAAAAAGAAAAGCAGCTCCAGCTCCAAATAAGACAGTTAACGAGACAAGCTGTCCTCTGGCTGGGAAACCTGTTACTCAACCTCCACTTGTCCAACTTTCAAAAGTTGGCTGTTAATTGTCTGCATCCAACAGAGCTGTGACTAGTGCTGCGAGGCACCAGTGCCAAAGGACACCTTGTGCTTATCAGAGACATGAGCAAAATAAACGCTGACAAAACAAAAATATTTAGTCCCCCTGAGATGAGAACGGGTAGAGAAAGCTGCATAAATCTTTGGTATAGTCTAACAGATACAGAAAAAATGAGTTTCATTTTGTCTTCCGTTGTCTTTTATTAGGAACCACGCTATGCACTACAAAGGATTCTTCCCAAATTAATAACACGTGCATGAATCCAGAGGGACAGCGTTTCTAATTGTTTGCACGTTTGTGTGTCTATGTGGACTCCACGTTTTCACTGTATTCCTGTTTCAAGGATAAGACTCAATTTAAAAATGCAAAAACATTTTGTTCCACATCCTCTCCAGTAAGTCTTTAAAAACTGCCTGCAGGTATTAAAATCTAACCAAAATGATAATCAAGACTAAGATTTATGCAAAGTCTAATCTCTTTACCTGTGCTGCTTCCCAGCCCCACTGTCGGTACTTGGGGTCATGGGTGAACCTCCACATGTACCAGTAGGTCTCGATGACCTCCGGCCGCAGGATGTAGTACTTCTCATTCTGCCGAACAGCCACCGCCTCCAGGCCACTGTCGAACTTGAAGGCCTCTGGGCCGAGCTTCAGCACTTAAGAAAGAGAAAGAAAGGTGAAATGTAAAGGAAAGGCCAGGAGGTAGAAGAGAAGGGAGTAAAGGTAACATTGGAAGAGAAAAAGAGGCAAAAGGGACAAGAAGAAAACGACAGAAAATAGTGGAATGAATCAAGGATGTGATAGAACAGAGAGAGGAAGGAAAAGAGTGATCAAATAATTAATGGTTGAAAAGAACAGAGAGGAGATAAAGATTATCTTTTGCTCCATGCTTGTCTTAATATGAAATAGTGCCTGTGTGTGTAAGCAATAAAAAGCATCCCACCCCACTGATTTTACAGGCTTTTCTTCTTTTTACAACCACTGCTTTCTGCCAATGAAGTGTGATAGGCATTAAGAGCCTGAGTGGAAAATTACAGAGGCTGACAAAACAGTGACAGGACTGTCCCTGAAAGGATTAAACACACTGACATGCATACATGTGTGTTGACGCACACATTTAATAGCTCCCATTAATGGCTGCTTATTAAGAAACAGGCCAACTTTAGACAGCCTGACCACAGCTATCAAATTCTCACTCTCTCCTTTTCTATTCTTTGTCTCTTTCTCCATCTTCATTTGTTGCCATGGTAACCCCTCCTCTCCTCTCTGTCAAGTAAATAGTATATTTTTATGCTTGAAGGAAATGACAATAAATGAAGCATTAATAATAAAAACGAGCTGAAAAACAGATACTTTACTAACTGCATAGTTTCCAATTAGAACAAGCAGAATTAATTGTTGGTTGAGTCACTGGGAGGATTTTATAGATGGATTTACTGCATGGGCAATCTCAGGGCCTGGTGATAAGATTTATTTTTTATGTGTAAAATGTATCAGTGTATATAAAATATTTGAGTAACTGGATCTTAAAATACAGTATGTGTGTAAAATATTTTAAATGATTTGTAAATTAGTTGCTTAAACCATAAATAACGATTGGATCAAGTCAAATGGAAATTGTCAATCTGCTAGCAGGAGTGGGTGATTTTCCGAGCTATAGTTCTGCCTCCAGTGGGTGACCTGAATGCTAATGCTGCTAGCCCGAGTTTACAGGAGAACAAGTGACAGTGATGCTAGCACTACCAGGTTGTGCTAAGAGGGAAACTATCTGTGTCCTCTCACATCTACTGTAGAGGATAACGACACCCATTCAACATTTTCCTAACGTATATAGTTAAGACTATTTAACACTACCTGTCAGCATCTGATCCACACCAACATGTAAATATTTAGGATATTAGAAAGTCACTAAAAAATAAAAAAGACCCTTTAACAGTCACAGTGATCACTTTTCTCTAGCCTGTATACTTGTGTATATTGTGTTTGTGTATGCAGCACTCCACTGCTTCCTCACCTGTCCTGTCATAGGATTCGTGGCAGGTGTGCGCGATCTCAGCTCCTAGCTGCAAATAGTGTCCGGCCTTGTCGTCAGGTGAGCCATCGGCGCCCAGTGCAAACATGCCTCCGGCGAAGCAGGCCAGGTGGCCCATCTTCCTCTCCAAGTGGCCATTCTTCCACTCGCCAATGAATGTTAGGCCACCATTGGATTTGCGTACGAGGTGGCGCTCGATGGCCTACAGGAAGAGAGAGCGTGCAATTGTGGAAACAGCAAAGCTCTAATGGTAAGTGTCAACATTTCAGAGAAGATGAAGACCCAGAAAAGTAGAATATAGCAGTTTGTTTTCAGTAACAACATGCCTGTATATGAGTGTATTTAACAAGATAAGGTGGGAAACAGGAATGACAATATTAATACTGGTATGTGGACAGAAAAAGGTTACACTGTTTGAATGGGGCATTGACATTGAGGGCAACTGCTTGAGGGTGAGGAGGGTCAAACAGAAGAAAACTAAACATAGCAGTGACGGTCACATTTGAAATCCAGCCACATTCTTCACCCTTTGCTCCGCAGCATCTGCTCTGCTCAGTCTCTGACGCTCTTAATGATGAGTAGACAGCTTCATTAACATCTGCTTTCTACTAAATCCACTCTTAGTTTACTTGAAAACAAAGCAATGTCTTCCCTTTGCAAAGGTGGATACTGAAGCTGGTCAGCGGGGACTCTGTGGTTATTAAAAAAGAATAACTGCTGACATTTCCAGTTACAGCTCTGACTCATCTGCATGCAGTATAAGATTCTTCATAAAAGAAAACAATCTGTATTTAAACTTTGCAGCATAAGTCACTATTCTGTACCTCGATGGCGTCATCGTAGGTCTTGCGAGCCTCTGTGTCAGTCTTGTCTGACATGAGCCAAGCCTTCAGCAGGTACTCATAAAAACTGTCCCCGAGTCCTCCAACAGACGTGTGATCTGCAGAGAGAGAGAGACACAAAGAAAGCTCCAAGTGTCACCGCGTGAGCGAAAGAGGAAAACCAGCAAGAGCCAAACAAATGAGAAAGCCAAAGTGAATTATTTATTTTTTGACTTTGCCTCAAAGTCCTTGGCAGAGTGTAGCATATGGCATCAAAAACATTTTTTTTTTTAAATCAAAACCTTGGGCATTTTTCTTCTCTACATCCACAATATATCAGCAGTGTGCTTCCTCTCTCGTCCCATTTTGTTTACCCTCTCCCTGATGTGTGCGCTCACATTTCAGTGTCCCCAATCGTCCTCGTCAACGTTTACACAGCTTTCATGTCTGCCCTAATTTGCAGGACAGCACAAAATGAAAATAGGATGCCAGAATCTGGCAGTCTGGGATCACAATAAGAAAATAACCCCCTGAGAGCACTCAGGGCCCACTCTGATGGCACTTTGGTCAGTTTCAGAGGCAATTTTACTGACCCACAAAATATTACTAAAAAAAACACGGGGCTTGAATGACTGTGAATTATCCCATATATACTGACCTTTTCTACATTGGTTTTGTGAATGACAATACTGCAAATGAATTGGTGCCTCAACCACTTTTGCACAGATGAAATGTTTATTCAGCTCTGCCTTCACTCGGGGAAAAACTAGAATATTCCTCATCCTTCAGCTCTGTGTAATCATAGCTGATATTTGAGCAGATGCTTTTTGTCTCATCATCAAGGAGATTCTTTTCTTTACGTGATTAACATGCCCGCAGGTAAATGGAGGGATGCACAAAAGACGGGGAACAAGGAAGATGAAAAAGCAATCTAAGCAATGAATTATTCATCTTTAGTCCCAAAGAGTGCGCAAATCTCACAAACAACCTTGAAGACATTACCGAGGCCAGTGTGGGCTGACGCATGAGTTTTTGTCTGGATTTCACATGTGTGTGCTTGAGTCAGTATTTACACAAAAATGACAGCAAAAAGCTGAGAGCTTATGTCTATGAAACTACTTAAAAATGAGCACAGTCAGGTAGTCAGAGCGTGGAGGACCATTTCGAGGGTTAGATGACAACTACTCTGATCCCCCAAAGAGTCTGGGCACTCTAACGTACATGACAGGGTGCAAAATGAAGACTGGAGCCAGGGGAAACAAAGTGGACTCACATTACAAGCAAGTCCACTTTATGTTCTAGCGTTCATGTTTGGGGGCATAACAAACAGCATGTCTGACCTTTAGGAAAATGAACCTCAGATAAAGTAAACGATCAATGTAATGTGGTATTTTGCTTACAAAAGAGGCATTTGAGATGGTTGACACAAGTCCTCTCTGTCCTTCTAATGCAAAGACCCACTTTTTAAAAAATTTGGTTATTGATGAATCCTAAACTACTGATAGCTTTAACAAACTATGTGGACAAATGATGAAAACTGCCAGATTCTGCATATATAGGACTTCCGTATATCTCTATTAACTGCTATTTCATTGTTAATTATTAATCACTAAATAATTATTGTCTAATTATGACATTTTGCTCTTGTTTAATTTTGTGACTATTTGAATTACTCTGACATTTGGAGGGATAGGTTGTCTGAAAAAACAAAACAAAACACAACAAAACTGGACACTACCACCCAGAAACATACGGTGTGTGCCAAGTTCAGTCCATTTAACTCACTGTTTGTGCGTTTGAGACAACTGAAATGTAATATCTTCATGAAAACATCTGTCTCACTGTCCTAGGATCAACCATTGTTTTTCTTACATTTTCTTGTTTTTAAGAGTCTAAATAAAGAGCTGAGCTGTTTGGAAGTTTGGTGAATGATGAGCCAAACCTTTTCATCTGCTGTAATTAGAACCCGACTGATATATCGTTCGATATTAACTCTTTGCAGATTGCAGATTTTGGAATTTAAAACAGCCAAAAATAAAAATGTAAAAAAGTAAGAAAGAGATGAAAGAAACACTGTGTTGTTAGTGTTGATGTTGCATAGTTTCTTCACCAGATGCATTTCGAACTTCATTGTTGGTAACACATATTTGACATTCTACAAACACAAAAATCAGCTGATTCAAGCAGTGCTGGGGAGAGGTTAAGCAAGTTAATCCATAACTTTCTATTTTCAGAAAACTTGACCTCTGACCTTGACCCTGAGGTATGGTATCAAATAATTTACCATCTACTTATCTACTTTCAAGGGAAAAAAACAAAAATAACATTTAATTTGAAATTAAATTTCTTGGAAAAAGGGTTGTACAAATTAAAACACGCCAAGCTCTATCAGTCTTTTTCTGTTTTGGTAGTTTTATTACAACTCTTTACTCATACTCTGTTTTACTGTCACCGCTCACACTTTTAACTTAGCATCCACCCACATATACTCCCTAAGCTCCCATCTCCATTACTTTCTGTCAATCAAAGCATCTGGGTCATGCAGAGAGGACCTGCCAATCAAAGGCAGGGTCTGCTGAGGTGGCAGCTTCAAACACACAGACAAAGGCGCATGTGTAAAAAGACGCCTTCACAAAGCTTCACACATTCTGTTTCAAAGCAGAGGTCAAGGACACAGGCTGCTGGGATAACACAACATCTTTGCATCTTATCAAAAGCGACAGTATAATGATTTTATGGGAAGGACCCGAACCAGCAGAGATTTTTTTAAAAAACTGCAATAACAATATATCAAACAACTGTCTTTGCATATACAGCTACAATGAAAAGTGGGAACTCTTTAGGATCACCAGGATTTCTGTACTAATTTCTCATACAAAGTGACTGATCATTATTTATTTCACAATTACACATTGTTGTCTGTAAACTGTTGTACTTTTCATGACTTTATTGAACACAGAGTGCTCACTTATCGTGCAGGCTGTTAGTGCACTCTTTAATTTAGCATCCTTTAAAGCCTTCTTTACCATTTCAATTTAATTCAATTAATTTTTTTTTTAATTATAGAGCGCCAAATCGTAACAGTCCCCTCAAGGTGGTTTATATTGTAAGGCAGACCCTACAATAATAC
The DNA here is from genome assembly GCF_036321145.2 of Pelmatolapia mariae. Lineage (NCBI taxonomy): Eukaryota > Metazoa > Chordata > Actinopteri > Cichliformes > Cichlidae > Pelmatolapia > Pelmatolapia mariae. The sequence continues at coordinate 28,055,550 of NC_086241.1, forward strand.
AGAAAACCCCAACAATCAAATAGCCCCCTATTTGAGCAAGTACTTGGCGACAGTGCAAAGGAAAAACTCCCTTTTAACAGGTAGAAACCTCTCACAGTCTGAAAATCAAGACCGAGCAAGTGTTTACCCTTCTCCTCCCCAGAGGGTTCTGTCCTCCTTAGCTCACCTTAGGACACCTGTGTTACAGTTTAACAGATTTACCACCAAAGTCAAACTTCCCACCGGAGCGAGTTGCACTGCGCTTCACACCAGAAGCGAGAGACCACTCGGGGCTCTCCTCCTCGCCTCACTGTAAACTTCAACTGTAAACTTTTGGTGGTTTAAGATTTTGGATCCTGAATTTTTTTTTTTCAATTAATCATTATTTTAATAACATCTTTACTGATGTTCTTTGGGTCTTGCTGCAGCATCTCAGTTTTATTAAAGCCAGCGAGTCTAACTTGTTCATTTCAAAATCTAAGTTTTTGACCCACTCCACGTGCTACTCCTGCAAAGCAGCACAGAGGTACACCCCCCATTCGGCACTGTGAGAGACTCCTCTGTGTTTTTAAGAAGGTGAAATAAAGTATATCGATTTGTTATGTCAGGTTGTGTCTATAATTGTGAGCCAGATTTAAATTACACCACAGTACACCCTGGAATTCTTTGTAATTGTACATAAACTGTATATAGAATATGGTCGAGTTATACTGAAAATGATGGATAAATTGTGGCCACATTATGGACTTCAAAAAAACGCAGTTCACAAACTAGTCGGCAATGTTCCATTAGAACACTGTTGGACTCGGCACCACAGTTTACTTGGCTATGATATACGCTCAGCTCCAAGTTCTTTAAGCAGTAGTGACAGCATCAGAAACAATGGAGCCGGAGCCACACAACTGGATGATCCCAAACAGGTTTTCCAGCATTATATTGTGTGTAAAACATTTTCACGTAACAGAAACATTAAGGTGACACAATGTAACTACTCTTACAAGAGGTAACCTGTTCATAGACTAGACTATTTTGATCAAATAAAGAATATAGGAGTCAAAATCGAGGTGGCGGTTTTCCTAAAAAATTCAATGAATAACCATTTGGGCCAAGAATAAAATGTTTTCACTCATCAACATTCAGTCTTATTGAAAGGAGGAGAAAGGGAAAAAAATTACAAAACATAAATAGGCTTCTTTCAGTGACTCGATGTCAATTCAAGATGACATCAATGAGAATGGGAACGTTATTTTCTTGTACACGAGCCAGAAAAGTTGCAAGAAAACTGGCAACAAGTGCAGAAGCAGTCAACATAGCTGCTTTATCCAAGCTGCTGTACACTGCATAAATAATAACTTTTTAAAAAACAATTTAAAGAGAGCTCTGAATAAAGAGTAGTCTGGCAAAATGCCAGCCAAAATAAGTAATAAAAGAGTTTTAAAACTTTTATCAAGCTGCAGAAAGACACCGATACTGTTGGCAAAAAAGTCTTTATAGGTGTAAAGGCAGTTCTCTTAATCTTCAGGTTGTTTCTTGCCTACACTCCATCCTTTGGGAGAAAAGAGTAAGGACTGAATAATAAATTTGCCAACTTTTACCTGTAGCAGTGTGTACAGCCTGTAGATACTGAACCTATGTAAAACACTATTCTCCCAATGACGTTCTGTTTGGGCTATATTTAACTCTGATACATGAAAATCTAGAGATGAAAGACAAGGACTGTATACACAGGAGCAAAGAAGAGTCACTGCGAGGTTCCAAAGAGGGAGTGGGTGCTGTGTGTAGATAGGTAGCACTGTGTTACGCTAAGACAGAACAGTGTGTGGTAATAACACTGTCAGTCACAGCTGGATCTCATTAAGAAAGGGGAGCTCAGACTCATTCCTCATTAGTCTGGCTTAACTACTGTCTACACACCTACACATTAACATACACGGGGCAACACTGCACATGCTGTCAACACACGCTTCCAATCTTCAAACGGTCTCATCCAATACCAACATTGGCAGTGTTCATAATTCAAACAGAGTTATTGCAAATAAACCCCCATCACAGAAAAGAAAGGTGTTTTTCATCCTGTCTGTTACAGTTAGTTTCACCCTGAAATAAGTACAAACCAATTAAGCTTTTTAGGAAGATAACAGAGCCTCCAAATAGTGGTTGTCTACTTGTCACAGAAGATAATACGGTAAGAAAACCCTGCAGCTGCACAGATTTTAACTCATGGTCTCTGTTAGGTTTGTTTGCTGATAGCGGCACATGGTATTAAAGAGAGAGACAGCCTCACTGCCTCTCTGTTCTGAAAAGCTCATTCTCGTAATGAATTAAACAAATGTATCTCGTCTCTATTTGACAATTTCTGTCTCCATGTTCTGTTTATCTTACAGGTTTTCTAAATTACACAAAGAACAACCATATTTGACTTTATGGCAATTTACTTTAATTTAATCTTAAACATAATTCAATAGGTTTTTTAAAAAAAACCCACTGCTGTAAAGAAAAGAGTTACACACTCGCGCCAAAACAGAAGACAGGATAATAATCAGTTTAACTTAATTAACTAGAGGCAAAATTCGCCTTTGGTGTACCTATCAATAAATACACATTTAATAAACAATAAGTGATTGCTTCCAAAGTTTGAAAGTGACAGTAATTTTATTGTAACAGTGATCATTAAAGATCGATTATATTTAAGAGTTTGTGTGTGAGAGAGGCTTTTATTGGATGATTGAGCTAATACTGATGGCTCTGCATTTCCTTACAGGTACCCACAAATATTCCACTGTTGATAACCACTTATTTATCTACAGTTAGTGTTTATCAATCTCTGAGCCATAGCTAAGCCTCGCCAATAATATGCTATAAACCATAAAACAGAACTGTGCAGTTTAAAGTGCATTTAATTAATTCAATACTTAATTGTCCCACGAGGGGAAATTAGATTAGCATTGATACAATTAGAAAACTGCTTAGACCAATAAAACATGCTTAGTTTGTCTATCAGTCCCTCCTACACATTGTCTGGGCCAATAGAAACCCTGGTATGATGGTAACACATTATGTCATGTTATAACGACTTTGCTCACTTCCCCTCACGGTTCACTGAGCCTGCTGTTACATAGCGTGGCTTATTAGCCAGCTAGATATCAGGTGAGACATGAAAATATTTTAGTTACATTGTGAAGTGACACTAAGCCGCAGCCAGCTAAATCCCTGTTAGGATTACGAGGAGGCCGTTGGAAAGTTTTCTTTCCTGCAAGTGCTCCTCAGTCCCAAAAGGTTTCAAATTCCTGCTATAGATGACTGGACAGCAACATTTTATAGCTTCATGGAAAATGATGACTGAAGTGAAAATACAGTGAAATCACTCATACTTTTTTTAAAATTTTATTTTCCTATATTTTATTTATTGTATTGTTGCTGCTGTTTGTACTATTGTAAGATGACCTTGAGGGTCTTAAAAGCGCCTATAAATAAAATGTTTCATTATTATTATTATTATTATTATTATTATTATTATTATTATTATTACTTTGCAACAACAACAACAACAAAAAAAATCACCAGTCAAGGATGTTGCTGCTCAAAACTACTTTCATCTACCTGAAGTTTCATATTATATTAATTACACTGCTCTCACATAACTCCCTATAATCAATAACACTGCTAAGGCAACAAGGTCAAATAGCAGCAAATTAATGTGGCCTGGCCATAAAAATCACGACGCAGACACACAAGGAGCAGCATGCAAGGGTGAGCAGGAAACAAACTCTGCTCATATATGCAGACTGATCTACACTGAAGGCACAGAAATACACATGTGAAGAAAAAGTTGTTGTTTTAAACATTTTATTTCGCAGGAAGGTAAAGAAAGGCTCATTTCCTGACTCATGCATGCCCAGAAGCAAACATAAAACATCCATCATCACCTGCCTAGTCCTCCAGCTTGCCAGTTGACTATCCATCTGTTAATGCATTCATTTATCCATCAATCAATCTGCCCACCCTCCATCTTCAAACCATTTATTTCTCCCTGCTTTTGGCTCATAGTCTGTGCACTTACAAGTGCATCAGTCTGACTGCCAAGCCACCTATCCATCCATTAATGAGCCTCTCCATTTATCTATCTGTCCCTGAGTGCTCTTCATTTGTTTTGTCAAGTAAAACAAATAAAATGGAGACTTTGAGTGGCACCATCACCTCATCTGTTTCTCTTTTTTTCCAGTTTCTCCATCTTACTTTGGGTGCTGTAAAACTGAACAGGCTGAATATGGCACTCTCTTACCATGGCAACTATACCTAGGACAAAAAACCCAAACACTATATATTCAATTTGAAACAGATTTCATCTTTTCATTTCCTCTCACTGAACTAAAGAGCAAACCCCGAGCAGATTGTCATATCTGATCTTCAGGCAAAAACTATGGTGCTCCATAATAAAAGTGTGCACATCGAAAGGGAATATTTTAAAAACCACAATGTTTTAATATTCTGTTGGAATTCCTAGATAACAAACACCAGACCCATATATAACTACATATCAGTCAACTAGCATCTAAGTCTCTGTAAAATGCACTCTCAGGTTCTAAAGTCCTGTGAAAGACATGCTTAAAAAAATGAATGAACAGATAAATAAACAAAAAGAAATATTTAGTAGTCCTTTATGAAAGCTTGGACAATAAACTGAAATACTCTTAAGTACTGTTAGGGGTCAACGTGCATACATTCAGGGCTGTGTGTGTGTGTGTGTGTGTGTATGTGTGTGTGTGTGTATGTGTGTGTGTATGTGTTTAGACATCTTTGTAAGGGCAGAAAATTTGCACACTACTATACTTGTGGGGACCAAATGTTGTTTTAGTGTCAGGGTTAAAGTTCGGTTATAGTTAGGCTTAGGCTGAGGATTAGGCATTCATTTTTGATGGCTAGGGTAAGCGGCTAGGGAAAGCGTTATGTCAATGAGATGTCCTCACTAAGATATGAAAAGGAGTGTGTGTGTGTGTGTGTGTGTGTGTTTTAACCAGCATTACATTTACAATCTGCAGAGTTACTGATTATAACAAGACAAAAGTTTAAATTAATACAACACTCTGTTGGCCTTCTGTCCAGCTAAAAAACACTTCTCCTTACTGCTTGCTACTATAAAGAAAAAAAGCAACAGAAAACGGTCGAGTGACTCACTTTGTGTCCAAACCCACATTTGAGTTAGCATTTACATTGCCTCAATACAACAGCAATCATTCTTTCTATTATTATTTGTGCTTTACAATGTATAATTCAAAACTTGATGTGCCCCTGACTAATGCTTGCTGTCTCTGCAGATCATTTTTCCAGCAGAGATATAATTAAAGAAATGACTGCTTTCAGAGAAAGAATAGTTGCCACTGCATGCCTAACTTTACTTCAAGAGTTCTTCATTTCCGCTGGCTGACTGCCGAGTGTAATCGATATACTGGGAATACTACATTCCCCTTCTTCCATTTTCTTCTACTCCATTCAATTTGTTCTCATTAAACAAGATTCATTATACTTTTCATCTTTCCTTCGCTTAGTGTTAATCTGTTCTCATTCTCTTCATTGCTCTCCTGATTCCATGATCATTTCAAGCTCACAAGAACATCGACACTTCCTAAATGCAGCAATGCAGGAACTCGAGCATTAAATCATATTTAATGCTTAAAAGAAATGCTTCATTACAACACTGGAAAAGCCATTTCACCCTCTAAATGGAACACTGAAATGTATGAACAGTTCAGCAAATACAGGATTTAAGCTAATGTCTAATCATGAAAAAGTAAAACATCAAAAAAAGTCATAAATTAATGCTAACAACTAAAATGCTTTAATGAGAGCCCTGAAGCTATGCGATAATGTCAACACAAATACATGTACTTACGCTGGCCCCAGCGGCCCGTCCGGGGGTTCAGGTAGTTTGGGTAGAGCCCGTTGGGTCGGTCCATTTTGGCTAGTAGCTTTCGGATGTGCATCACCTGAGAGGAACACCAGTCGGATCGGTTTTAATCCAAACAGGAAATGTTCTCCTTTTTAATCTAAATATTTCAGCACTTCTATTTTGAATGTGGTTTCTCTTATTTAAGATACAAGGCTATATTTTTTTTCCTCAAACAACTGTTGGCATTTTCTAGACCGTTATCCGCAGTTAAATAACAAATCAGCACGCCAGCATGAAAATTAGGACATATAGTGTACATTCATACTATTACCTTCTGATAGTAGGCTGGGTTTCCTGTCAGGTAGGTGAGGTGAACAAACTCCATGTGGAGGGTCCCAAACTCAGCCAGGATGCTACTGCCTGCTGACGCCCAACCCCAGTTACGGCCGACCCCACTGAAGAAAACAAGAACAAAGAAATGAGACTTGGTCATGGTGGCAAAAGACAGAAAAATATCGGAACATAGAGGGAAGTTAAATAAGTGATAAAGATTTTTATTGGCTCACTGTAATATTTCTGTGTAGGCTAATTGGGTTTCAACTTAAACCAATGATGGATGGACAGTTTGCCTGGTTTGAAGTTTGAATAAGGATTTACGTGTCAGTTTTTAGGGCAAGGATTTTCAGATATCTGCCTTATTCACATTATCAGAGCCCAACAAGGCTAGCCAGGCCTTCATTCTTATCATCATCATGGTTTCCTCTAATGTTTCTTCCCTTGGATCTATCAAGGAATTTGTATGACCAAGACATATGCTAACCATTTCCCTACTGTTGCCTTTAACAATGCGAAAAAAAAGACAATAAACACATTTCTCATGTCTCATGTGACCAGAACTGCACCACATCATATCATCAATGGCAACACCAGATTAAATTAAACATGATATAAAAGTATCATGCCACACATTTTAATTCCACGCTGTGCACACAAGACGAAACTCCCAGGAACATCTGAGAGCCAGAGCCACATTTCAGCCTCTGTTAAGGATTTAGTATTTAAAAAGGAAGCTACTTAAACTACCTCCAACAGAATACGTAAGAAAACAGTTTCTGCTAAAGGTGAAAACAACAAACTTATTTCACTACTTGAGGCAAAAACACAGTCAAGCACAACCAGACTGTGAAGGCATGCATAATACCAGCAGCTGCAATAAACGTTAGCAAATGACTCCACTCATCCTTGGAGCTCTCGCTAGCTGCACTCCATAAGACAGGAAGAGCACATGGTTCATGGAAATTATTGATGCGGTTACACTGAAGTAAAGAAGGGTTTAAAGATACAACATGCCGGAAAAAACACATTTTCATTTTCAATTTAATTACGTTGCAACCGATTTAAAAGCTACAAGGTTGCACTACTTTTGTCACTGTTAAACCAAAGTGTTAATCAGTCATGTTGCACTTTTACTTAAAATTAGAAACCATGCAAACTAAATTTAAGAATGTTTTAAATTTTTCATCTTCATAACAACCATATAAATCTGCTAATATGGTATATAATCAATTTAAATATCTTTTGGTCTAGGGAAACACAGCAGAGCTTCTGGCTGTTGATATACTCTGAAGTAAGAGTTACAACCAGTAAAACATCATCTTTTCTCAGTCATGTGACGCAGGAGGTGGATGGGAATGCTTCAGTTTTACATGACAGGATGCAACATTAATAGGCTGTGACTTGTGTGTTTGTGTGTAAAGCACCTTATATAAACAGGTTTGTCAGTTATTGTTTTTTCTGGTTTGTTTAAATTCCTCTGTGTACAGTTCCCAAGAGTATTTCTGGTGTGTGTGACTGTGTAGCTATGGGAAGGTGATCTGTGTACACGTACACGTACATACACACACACACATAATAACTGAACATGTAGCGACCAGCAATGATGTAATTTGATGTCATTGTTTCATGCTAAATAAGAAAATGTAAACTGATAATAGAGAGGGCAGGCTAGGACAGGAGAGAGAGTACACATGAGGCATAAAACTGCACAAAGTTTCTCATTCTATGCATGGGTGAAATGAAAGGGAGGAGGAAAGAAAATGAGAATAGAAAACGCTAACAGGAACAGAAAGAGATGAATGTTACAGTGACATACATCAGGCAAGCAGACCACTGTTAGAACCTGCATTACAAACAGGATGGCTGCATGTTTCTAAAAGTTGAATTTAACACTGGTTCTGGATTTTTTGCAGCTTTTTATAAAACTAATTTGCACAACTTCCAAAAATTTCCCTCAAGACTTGGACTTGGCTTTATTGAGATGCACACACACACACACACACACACACACACACACACACACACACACACACACACACACACACACACACACACACACACACACACCCTTTCTGAGTTTGGAAGACCTAAAAAAAAACAAACAGTCAAAGCCAACTTTTAAATACATTAAAAGCAATGATTTTACTTGTGAGGTCCAAGCAGCAAAACTGTGAATGTGTTTCTACCTTTTATTAACTCTTTCAGTGGATTCATCAGCACCTTAAAAATGTGTATGTTGGTAAGATAAAACACTGCACTAAATACTCAGTGTCAGACGGTATTTTTTCTACTCTTACATCTGTATGATATCGCTCACAGGGGATATTGCTAATACAGTTAACATAGACACACAGCTCTGGCTGTGAGCACCATCTCCCTGCTGGTCAAACCTTCTGTCTGCAAGGAACTATAAATCACAGCAAAGCTGACCGAAACTGAGAGGCAGGGAGACTAAAAAGTCTAGTGTTTAAGATACTGGATAAATGATCCCAGTATTCCAGAGTCCAAAAAATTTGCATAATTAAGGTATGCTAAGAGAGATTTAAAAATACAGTGCATCTTTCTTTGTGTACATTTTGGGGTAGTCTTGACTGCTAAAAAGCAAGCAAATGTGTGTGCTTGTTCTCTTGCACAATTGTTGAGGTGAAGTTTTATTCTCACTGAAGGCATCAAAACTATGAATGAACACATAAAGAATTACGTAGTAAACAACAAAGTGGGAAAAAAAACTCCAAACATGTTTTATATTTTAGATTCTTCAAAATAGCCACCCTTTGCTTTGATTACTGCTTTGCACACTCTTGGCATTCATGAGGTCGTCACCTGAAATGGTTTTCAACAGTCTTGAAGGAGTTCCTAGAAATGCTGAGCACTTATTGGCCCTTTTGCCTTCACTCTGTGGTCCATCTCATCCCAAATCATCTCGACTGTGTCAGGTGACTATGGAGGCCACGCCATCTGGTGCAGAAATCCATCACACTCCTTGGTCATATAACCCTTACACAGCCTGGAGGTGTGTTTGGCGTCATTGATGATGTCCAACTAAACGCAAACCGGATGGGATGGCATGTCGCTGCAGGATGCTGTGGTAGCCATGCTGGTTCAGTGTGCCTAAAGTTTGAATAGATCCCCAACAGTGTCACCAGCAAAGCACCATCACACCACCTCCTCCATGCTTCACGGTGGGAACCATGCATGTAGAGACCATCCATTCACCTTTTCTGCGTAACACAATGACACGGCAGGTGGAATCAAAGATCTCAAATTTGGACTCATCAGACCAAAGCACAGGTCTTCCACTGGTCTAATGACCATTCCTTTGTTTATCTTGGTGAAAACAAATCTCTTCAGCTTGTTGCCTTTCCTTAGTCGTGGTTTATTAGCAGCTATTTGACCATAAAAGCCTGATTTGCACATCTGGGCTCTAATCTGAGGTACTGGAAACTTGCGTTTTCTGAGGCTGGTGACTCAGATGGATTTATCCTCAGCAGCAGAGGTGACTCCTGGTCTTCCTCATGTGAGCCAGTTTCATCGTAGTGCTTGATGGTTTTTGTGATTGTACTTGGGGACACACACAGTTTTAGCAATTTTCCAGACTGACTGACCTTCAGTTGTTAAATTAATCATGGACTGTCGTTTCTCTTTACTTAGTTGATTGGTTCTTGCCATAATATGAAATCTAAAATTTGTCAAAAAGGGCTGTCAGCTGTGCACCAACCTGACTTCTGCACAACACATCTGATGGTCCCAACCGCATTAAGAAGGCAAGACATTCTCCAAATGAACCCTGAAAAGGGACATGTGAAGTGAAACCATTTCAGGTGGCTACATCATGAAGCTCACTGAGAGAAGGCCAAGGGTTTGCAGCGCTGTCAACAAAGCAAAGGATGGCTACTTTCAGGAATCAAAAATGTAATGTATTGAGAGTTATTTATCAATTTTTCCTTTACTACATAATTCTATATATCTTTCTTCTTATATTTGATGTCTTCAGTATGTATCTACAATGTAGAAAGTATTAAAAATAAAGAAAAAGCATTAAATGAGAAGGTGTGCTTTTTGACTGGTAGTGTATGTACATTGGAAAACCATGTAGCCAGGACTTGAATTATATTTTAGTTGGCCAGTTAACAGAATAGTTACTAAATATGAAAAAGTGACTCTCCTGCCAATCTAGTTCTATCTACATCAGTACAGTCGATACAATAACTTACTGATAAAGGTGTTAGTAGACAACCTGTCACATTATGACATACTGTATGGACTAATTGCCATTCTTTCACCTGCCAGATTTAAACAAATAATTAATGTGTGCCTGTGTCCAGACTAAAGGAAAACAGCAGTTAGGGGAGTTGAATACAGCAATGGGAAATACACTTTCAGCAGCTACAGCCCTGACTTGGAAGAGCTGGACAGTTTCCTTCGTTCTGAGCTCAGACTAGAGCCTCAAGCAATCATTTTAGAGGAAAGTGTGCTTCCTAAAATAATGTTATTTAATAAAATAACTGTTTAATTATTTTATTTTTTTAACATGTCTTTTTAATTATTTTTTTTAGAAGGGGTCCTTTTCCAGAGTGGAAGGATTGTGGAGAATACATGTTCACTGACATTAGAACAAGAACTGAGCGCACAAGTTTGAATTTGTTATGGATCGTCTCCAATTCATACAGGGTCAATGGTATACATAAACTCCCACGAGCATTTGGTTAAAATTCCCTTTTGGTAGCGATCAACACGCTTCTGACATAACTCTAGCTTTTTTATAGGATTGGTTTAAATTAACAATAATGATAATAATAATAATAATAATAATAATAATAATAATAATGAAAATACATTTTATTTGAGGGCACCTTTCTAAAACCCAAGGTCACCTTACAAAGAGAAAAAGATATCAATGAAACATAAGATTAAATTAAATGAATTGGTTTCCCTGGATTTTAAGTGTTCAATTGGGTGCTCAATAGGGAAGGCGAGAAGTTTACCATTTGCCTGCTTTATCTATTCCAGAACCGGTGCGTGCTAATGCTTGTTTGGGATTATTGTCCTATCAGAACACCCTCTCAGCTAAAGGTGATAAACTGGCTTCCCTCTGAACTATGACGTTGGTGTTCCAGGTCATGACAGGCTTGAGTCTTCATGGCTTCTAGGTTGTTCCTTAAACATCTTAACCAATTTCTTCTGATCTGAGGGTGAAAGTCTGGCTCTTCTTTCAGACAAAGTGGTGGCACATCTAAGTAACATGTACTTAGTTGTTTGAACTGATGCTCAGTGTTTGTAGTCGTTTAGAAATTACTCCATCAAGCTTCTGGAGTGGTGTTTCTAAAGCCCCAAACTCAACCATATTGAAAATGTTTCGACTACGCTTAAATGACGGGTCAGTGCCAAGACACCAACCATTGAACTCTACCCATTCTGCCAAGAAGAGTGTCAAATATCCAGACAGAATTATGCCACAAACTTGTTGATGGCTATCTGGTCAAGATTCAACTTCCAGAGTGGTTTTTAACCAAATATTAGTGAGGTTATATGTATGTAACTGTGTCAATTAGAGATAATCCAAACCAAATTCAAATTTATGTGCTTTATTCTTGTTTTTTAAAGTCATTAGAGATGTATGCTGCCCTAGAAAAAGAACACTTCAAAGTAATCAATAAAACACCAAAATGACCATGACATTCGTGCTCATGATGACTGGATGTAAACTTCCAACCACAACTGTAGTTGTTAAGTAAAGCAAACTGATATCTGTAAACTCTTCATTAGTATTCTGGTGAAATCTGTTAAATCTCGCAGTGTAGTCTCAAAAGAAAACTGGCATTTCTGATCGTGTGGAATTTATTTCATACTCATTTCAGCATTTAAGAGAACCTAACAGATGATGGGATGGTTTTTAGTGGTAGTGTCACTAACCTCTTAAGGTTGACCATGGCCCAGGGGATACCAGTGGGGGTGTTGAAGGCAGGAAGCAGCTTCTCAGCTAGCTGGACTGCCTTCAGTTTGAAAACCTAGAGAGTGTGAGAGAAAGGGTTCACTTTAAACATATACGCTTCATTCATTTCCCCGGCTAAATGTTCAACTCAAAAACCAGACAAACACAAGCATAAAACAACTGCCAACAACCAAACAAATGCAGACTGTTGGATACCGGGAGAGACATTATTGCTAAATGACGGCCACAGAGCTGAGCAGATTTTTGGAGAATACAGAAATCTTAATATATGCAAAACCTCCCTTCAAACTGTGCTGCAGTTTGAGAGAAATACCGATATGTCTAGGGAGAAAACCTTGCAGGGCATAGGACACAGTCTAGATTTCTATTATCATGACTGGCGTCTAATTTCTACAGACTGATGCAGAGAAATGGACATGTGTTCGTTTGGAGATTACACAAGTTCTGCTGCTAGTTTGACAGATGAAGGCTCAGAAGCCCTCGCTGCAGCGCTTGTTCTTTTCTCAGCTTGCCAATCAAAGAGATAAAAGGAAACTAAGGTTATTCTGCTGCTGAACTAACTGAATACAAGCAAATGCTGAAAGCTGAAAATGCCACTGTGGATGTTGTGATTCTGCTCAGCAGCGACTGAGACGACAACATCTACTGAAAAGACCTTTTTCCAGCAGCAGACGTTTACTTTCATCCGCGGTCAGTTGACATTCTAATAAACCATCCTACACATTTTACATCATATTTGAATAGAACAGAAAGAAGACGGCTTTTGTTTCCATTCTGAATTGCACAGGGCCTTTTTTTTGCTTTTGTTTCTGTCACACATACTGTTGCAGCATTGGAGTCTCATATTCAATACTGGGTTCACTTAATAAGGTCAGAATCTGTGGAAGTAACTCTGCAGACAGCAGTAAAGTAATGTCTGTTTGATGTCAGTGAGATGGGATATTCTTAATATGGTCATCTAAAGGACACGGATCCAGCTGTGAGCACAGAAGCACACCTGCAGAATGGGTGGGTGGTTGTGGTGGGAGTGTGGGGAGAAAGTGGTGGAGTGTTGCAGGAATGCCAGTGAATGACGATGTTATGGCCTTTCAATAGTCAAAGTAATGAGTGAAAGTGATTTATTGTTTACTCTAATTTTCTCTTTTATGCAATTAAAGTAGTACAATTACAAATCCTCTTTGGGGGTTGCGTCAGTAAGGGTAAACTCTGCTAAATCAAACACGCGGTGCAACCCACTGAGGTGACCTCCTGTGGCAGGGAGGAGCCAAATGTAGCCTCTTTATATATTTTATTATAAGAGTCATAATAAATTTAATCTGCCTTGCAATAGTTTTACATCATGTTGTATGTTCACATATAACTGACACTAGGAAGACAGACATGTTTTGGTGTGCACGGGTTTATGCACACAAGTTCAATCTCGTGTCCTGACTGATTTTTAAGCTACTTTTAAAAAAAATTTTCAAACAGCAATTTTTGTAAGGCAACATAAAACATAGATGTAGCTTCTGGGTTGAAAAAATTAAGCCAATGCACAAGTGCCTAAAAACCTGCATTCTATCTGAAAACCACCACATGCCGATAAGAGTTATTACCAACCCCCAGTGGTTGGTAATAACTCTAATAAACATTAACACAAGAGAAGAAGACACCCTACAATGAGTTGAAACATGAACTTGTTATTTATTACTGATTCAAAATCTTAGTTGGTTTTCATATGTACCCATTTTCAGTGATATCTACTTTAATAGCAGGAAATTAACTAGGCTTATAATTCCTTTGTCTCTCTCTTTTCCATATTTTTTAAGAAACCTATATCTGACAACTGCATAATAAAACGCGAAATTCTGTTTTTGGTGTGCCACCCCAATATTTTTAGTGCCCCCCCATATGGGAATCCCTAAGAAATAATTCTGGAGGCGACGCTGATCATGTCTGCTTTTTGCAACCAAGATGGCGACTGTGGAAACGCTCATCTCCAGGCTTCAAACGGAGCCGTGAGAAACCAGTGAGTGATCATGCCACCTACATATATGTCTTATACTGTCTATGGCCGAAATCTTGGCTGCGTGTAAGGAAGACACGTTTGAAGGGGTCAGGAGACACAGGTTAAATTTATATAGAAGAAAACAAACAAATTGGACAATATTGTAGAGCTTATGGTCTGAGTTGAAAAGATACAGTAAATGTAAGGACTTAATACAATATTATATTTTCAGTTGATATATGCCCACTAATTATGGTAAGCTACATTAAAAATGCTGTATAACAAAAATGAACTGTTGTGCTTTGTTCTTTTTTTCTTTTTTTTAAACCACACATTGTACATTGTGGAGGGTGGCTAATAGCATCTGCATGATTACAGTCATGTACAAAAACTATCATTCACTGTTACATGCCATGATAAGTGGCACTGCTGCTGTTCTTTTTCTCTTGTCTTCCAGGTGTAGAGCTTCCACCTACTGGTCCATTCAAATTGAACTGGTACGCATTTATTGGCTGATCTGAGCACAGTAAGCCAATTACATAACATTCAGTATATTAAATCGTGCAAAGTTAGAACAGTTAATCATAAAAACATGATTACTGAACATGTGTGCTTATAGGAGGTGGAAAAAATATTATCACAGAGTCAATAAATGAATTAATAAATCAGTAAAGTTCATGGAGTATTTGCACTGAGACAAAGAAATCCTATGAACTTAACAGAAGTTTCCACAATAATCAACAGAATCCATGACATGAACTGGGAGGTCTGGGTGATTGGATATGGACCGACTCAAATCTGATCTCACTGCAGCACTTTAGTAAAGTGTGAATGGCAAACATGTTGCCAATAAAAAGAAAATGGTTCAAGAATGCCAGGCCTGTACAAAATTTCAATTTCCAGTTTTGCAATGTGTATTTCACTCATGGAGGACAGTTGTGGGACAAATGCCCAAAGAGGCCTTTATATAACTAGTAGACAGCAGTGCCACAGAGAGAAGTGGTTCAACACAGGGCAGACGGAGGCTGATTCATCAACACAATCTGTCAGGGCTGAACAGTTTTATAGAGAGACCAGATCTATGGAAAATTCCTGCTGTCTCACAAAGTAAGAGGGAGCAATAACACATGCTGGTGTTTGCAGAATACTTAAGCAGCCAGGGGACACTGTACAGAAGACTTGGAGGTCAAACTGTGGAGTTAAACATGAAACAAATAGACAGAGACAAGGGGAGGGAGAGCGGGAATGATGCCGTCAAGCCGATGCAAAATAGGCCTGCATATGAACAAGATATGAATTGCATGAAAGGGAATGAAGAAAATTTACTCAGAAGGCTGAGAAGGGATGAAAGAGGCAGAGAGAAAAAGAATGATGAAAAAGTAGGCTGGTATAGACGGGACCACACCCAGGACAAGACTATCACATCTCATCTGAGGACAGATGCTGTCCAACCAGTACTAGTGGGATTTTTATCAAACAGACTGAATTATCTCAAACCAAACACACACACTACAAAGTAAAGGAGGACGGCTGACAAAATAAACTGAGACCCAGCTGAGCAACACTTATGTATATATGCAGATTTAAGATTGTCTCACAATACAAGTAGCAACTTAAGTACTTAGAGGGGAGTGAGAAACTGTACAACTGAACCATGTTTGTTCTGTGTGTCTGAAAGCTTTCTTCAGAGACGTTGCACACTGTAAATGTGAATTTTACCTTCCACAACAATAAAGACTATTAAGGGCAACTTTGCTATTCTATGCCTCTTCTATACACATTAATATTTTTATAGATATACTGGTTTATTTTTAAAACCCCAAATAAAACTATAATTTCAAGCAGGTACACTGTACACTTTAGGAAACCTATGACACTAGCAGAAAATGATGGCAGTGTTGTTTCACTATGCACGGTGTGTAAACAGCCGGTTAACTGCTGGGAATCGCTTATAGAACTGTGGGCGTACGTGGAACTGAAAAGCTGTTTCTTCACGCAGTGATAATGGCACGCCTATATTAGCAATTCCTATGGAGAGATTTGCCTTTACCTTCTGAACCCGACTGACTTTTTTTTTGTCAGGTTGTGAAAGTTGCACTGTGCATGTACTCAGCCGTCATAAACCTTTCCATCTATCCGTGGCCTGTCAGCTGGGTGCACTGAGGCCCTTGACAAACTTTTATTGGCAATCTTGCTGCTGATGCCATCAAGCAGGAACAGGAGCCAAACGACCCACCGGGGAAACAGTCAGCCGCGTTCACAGATAAAATTGGACTCTTTATGATAATCATTTCCCTCCACTGCCTCCATTTACATGCAGAGCTACAGGGAAAAAAACGCTAAGGAAAAGCAGCCAGAAACCAGATAGGTTTACTTTTCTAACGGACAGCACCAAATAGAATCAGAGACAGATGTAGTGTTTCTGCTTAATAACTATCCGTACATTTGCCTGACTGAAGCAACGCTACACTTAATACATGTGATGTTTGAGCCATTTTACTTGTTTTGAGGCAATTAAGCCTGATTTGAATCAGTCAATGTATGACTGCATTATTTAGTGAAAGTCATGTGGACATTTTTGGTAATAAATTTGTAGAAAAGTATGACAAGTGTAGCTTGATTATCTATTTATCACTTACAGTATACGAAAAGTTGTTGTTGTACCAACAGATTACATAAATGGGGCCTGTGTTGCTCTTTCCCAGCTTCATATTTTTAACCTTAGGTTCTCCCAGAGTTAGTAAAAATGATCATACTAAATACTACATGACTTCCAAACTTCTTGATGCATGCTCAATCATCCAGGTAAGTAAATCTCCAAAGTTGATTCTGTTCATCTGGACGTAGCGTTTTGTGGGAGAAACGTTTCGTCACTCATCCAAGTGACTTCTTCAGTCTCAGCTGACTGCAGTTTTCCCCAATCTTATTAACAGTACATTTGCATAATGACTGAAACCAGCCCACTGAAGGAACAATGGGCTGGGAGGTCAGTTCCTTAATCTTAATTATGCAAATTCTCATGACCATTGATCAACAACCACTGACCAAAACCCACTGATCAAAGCCCACTGATCAATGGCCATGAGTACCATTCACAGAGAGTTGGGGAATCACAGCATTGTAAGATGGCGAAAGATGTACCCTTAGGCCCCCTCCTCGATTCAGAGATGGTCTTTCCCTTTTCACGTAAATGGCCTCCGTGACTCCACGCTCAAACCAGCGTTCTTCCCTGTCCAGGATGTGTACATCCTCATCCTTGAAAGAGTGTCCACTGGCCTGTAGGTGTAAATAGACTGCAGAGTCCTGGCCTGACGAGGTAGCTCTTCTGTGTTGTGCCATCCGCTTCGCCAGAGGTTGTTTGGTTTCCCTGATGTATAAATCCTGGCAATCCTCCTGGCACTTAACAGCGTACACTATGTTACTCTGTTTGTGTCGGGGGACCCGATCCTTGGGGTGGACCAATTTTTGGCGCAGCGTGTTTTGGGGTTTAAAAGCCACAGAGACCCGGTGTTTAGAAAAAATGCGTCTCAACTGGTCCGATACTCCTGACACATATGGGATCACTACAGGTTTTCGCTTGGGTAGCGGTTGTCCTTCTCTCCTGGATCGGCTGGAGCTTTCTTTTGGCGCCTTCCCAGCTTTGACAAAAGTCCAGCTGGGATAACCACATTTACTCAGGGCCTTCTTGATGTGCTGTTCTTCTGCCTCCCTGGCCGCTGTGTCAGTGGGGATGGTGTTCGCTCTGTGTTGTAGCGTCCTGATGACACCCAGTTTGTGCTCCAGTGGATGATGAGAGTCAAACCTTAGATACTGATCCGTATGTGTAGGTTTACAGTACACGTCAGCTTTTAGATGTCCCCCATTACTGATGGAAATCTCACAGTCTAAGAAGGCTAACCTTCCACTTTTCATATTCTCCCTGGTGAATTTGATGTGTCGGTCCACCGAGTTAATGTGATCTGTGAAACGTTTCTCCCACAAAATGCTACGTCCAGATGAACAGAATCAACTTTTGGAGACTTCCAAACTTGCTTCTGCCTTATATACTGCATTTCCATTTTTGCTTGCATGTTTCATTTATTCACACATAGTTGCCATTTCCTAGCAAAATACAAAAAAACCAATGAGATGTGACTCAAGACCTTTGCGCAGTACAGAAAATAGAGAGCATAATAACAGGTCCTCTTCAACAGAACAACAGAACAAAAAGCCTCAACATTAAAACTGCCCTCGAACAGGTTGCTGAGAGATTTGGCATTAAGTAGCTCCAAGAGCGCGTCCTCATTTCGTATTCTTCGTGTCTACTGAAAGTTATTCAACCTCGACTTTGACATTCTGTCCTATTCTCCAAATGATTACTTAATTGTGAAATGTACCACTGTTACATCATCAACAAACCAAAAAGAGAACCCTGCGTCCTCACTGCAGCGGAGTACCCAGAAGGCCTATGTGCATCTATTCTGTTGACATCATATTTACTGTAGCAAGGAGACAAGATTAGGATATTGAGAGCTGTGAGGTAAAATCCTTGGGGAGGATGAACCCAGACAGTGTGTTGTCTGGCGTTTCCCAACTTGTTTCTGTCATTCTCCCTCCAGGGCTGACAGCTTTAGGGTCCGGCCTTTTAAAATGCATTACAGAACGCCTGGAAAATCGATCACTGAAGGATGTAGTCATCCAATGAACACACATGCGCACACACACACACACACACGCAGATGTGAAACACACAATCTATAGGGAAAAAAAGCGCCAAGGTCAGGCAGTGAATTTAGGTCTGGCACATATATTTTGTACCTGAATATAAAGCTGGAATGGCACTACGCTAATTTGAACTTATCACTGATCTAGCCTTTGCTGTATGTTAGTTGCTAAGTAACAAGGCATTGTTGTACAGCAAAGATATGGGACAATGTGGAGACAGTGATGCCATTACATAGTTAGGTAATAAATCCTGGGGATCCTTAAAAATACTTGCTGGGTTAGTAGTGGCCTGAGGATGTGTGAATGTTTGTTTCAGTGGGTCAAATTCGCAGAGAGCAGGTTCACAGTATGGCAGGAGAGGCTGGAGGTTTATAGGGGGACACCAGCTGGTTTTGTGGTCCTCGTGATAGACATTAATGCTGCTTGGACGAGAGGTTTCATTCTTACTGGGACCAGCTGTGCTAAGCATGTGCGCAATGGTCCTGTATGCCCATTTGAATGAAACTACCTGCCAAATGGGGCATCTATGTTACATCCTAGGGACTTGGAAAGCCGCTTCCACCACTCAAACACGTCTTGAACTCTGTCCGTGATCCAGTTATTACACGTGGGGATATCAGTTGTAAGCTGCCGGCAGCTGGAAGAGACTAGCATCACTGCAAAGCACTCTGATAGGAGATATCAGAGTACAGAAGCACAGTGTGCACAAGTACAAAAAGGAAAAAATATAAAACATATACACAAAAACCATGAACAAATACACAACGTATAGCTTTAACTTTTATATTTGCAATTAAAAAAATGCAGCTGTCATCGACAGGTGGCAAAATAACATCTAGAACCAACAGTTAAGCCATTAGAAAAAACTGGAACCACCCACTAGGCCGAGGCCTTTCTGTGCAGAATTTACATGTACTCCCCATAGGAGCTGGTTACGTCACACAGCCTGGAGACATGCTTGTTAGGTTAATTGGTGACTCTGAGCTGGCCATAAGTGTGGATGTGGGATTGGATGTGGCGACCTTTCCACCTCTAACCCTGCCCCTCGCCCTGTAACCACTGGCATAGGCTATATTCACCGACCATAAAGTGGTTAAGCAGTTCAGATTGATGACAGTAGCCCATCCCTTGAGAATAATAAAACAATGCTAATATTTGCGCAGTATTCCTGCTAGACTTTTTATCCACTGCAAAGGAAAACGCTAAGTTAGACATCTGTGTTGGTGGAACAATCTTTGCTATTTCAACATAAAAGTCTTTAATCTGATGAAGAAGGACCTTAACTTTGTGTCCAAGCATTTTGAAGGAGACAATCTGTCACATTACTATGAGTGCAATGAAAGCTCCTGATGGCAGGGAAGCTAGTCTTGCACAAACAATTCTGCTGATGAAAATCACCCCTGCACTGCCTGAAAAGCACAGGAGGACAGGCTTTGACCCAGTCCTCCTCCTGGCGATATCAATAAGGCTAAGTGAAAAAAGCTAAATGTTCCACTCCATGCAATGTTGTAGCAGCTGGTACATGAGCATTGCCTCTGAATTAACTGCCCTACATCACAGCAGGGTCTCTCTGCATTCCTCTTTCCTATATGTTCCCCATAAATATGAACCAGTGATACTTGCCCACTTAAATGTGATGTATGGGAAATTCCACTGCAAAAAATAAATGATCAAACTGCCCTGTGAAGATTAACTCTTCATTTAGGTCCTTCTGTAAAAGAATAACTACACATCACTTACAATACTAATGCTATTATAACAAAGTAAAATAAAACTGTAATTTGCATCATTCAGCAGGTACCGGTATGATTAATTATATTAAGCACCAACTCATTCCCCAGAAATCACTCTGTGAAAAGAGCTACTGTACAATTAAGTGCTTGCCTAAATGACTTAATAAGATCAACATTTCTCATACTGCGATACATACAGACACGCACTCGCTATATGCAAGAAGATGCACACGGTCTCTGGTGTAAGCAGCGGGCCACAGTTGACATGTAATGGAGCCTCCTAAAGGGATTAAGGGGTAGACTGTGAAATGTGCTGAATGTGCCTGTTTGGTAAGAAGGGGCCTGGGGGCCAGCAGGAGAGACAGGATTAAGTCACCCCCACCCCATGTGTGTGTGTATTTGGTTACAGTGTCATTTCCATACTTTGTCTTGCCACTTTGCCATCACTTGATCCATTTGTTTATATTGTTTCGCACCCAATGGGCCAGGATCAAAGGCAGGAGGCACAAAGATGAGCTGCTGCGGAGAAAAACTCAAAGGCCATCATCAAACTGGCTCCATGACAACTTCATTTGTTGCCATCGGAGTGAATCAAACAGACTGCCGTCAAATGTGACACATTTCCCGTTGAGCATTAACTGAAATGCTGCGCTAATGCCTTTAAAAAGAAGGTATGACTGATGAGTTACTCTGCCTTCAGCGGGTCTTGTTCTAGTGTGTCGTCCCACCTGACACGTTTAAATAGTCTCCACTGTATTTAGTATTTAGCTCCAAAGGCAATTCTTTGTCAAATGTTGCCATATTTCCCTGGAGGACAGCTAAAAATAGAACAAAGCTGACTTGTTTTTCCTATACAGGAAAACACTGAGTGAAAATCAAAATGTCAGAAAGCCACAAATAGCTGTAACTGGATGTTATGGTTACGTGATGTTTAAATAAAGCCAAATTTCAGATAAGCTTCTCATAAAACTGAAGCACAACTTTCATATGAACTGTACACCTGCAGGTCTTCACTATTAATTCATACAGACATATCTTTCCCCCCCATTTCCCATTCTACATCCTTCTCTTCTTTCCCTCATTAACTTAATTCTTTTAGCCTCTATCCTCTTTCTTTTCCTGTCTTCACAGCATGGTCCATTTCCCCACATCTTTCTGCTTGTCATCTCTGCTACCAAAATCTCTCACTCTTTTTCTGTCCTCTACCCCTCTTTGCACCCATTTCTCTCGTGTCTCCACAGCTCTCTGGCTAAATCTCATTTGGGCCAACCTTGTTCTCCTTCTAGCTCCCCTCCTCTGTTTGAGGTTGCGCTTTTCCCCCCTCACTGATTTGCAAGTTTTGTTTGCAGAGAGAAATGCGTGAAGCTGTATTCAAATTTAAATTTCTCTCCTGTTTGTTACACCATCTTGGTTTCCCTTCCCCTCCCCTGAAAGTGTGCGTGCCTGCCTGCTGGCACAACAGCAGCCAGTTACTGAGCATGTCATCACAGCAATATCTGCAACGGAGAAAAGGATTCTTGGGGGAAGCTAGACAACTGCTGCTAGAAACAGCTGGGGTGGCCTCGATATGCACTGCTATCTTATGGTACCGAACGTCAATATTGATGCTACTTAACTTGAATCCAGTATATCTGCAAAAAATATATATTGTAATCATTTTTTAAATCAACCTTTTTTCAGTGTTTTACTATTTCTTATCATATAAATGTGTATTCCATGTGATTTTGTGCAGAGTGCATTATGAGCCCCAATAATGTCCATACATGTGCTGTCCAATAATAATGACAACTGTATGGCATTATGACATAGTCATAGATCAACGTCTGTAAATGAAAGATGGCTACAGCTACTTGGTTTGAAAAGTAAAGCTGGTGCAGAAGTGCCTCAAACTTGGCTTTGCTTGTAATGACCAGCAGAGGGCGACTCTTCAGGTTGTAAAAAGATGCTGACGCTGGGTGAAATCACCTGCACAATGCTGCACTAAAAAACTCATTGTAATTGCTTTGGTCACAAACAAATTGCAGTGGTTGCCGGGGGTTTGCATGGAAAATGGTGATTTGTTTGCAAACACTCACTACTGTACTCTCTGAGCTATAATGAAATTTGGTCAAGTGGAAGACACATCCTTGCAGCTGCAATCAACACATTTCAAAAGTGAAGCTTTTACGTTTAGGTGAAAATTCTCTGTTTCTGATTTGCATTGCACTTCACAGTCTCATGACTACTTGATGAGCAGTTTGCAGTCAAGTTGGTGTCTTCTATAAAACCACGGGCAAGCACGGCAATCTACCAACCTAAAGTAACCACAAGCAAGTTTTCAGTGCAGCGCTGTACACCTATTTGTGATCAATTTCACAACATTGACTGTGACTATGCATTTCCATCCAAATGGTCGCTAACCAGGTTCTAGGCCTGCCTGCCTGACACCTAATGGGACTGAGTGACCTCATCGAGGCTAAAACCATGTTATAAGTCTACAAGTTAGTTTGGTAAACATATTTATCCCAGTTTGACACGGAGATGAAACTTCCAAATCTCACGGTATGCGGTTACAGCACACATACATACATGTACTGGTCAATTCTTCTGTGTAAGTCTGTGCGTGTCCATTAGTCTCAAAACTGTTCATTCAGTATGTCACCTAGAGCTGGGCGATAAAACGATAACGATATGTATTGCGAAATAACTTTTTCTCGATAGAAAAATTTAACTATTGCGATAGGCCTCATCTCTCTTGTCCTCTTAAAAAAAACAAAAAAACAGTCAATCCAAATTGAGTAGCGCAGAGCCGAACCAATCACAGTGTCACGTCACGTGACTTGTTACGTACAGCACAAGTGCCAAGCCGCACGTGTGTATTTGTTTGGGAAGCAGGCAGCCGCGCCGCCCGGGTAATGAAGGAAATGAGTTTGCCGACTAGAGAAAAATCAACCGAGAGCGTGAGCGAAGGTTACCGAAGAAAAAACCGATGATGGTTCTAATGCCGGAGAGCTTATCGAACGGAAGGGCCATAGAAGTTCCATAGTGTGAAGGTATTTCAGCTATTTCAAGTCGAGTAGCGCGCACTGTAAATTGTGCCGAAAGCAAGTCTGGAAATACAATAAACCGGTGCATGCTCAATCTCTGACTGAAAGCGCTAATTCGTCATTCGGCTTTTGTCAGACTAAAGTAACTGTTACAACTGTTTGAAAAGCTAAGCTATACAATAAGGAGAGATTGAGAATTTCCTTTTAGTTCTCAGTTTATTTGATATTGACAAAAGTTAGTCAATTTTGTCTGTTCTTCTGTAAAACGAACTAAGATTTATTTTTAGAATGAAAATTTTGTTTCTAAGTGGAATTGACAATTTAGTAGTCTGTTTTGTTTGTTCTATTTTGAAACTTAAACGCTTTAGCGGCTGCCTTTTGTGTAGTTTGCAATATTTGCCTTTATTTATCTGAAACTGAAGTCTCATGTTCCTTAAGTACATCTACCCTGTTGAACTTATTATGGGAAATAAATATTTAAATCAAAACAAGCAGATTATTTCACATTTTACTCATGAGCAACGGCACATTTAAATCTTACAAATATAGTTATTTGGCTTATATTGTGATATATATTGTTATCGCTTGAAATGAAAAAAACATATCGTGATATGAAAAAATCTTATATCGCCCAGCTCTAATGTCACCATTTGAACAGTGCACTCAAATCACATTTAGGCTATGTCCACACGTACACGGGTATTTTTGAAAACGGAGATTTTCCGTTTTCGTTTTAAAAAATAATCCCGTCCACACGTAAAGGCAGAAATGAAGGAAAACGCTGCTAGGAACATGCCAAAGCAGCAGGTGGCGCTATATTCCTAACCGTGTAGAAATGTTGGCCAATCAGAAGTCTAGAAGCCTCGGTGGGAAACAGTAAACAAAGCTGGGGCATAGAAGCAGAACTGAGTCGTATGTGTGGAGGGACAGTAACTGTGTGTGTATATGTAAGCATTTAAACACTGCAGAGAGTACAATTAACAGTAACAGTATTGTAGAAATTCATTTCACCGAAACAACAACGTGGCGCACACTGTGACGTCAAAAAAGGCGCACACCTTTGACGCTGCGTTTTCTCCGTTTTTCTCGTCCACACGTAAATGCAAAAACGGAGTTTTAGAAAATATCCACCCTGGCCGGAGTTTTTAGAAATCTCCGTTTTCAGTGACCGAAAACGCCGTTTACGTGTGGACGAAAGGTGCAAACGCATAGAAAAATCTGCGTTTTCAAAAATACCCGGGTACGTGTGGACATAGCCTTAAAAGCAATGTTCCTCTCAATTTAAAAACCAGACAAAGTAACAGCACTCATCAAAATTTGCAAGATGCAAAAGTGACTCCTCCTAACAGCAAGTGCAAAAACACACTGAACTTGTAAATGTGTAGTTGTTTTTAACTAAATCTGAAATTTAGATTTTGATGGAACTACTGTGTTGTACAAGGTTAGCATGCTGTTGTACCATACCTTGCCTCTTAACGCCAAGCATAACTAATGTGTTATTGACAAAACCACAACAACCTCATTATATTAAATGTGGCTGTCCTAATAAGCTCTTTTTCTATTTTTACCACATCATCTGCAACCTCTAATATTCAACATTAATGAAAGGAGGTTGTTGTTAATGAGTGTTTTTTGTTTGTTTTTTTAATTTTTAATCTTAGACTCACCTGATTTCAAGTTTGCTGCATTTGTGCATCTCAGTGCCAAGTACTAAGATCAGGGCAGCTCGTTCCTACAAAGTCAAACAAACCCTCCCTCTCCAGTTGACCCCCTGTGTAACCAACTCCCCTCCTGCTGGGCAGCACAGCAACAGCAGCCATTCACGGAGAGAGAGATGCCCCCAATTTGTTTGATGGGTTAAATGAGGTCAAACAGGCAGCCTATGAATACTGGAGTCTGCAGAGCCTGGACAAGAAGCAGCTTAGCTCTACATCAGTGTGCAAACAGAGAGTGAGCAGGAAAGAGGTGAAGACTGGGGCAATGGTGGAGAAATGTGAAAAAACTGGATGAAGGAGAAATCTTGCAGGGATGACGTCTTATTAGGTTTAAACTAATGCGTCTTGGTTGCAGATACAAAATAAACAGTATGTATGTAGGCACATTTGTTACTTGTCTCCTATCCATTTTTAAGTTTCTGTCCCCTCCACACTTCTTTTGCCTGTTGTTTTTCTTGCCATCTTCTTTCTGCCTCCATTCTAGCATTTCTTCTTCATTTGTGATCTCTCTCCATTCGAACTCATCTGCCTTCTTCCTTCTTTTTGCCTGTGTGTTAGATTTATCCTTTGCCCCAAAACCAACCATCTCTCCTTTCCTAAACTTCTTCCCTTCCTCAATTTTCTTCTTCTCTTCCCTGCTTTTTCTGCCCTTACCATCATTATCTCAGCCCCTCTTCTGTCTCCACCACCCTCAGCTTCATTTCATGTTCCACTGCTGTCATTCTCCATCTCTTTATCTCTTTCCCCTCCCTCCACCCATTCGCATGTCCACAGGGTGGCTATGGCCGTTTATGCCTGCAGAGTCTTCGGCTTTTCTTTTGGATGCTCTCATCTCATTATCCTACATTACAGTGCTTTGCTTGCTACCCCCTGACCTTCTCCCTTCTCTGTGCAATCTGGTGTTCCTTGCTCAAATCATCCCAGTCATTGGACTTTTCCCTCCACCCTCTCCCACTACATTCCTTTATACCTATATCACCTCCACTTTTCAATAACATCTAATCTTTACCTTTACCTCTTTCCTGTTAATTCCAATTTTTCTTCCATATGACTTCATGTTGGTTTTTGTAATGTATGCTCATTTAACTGAAACTCTTGCTACCCAGCTTCAAAGGGACAAGAGAGAGTAAGTAAGAGGGAAATAGTTTTCTTTAAGAGGACAGATTTAAAAAGGTTAATGGAAATGAGTTATTAAGTGAACAAGGAAAAAGAGGAAAAGGGTTTATAAAGAAGGACACATGGGCAAATTATTTACATCCTTTTAAACACAGTAAAGTACTGCATTTAATTTTATTTTACAACAACAAAGATATTATATCCTATTGAAGGCACAAGTAAAAGCAGTTAACTTCTAAGTCCTTACCCTGCTTTGGTGCTTCAACCTGTTAAATGATTAGCAACATAAAGAAGCAATCTAGAACTACAACTCCACTATTTCATGATTTTATGAGGGCTATATTCTCAAAGTCCTAAAGAAACTCAAAGACATGACAGAACTTGTACAGTTGTAAAGAGCATTGGAGTCTCCATGACAGATATCACTTTCATCGATAAAATCTTTGATCTAATCTTGCCTAACAAGCAAAGGATCTCTGGTTCGATCCCGGGAGGAGGCATGAATCCCTTTGTGCATTCATCGGGAAGGGCATCCAACCTAAAAATCTGCCAAATCAAATATATATGAAGCTACACACTGTGGCAAACCCTGATGAATAAGGGAGCAGCTGGGAAAAACTGCCCCGTCTAGGAGATACCAGCTGTAAAAATGTCTGCCTTCTCTTAACTATAACAGAATTGAAAGACGCTTGCCATTTGGCTAAAATATCTGTCTTCAGACATCATGAGCAATTTAGTCAAATAAATAAATAAATGAATAGTTTTCTAAAATCTATTTTTTCTACTACCACACTTAAGTTACACCCACCAACTAAAAGATGCTAGCTAAGGCCTCAATCGCATAGAGAACAGTTAGCGACCGATTACAACAGGAAATAGACAATGGTCACCTTCAAAGGGAAAATTGTGCATTACTGCAGACTATAGTAGCAACTTCTACTTTAAAGGTTTTTAATGCAGGAAAACGCTTCCTGCATCAGGTGGAAACAACAAACTTGTTTCACCATTTAAGGCAAAAGCAAAAAAAAAACAAAACACACCAGGCTATGAAGGAGATGCTAGCAGCTGGTGATGTGCAACCCCAGAAAATAAACATGTGAATGCACTGGGCAACAGTTTTTCTAAGTCATCAGAAATTACTCACTTGAAACAGCACAATGTAATTTTGAGGCTACCACTTAGCGAGTAGTCTGCAAGTGTTTTCAAATAATGACTGGCAACCACAGAAATCTACTTGAGAGCATGTAATTGCAAGGATTTTTCTCAGTGCACCACCAGATATGTCTTTGTGACCCATTTCACCCAGCAACCTCCAGCAACCACTCACTAGCTGGTTGAGGAATATGCATCTTTTCCCTAACAATGCCTGACCAGTGGGGTCACTGACTGGTCTCTAGACCTACATGACTGGGGATCAGTCAATCACCTAGCATCTGTTAGCAACCACGAGCAACTTGCAGCTACTCAGGGAATACTCAGTTTTAATAAAATAAAGATTTTTACGTTTACTTTAGGTGTTTGTAAAAAATGATCAGATGATCATATTTAATAATTTTAACCTTCCCTGAACTACACTTAGAGACAGGATGAGGAGTGCATGTTATTGAACTATGAATGACTTCCCACATTTCACCATCCAGTGGGTCACACTGGACTCTTTGTTGGACTGGGCCTGCAGGCTGTATATTTACACCCTCACAAAGAAAATCCAGAGGAGTAAACATTACTACAGGCCAAAGGGGAAAACACACATTTGATTTTAAGGTGAACTGGCCTTTTAAGTTCCCCTTGCTAAATCAGGTGCAAAAAATTGTTGCAACACTCACTACAGGAGCAATGGGAAACAACTTTGCATAAATGCAGAGACCACTGACCTGTTTCAACACCACTATAACACATACACTACACAGTTTATTTAACTGACAGCAGAGGCCAGCACCAGTACTCTGTTACGCCATACACAGTCTCTAAAGCCTTACATATCCACTGTAACAACCAGACACTGTGTTTTTTGGCAGGTATAATACCAGGCAATTGTCATTTTAGTGTGAGTATAGATACTATGTTTCAGTGGTTTGTTTTCTTAAGTACAGTAAAACTACCAGTGCACTAGGCAAGTTTGAGAAAAACCTAAAAAAAATAAATATTTCATACATAAAAATAACTCCAGAACAAAGTATTGTGTTTGAATACAGCCATATCTTTGTTCTTGTGTTCGAGCCTTTTATTTTCATACTACTTGCCAGTGAAAGTAACTGATGCCTTTGCAGATTTATTAGCAACTTCACAAAGCAGAGGAAGAAGCTGTCCTCTAACTGTCAGCAGGGCTGCAGCCATAGATTATTTTAGTAATTGATCTATTCCCCCCAAATAAAGGCCTCAAACAATTCCTTCAACCTTAGTATTGAAAAATACTGGCAGCCGCCAGTGCCGCCCTTCAGCCTCTTAGTAGAGACACCTTGAGCTTGAGGTCGAGTTAAAGTTCACTGTGATTCAAATTTGTCCAAGATATTTTAGTGGTAACACCTATGGTAGCAATTTTAATCCTACTTTCTCGAGTTATTGCATTCACAAACTTGGGTGTCCAAACTGCCTGCCTGGTGGGGTGATGACTATAGCCCATGAGCCTTTTATGGCTGAAGGGTAAAAACCACCAAAAATACCAAAATGTATTTTTCTCCTCTTTCATGAGCTGAAAATGTTCAAATTTATATCCAATTATAAAAGGAGTCTATGTGAAAACCGCTGATTCAATTGTTTTTACACTGGGCTGGGGTATTGCTGGATACATAAGGATGGGGCAGTGTCCAGTCTCAGGAACATCCTTAGATACCATGGTCACACCAAGGGATGCTGACAGCATGTTCACAACAGTCCCAAGCAAGGTTGCCTCACTAAAGCCCTTTTTCTATTAGTACCTACTCGGACCTGCTCGACACAACGTGAGGCAGTACGGCTTGTTTACCATTACAATTGAGTACCACTGAATGTGTGTAACTCATTATAGCAATGTAGCCAAACTGACATCATTTGTACGCAACATGAACACTAAAACAAAGGTGGCAGTTGAGGCAATTTTATACCTGCTGCTCGGTTTGTGGCTTTTAGTCAGACTCAGGGGCATTGGGATTGCTTGGAAATCCTGTTGAGTAGGTACTAAAAAAAGTACCTTGTGCCAGGTACTATGACCTAATAGAAAACCCTAAAATGAGTGTCGGGCCGCACCGAGCCAACCTGAGCAGGTACTAATGGAAAATGGCTCTAATTGCAGCCAATTCTAAACGAAAGTGTACACAAAATATAATTTATATCAAATTCCTTTAGAAGAACAGACAAACAAGAGAGAAGCGAAAGATTGTGGAGACTATTGCAGACAGGCGTTGAGTAGAGTAGGACAAAAAGAGTGACTAAAGACAGGAGAGGAGAAGGTTGGAGGACATAAGAGAAAAGGAGTAGAAAGAAGGAGAGTCTAAAAGAATAAAGCTGGGGACAGACGAGGAGTAAACACAATCCATCACTGCTGCACTGTTTCCACTCTCTCAGGCAAACACCTTCTGAATGTTGATCTCCAACCCTCCTGCTCTTTGTTCTTCTACATTTGTCTGCTGCACCTTCATTTCTGTCTTTATCTGTTTCTCCCTGGCTGGCTTTTATCACTTTGGTTTTGCTTTCTGTCCTTTATTCAATCTTCCTGAGTGTTTTCTCAGATTCTCCTTTTGTCTTTCTCGTTCCCTTGTCTGTGTTTATATCTTTTGGGACTGCACTGTTGGAGACTGACAAATACAACCAATAACTAGGAAACCTTATCTGACGAGGCTGCCCTTGGTCCTCTTCCACATATAGTAAACTCTGTGTTTTCCTCATCTACATCGGTGGGTGTGTTTTGTAAATTGCTTGTATTGTTTTGGCTTTCTCTACTAGAGCTTCTTGGAAATTTAGAGATTAGAAATTTGCACATGGAGGTTACCCAAAGAAAAAAGAGCCAGCATGGTGGCTTCTGAGGAAACTTCAAAGCTCTCAATGTGACAGAAAGCTTCTGCAACACGACAAAACCAAATTCAGCTCAGCAATGTCTTACATTCTCGCCAGCTGTCCCAAGCAGCAGCATGCGTTTCTAATATCATTACCCTCTCGTTTCCTGTATGGCCCAGTCTTGCCGTTCTGTGATGCAAGGCAGACTCAACCTGAAGCTGCGAGTCTTCATACCTTACTGGTCTGAAAATAAAGCCAAAGTGAGCATGCTTTAAATCTGCTTTTTAATGGCCGGGGGGACTGCTGTGGTTTTTACAAAACAATGTCTGAATGTATAGAAGTCAACAGGAAAAAAAGACTCCTTAGATGCCCTGATCTATGTCCTCAAAAAAGCCAAAGCGCTCATGAGCTTAATCGCTATTACAGCCATACTCAATGTTTTTTTTGTAAATTACAGTCCCCACTGGTGTCCAAAGTGATAATAATCCTCACTGCCACCCCAAACCATGGTTTCCAAAAAGCTAAGATGGCAACAGCAGACGCTCAAGGCTTCAAAAACAAGACGCAAACCAGATGATGTCCCAGTGGCTATAGCCATCATTTATAAACAGTATGTGGAACTGAACAACAAACACTGGTTTAACGTCCAGTAAGAATTGTATTGTATATGAAAACAGAGTTTGAGTATTCAAATTCTGTGTTGGAAGCTGTGGTAATATTAAAGTCTGAGATTTGCAATGAGCGAGATGAAAGTGTGTACAGACAGATAAAAAAATAGAAATAACTCTCTATAACAGTAAATATATATGTTGTGAAGCTGTATTCTGCGCAGGAATATACAGTATGTAAAAAAAAAAAAGAATTCTTAATATAATCAAAAAGGAGAAAAATAATAACTGAGGTACTAGTGTCCATGTTTGCGTACTCACTGAAGTTGAAATTAAAACAAAAAACGTATTTTTTTTTTAAGTGAAAATAACTTAGTTTTGTATAGTTAAAGAGCCATTATAGAGGCAGTGAGCTCTGTAAACGACCTCTGGAAGATAAGTACTTCTGATCTATAATTATGCTTATTTATCTATACATGTGGGCTCAGATTAGAACAAGCAAAATGTATACAAAACCAGAACATCAGTGTTTCTATGCATTTGTTTGGAGCCATGTGTTTTCTTGCGTTAACTTTAAATCTATCCATCACTATCTGTGACTGTCCCACACGCATACAGCTTCACTACAAGGATATACTAACATCCAACATGGGATAGACCTTTAACGCCCAGTTCATCACCAATCCTAAGCTGTTGTTTTTTTCAATCATCTGTTACCACTTTTTGTTTTTATAACAATCTGTATTTATTGTACTGCTGCCTGATTGGAACAGTAGGAGGGTTAAATGCCTTGCTCAAGGACATGTTCAGTGAGAGTGAAGAATGAATCAGACTTGCTTTTTCCCCCCCTGTGCCATTCATCATCCTCACTCCCCACTCACATCTCTTTATCTGTAACAATCACCTCCAAACACCCTCCACTCATTTTCAGTGTCCCATCGCACAGGTTTCTCCACCCTCTCCTCTGTTACCTCCATTACTGTCTCTCCTCTAAGCCCTCCCATGCTCGATCTCCCTCTTTTTCCACCTCCCACTGCTTCTATTATCACTCCAGTGGGCTCTGATGAATGACTGAGTTTGATTTGGGTGGGGGAAGTGAAATTGAGCAAGGGAATTGGAGGTGAAGTGCAGTGTGGGGAACAAGAGTGGCATTAAGTTTTGCTTGTGAGCCACTTGGGCTTCTGTTGTTATTCGCAGTAAATTATCACAATGTTTATCGGTTCCATAAATCCAACCCACAACCTCTGGACACTCAGTGTGTCTGAGTAAAGTTTGTTGGGCATTTTTCAGTGAGTGGGCAGAACAAGATTGTTTTTTTGTTTCTTTTTAATCTGCTTCTGAAACATTGCAAATGACTAATCTGTTCTCTTCATGGCTTTAATTACTCAACAAAACAAATGTGTTACTTTTAGGGTGTTTAACAGTCTTTTCAAACCAGTTTTCTGGATTTCTCCTCAGCTGTTAACCAGAATCTAATTGTAAATAAGTGTTAGTTTATGCTTATGCTTTCTACTCTCTCCACTAAAAAAGAAATACAAAACTTGAACTTTGAGACACTCACGTCTATATTTACCCTCTTTTTAATTCAGCCACAACTTCCCCTTACAGCAGGGATGTCACATACAGCTCACTTTAAACTTAAGTGGGCCAGACCAGTGAAACTGCTGCCTTACCTCTGTGATATTATTTTGATCTATTGAACCTATGTAAGGAAGCTTTGGCGACATGCAAGCAACCAAGTGAAAGCCTCCAGGTCTGAAATGAGGCCAATGTGGAACTGCCATCACTTTTTAAATCGCCACTTGAGTCCGGTTCTAAAAGTGAGTCAATGTACCCAGCATCCCATAATACAAAAGCCCAACTTTGCAGCATTAAAAAGTTCGCTAACAGCCTGGTACAAACAATAGTTTTGATGTCTCTGCTACATAGTACAGTTAATGATTACATTTATTAGAGCCATACAGTTTAAAAACACATTTAACTAGCTGACAAATTAGCAACCCTGCCTCTGATCTATCATTTATATGCAATCTATAGCAGGTACAAGGCCTTTATCAAGAGCAAAAGAATAACTGCAGTTATTGAAATGCATTTTAAAACCACTGGCTATCATCTGATTGAGCTTTCGTCTTAGCAGTTAAATGACTGGCTCACCCCACACACATTCTTTGACCAGATGCCTTCACTGCAAAAATGTGCTCTTTAGACATTAGCACAGCAGACTAAGCTGATGGTTTCCCAGAATGAGCACAGCATAAAGGGCAAGAAAATGCCACAAATGTCTTGACCACTAGCATCAAATTAATGTGAATGGGGTGTCTGCTACTAAACTGATCTTATTTTTCACAAATGTCACTTAAAAGACCGGATTTTTTTTTTCTTCAGACTACGTCTTGATGTACATGAAAGGTACGAAGAAAACAATATTAGTGACAGGACAAGACAATAGCACTGTCTTTACAAAAACAATCTTCACCTTTAGATGAACCACAGCAGCCTTCATCTAAAGGTGTGGCCCTATAATCAATGCAAAATGCCTACTCAGCCTAGCGTGGTTTATTTTGAGAACTTCACTGGCTGTCTACTCGCACAAAACACCGCTTGATTTCTGTATCTTCAGGGTGTACTTGTAGGCACTTCTGACAGCTGTGGTTTGAGAAACAAAGACTAAAGGAAGGGAAATCAGGATTTATAGGAGACAATATTGAAAGTTAGCGACTGTGTCAGAGTTGTATTTGTGGTGAAGTGAAAAGGCTAAGAAAAGCACTGATTTCTTTCGAGATCTGTTAGCCAGCAGTAAACCCCCCCCCCCCCAACACACACACACACACACACACACACAAAATATTCTTGGGAGCACAGTCGTAGTCGTGGAGGTTGTGCTGAGCGAGTTTGATGTATTTGCTCCTATTATAGAGGGAGCACTGCTCGGCTGGGCATGAAAGTTGGAGCGGATTGGATGGACAGAGAAGAGGTGGAAAAGAAAAAGAAAAAGAAAGATGGATGGTTGGATTTAATGTT
Source organism: Pelmatolapia mariae (assembly GCF_036321145.2). Lineage (NCBI taxonomy): Eukaryota > Metazoa > Chordata > Actinopteri > Cichliformes > Cichlidae > Pelmatolapia > Pelmatolapia mariae. The sequence continues at coordinate 28,089,587 of NC_086241.1, forward strand.
CACCAGCTCCTTAAACCAAGAAGCAAAATTTGCCTGTTGGCTTTAATAGGAGAGGAGAGGAGAGGAGAGGAGAGGAGAGGAGATATGAAACAAGGACACATGCAGATCATTTTTGAGGATTATAGCCCAGGTGATTTGAACTAACATCTATTTTTCATCAATTTTCTATTCAATGTAGAAAAAAATAACATCAAAAAAATTCTTACACTCTCATATACAACACACACAAGCAAATAAGTACTTACTTCCTGTCCAGAGAGGTAGTAGGCAGCCAGCAATCCTCCTATGAACCGAATGTTGACCTCAAACACTGACACCTCAGCATTCTGGAAAATTAAGGCAGCACAAAAATCATTAAATAAAGCAGCTTGCTACAGGAAATGGCACAAAGTAATCACTAATACCCAAGATCTAAACAGAACAGGCAAAACCGCAGTCTCCTATTGGCTCTATTCTCTGGTGACACTGGATGAGTGTCTGTGAACAGTATTAATTTCTGGCTTTGGTGAAGCCCAGTGGTGCTGTTTAACAAAACACTATGATCAATGGCTTCTTAATGTTATTGCTGATTTGCATGTCATGCAGCAAAAGATGCAAAGTGGAAAGGTACTTTCAGACAGATTAGACAGTAAAAGCTGTCCAAGTAAAACAAAAATCTTTGAATCATTAGCACTGAGCAACAAGTCAGTAACCTGCCAGCAGATATGAAGTGGAACGTGTGAGAGCCACAGGAGAGAAAAGACGTCTTAAGGATTAAACACTGAACTAAAGCCACCACGAGTACACAAAGTGGTTAAGGTGATTTCGCACATTATTTGGGTCTAAAGTTGTTACCATGGTTATTGTTTGCCAATTCGAATTAGTTGGCTGCTCATCCCAATTAATGTGCCTCCAAAGGAGAACCTAATTAAGACTTTCATGTACACACTTGACTGATTTCACTCTGTGCAAAGCTTGTATTGCTGGCCTTGCAGCTTCCTTCAAACCACAGCATTCCTCGTGTTCTTGGGAAATTGGAATACTGTGACTGACAACATGGTTGATGACACAGCGACTGTGATGCAGAAATGTTATTCACCTGGAACGCCTTTTGGTCCTGTACATTCAAATGCTGAGAGCTCCTTGCAATTTACAACATGACCTTGCACTATTATTTTCACATTAGAAATGAAAACATACCAAAGATGAGAGAACTCTGCCTACACATTTTTTAAAGTGCAGGCTGAATGACCTCTGTTTACAGTAAATGAATAGGAGAAAGAAGCAGAGGAGTGCAGGAACATTGTGTGGCTATAACATGTTAAGATCAGCCACAGAATGGTTCAAATAAATACATAAAATATTTATGATTGAGCCTTACTGATTACAGTACTCACAGTTTACAGCGCTCTCTTCTGCAACTTGATGAGGTAACTCTAACCTGGAGTCAGGAGCACAAGTGAACAAGAACATTCAAAGACTGGTTGTGATGCTCAGCCCTGAACACTCCACTCCACTGGTCAGCACCGGTACTCACATTAGCACAAATCTGGCCCTGATGTCAGCCTAGCTTCATCTAATCCACTTAATTCATTCAAGAGCCTCTCTCGGCTTCTTGCATTTCCTTCAGTGCAAAGAGCTGTCATAACCTGTCAGATAATGCTACTGCTGGGAAGTCTTTTCAATAGAGCTAAACAGGGAACAGTGAGCCTTCTTGGCATGCCTTCCCCCACAGGCACATTTCCCTAAAGAATGCTTTTCTTATCTACAGAGGCATACAGTGTTACATCTAGCTGTACAATACTGTGGTTCATGTCTGAAAATCTGAGCATCTTTTGAAGGTAAACCCCACAATCTCTATAGTATCTCTTGATCTATGGGCTGTTCGCAGCAGGGTGGATTTTGGCCTCTCAGATATAACAGGTCTGATTTGCTCCTGAAATAGCCCTACCATTGTTGAGGCTTTCACTCGAGTATAAGCAAAAAAAAAAAGAGAGAGAGAGAGAATGTAGCAGCCGTACACTCGATGTTGAGTTAATTTTTATTTTGCAAGCTGTTTGAATGTGTCTTAGAGTACCAGAGTTGCTTCCTGCCTCAGATCCCATGTGTGGATTAGTGCTGGAAGGGAAAAGTGTTGAATACTGCCTGCATAAACCTATTTTCAACTTGCACATATTTTCTCTCTGCACCCAAAGTTTTCAGACTAAGCCCAACTAAAAAGGTTTTCATTTTTACCGGCACACAATCAGCACTTCACAAAACACACTGAAAAGCAAGACGAGCTACAGGTTTGTGTTAAACCTGATGAAAGGCGGCGACTGGGAAGCTCTCATCCAGCTGAAGGTTGGCATCCGTCTACAGCATCAGTCAGCCTTTACTTGTTAGCCATTTACAGTTGCAGTTTAGAAGCACTGACCCCAATGAAAAGCAGGAATAAAACAACCCTGATTTAAAAAAACAAACAAAAACAAAACAAAAAAGCCTGAGGTGAGCACAGAGGGGGAAGTGGGAGGCTACGTCCACACGTACCCGGGTATTTTTGAAAACACAGATTTTTCTATGCGTTTGCACCTTTCGTCCACACGTAAACGGCGTTTTCGGTCACTGAAAATGGAGATTATTTAAAAACTCCTGCCAGGGTGGAGATTTTCGAAAACCCCGTTTTTGCGTTTACGTGTGGACCAATGACTGTCTCCAATGACTGTTTCTACAGTTTGACGTCACACTGTGCGCCAGGTTATTGTTTTGGTGAAATGAATTTCTACAATGGCGGACTTAGACAAAATACCGTTACTGTTAATTTTACTCTCTGCAGTGTTTAAATGCTTACATACACAAACAGTTACTGTCCCTTCACACATAGGACTCAGTGCTGCTTCTATGCGCCATCTTTGTTTACTCTTTCCCACCCAGGCTTCTAGACTTCTGACTGGCCAACATTTCTACACGGTTAGGAATATATCGCCACCTGCAGCTTTGGCATGTTCCTGGCAGCGTTTTCCTTCGTTTTTGGCTTTTACGTGTGGACGGGATTTTTTTCCCAAACCAAAACGGAAAATCTCCGTTTTCAAAAGATACCCGTTTACGTGTGGACGTAACCGGAGTTACACAGGTTGTGCAGTGAGGCATGAGAGCGGCACAGGAATATACGGTTGGACTGAAATCATTTATTTTGTCATGTCACTGTTTCTAACATTTTTCTATTTATATCCAACATGTATCAGTGTATCAGTATAAACAGATCTGTCAGCTCTCGGTCAGCATTTATTTTTTGTGCCATTTTCTGTTATTGATAATGAAGGTTTGTTTTAAATGAGTCTTGAATATTCTTGATAAAAAAATATATTTTAACCAGCTTTATGCTTTAAGGAAATGTAGAGAAGGCAGTGACAGATTTGCTATTTGCGACAGCTCCACATGCCCCCCCCCCCTTGTAATTCTCAAAAGTAATTGGACAATTGACTCAAAGGCTATTTCATGAACAGGTGTTGGCAATTCTTTTGTTATGTCATTATCAATCAAGCAGATAAATGCCTGGAGTTTATTTGACTTGGTTTTATTTTGCTGTGGACAGACAACATGCAGTCAAATTAGCTCTCCATGCAGGTGAAACAAGCCACCCTTAAGTTGCGAAAACAGAAAAAAAAACCATCTGAGAAATTGGTACATCCTGAGAAAGAACTCAGGATGTACCAAGAACATAAAAAGACCTGGATGTCCAGTCCACAGAAGACAACAGTGGTAGATGATCGCAGAATCATTTCCATGGTGATGAGAAACCCCTTCACAACAGCCAATCAAGTGAACAACACTCTCCAGGAGGTAGGCGTATCAATATCTAAGACTACCATAAAAAAAAGACTGCATGAAAGTAAATACAGAGGATTTACTGCAAGGTGCAAGCCACTGATAAGCTTCAAGAATAGAAAGGTTAGATTGGACTTTCTATTCAAAAAAAAGAAAAAAAGAAAAAATCTCAAAAAGCCAGCACAGTTCTGGAGAAAACATTCTTTGGAAAGATAAAACCAAGATCAACCTATGGAAAAGGCGCAGAACAGCTCATGATCCAAAGCGTACCAAATCAACTATAAAACACAGTGGAAGCAGTGTGATGGCTTGGGTGCGCGTGGCTGCCAGTGGCACTGGGACGCTAGTATTTATTGATGATGTGACACAGGACAGAAGGAGTCGAATGAAATCTGAGGTGGTCAGAGACATACTGTCAGCTCAAATCCAGCTAAATGCAGTCAAATTGATTGGGCAGTGTTTCATAATACAGATACATAATATAGCATGCATTTCACTTGTTGAAGACTAAACCCATTGCCAGCAAAAGGTTTTCAACCAAGTATTAGAAATGAAGATTTTATTTTTAGTTACTGAATTTGTCCAATGACATTTGAGCCCCTGAATTAAAGGGATTGTGGTAAAAATGCTTTAGTTCATCACATTTTTATGCAATCTTTTTCAACCTACTCAAAGCCTGCACTTCAACCGCATTGAAGTTATTTCCTTTAAAATTCATTGTGGTAATGTGTGGAATCAAAATTAGAAAAAAGGTTTTCTCTGTCCAAATATTTACTGACCTAACTGTACATTAAAGCGTATAGGCATGTGTGCCCCCATGTGTTAATATGGGAATTATTAAATCCTTTATAATCAACAGTGGCTTCAACTCTGTAAACGCACCATAAACATGCTACATGTGTTGGTGTCATGTTCTCAGTATTGTCTGCTGTCTACTCTGTTCTGTACACTGAAAGCAAAGAAATAGCCGGAGCCCAGTTCACACATACTTGTCAATAAAGCTGATTCTGAAAGGTTCTCTATTAGCTGGATTCTAATCATTATATTAACAATAAAAGATAAGAGACACACAGGTTAATGTTTCACACCTCCATGAATGTATATTTGTAGACTGTCGATTTTAACATCTCTCCCAACCCTAACTGCTGTTTATTCCCAGACCTTTATATGATGTTAAAACGTCCCTGGTGTAAGATCCTTGGATGAAACAACATATTTGAAAACATTATGTTTTAAAAGCTCAACAATAAAATTTTACAATGTATTTTAAAAAAAAAAAATCAATTTACAAAAAAATATTCATATTAAAACCTGGAATCTCAACAGCTGGTGAGAATGCATCTTTTTGTTTGTTTGTTTGTTTCATTCACAGTATGTGATTTCACTGAAGTATTCCAACAAATCTGATGACAGACCTTCAAATTTGATAAAACATGTCATCCAGACGATTCAGCTAAAATATTAACGTCTGTCATTGGAAATGACACGAGAGGAGCCAACACAGTAAGTCACTGCTTTCACCTTCAGTAAAAAGGCTTCTAGAAGAAGGAAAACTGATGGGAGAAGATGTGTCTAATCATGCCAAACATGACAGCTTAAAGTGAGCAGGACCACAAAAGCTCAGCAATGGTATAAAAATTTTAACAGCAGAGTGGCCTTTTCTACCTTGTCAAAGACTGTGAATCATGTCTCTGCATTTCTTATTGCCAGAAACATCATATGAAACTGCTAGGAAAAAAATCTGAATAAAAAACTCTGCATAAATGAATCCAGGAAATCAGACTGGGCTCAAAAACAGCTAGAATTAATCAGTATTTCTATCTCCTTGTTGCATGGGATCAGATCAAATCCTCATTTTGATTGGGGTTATTAATGCATTAGTTAACAAAGTCTATTAGTTTTGCTGGATGTTTGGGCCTAGCATGGATGCAGTTCGCATGCCGACACATCCATCATCTGAGGGCAAGCTGCAATGCGGGGGTCTAACCAGGACACTAGAGAGTCCAACAATGACTCACTGCTTGGCTCAAACTGACATGGCAGCTATTTAATCATTCATTAGTGGTAAAGCTGGAGCTGGAGGATGTGTTGGTGGCAAGTGGGTGGCTGAATTGAGAGGTAGATGAGCGCAGGTGTAACATATGCAATAAAAATGTGCATAAATTTGCTAAAAGCACACAAGAACCACACAGTTACTTTTAAGCAATAAATACTGTGTGTACACACAGACACACAGAGAGAGACCAATTTACTATGTTTAAGCAAGATGAAGACAAGGGAAATAATGTCAGGACTCTGCAATCACATATTTCAAAAATACTTGTTATTTTCTCATGTATGGTATGCAGTCCACTTCAAAACAGCTTACAGCACAATTCAGCTTGAGTTTTTGATAACTTGGATCTTATTTTCATTGTTTAGGCTAATGACTTTATTGCTCACTAAACTAACTGGGTTCTAGGAACAGGGCAACATGTTACAAAGATGTCAGGTCATTCAACTTTAGAAACAAAATGGTAAATTACACTCTACATATTTCTAAAAGACTAAAGATTACAGTTAGAACTGAACCATCCACTAGTTTTGATGCCACAGGCTAGGGCTGCTCGATTATGGCAAAAATGATAATCACGATTATTTTTTTACTGAAATAGAGATCTCAATTATTTGACGATATTTATTTAACAATAACAATGAATGGCTAATACATCGGGTTCCGTGTCGGCTCGTAGCCGAAAAATAGCTTTACTTTGTTGTCTGGGTCAAGTTTTAGAGAGAGGATTTTAAAGGCTGCTCCAACGGAACTTATTGTTTCGGAGGAAAACACGAACACGGTGTACAGTCGAGTCTTAATAGCGTACTTACAACTGGGCTCATCAGGCACTCTTCTTGGCTGCAGTGGTTATTATTATATTTACATGCTTTCAGCTCCCGTTTCTGCTTGATGACAGCTCGTACTTTTCCACTCTCCTTTTTCTCCCTCCTCGCGCTCACAGACACATAACGGGTATGGCAGTCCATTCTCCCTGCAGTATGGACTACACTGCCCATGAGGCTACATTCTTTAGGACTATGCCTGTAGCATTCTGCCTATTAGATTAGCACAACAACAACAACAAAAAGGCGCTCTCTCACCCAGGAAACACACAGAGAGAGCGTCACCCTGTTACCATGGCAACCGTAACGCTGCCGCCTGGAACAACAGAACATAGCTGTCAAACAAAACCCAAACAGTCCTGACCCGCGACAATATGAAACAGGAAAATACCGCCGTGTAATCCATTTATTTCAACAAAGTAACTGTATTCTATATACCACCTTTTTAAACGGTAACTGTAACGGAATACAGTTACTCATATTTTGTATTTTAAATACTTAACGGCGGTACATGTATTCCGTTACTCCCCAACACTGTTTGTAGTGTTGCTCTGTGGTGCAGCTACGACACCGTAGCAAAGTTTCCACACTATGTCTACTTGATCTACGTCTGACTCCGCGAACCCATAATGTTTCCACACCACTGAAGTAGTTTTACCTCGCTTTTCAACCAACGGCATTCTTTCTTTAGCAGCCATTATCCTCTCCTCTCCAAATAACATCTGCTTAGCTTTCCTCGGGTACTCTTAATTGATGTGACGCGTGTTCGAAACGCAGAGAGGTGCGCTCGATTTGCCACCTCGCGAGAGTAAAGCACGAGGGAGGTGCTAATAATCGGCTCAGTCATTTTTAATGATCGTTGAAAGCCCAGATCGTAATCGAGATTAAAATTCGATTAATTGAGCAGCCCTACCACAGGCACATGTTCCTGTGTATTGTTGCATGATGCACTGAACTCTTCTCCCCCGCATATCAAACTAAACTAAGAAAAAATGGAAGACAACATCTTTGGATGAATTTGGAGTTGCAGGAACTACCTTAATGAATGCTATGGAATAATGAATAGCAACTATTCTTAGTACAGTGGCTATAAAGGGTGTACACATACCTCTTTAAATACCAGGTTTTAGTGAGGTTAAAAAAATGAGACCACAATAACTCACTGACAATGATTTCAAAACAATTCAATTATTTCAACAAACATCTGTTAGTGGGTTTTTTTTTTTTTAACAATCAGCTTTTTGCATAAGTCGGCACACCTTTAAACTAATACACTGTTGAAGCAGCAGACAGCGTTCTGTCTTCTTGGGTACACACCTGCTATCAATTAAAGAGACTCTGATTAACCCCAAATAAAGTTCAGCGGTCGGTCCTAGCAGGACCTTCCTGACATTTACTTAGTTGCCTGCTGCATCAAAAGCTGTGGTTCACAGAGAGCTTACAAAGCATCAAAGAGATCTCACTGTTGAAAGGTATCAGTCAGAAGAAGGGTACCAAAGTTTCCACAGCACTGAGTATACCAGGAACACAGTGAAGACAGTCATCAAAAAGTGACACCGCAAAGAACTGGATGTCCCCCAAAAACTGATGAAAAGACAAGGTGAAAACTAGCTCGGGAGCCTACCAGAGGATCTAGAGTAACACTAAAGGAGCTGCAGGAATTTCTGGAAAGTACCAGTTGTGTACTATGTAACAACAATCTCAATATGTATTTTCCATTTGTCTGGACTATGGGGTAGGATTGCAAGACGGAAGCCTTTCTGGCAAAGAAAAGCATCCAAACCCAAGTACAATTTGCAAAAAAAAAAACCAAAACCAAAAAACCCCCAAAACAAACCAACATAAGCATAAATTCTCCCAAAAGCATGAAGGAAAATGTGTGAGACTGAACTTTAGGGCCACAATTCCAAAAGGTACTTTCGTGCAAAAACAACACTTTCTTTGTTGCATAACCAAAAAGAACACCATACCCACAGTCAAGCATGGTGGTGGCATTCTTACACTTTCAGGATGCTCTTCTTCAGCTGGAACTGGGGCTTTAGTCCCATATAATCCCCTCCTTAAGTGGATGAGATTATACCAGTCAAATACCAATCAAATAGCAAAAGTGCCAGAATGCTGCAGATGAAGAGGACTTATACCATCCAACAGAACAATGACGTCGATTACACATCCAAATCAGTAATTTGGATTAGACCTAAATCCAACAGAAAAATCTGTGGACTGACCTGCACAGGACTGTACACAAGAGATGCCCTCTCTAGCAGACAGATTTGGAGTGCTTCTGCGAGGAAGAGTGGCCAAATATTGCTAAGCCAATAAATACTGTGTACACACACACACCTATCTAAGAAGACTGAATGTTGTGATTAAACCAAAAGGTGCCTCAATAAAATACTGGTTTAAGGATGTGCACACGTCTACAAGTAGCTTATAGTACTTGTAGTACTATAGTACAATGATGGTGCACACACAGAAGCAGCTAACCTCAATGTAATATTGGGCAACTTGCACTCCTATATGCACCGGAAAGTGATTAAACTTGACTAAGAGTGATGCATTTAATCTCCCAAATGGAAATGCAGACTATGGCCTGGTTCCAGCCTCAGTGCTCTGACTGGGGAGGCTGGGTACAGCTGCACTCTTTAGGTTGAACAAATCTTTGATATTCACAAGGGCCAAGTTTAATAACACTTTTGCTGCCAATTACACTGCCAGGCCACTGCAGGCTTGAAGAAAAATATGGCTCACTCCAAGCTGGGATATTACCTGTTTTGTAAAAGGCCCATGCAAAAGCCAGAGTAATGCCATGACCATATTTCTAAGGTTTAGCCTAAGCTAGCTAAACCTTTCCTGAATGTTATAGTATAGCTGGAAGCTTATGCCTGAATCCCTTGCCTAATGCACACAGGTATAAGAGCATCAAACCAGGCTATTAATGAAAACACAGCGACACGCCTCCCTCCTCCTCTCACTTGTTAACAACAGCAGCTTCAAATCTCATCCTCTCTCTTCTTCTCCTCCCTCTAATCTCCACTTTCCTCTCCCTCCTAAGTAACCAGAGGGCTCTCCTCTCCTGCCTGATTTTTATTACTTCACACGAGCATATTCGCAATTTTGTTTCCTCACGCTCTTATCTCCATGTCACTGTCATTGCATTTGTTTTACATTTAATAATTCTCCATCTTTTTCATAAGGCACAAATATCATACTCATGCTGCTAAGGGAACTTTTATTACATTAGCTGCTCCAGTGGGTATTTTGGATATCACTGTGCTGGAGAAGACACTGCTACTTTTATTTAATGAACCCAAATGGGACAATTGTAAGATGACTGGGCCAATTTTCATCTCTTTCTGTATCCTTTTACTGTTTTCTCAGGGTTAAAAACTATAAAATCTTCTGTTGTATCTCTCTCTCTTTTCCTCTGTCCTTTTCACTTCACAAATATCCACCCTTCTTAATCCTATATTTCTGCCTGATCATATAGACATGATCCCTATATTTAATCATTCATACTTCTATCACGTACCTGCCATGTCGACTGCTGATGAATGTCTCTAAATCCTCTTAAAAATGCTTTATATAAACGAGTTGCCCTTATGGACTGTAAATAACTTGTACCATATAGTTCCATTAAATATGGTCCAAAATGCAACAACAGCACAGTGAACAGGCCCAGTTCAGTCATTTAATTTAGCAGAGGTGAGGCCGAGTGACTCTCAACCCAACGCCTATCCACAGAGCTTGAAATAGTTTGTTTTATCCGGGTCTGATGCAACCCCAAACTGATTTGTTTTTACTACTACAGAGTCACTACTATATCTTTATGTATAATTGTCTTTTCTCCCCATCTTTTCTTTTCTTAACCCATATTTTTTCCTCCTTCCCTTGCCCATCTATTTTACCCATATTGCGGCCATTTTGTTCTCCCCCCTAATCTTCCTCCTTCCATTCAACTAAACTGTGACTGATCTTCACCAGTTTCAGTTTCTCTCTCAGTTGCATTTCTCCTAACCCAATTTCACCCATGTCCTCCATGCAATCTAAGCCTTTCTCCTCTCACTCTCTCCATTCCTCTTTTCTCTGCAGAACCACAGTGATCCCGAGGTTAATTAGCCCTCCAAGGGTCAGGCTGTTAGATCCCCTCTACCTACCTGCTTGGTGTCCTGTGATTGGCTCAGTAGGGGTACTAACAAGTTTGGGCACCAGAGTTTGGTGCCGGTATAAAGACAGGAATAAAAAGAGAAGAGGATTGCCAGAATGTGGACAGAATAACTGAACTGAATTTAGGGAAAACTGATTAGAATAAACAAGACTACATGTAGATTCACATTATTTAGAAATACAGAGGCACTTTTAAAGGCTGAGAATGCACCGAGGAGCGAGTAGTGAAAGATGGGGAATGAGTGACCTGCTTTGGCTCAGGATGTAGAGCAGCTCATCTACTAATCGGAAGGTTGGTCAATTCCTGCTTCAGGTAGCATGCCAAATATCTTCAGCAAGATACTAACTCCCAAGTTGTTTTCCAACTTCGGGGGTTATGTACGAATGTTAGATAGTAAACACTTAGGTAGGAAAAGCATAGAAAAAAGTGTTTATGTCAATGTGTGTAAATGGGTGAATGAGGCGGGTTGTACGAAGCACGCTTAAGAGTAGAAAATGCTAATAATGGAGTATATAGGAATATGCGAGGAGAAGGGCTGCAACAATTCATCGCATAATTTGAATAATTCAATTACAAAATAATTCTTAACACAAATTCTCTGCTTCGATGCTTCCTTTAACACATGGCTCCGTAGCGTGCCACTGTCACCATGGAAAGGCGAGCCACGTTTGCAACTAAAAACAGACCTGCAATATAAACGCATTTAGGAGCAGCGTGACAATAAAACTTTGACATTAAGGGCACACACACTGATAACACAACAGCAGAGATGATGATGATGGTGTCAAAGTTTAAGGTGGAGCCAGAGTCTGTTTACACAACGTGAAGAGCAAAGCGGCAGCGGCAGCGGCAGAGACTGAGTGAAAGAAAACATGTTTCTAGCATCCTAAACAGCAGCACAATTCCTGTGATCACCACTACAGGTCAATTTATATGCCTTAGGTTAGATTCCATGTATATCTTATTTTATTTTGACTTTGGCTGTATTTGAAATTATTTATATATTTTTGCATTTAAGAAAATATTTTCTTTAAAAAATGTAATTTGATTGTATTTACGTGCCATTTTAAAGGGTTAAGTTGTTTTCTTTTTGTTTTTTGACTGCTGTTCGCTTTAAAAAAAAAAATTGGAAACCAACGAGTAGTTCATTTTGAAAAACCTGTGTGTTCATTAATAAGAGAAAAGCATTTCTTATCCAATTACTCGATTAATCGATGGAATTATCGATAGATTACTTAATTACTAAAATAATCAACAGCTGCAGCCCTAGGAAGCAGCACAGAAGAAAAAATATTAAAGGAAGGGGGTGATTGACATCTGAAAGGAAGGAAAGAAAAGCTGGTGATGGGAGAGGAGGACTGAAGCAGAGGAAATAAATGAGGGGAGCTGCTGAACTGATGGACAAGACATGGAAATGAGAAACACTTAACAGAAAAGGCTATGAGGAGAGGAAGGGAGAAGAAAATGGATAGAGAGGACAAAGTCACGATTGTGACTGCAAAACACAGCCTGAATGAAGCAATGTTTGAAATCATTATTACTATAATGTTCGATATGAGGATAAATACTGAAAATATTCTCGAGTCTAATAGTTTCCAACAGCAACACTGGAGTGATACAATCTAGATGAATTAATTGGTGACAATTCAGTGCCAACATTCGCAGGGAATTTGAGTAATGTTTGCATATTATTTATGGTCTAATAGTGCTGATGGGCTGATGAAAAATCATGTCAAGAAAGCATGCATCAGATCAGCTCATTAATCAGTCAAGGCTCTATCAAAATGATTGGGCAGATTAGGCATATTGCTATTTTGGATTCTTCAAGTCTTTCTTCTATTTTTCTTTTTCAGGTAATCAAACTACAAACTGTTCAATCCTGAAGTTTGGCTCAGTGAGCACTCCGGTGATATTTATTTAAGTGCAAGTCATCTCTTATGACAGCAGTGCATTCTTAAGAGCATTATGTGGACAAGCTGGAGACCATCATTAAGATATTAATAGAAGGCTTAATTATACCCAAGTGTTCTTGGGTATTTTATGTGTAGAGAGGGAAGGTGGGTACACACCACACTGAAGTCCAGATTCTGTTCAATCCACTCCTGGCCATCCTTGAACTCCTCGTGCAGACCCATGATGTACAGAGTATCTACTGCATCCACGATGGTTGCCCCCAGTTGAGAACTACCTGTACAACACACAAGATCAAACAATTGAAATTCTTCCATCAGTTATTGCTCATATGAATATTTATTTATGCAATTAACAGTGACATTGGTTTTACATCCATCAGAGGCTCTCCCAAAGACGCATGCATGGAAAAAGCTGCAAGCTGCATTGCTTTTTTGAAGAGACGCACTGAACTTAAGAGAAAGTGAAAAATCAGTGCAGATAACAGTTGGATCTATTTTCTACAAAGATTTAGTCTGTGCAATGTTATCCCTCTAACAACGATGATTTACCCTTAACCTGAGGCTAAGCACGTCACATATCGCACTACCCAGTCCAAGAGGCCTGCATGTGTGTTTCTGTTCTTTGCCTCTGTTGACAACAGCTCATCCAATCCACTTTAAACTTGCTTTACTGATTATATTGTGTTTTTGGAGTGTAAGCCTGTGTACGTCTTTGACAGGACATTCACTGATCACATGGTCAAGATAATTTTCTCTCTGATTAGCCACCGTCTCATTTGGCTTTACCATTGTTCTTCAGGCTCGCTCAATGGGTTCGTCTTTATTAGCACCAAACCTTGTAGCTTTCCTTTTTCCAAAGTACTAACAATTTGTGTGTCTGGTGGCTTTTAGAAAAATTGAGTGTGTGGCGTTAACTGAAATTTGTCAAATATAGCTACAATTACACACTCTACTCTCTCTTACAGTTGCTTATACTGTAAATTAGTGTATTTAACTTTAATATAATTATTTATTTATTTATTGTAATTTATTTATTTATTTATTATTACCACATAAACCTTCTGAACAACAAACCTAATAAAAATCCCTCTCACGCAGTTCAAGATGGATCTTTTAAAGCTAACCAGAACTCAGATCATGAAAAAAAAAAGACCAAGAAGCCAAGGAAGCTGCAATCAGTGCATTTCTAATAAAAAAAGAAGGGGGAAAAAAAAACAGAACTTGAATTAATATTTTCAGAAAGATGTGGAGTGGCCAACCAATGGGCAAAAGGTAGCAACCCTCTGGGATAAAAAAACATCATCAGTTTGCAGCCACAGGAGCAGCTCTGTGTGTTTGTCTGTTATTCAGTGACATTTTAAAATGTTTTTTCCTTTGCTAATGTGTGTTCATATAAAGCATGTCACAGTAGGACTAATTCAAACACATTGCCACATTTCATTGCTTTTTCCATTCTGAGGAGGAAACTAGTAATCATAAGACATTACAGGAACAGGGAACTTCTTATTATAAGTTATTAAAACTGACTTTATGCCAGTAAGGTTCAACTTTATGTAAATCAAAACCCTCCTTAGAAATTTAAGGAAAAAAAGGAGTTATAGGATATTATAGGAAATATCATCAAAATGACTATTTCATCAGATCATCTACACCCTTTCTACTATTGCCTTCCAGTTTGCTTTAGTTCAGCTTGCATACATTACCACCATATTTCAGAGGTAAAAGTCAGTGGCACTGCCCTTTAAATCCGTCCCCATTTCATATCAGAAACTGCGTGAACAGCTAGAATTCCTGAGTCTGCTCGCCATCCCTTCTTATCTATGAATCCATTCAAAAGGAGAGTGTCTGGCTTCATGCAGGAGCTGCAGTGTTATTATCATCATAGACAGGAACCTCTAAATCACTCTAAAAATACACTGCAGTCAGGCGGGCGGAGCTGATAGCAAGATGCCCTGGCTGCCTGCCGGATCTTGACAGATTGGCGCGACCGTTGGTAGAGCAGAGCCCCTCTGCTGCACCACACAACCCCCATCTCCCTCCCTTCTGTCACTTCCATCACCTACAGGTACGCTTGAGGCTCCCATAGCAATGTGACACTACTGACGCAAAGACAGAGGCCTGTCAAAGATACCGTCTCAGAATACTCCTCTAAAGGTTTTGTGCAATAGCTCCTAAATGCAGTGCTTCCTATGTGTTCACAACAATGACACCTCTGCTCTGTCAATCATTAACACTGTTGTGTTATGAAGCAAATGAAATGTGACACTAACATTTTATATATGGACCTGTTTTCTTCTAAAACAACAAAAGGGTAGTATCAAACCTCTTGTCTATCATCCAGAAAAGAGGATTTTAATACCAAAAGGAGTTTTGGTGTTTATCAAACATCTTGAACGGAACCTAGACATCCCAGACAACATATGTTGTGTTAAAATGTCTTGGATTTAAAGATAACAATTTGGGTATTGATCCAGAAAGAAATAAAATAGCCCTTAAAATCCTCTGTAAGTGATTATTCAATCCTTATGTTCATGAAAAAACCTGCAAGTGATACTTTAAAGAACTGGAAATACTGTAGAGTCTTTACCTTACAATATAAAGCACCTTGAGGTGACTGTTGCTGTGAATTGCTAACATATAAACAAAAAGGATTGGACTGGATTAACTGATTGGGGACAAATTGCCCTTCTGTATGTAGAGCAGAAGCTCTTAGTGAAAGGCTTTTTTCTTTTCAAGTAGTGAAGGTGTTCTCTGGGTTTTTCACCTTGTCCGCGTTTGCCAACATGAAAACCAATGACAGCGGAGCATTTCTTTGGCCAATCCAATCTAGCAGCAACCTCATCAAATGAATCACCCTCCAACTTCTAATCCCAACTCCAAATTCAAAGCAAAAGAAAATTTAAATTTGCAGATTACTTATGCGTATCCCCCGGACTCTTCTGGGTGTGTTTCTCTAACCTTGAGAAATTCTGCTCGCTCTCATCTTTGGAAATAACCTTGTTATCACACCTGGAAAGTTTCTCTCTCCAGCTCAGCCTCCATCTTTTCATCTGCCCCTCCCTCGTATACCGAACCATCTGCTTGCACTCATTCATCACTGTCTTGCTGCGTTCTCCCTAATCTTTCCTTGATCGCTCCATTCAGAACCCAGATTTGCGGACACTCCATTCACGCTTTTTTACATACATATCTCATTCAAAAATGCAATTTTTGTTAATTTGACTCAACAACATCTTTACCTACGAACGGTCACCATGCATCTTCCTGTATCATCTCTGGCATGTTCTGTTGCCATGGGTTTTCACGACCTGACTGCTCTGCAGCCTTGATATGAACAATACCAAAGGCATCACATGAAGTTGAATTGGCGCTTCCAGGAGTTGATTTTAGGGTTGCCAGGCGCTGCTTATCAGAGACAAATTGGCCGGGATGAGGTTTATTTATTCAGGGAATTATTGCCACTGCCTCGTGCACACAGACCTCGCCAGCTGCAAACCAACACACACTCTCATCAGCTCTCCTGCTCTTTTAACATAGATTCATGTACTCTCCCTTTCCTTCCCTTTGATACACCACACAGCTTCTCACTACTTCAACTGAACTCCACCCCCCACTCTTCAACATGCTCTCTCCATCTATCACAATTTCACACACCTCTCTCTCCCTCTCCCCCTCCATTATCTCTCTCTCTCCCTCTCTCGAACACTCACACTCTCCGTCCCAGGCTCCGTGCCGGTTTCATTAGACGACAGGTTTCAGAGGTATGAATTCACACGAGGCACGAAAACGTGATGCCATTATTCAGTCTCCATTCTCCCTGTCTTGTAAACTGTCGTCTCAGGGAGAGTGGGAGATGATTGAGAGCTCAGTTGTGTGTGTTTGTGCGTGTGATGCATAAATTCGGTTGGTTTGGCTCTGAATTGAATGAAAATGGAAGAAAGTGTAGAGGTGATGTGTGGACATACATGCAAAGCATTTGTGTTTCAAGTGTCCGTGTCGTGCCTTGTGTTTCTTATCATGACCTCTACACAACTCTGTGGACGTGCAGGTCTAGTTGCAAGTCTACTCTTCTTACTCCTGTACAGACTATTTCTCCCTTACATCCAGGGCTGCCCTCCGAAAGTTGAAGTCAGAGATCCCAGATTTAAGTTGCAGTGTGTTTGAGGACGTGTGATGAAGCTGAAATCTGAGGTTTAAGTGTTACCAGAAGAGCCGTTCCCTTTAACAAATCTCTGTATGATGCTGCGTTTACTGACCTACAAGAAAGTAAATAAAGGCCTGGTTCTTGCCAAATTATGAGACCCTTCCTCCCTTCAGTAGAGAAGAGCTGATCCAAACAGAACAAGCTGACAACGTACCATGCTGCTTGAAGCCTGGTACATTTAAATTTCGGAAAAAGTTTTAAAATTCTAAATGCAACCTCTGAGGAAGAGCTACTGCTACTACTACAACAAACAGGAAATGTGTCTAGTGTTCTACACTGCTGAAATTAAATAACACGTGTTATAGGTGCTTGTTATTCCAGGAACTCATTAAGATAGATGGACACATCAGCCATCTATTTTAATTAACGTTGCAGCTAGAGAACTGCAGGTCATTAAATATTAAGCCGTGGAAGTGCCGATTGCAGCCACATGTAGAACGAGGCAGGTTGCAGGCTGAGCAAACAGAGCACTGGGGGAACTATAGGTGAACTGAATAGAGAGTCTAGAGTGTGGAGAACTAATCCGAGCAAATAAAAAGTAAAATTCAGAGCAGAGCAGCAGGATTATGCAGGTTTCAGGACTGAAGAGCAGAGCTGAAGATGTGAAGAGCTGCAGAATGAGGTGGATCAGTGTGAACAGTGAGAGGTTGCAGACAGGCATAGACAAAATCAGAAACTTTAACTTTTCTAATTTGTAAAACGAATAAATCTTCTAAACGTTTTCTTAAATACCAGTGTTTTAAATCTAACTTATAATTTGGAAACTATTGTAAAAAGTTATGTAAAATTAACAATTTTACATTTACAGGAAATGCCTTTTGTTGCCATTATGTCTGTTGTTGCAGGATGGGGCCAAAATCTTTCCCGTGGTATCAAAAATGATATTGAATATCAAGTATTTTTCTGGGTATTAGCATTGAATTTGAAAGTAAAGTATCATGACAACCCGGCTCCATTTAAAGAACCAGTATTTTCTCTGGAGTGTTCAGGATCCAGTAGCCGAGTTCAGTTAGTGTCACAGGGATTTAATCTACTATCTAACGCGATCATAAATGGCATTGTTTCTTCACAAAACGCTGCAGCTGTTACCAGCAGAAAAATAAATTCCTAACATATATGTGGTGCAATTTTGGGAGACGTGAAATAGGGGTGGGCGGTATAAATTGTATACGGTAGAAACGATATAAATTTGGCCAACGGTAGAGATTTTGACTATACCGCTCTACCACGATAGCGCATGTTGATGGTGTCATCAAGCTGCGCCTGTTTTGGTCGAAAGCATTGCAGCGGCTAAAAACAACATCATCTGCAAATTATGCCTGGCGACAGTAATAGCAAAGAGACAAAGCACTTTTGGAATATGGGGAAAGCCAAAAATTGCGCTTCCTCCACTTCCGTACCATTAATTCATTAATGCTGAATTCTCTCGCAGCTGCTCTGTTCCCATGTTGTTGCAGTACATTAATGACTAACCTCGTATTGTGGATGGATTATCTCAGTTGTTCTCCTAACTGAGGTTTGGTCCGTTTACAGCATCCTGCCATGCAATTGCATTTGTCCCTAACCATCAGGAACCTTCACGTTAACTTTTATAGAGTGGAAAAAAGTTAGATTCTGTTTTCATGGATGCCTGGATGTTAAACTTAATTGTTACACCTGGTAAAGCAGCAATGCTGATCATTTTATTAAAGATGAAAGAATTTAGACAGTTTTTAACTCTCAGTGACCCTGCAGTGTTCGTTTGACTTTGGGACCTGAAGCAGACGGAGTTTTGGACCCAGTTTTGGATTACTCCGCAAGGCTCCTGACTACGGCAGCCGTAATGCTCCGGCAATCCATCAAGCGGTACGCCTTCATAGCTCTCCAAAGTCGTACTAAAACATTTTTTGACAGATTTCTGTGCGCCGTGTAACACATAAACTCGGTTCGAGGTCAGTAAGCACAACCAGAATTCATACATAAGGCACACTGTCGATTTTTGAGAAAATTCAAGGATTTTAAGTGCGCCTTATAGTGTGTAAAATACATTATACAGAAGAAAAGAATATATCGCGATTTATATCGTTACCGCACATGCTTCAAATTATACCGTGATATGGATTTTAGGCCATATCGCCCAGCCCTAACGTGAAATAAAATGAGCTGGCGTCACCAAAGTCAAGATTACCATGATGCCTTTTGCTTTAAAGCCAACCTTTGTTCCAACATATCACTCAGTTTAAAATTTAGCAAGCACAGTTAAAGCATCCTGCACAGTTCTGGACTGTTTCTCCTCTTCTATGGACCCAGGTCCTCTGTGGCCCTGCAGCCTGTCCTGTAATATGCCCAGTGGCAATTAATGAAGCCAAATCAAACTCCCCAGGCCAATTCAGACCAGCCTGGCTGGCAATGAGTAAGTGGTTACCAACTTATCTGGCAGCAGAATTAAACATCTGCTGTGTTCTGTTTTCTGCCTCAGAGTGTTACTGGTCAGACTGGGCTTTTCAGCTCTACACGAGCTCCCTGGCTAAACCTCAGCCCGGATGCCCGTTTCCAGGCTTGGTGCCAAAGAGCCTCAGTCGGCACTGGTCTTAGTGTAAAGGTATTTGCTGGCATCCCCTTGCTCCGTGTGCAAAGAAAATGAAACAAATAACTTTGACAACAGTGTCGGTTGTGTTTGCAAATGAAGAGATGAATGGTCAAAGGATTTCAGCTCAGTTAATGATGTCACAATCGAATTAGATAGGCCAACATTATGAGATTATATGACAATATGTGCAACTAAATGCCTGCACTACGGGCGGAGCTAGGATTATAGGGTTACTGTGAATCCCTATATCACATATATATCCCCACATGGCTACTGTGGCTGTTTGTTTTTCACCCTAAAGCCTAGTTTGAATACAAAGTTGTAATAAAACTGCTGGTATTATTTTCTGTAATTTGGCCTGGCCTGGCCTGTC
This sequence comes from Pelmatolapia mariae, assembly GCF_036321145.2. NCBI lineage: Eukaryota > Metazoa > Chordata > Actinopteri > Cichliformes > Cichlidae > Pelmatolapia > Pelmatolapia mariae. The sequence goes on from NC_086241.1 coordinate 28,109,477, forward strand.
ATGGACAGAACATCACAGGTCTGTCTAAAAGAACACTACTCAGAACTGAATATTCGACTCAGAAGAAAAACGAAAACAGATTCAGCAAATTTGATCTACACTACATTTTCCATATCCAACAGACAAGTTATACAAAGTTTAGATAGGTGTCTATGCTCTTTTGGTGACTGTGCTAATCTTTGTGAAAAATAATTTAAAAAGGTAATAAAACAAGAGATGTGAGATGTGAACAATGTTCCTTAGCACTGCAATCAAGTTAAAAAAAATAAATCTTCTTGTCAAGAGGTAATAATCTCCCACAAGGACAATGGAACCAGAAAAACATCTGCAAAGCGTATTTTTCATCACTCCATGTTATTAAATCTTAATGACTAAAAAGGTCATCTAAATGATCCATCTGCTCAACTGTAAAAAGAGAATATATGGGCGTTAAGCGGGTTACTAGGGCAATTATCGCAGCCTTTCTTGTACAAAGTTACTGCAATCTAGCCTTTCAAAAGCTCAATTTATGTTTCATAAGTCAAAGTGTCCTTTGTTTAAAACACAAAGCATAATGTCAAATGTGGGTCTTTGTCACTGACAGACAAAAACAAAACAAAAAAACGACAAAGCTGAGGAAAGTCATCTGTATGAAAAGAGAACGTTGGCCAAGATGTGTAAGTGTGGGCAATGGAGAGGAAAGAGGAGTGTGACCTTTCCTGAAGTATTTTAGTTAAATAAAAGGTCAGCAACTCCTACAAAATCTAAATGGTATGCACATGAGATTTGCTGGGAGACAGAACTATACAACCAATTTATCTGAAACAAATTCACATCAAAACAACTGGGCCGCCGAGTACAACTTTTTCACAGCTTTGCACTGCCACCAAACCTCCCTGCACTGTACTGAATCAGATTAACAAAAAGTAACAACCCGACTGGTTCCAATGTGCCCAAACCAATTATTCAGCAGCAGTTATACAACCTTGATCATCATCTGCTCACATAGATGGCAGACAATAAAAATGCCAAAGCCTGTGGGTACAAACCTACAAGGTAATGTTTTGTTTAAGAACCTTCCCCTTTTTCTTCTCTGTTTGAGAGGCTTATGCACATTCCTGCTGGACTCAGCAGCAGGCAAATCCTTCTGTTTCCTGCTGTCCAATTTGGCACTGGCAGCCCTGCTGAAAGTTTAATCTGAAAGGGAGGCCCACGTCAATGTTCTGAAGATTTGATGCCTTGTTTGAGAGCAGAATTCAGGTCTTACTCTTCACTCTCTTTCCACATTGTAATTGTTCCAAAGCCTGTCAGGGTAGGAATTATGTAACAAGCTCAGTCATAAATAGAAGTACCAATTAATTCTAGCAGGTACAGATCAGATCTGAAGTGGTGTCAAGAGGTTACAATTACTAATAATACATTTTTAGAAGCCATAAAAAAAACAACTGTACTTTGCATTTATAATAACCTTAACCACTAATGTAAGCATTTCCATTTGCTTTCATGGTTATGTTTCACTGCTATCAGATTACAATATATCCAATAACTTACTAATAACTTACTTCCAACTCGGCAAATCAAGTCCATTTGGCAGGTGACTCTGTGGAACATAGTGATAGTTACTGCTGTAACTACAGCCTGACATCATGAACCTGTGATTCCAGAAACACCAAGAATTTCAATGAGCAAATTTGCTACCGTTACCACTGTGAACTCGAAATGTGCAGACAAGCATGGCAACAGTAACTAAGAGGCATGGGGCTTAATGAAGCATCAGCTGGATTTCTCTCTGTCTTCCCCTCCACAATCCCTGATCTCTGCTTCACTCTCTTCCTCTGCTTCCTACTCTGCTGCAGAAAGCAGTCTCGACTCTTTGGGCCATCATTAGGAAGCAATCATCAGGCAAACCTTTCACCCCACTCCACTCTTTCTTACTGTCTCAGTCATCAACACATCCAAGCGTACAATGTGCAAGCTTTGGGAGAGAAATGTTCAGTTAAACAGCATGGCTTCTCATCCAACATGGAAAATCACTTCAGTTACTAAGTATTAACCAACAAAATATTAGTTTCCCATTATTTCCAAAATATGAGATGAATAGGAGTTTCCTTTTACAAACAAACAGAATAAATGTTTTTTTTTTTAAAAAAGCTTGTGTTATAAACCCTCGGCACTGTCAAGTAAAATTTTCCCACTTGAAGCACACATAACCATGGACAAATTTTCAGTAACCTAGTTAAACTGTGGTTGTTTGGAGGTAAAACTGATATTTTGTCTCATTAGAACCTGTACAAGAGAGAAGTGTCTGCAAATAAAATGTAGAAGGTGAGTGATAATGACACCCCGTCATCTGAAATGTTAGGAAGGTATTTATGTATGCAAAACAGATCTAAGTTCGGCAACTCACCTATGAACAGTAAGAGTTTAGCTGACACTGTTTTACACTTACTTGTCAATGAAATACGAGCACCAAACAAAGACTATGATAATAGTGTCATAAGATTTCTGGAATCAACCTTCGTGAAAAAGGCAACAACAGTGAGGAGTTTTGGATAACAGCTTACAGCTGACATCTTTTTATGGATGCAGCATGCTAACTAAGGAAGTACTAGAAGTAGGCTCTTATTCAATATCTTGCGATCAATGCTGACAATACACCTAGAGCGGAGTAATATGCATCGCATTGCTTTTGTTTGTATACAGCTCCTAACCCACAGAGACTTTATGGACGTGCACAAATACTCTAACATATCATGAATACCCCAAAAGGTGTAGTCAGTTCATCTGGACGTAGCGTTTATAGTGGGAGAAACGTTACATCACTCATCCAATGTGACTTCTTCAGCTGACTACAGGCTTCCCCAACCTTATAAACAGTACTCATGGCCGCTGATCAATGATCGTTGATTAATGATCAACGCGCTTTGATCAGTGGTTGATCAATGGTCATGACAATTTGCATATTAATGATCAAGGAACTGACCTCATAGCCAAACAGTCAAGGCACACTTTGGTACAAGAACTCAGTTTATGGCACTAGATATTACTTATTTAATATCTGCACATAAATATGTTATTTTGCTTACTGATCATGAAACCATCACATAAAGACATGTAAGCAACAGGGTCAAGTAAAGTTACATGACACTGAGTGAAAGTGAACTTCATGGTCATTATATCATCCACACAAACCCTGCACAGATAATGTGAGAAGGAATGAAAATCCAGTAGCTCTACAGAAGATTACATGGCTGAGTCTACTGATTAGTAAAGCTTGAAATCAAAGTAGGGTTTGATCTGGTATTTTTACAGGATTCTGAAAGTGACCGAAGCCAAAGAGAACCTACTGGTACACAGAGGGCCTGTAGATAATCAGATGTAGATTTCTTCTTACCCCGCCCCAAAATGACTCGTATACTGAAAATCCTGTAATAATTCTTTTTGCTTTAGTTGAATGCAGTAATTTACGAGCTTTAATGCCATTAAGAAAAGCAGCAAAACAAAGATAGAAACAGCACCAAATGCTTTTGAGATTACAGAGAGTGTGTTGTTGAAAACTGAGTTTAAAGTGACAGATCATCTCTGTGGGCAAACAACCAAAGTAATCTTGTAATGGAAAAAGCATGCCATGAATAATGAGGCAGCTCTCTCCAGTACTGAGCTGACAGTGGAGCCAGGTGTCCAAGCCTCATCCCCGCTTTGCATCATCCCCATCGCCTCCAACCTAACAGGCCTCTAGCAACAACATGCCTGAGGCCTTCTGTAATATCATTTACTGTGAGCGTGTCAAACTGCCGCTGGGAAAAAGCCATGGGGATGAGATGTGAGCAAATCTCCACTTGCAGGTTTAGATGAAAATCGCTGGACTCCAAAACCAATAAAGCAATAACAGCCACTAGACAGAGTATGGATGGCAGGCCTCAGACTCACCACTGAACTCCCTCGCATGTCGCAAGATGAAACTAAAGCCGCTGAAATTGCTTCAAAAAGCCACAAATTAAATCTACAGAAAGTAGCAACCCTAAGAAACAACACTCCTCAACTTCTACTGCAAGTAGGGCTACAACGATTCATTGGCATCATCGATGACGTCGACTACAACAAATAATCGACATTTACATTGTCAATGTGTCGTATACTAATACCACGTAAATGCATGTTTGTAACTGCAATACACTACAGGAAGCTATGGGGGCAGTATCGCCTCTATCGTCTGCCAAGACTGAAGTCAAAACTAATGAAAAAGAACGCACTGCAAACGCAAAGCACGAGGACGGAAGAAAATAGAAATAGTGATTTTAAAAAAATGTGACAAATTTCACAGAAAACATTAATATTAGCATATATATATTTTAAATTTCTAATTCTGTTTTGTTCTGTTTTAGTAGTATTAGGCACAGGCATATACTAGTTTAAAAAAATCCAGTGTATTTGCTACTTTTATCTTACAGAAAGGTCATGAGTTATAGTGGCTTGAACTGTGTAGCCTCAAGACAAAGAATGTGTTTGGATCTGAACTCAAAAATCAACTCAGCTCATCTCAACAGAATAGGGTGGAAAAATAAACGCATCAGCATCAGCGCGAGGCAGAGGAGACAAGGTTATCTGAGGCACAATGGGAGCCCTGGTCCACTTGTTACCATTCCGGCCAGCCCTCTTCTCTCAGGACAGATTAAGGCTGAGCTGGAAGGCATGCAGTGAGCACAAAGAGCTTTACGCATTTTCTTTTTTAACAGCTGCGTGGAGGGCATGTTAAATAGAAGCAAGCTGTATACAAACTGTTGTGTATGTAATGCTTTTGTCGGGAACAGAACGCTTCTCAGTTCTAGCCTGACACAGGACGACGCTGCGCTCGCTTGGTCGGAGATGAGAAATCTTTCCACATTGCCCTCCAGTCAAAAAGTCAGGTTCAGAATTCAAGTTTAAAGAAATGCAAAGGGATACTTTTTATCCCAATGTGCAGTGCATCAGGGTCTAGCAAAATATGAACGTGGTTTAAATCCATAACTCGCACTATTTTCATCCAGTCAGCCAGACTTTTTGGATGTCTGAGTCCCCGTGTTAAAAGCAGTCAATGTTAGTAATAGCTAACACAGCAGGAGGTCCACTGCATCTCTCAAATACTGCTTTTTCTTTTTTGCATTCTGCACTCTTTCCAAACCACACCAAAACATAATCAATACCGCCTGTAAGAAGACAGGATACGCCTCATCAATAATGGAAGTGTGTTTTGTGAGGAGCGCAATGCTTGATTTTGCCTTGTGTCTTGCTTGTATTTTATTGGCCACCCAGTGAATAATAACGGCATCTATCCAGAGTCAGCTATTACAAGGCAGCAGGGGAAAACCACCCAGACAGACACAATGATAAAACACAAAAGGACATGCTGCAGATGAACAGTCAGACACACATGAATACTAACAAATGGAAGTGCGCACACACACAAGCAGCATCTATCTACCATTTAGCAGCAGCTCATAAAATAACAGAGGCGCCTCCGGCCAATTTGCCAGACGGAACGTTCCAATTTGACACAAACGCCTCATAAGCATGCGCCCTCACACCACACACACACACACACGCACATAAACGCACACATCCAGCAACATTAGCACCAACACACAAGTCAAGCTGGCAACTCAAACAGATAAACAAGCACAAAGCCACATTTTCACAGGTATAAGCTCACAGTATCCAATGACTTAAATGAGATTTTGCGTATTATTATTGGCAGTGATTATTACTAACACATCTATCGATATTAACCATAGCTCTCCTTATCTTTTCACCATTTACTTTCGTAATTCAAATGAATCAAACACGACACAAAGGCAAAGGCTGCAGCCTACACAGTCATTCCATCCAGCTATTGTTTAGCAGGTTATGTGCTAATTGCCTCTTCTTTACAAAGCTATGACGGAGGGCTGTATAGCTCTGGATAGCTGTGTGCCTACTTCATCAACTCTGCAAGCCATAGACCACAGACGAAGACATGCAATTGACTAACAACACAAGAAAAAGCTTGGGAACCCTTTGGAATAACCTGGATTTCTCTATTGATTACTGACAGAATGTGGCCACCTAAGGCAAGTGTGGACATGCTGTATCTGAAAAAACTAATAGCACACAGGCAGTTTGAAGTGGCCATAGCAAAACTGTAGAGATGCAAGAAGCCTGAAAATGCTACACATATATTTCTAACATTCTGGCTGCAACAGAAACATATTTCATTTCTAAAGCATGGTAGAGGCTTGGGTTTGATTTGGGTGGCTTTCAGCACTGAAGAGAACACTGAATTACGCACTGCATCAAAAAAGCTCAGGGCCACCCATAGTACACAAATAAACTACTTTTCCAGGATCCACCATGAGCACCAAACTGTTGCTGTTACAAGTTCAATCTGATTCACATTAAGATCTGACCATTTTTATACGTATTAAAATGAGAGATCTTCATAGCTCCAAAGGATTCACAAATGTACAAATGCTGTACAGCAACATCAAATATGAGCACGTATGAAAAACAGCTTTGCTAGCGCAATTATTTTGCCCATTTATCAATTAAGAGAAATATTTTCAGAACTTTTGGTTCATAAAGATACCAGTAACATTTTCTATATCACAAATTTGGACAACCTTGCTGACAAAAATTCCATCTTAACTGGGCACTGGTTATTTAAAACTACTATTATTTCTTCACTTCAGCAGCTTCTGTTTTTTTAAAATGCCTCAGCCACGAGCTAAGCCAGGTATAAATATTGTATTTGTTACAAGAATGAACTCAAGAACCTTTGTGCTCTCTGAGCTCTCGGGGAACTGAGGACTCAGTTAGCTGGGCTGCACTCGTACTAATAGATTTACAGTGTATAACCAACAGGTCAAATTAGCCAGGCAACCCGACCAATCAAAGCAATCTGTGCTTTTAGGGAGGAGGTTTTTAAGAGACAGAAGCTAAAACTGAGCATTTCTGGTACAGGATATGAAGAGCTATTGCAACAGACAACAGAAGTCAAAAAAAAAAGAAAAAGAAATTCTGAACAAGCATCCAAACATATCCCAAAATAAAATGATAAATCTGCAACTGAGCATAATACGAGCACTTAAAGTTTGCATAGTTATGAACTTGCAGACTATTCACAGCCAAAATTTATCAGCTCCCATTTGCCCGAAGGAGCTTTGCAGTGAGTTTCGGCCCCCTGCATAGCCTGTCTAGCCTGCAACTTTAGTATTTTGGTTAATTGTCGCAGTTCTTAGTGGGCGGCCCTTCTCAGTCAATAAGTTCTAAAAAGCCTCTGTACACTTCAGACTACACAGCAAGCAGCAGACAGGCAGAGTGGAGCATTAGCTGCTGAAGAGCCAGATATTTTTGTACAAGTGCTGGCAGAGACCAAAAAAGAAAGACTTCACAGACTTCCAAACATATAGATATATAGATAGAGATAGATAGTTTAAGCCATAATTCAGTCATTTTAACATTTTATATGAATCGTTTCTGTAAAACATATTTAACTTGAACAGCAGGTAATGTTGTTAATGTTTTGAAAATGTCCAAAATGTTCAACTACAACGAGTGTAGTGGCTGGATCATTGTGATCATCATAGATGGCAAATAAAGAGGTGCATACCAATAAAATCCCGATTGTCTCTCCTTGTACAAAAAAGAATTTCTCACCAAGCATTATCAGCTACACTGTCTAATTTTAAACCTAACACTACAACTTTACTGTGATAAGGCTGACACATTGGAGTGTTAGCCCAACAGTGAGATTATTTGAGTGTTTATTGCTCACTAACAAAGTGCAGATCTATGCACTAAATAAAGACTTGTTAAATATCTGCAGTATCTCAAATACATTTAGATTTCTCCTGTTCGTCACGTGCATCCTCTTGTTGCAGCCTCAGCGATCTTATGCTCGTGTTTGCAAACATTTTTTTCCCCTAATGTGATATGCATCCTGCTGGAGGCACTATCGCATGACCTTGTCCACAAGAGAACGAGCCGTGTGTGTTTGTCTGAGTGTTAGGAAGATGGTGTGTGTGTGCACATCACGCATGCATCCAAGTGCGACTTATGACTGTGTGAGCAAACTGCCGATGGGTAGAGGCGGCAGTATCTGGCTTACCAAAGATATTTGTGGAATGTCCTTTCTTGGCGATGGGCTTTAGCTCGTTGTGACCCCAGCCGTACTGTCTGTAGCTGTCCCAGGCATGTTTCATCATCTAAAAAAAACAAACAAAAAACAAACAAAAAACAGTATGTTAGAAGAAGCAAAGTCCTTTGACATGTGTGACATCACTGTCACAAAAAAAACAAAAGGGACACAATCATACAGTCATCATGGTGGTATGATTTCAAGTTGCACTGATATAATTTGCATTTGAGCATTACATTGGTTTATTTACAGCAGCTGTTGTAGCCTGGGTTAGTTGTCATAGGAACGTGAAATCCACCAATCAATTCAATGCAAAACAATAGTGTTTTTCTACACACAGGCCCAATGGCAAAGCCTCGTCTTCTCTCTATATATATAAATCATTATATTGCATTACTTACTTTCAACCAATCATACAGACATCGGTCTACTGGACAGAGCTGAATAAGACTCTACTTTTCATATGAGCTTTGAAAAGAGGCTGGAAAAGAGGAGACTCAGGGAGGGGAAGGAGGATAAAAAGAGCAAGAGATTGGGAGATGAGCCCTGACATGGAGGCTGATGCTGTGAAGAGGCGCTCCAGGGCAAACAGAGAAGATGACACAGCCAAGGGAGGAAAGAGTGCCAGCTTTTACTGAATCAGTGCTGCTCTCTATCCATTTCAAAACACCTCCCCCCCTTCGCAACTCTTACACATGTGGCATCGACAACCGAAAAAAAAAGGCACATTTCCTGTCCATGTGGCCGTGTATTGTATATCACAGTCTCATTTTTATGGATATCTGCTGATTTCTTCCCCTCTGTTGCAGTCTGTCTACATGACTGTTACCTCATCATCATTTCTGGTTAATGACGATCTCGGTTTTGACAAAGTGACTAAGATGTAGAGCTCTTCCCAATACCAATTGAAAACTGGGGTTTCCCCAACTACAAGCTACAAAATTTACAAAAATGACAAAGTGCATCCCTGGCCCATAAAATATAGACCTGTCATTTTACGGCCACCAAGCTACGCCAGTTTCCCTCTCTGTCCAACAGCCTGCCTCTTTATGCTACCATGTGCAGATGAGCATCCAAATCCTCTTCCAACTTTCTCTCTCCTTGGAGCAGGCATGCAGCCAAGCTAATAAAGACAAGGGCCAGGAGTTTCATTGTGTTCTTGGCTTTGTGGCTTTCCATGACGCACTCCGTTCACGCACCGAGGATTATAAATCAAATTAATACGCACCAGGACATGGACACTTAAACGTTGGCTGACTCCCTCTGATATGTGTTGATTGGACGCTTCATCAAATTCTGATTGGCCCATATGCCAAGGACAAGCGCTGCAGTGCGGGGAGCTTGACAATGTTGACAAACTGCTTATTTAAAGGACCTTGGAATACTAATTGGACATTAGGCTACAAAATTCAGTGATTGATTCTGACAGCTACCGCTTGCCATCACAGTATCTTGGGAGATACATGCAAAGGATTGGGGGGAAGGGGGTGGATTGGCTTGCACTGACCCAGTGGCTGATGCACTCTACAATCAGAAGTAAAGCTCCTAAGTAATTTGCTGCAGAGAGGAATTAGCAGCCAAAATGAACACTCCTGTGACCTGTATTCATCAATATCCCTATGAAAGGGCACTGCAGGATGCTAGAAGGTGGCTATTAGCACCAAAGATATTATTATTATTATTTGGCTTTATGTTGTACTATGTAGTTCAGAGTAGGGAGTAGGAAATTCTGTTAAATTATCCATGTTCTTGTTCCACACTTCAAGTGTTGCTGGAATTAATCTGTTCATGGACATCTTTATAAGAACTTACAAGTATCACAAATACCAATTTCATAACGGAAAACATGAAAATGTTGTGTGTTTAAGCCAAACTGAACACAAAGCATCTGACACCGTGATAAACTGTGCAACAAAGGGTATGTTTAAGTTAATAAACCGTGTTCACACCCACACTGCACCAAAGATTCCTCCACAAAATGTGCCGTGACACACGTCTTTACCTCTAGTCAGTGCTGCTGGTGATTACTTCTCTTTTCAGTTAGTACCCACTGTGAATTACTACATCTCGGAGTGTGGAGACATCCAACAGCTTGTGGTGTAGGATAAAGGGAGCCTGTTCAACTCTTCAGAGAAGCACCAGTAGAAACACAACGCTGTTGTTTCACATGATTCATCTTTTCTGTGGCAGCTGCTTATACTCATTATTATCTTGCATATACTTTTAGTTTTAAAATCCCACTTCTATGCTATTTTGCTTTTCCCCCCCTCCAACTCCTCAATTTGAACTGTAACAAATGGACAAGCTAATGTTTTCGTAAGTTCTCTTATTGGACAATGGCATTTTGCTTAAACCATTACTTACAAGAAAAGAGGATTTTTTTTCCCCTATAAAAAGTATAAAGTTGTAGCTTTCTCATTTGGAGTCTAGGCTGAATCTTACTATCTGCAAGTCTCCCAGATCCTGCCTCATTAGTACTTGTCATGACTTGGTAAACATCCTACTGCTTTTTTGTTCTGCCAGGTCTGAAGAACAAACTACTTCAGAAAATGCAGAAAAATATAGCATTTATCCAGGTATAACAACCTGATGTGTTTGTTGTTGCATTGTTTTTTCCTTTTTCTGCTGAAGACAGAAAACTGAAAGCTGCAAGATGATGCAAGGGGTAGTACATAAGCGTTTTATTTATTTATATCCGTTATCTGTCCAAGTATACATCTCACAGATTAAAAATCTCTTTTTCCAAGAGTGGAATGAGAGCGCAGCAGAGTTTAGAAACGAGGAGGAAAATGTTTTGCGTTTGTCACTTGGAAACAGCGAATCAGAAAATGTCTTCACTCACGATCAATTATTATTGCGATTTTTGCAATATGCTGAGTATTGCAACAAGATACATTGCAATTTATCAGCTTTTTAAGCTGTAAATTATGTCCTCAAAGTTAGACTGTCAATATTTCGTTTATCCAATAAAATAAAGAGATAATGTTATCTTACTTGGTTATTTTTTTTGCTACAAAATGGCATTATCAAGTATACCAAAACTGCAACCAAAACCTGCCATAAATGTTTGTCATAGTCTGCAACTAATGAGGTCAAGTTGGCAATTATGTGCAATCTGTTTCTGATAATTCAGCAATTAACTGATAACTCGTTGAAGCTAAGTGTGCACAGTGTTGGATGCTCTTTGAGTCGAGCCGATTTCTTGCAAGTCTGCTCAACTAACGTCATCTCAGGATGACTGTGCATGGGATGAGCCCTCTTGTTCATAGTATTCATTCAACTATTTAAATGTATTTTTTGAAATCCTGATATTTGGTGTATCAGCATCCCTTGACATGTATCAAGATATGGCACGTTAATCCAGAATACCAATATAGGAAGACAGTAACACTGTCAAGGAATATGAATATGTCTTTATGTTCATAGGCATCTTTTGTTTTGCAGTTATTATTTCTGAATGGCTACATTAGCCAGTGATTGAAGCGCTCACTTGTAGTATAGAGAATTTTTAGAAACAATCTCCTGGCAATTTCTCCTTATTTTTCCAAATCCAGGCCATTTTTTAAAAATTAAAAAGTCATTAGTCATAAACTGGATCATCATCAATCAGCACACTCGTCTCAGTAAGGCAGCCTGTCCCCATTTCAACTGCATAATGAAACACACATTCACACATGGTTTCAGTGTCTGAAGACCAACTTAATAAAATTGTGTCTTGTTGTGTTCTGTGCCTAAGGATCGAGAAACCTGTGACTGAAGGTTTTTATTATCGCCCTCTACAGTGTTTTGCTTATTTTCATGCTTCCCAGTTTCTATACTGCAACTGCAAAAGTATTAATCATGCAACATTATACACTCCAGCTCACTCTGGAATGAACTGGCAGCCCAGGAGTGGCCCTGTGTTATTAAGGTCAGAGCCAGAGAGAGATTAAAAACCTCTCTTTCCCTCCCACACCCTATCAACTGATGAGCTCGAAAGTAAAAAGTGAAGTCTCACACACGGTGAAGGGTTCGATGGAAAAGGCAGTGGTATTTCTCATTTGAGGAATTTATTTGGCCAGCCCACAAAAAAGATTTGTCTTTCCATTTTGGTTGAGGAAAAAAAAAATGTAAAAAGCAGTCCGAAGTGTAAAAGGATTTAAAAGGTTAAAGCAAATGGTGAGAAAATGTTCCACTGTGAGATACATTACCAGTCAAAACCTTCTAATTTAATGGTTTTTCTTTACTTTTACTACTTTCTACATTGTAGATACATACTGAAGACATCAAATATAAGAAGAAAGATATATGCAATAATGTAGCAAAGAAAAAATTGATAACTCTCAATATGTTCTACGTTTTAGATTCCTGAAAGCAGCCACCCTTTGCTTTGTTGACAGCACTGCAAACCCTTGGCCTTCTCTCAGTTAGCTTCATGATGTAGTCACCTGAAATGGTTTCACTTCACAGCTGTGCCTTGTCAGAGCTTATTTCTTGCCTTCTTAATGGGGTTGGGAGCATCAGTTGTGTTGTGCAGAAGTCAGGTTGGTGCACAGCTGACAGCCCTTTTTGACGAATGTTAGATTTCATATTATGGCAAGAACCAATCAGCTAAGCAAAGAGAAACGACAGTCCATCATTACTTTAGGAACTTAAGGTCAGTCAGTCTGAAAAATTGCTAAAATTTTGAATGTGTCCCCAAGTACAATCGCAAAAACCATCAAGTGCTACGATGAAACTGGCTCACATGAGGAAGACCAGGAGTCACCTCTGCTGCTGAGGATAAATCCATCCGACTCACCAGCCTCAGAAAACACAAGTTCCCAGCACCTCAGATTAGAGCCCAGATAAATGTCACACAGAGTTCCAGTAGCAGACACATCTCTACATCAACTGTTCAGAGGAGACTGGTGTGAATCAGGCCTTTATGCTCAAATAGCTGCTAATAAACCACGACTAAGGAAAATCAACAAGCAGAAGAGATTTGTTTGGACCAAGAAACATAAGGAATGGACATTTGACGAAAACCTGATGGAAATCTGTGCTTTGGTCTGATGAGTCCAAATTTGAGATCTTTGGTTCCAGCCGCCCTTGTGGGACGCAGAAAAGGTGAACGGATAGTCTCTACATGCATGGTTCCCACCATGAAGCATGGAGGAGGAGGTGTGATGGTGTGGGGGTGCTTTGCTAGTGACACTGTTGGGGATTTATACAAATTGAAGGCACACTGCCACAGCATGGCTAAAACAGCATCCTGCAGTGACATGCCATCCCATCCAGTTTGCGTTTAGTTGGACCATCATTTATTTTTCAACACGACAATGACCCCAAACACACCTCCAGGCTGTGTAAGGGCTATTTGACCAAGAAGGAGAGTGATGGATTTCTGCACCAGATATCCTGGCCTCCACAGTCACCTGACCTAAACCCAGTCAAGATGGTTTGGGATGAGATGGACCGCAGTGTGAAGGCAAAAGGGCCAACAAGTGCTCAGCATCTCTGGGAACTCCTTCAAGACTGTTGGAAAAACATTTCAGGTGACGACCTCATGAAGGTCATCGAGAGAATGCCAAGAGTGTGCAAAGCAGTGATCAACGCAAAGGGTGGCTACTTTGAAGAACCCAAAATATAAAACATGTTTGGAGTAATTTCCCACTTTTTTGTTTACTACATAATTCTTTATGTGTTCATTCATAGTTATGATGCCTTCAGTGAGAATCTACAATGTAAATAGTCATAAAAATAAAGGAAAACCATTAAATGAGAAAGTCTGTCCAAACATTTGACTTGTAGTGTATGTAATAAATTACTGCAGCTTTGTAGGAATCTCTCAATATGTAATGCATTTAATGCTGCTCCAGAGTCAAGAATGCAAAATAAAACCCTGATCTCATGGTAAATAGGCATTATTAAGACTGAAATGTGTGAAAACAGTCAGCAACCAATTTGTATTCTTATATAGAGATAAAATTGTAAATTTATCCCAAAGACACGATGTCTTCTTAAATGTTCTTTATTCACAGAATTCAGTTCCCTAAATCAAGAAAATTAGCTGTCTTAGTCAGAAAGGCAGGTTTGGCTCCATCTTCATGGGGCTACACAATGTGTTAAACGCTATGACCTTCACAATGGCAACCTGGTAGGCTGTTTGTGCCTGCCCTACACAAGAAGCACAATGTGCCCGTGGCCATTTCTTACCCAAAGTACCAGCAGCCATCATTCAGACACCCTTTATGGCTCATGTGCCGCAGTCTCATACACACAAACACAATTACAATGTACAGTCATGGACAACCACAGGGCAATGAAATATTCGTAAATCTCTCTCTAGCCAGCGGCTGCAACCAAGGCCATTACTTGGGGAAAAAATAATGTATATTAAAAAAAATAATACAAAATAAATTATAAAAAAAAAAAAAATCAGCTCAGCTCACACAGAAGCGGGACACAATGACAAGCTTTTGGAGGTTTGGGGAGCTGGAGAGTTATGTGCTGCTTAGAGTGACCTCCAGAGTCAGTCTGACTGATTTAAAGCACCCGTCTGCCTGCCCTCATCTTTCTCATCTCCTTCCAACTCACCCCATGGAGGCCTCCTATCTGGCTTAACGGAAGTCCTTTCAGAAGACGCATTAGGGTGGTAAGAGTGTGACATCTGAATTGCCTCTTGCAGTAAATACATTCATGGCACTTAAGCAGAGGGTGGCAATAAATTCCCCATGAAATTGAGGCAGTAAAAAAGTCAAGATAGGCTGTTTTCAAACAGCTCTGAAGCCAAGAGTTCAAGAGATGGTGGCTCATAATATGGTTACCTCTGTGTTATGTATGGAACCTCCATCCAAATCAAACAATTCCCCCCATCATGACGACAATCCTATCAATCTCTGGACAAAAATCAACGGGGGCCATGTTTCCAGGAGACAATGAGCATGTCTCAGAAGCCATATTTTAATCCAAGTGGTGATTGCAAGTTATTAAAGGCATTTATCAACAAGTAGAGATTACTAAACTCTTGCCTTATCTCTATTATAGTGAATTAAATGACTATCAGTGAGAGTAAGGCTTCCAGGTCCACCGGGAAGATAATGGCACCCTCTCACAGCAGCAGCCTCCCTCAACAAGACAACAAGCGACAATCCAAAAGCTTTTCCTGAACAGATTAAGGTGCTGATCTTGCCAAACTCCAAACATCTCGATCTAAGCAAACATCCAAAAAATATACTAGAAAAGTCCAAATCACAGAGGCCCGGCACCCCAGGTTAACCACAGAAGTTCTGTGTCCACGAGTTGTAGTTTAAAGACATAATAGCAAACTGCAAATTATTAGGCAGCTAGTTTTAATGTTGTGACTAACAATTGCATATGGAACTACCAATGAGTAATGGCCTATGAATAACTAAACATATGAAATAACTCACAGTTTCAAAGGTAACGCATCATATTGACATTTTCAAGTCATAAAGAAGCTGCAATGTTTATGGATTTTACACTGATAATTTTTATCAAAGCTAAACTAGAAGAAATGACTAAGATTACAGGTGAGAACCAAGAAGATGATATTTTCCAGTGAGATATTTTAAAGGGAAGAGGATGACTCACCATAAGTATTAAGTGCAGAATAGAGTAAATATTGGACAAATAAATCAGGACTTTTTACATTATCTAACCATTTTTGCATTTTTTTTTTTTTTAAATCAACCAAGTACACAAGCTAAACAAGCCTAAGCTTTACCGCATCAAACTTGGAAAAGAACTGTGTGAACTTGACACTGTTACCATTTATGATAAACTTGGAGGCAAACATTTTCCACTATTTGAACATGGACCTCATTTTCACATCCAAAATATTTACTACATACTGCTGACATAAAGTGTTTTCCAGGTGGATACATGAAAACGAGCTGTAGCCTTCAGTCTCTGAATAAATGTATGAAAATACAGTGAAAAACATACTCTTTATTTAACAGTGTCTTTAGCAAGAATAAAAAGCCTGCAATCAGTATCTCAGACTAATCAAATTGAATGTACATCACACAGAAGAGGTCAGTCATGGAGTTGTTGCTCATGATTCAATACCAGTTCACAGCATTTTAATATCTCTGCTTTGTGTTTTTGTATTGACTTAGAATTTCATTTCCTTGCGACACGAAACCTGGTGATTCATTACTCTTGATGGTTTTGGGAGCAGGTGGCTGAAAGTCTTTTAAAGTGGGCTCTGTTTTGGTTTAGTGTTATGGGCAAGAATGCACTTTGCACTGGAAATGTTGAATCATCATCCTGTTCACATTTAAATGCAGTGCTTACAAAGTGTTCTTAAAGAGCAGAACTGCTGAATAAATATGAAAGTTCAGGTAATCACTTGCACTCTGGAGCTTTGTCCATGTAAGCAGATGTCTGCAAAGCCAATGCAGTGAGGCCCTTGAATGCATAATGATCTGCATAGTGTATTGTAACAATGACTTGGATAATGGCTTTCAACCTGTATTTTATCTGACTACTGAGTGATTTGTAGCTGCTATGATAAGCGTAACTACTAAACTTAGCACAAAAAGTAAGGAAATGTGTGTTTTATTGACTATTTCTTTGCTCTAACAATGCTTCTTGGCAATAAATGTTGTAGTGCTGGAAAACCTGTCATTTCCCCTAAATGGTGTCACATTTGCATTTGTGGGTTGAGCAGCAGAGTTGAGTATGCGAGTTGTGCCCAAGAAAAACTTGCCAAATCTTCTCTTTTGATGCCAAACAGCTTGTTCTGCTATTGGCTTGTTTTGTGCCATTTACTGGACTGAATGATTAAAGACTGAAAAAACAATTGGCAATTTAACAGTTTATTTATTTGATAACCAGAATCATCCACAGCCACAACAGCCTGGCATTTGTCACAAGTCTGCCGGTGTGATTGTTCTGGTAACTCTGGCACAAACAGAACGCCCAGGCTGATCCCACAAGAGATCAATGGGGCTGAGGTCAGGACTGCAGGCAGGCCATTCCATACTCTCCACTCCCAAATTCTGGAGGTAGTCTCCGATAAACCCTGTCGTGTGTAAGCGAGCGTTTTCATCCTGAAGGACAGAGTTTGGCCCCAGACTGTGGAGATATGGGACTGACACTGTTTGTAGAATCTCATTCTGATCTCTCTCAGCATTGAGATTGTCTCCAATGATGACAGGCCTCATTTTTCCCATGACTGAGATGCTGCCCCACACCATCATGCTGCCTCCACCAAGCCGTTACCCTAATGGTGCAGCAAACAGCATGGCCTTCTCTGTGTCGTCTCCATACTTGTGTTTAAGCCACTCTTACAAGCCAACTGCTGTAGGCAGAATTTGGACAAATCACCGAACATAATGTTCCTCCACATGTTCAGATTCCAGTGCACATGTTGCTGACACAAGCACAATTGGGTCTGACGGTGAACAGGAAGTCATGCCAGGCCTCCTGGTAGCCCGATGAGACTAGAGATTGGCTGTGTGCAGTCTGTTCTGGATTCTCTGGGTAGAGAGCCATCAGCCATATCATCCTGCAAACTTTGATAGTAGATCTGTAGACGACTACCTACACTTCTTAAGTGCAGACAGAGTGAGGAAACTGTTTTCTTATGTTGTCAACTTATTGTACATCCTCCGTTATATGGAACTTGGCTTTCAATTTGTAGATGATACTAGCTCTCACTCCAAAAAATGCTGCGTGTCTTGGTTTTGCAAAACTCCAGGCTGAAGTTGCCCTATGGGCCATATTAAGATCAGTCAAACGTGGCAGGGTTTATGCTCACAGGTGCTGCTAATCACGTGCTAATCAGGCACCTAATAGTCAGCACCTGGGATATAGAAAATCAAAACAAGAGTCAATGACAAAATAATCTGTTAATTACCCCACAAATGCATTTTTCTTACAAATGTGGCACCAATTAAGGAGAAGAAGCATTGTTACAGAAGTAACACAGAAGTTATCCAAACACAAATTTTCTTACTTTTTGTGCAACGTTTATATAAAATATTCATCAAATAAAGCATCCACTGCAGAAAGGTTGTTTTGGAAAAAAAACATACTTTCCTTCGCTTGAGCAGTAAGAAAATATCTAATATTTCTTGGGGACAAAATCCATAAAATGTCACTTGCTGTAAATTTATGTTATAGGTTTGATGTGAACTAGCAACCTTGTAGTGCTATTTCTATCCCCAAGAGAGTATGAAGTCAATATTATTGTGAACAAAGCCAAGATAAGACTACAATTGCTTTGCGATAAAAGACAATTACTGGTGAGTGGAAACTTTAATTATGAAGTAGCAACATAGATGTGGTAGTTTGCCCTGGATTCAGGTGCACGCTTGATTACAGCTGACACCGGAGCTTGAAGGAAAACAGTCAGATTTTTCCATTCATGTTTCTCTGATTGCTAAGCTTTGAGAAGGACTGAAGAATCACAACCTAATTCAATCTTTTACATAGAGGAGAACCACACAATTCCCCCATGAGAAAGCACTTTGAGACAGAAACTGCAGTCCAATTGCAGCTTTCTACCTCTCTCTTTCGTCAATTGAGCCAGTTCTGAAATGTCAGACAGTTTCCTGAAAGTACAAAAAAAGTTTTTTGCCATTCTTGCTCACTCTTAGGGGGAAAAATGCAGTTTGATGTATGATGCTCATCCGTAAAAGCACAAGATATCCACACAAAGACAAGTGATCAAACACACATACACAAGGCAGGCAGATATTTTGTAAACAGACAAGATAAGGAGGGGGGGAAATCACATGACTGACAGTGAAAAACAGATTTCACTGTCAGCCCTGTGGTTTTACTGGAAGGGAAGAGATGAAAAGATTAAACTGCTGTCATTTAGACTTTTCTATTGTTTAAATGATAGGAAAAAATATTAGAGATAGAGCTGTTGTACTTTGGCAGCAGCCCAAAGGGATAGATGACCATTTTAAGTCGAGCCTGTCCTCTGACACTTTCAATGTCTCTCTCTCTCCATCACCTGAGGTCTAATTGAGGCTCATTATGCCTGTCCTGTACTTAAAACAATCAGGATGCTCTCTGCCTTTCACCCGATAAAGGTATTCAACACCAGCTCTCCAGCAAAGTGCAGTTAAGCTCTTAGTTTTGGCTGACAGACATGCTCTACCATCAGATATTTCCAGAGGTATCAGCTAATGAATCAGCAACGCGAAACAATATACTACCAGCATTGGCTACTCCTACACTTCCATTTAACCTTCTTCAGAAAAACTGTTTACAGCATATTAGCAACCCAAAAGAAAGAAAGAAAAACCCTGTGTAAGGTAAATAACAGACCTCCAAAACCGAGGAGCCTAAACTGCAAAAGCCTGGTTGTGTTTAGATTTTAAGTGTAAGTTATCAGGTTCCTGTCCGAGGAGCTCAGGCAATGGGTCTCCATTTAATAGGCAAATGGAGGGGGGAGGAGGGAACAAACAATTTACCAGAACTTACCAGAAACAAGTACAAGTGAGATTAACAAATGACAGAGGAAAACACACACACTTAATTTTTATTCAACCAGCTTAGGATGACAGGGCACATGGCAACATGGCCAATAACTTTAAAGCTGTTGAGACAACGTTCAGTAGAATCTGAATGTTCACTCTGTAGGGTTAAGGCTACAACTGCTTTGCGATAAAAGACTATTACTGGTGAGTGGAAACTTTAGTTATGAAGTAGCAACATAGATGTGGTGCAGCAGTAGATTTTTTTTCCTTTTCTATATGTGAACAAATCTCAAAAGTACCCTTTCTTGAGAAAAACTCTGAGCTTCATCTTACTACTTTAAATTATTCTTTTCACACTCATCTGGTAGCAGGACAGTGAACAAGTACGAGTTAGAGCAAAGCAATACTGACAAGTGGAGCTGGAAGGAAGAAAACAAGGTCATCGTCAGGGATCGTCATGGTTACTCTTCATTTTTTCAGTAAGGTACAGTACCTCTAAACTACAGTACTCTAAACTATTCTGTGTACATGCACAGTATGTAGACATACCTGTATGATATTTTTAATTACTGAAGAAAGAAAAGCCTAACTTTGAAAAACAAACGTTGGCTAGTACCCAACAAAGGTTTGTGGTCAGGGGTTTGTAACTTGATGATCTAGGTGTGACAACATAGCAATTCCTTTACTTGCATTGTTGCACTGTGATATGAGTGACTGGACCTCAACACATTTGACACAAGCTGTGACAAAATACTGCTGTCTCATCAGATCTCTGTTCCTCAAACTAGGAGAGGGTCCCGTTGGTGGGGAATAGATCCCCATGGTGGAGCATGGACTACCAACAGAAAATATTGAGTGAAACTAAACTGAAGGACACTATTGTGCAGACATACATTTCAGAGCCTTTTTAATTTATTTTTAATAATAGACTCAAACAAATTGTTTTGAGGGTATTACCTTTTAGCGTGCTTTAAAATGACGCACATCAGACAAAGTTTGAGAACTTGACCTTCTCATGTGATTGAGAAACTTTACGTAAGCAAATACTATGAAGACATGAGATAGGAAGAAGGACTTTTTTCCAGGATAAAACATCAGAAATATATGGAAGAGGATTAGAGCCACTGAAGAAAAAAGTGGGCACGTCTTTTTTTCTTCTTTTCCAGAATTCTGAGAAAAAAGTCAGAATGCTGAGACAAAAGTCAGAGCATTCTGACTTTTTTCCTCTGAATTCTGACTTTTTTCCTCAGAATTCTGACTTTAATCTCAGAATTCTGGAAACGGAAAAAAAAAAAAAGACATGACCACTTTTTCCCCAGTGGCCCTAATCCTCTTCCGTAGAAATATCTAAGCCAAAAAGATGAAATGAATGAGTGATTTCTGTACAAAACCTAAACAAATGACAGCAGCAGCAGCAGCAGAGTAATGTTACTTACAGGTGCAAATCAGGAAAAGGCACATGACAATCAAGGCAGTACGGACAATATTGACCAAAAGGAAGACACACACGAACAAAAGAGGAAAAGATGCAAAATGTCTATGTCCCTGAAATAGTTTGACAGAACCTTTGGCCTTAAAAAAAAAAAAAATCAAAATAGGCAGAACCTCTCCTCCATTTCTATTTCTCAAAGGCATGTCCACCTGTGTGTTTAGAGTTGCCTTCAGCTATGGCCCTGGACCTCTAACACTTGTGCTTACTGCCAATACGGTTCATCGCAGTAACATCCAGATAATGAAGCAGGGAAAAAGCTCTAATTATTCCAGCCTGGGAGCATTCGTGTATATTCAAAGATGGTTACCTCCAGTGCTAACATTGTGCTGTTGAAATAATCTATGCTGTGAATTATAATATAAATTATGTTTCTTGCTAATGAGCTCTGCTTTCCAGACGCTTGCTTCCATTGTCCTGACAGGAGATGATTCTGCAACTGGGGAATTTAGATTTTATGTTTTACTATGTTTCAGTTATAGAAGACAAATGGCTTTAATGATCAACACTCTCCCCTCTGGATTAGTGTTCTGTTTTTCAGAACCTTTCTTCTGCCCTTATTATTTGCTTGCACATATCATGTGGATATTGCTGCCTTCTCCTGAAGGGATGGATTGTCAAATGTCACCACTTAACCTCGTGCTGCAAAAGGCTGGTTACAAGAAAGCATTAAGCCTTACACAACCAAACATGATTGCCTCAAAGAAAAAACAAACAAACAAACAAAAAAAAACAACGCTTGTAGCTCAGCCACAATACATGCTCTAAAGGAAGTAAAACACAGATAACACTTAGCCTGTTTATATTGTGTAGATTCTCTCTTTCCCTGTAGCCTACTTGTTGTGTTAGATACAAATAATACACAGTGTTGTCTGAAGATGAGAAGTGCCCGTTGTTCAGCAAATCAATATGGAAATCATTATGATTTTATTAAGACTTGTAGCTACCAGTGAGGGAGAATCCTTCGAGGGGACTTTTAAATAATGCTGAATAAAGGAGCTGAGTGTTAAGGGGAAGGATTTAATAGTAAGAAAGAGACTGAGGTGGAAACAAAAATAATTGAAAAGAATGATAAGATCAAAATAGAAAGAGAGAATGAGGGCTAAGAGCAAGAGGAGGGGAAGACTTGGAGAGCCAGAGAGAGTGTGAAACAGAATGATGAAAGCTAAGCTGTGCCCTACCCCGGAGGCAACTGTGCTACAAACACACACACACTTGCAGTATAGACCCGGTGTGCAGACAACATATGAGGCCATCTGCCAAACACTATTAGGGCTTCGAAAACACGACTGGGGGAGGACACCTGTGAGAAAGAAAGAGATTTGACACAAGGGATGGAGGAGAGGACACTCATGGGTTCAACTGCAGATTTTTCACGTCTCCATCGGAAACCTTTTCTGTGTCTTTATGGGCCGATGCACCTGGATAGCGGCACCTTTTAGACAGCACTTAAAGAGGGCTGCTTTGGTCATTGATTTATCTGGGCTTTACAGCCGCAGTCCATAGCTCTGTAGGGAAACACACACAGGTGCTACCTCCAATATCAGCCACAAATCTGTAATCGTTTGCTTTTGCTCTGCAGTCACATTTGAGCGACTGCTAAGCCAAGTCGCCAATCGCTTCTATTCCCCTCAGACAGTACATTGTCTGCTGATGATCCAAAAATACTACATTATTGACTGAACATTTTCATGTTTAATCTATTGTCCACTTAGATTAGAGCTTCTGAAAATAGAACCTGTATTAAAATGGGCAGAATTCCTAAATGCTTTGGACTGGACTTCAAGCCTGGAAGTCTGCGCTTCAATCACATTTTAATTTTTTGATATCAAATCCATTGTCCAAATACTTACAGGCCTAAATAGAGCTGGGCGTTATAAGATTTTTTCATATCACGATATGTTTTTTTCATTTCAGGCAATAACGATATATATCACGATATAAGCCAAATAACTATATTTGTAAGATTGAAATGTGCCGTTGCTCACAAGTAAAATGTGAAATAATCTGCAGCTTGTTTTGATTTAAATATTTATTTCCCATAATAAGTTCAACAGGGTAGATGTACTTAAGGAACATGAGACTTCAGTTTCAGATAAATAAAGGCAAATATTGCAAACTACACAAAAGGCAGCCGCTAAAGCGTTTAAGTTTCAAAATAGAACAAACTAAACAGACTACTAAATTGTCAATTCCACTTAGAAACAAAATATTAATTCTAAAAATAAATCTTAGTTCGTTTTACAGAAGAACAGACAAAATTGACTAACTTTTGTCAATATCAAATAAACTGAGAACTAAAAGGAAATTCTCAATCTCTCCTTGTTGTATAGCTTAGCTTTCCAAACAGTTTTAACAGTTACTTTAGTCTGACAAAAGCCGAATGACGAATTAGCGCTTTCAGTCAGAGATTGAGCATGCACCGGTTTATTGTATTTCCAGACTTGCTTTCGGCACAATTTACAGTGCGCGCTACTCTGTTTTTTGTCAGACTTGAAATAGCCGAAATACCTTCACACTACGGAACTTCTATGGCCCTTCCGTTCGACAATCTCTCCGGCATTGGAACCATCATCTGTTTTTTCTTCGGTAACCTTCGCTCACGCTCTCGGTTGATTTTTCTCTAGTTGGCAAACTCATTTCCTCCATTACCCGGGCAGCCCGGCTGCAAAAACAAATACACATGTGCGCCTTGGCACTTGTGCTGTACGTAACAAGTCACGTGACGTGACGCTGCGGCTGTGATTGGTTCAGCTCTGCGCTACTTAATTTGGATTGGCTGTTCTTTCTTTCTTTTTTTAAGAGGACAAGAGAGATGAGGCCTATCGCAATAGTTTAATTTTTCTATCGAGAAAAAGTTATTTCGCAATACATATCGTTATCGTTCTATCGCCCATCTCTAGGCCTAAATGTAAGATACTGTAAGCCTTTGTATGTTGAGCACTGTGTTAGCAACTCTCTAACAGTAACATCTCAGCACATAGACACTGTGACAACATGTTAATATCACTTAACAACTGGAACTCACATCTGTGCCCGTCTCTCATCTCTAGCAGCTACAGTACTATAGATTAAGAAGCTAATCGTGTTTTTCACCCTTTTGCTTTAAAGTGTTCATGACATCCTATTCTATAACATGTCTAGAGGCACTAGTGTTTTTTTAATATTATTAATGTACAAATTTTAGTACTCCTTTAAGTGAATAGTGCCTTTGAGCCACAGTCTATTAACTCCAGCCACCTTATTTCAACAGCTCTGGGCCAACAATACCTCATGATGTGACAGGAATAGACGGCAACAGTCAACAGTCAAATTCATTCACTTCTTTTTCTTTCCATCTCCAGACACAGGTTTAATGGCTGCTGATGTCTGGGTCACATAATTAGCTAAATAGCTAAAGAGCCCAGAGCTCTGAGCTACTGGATGTTGGGGTGGGGGGATGGGGGGTGTCAATGAAATATGCATTTGGAAGTCATAAAAGCAAGTTCTTTTCTATTTCTGCAGCAACAAAGAGCCTGAGCAGCATGACAGGTCAAAAAAACAGAAAAATTACGACGTTGGAGCTGACTGATTTCTCTGACTGCCAAACCCTGAGCTGGACAGCAAAAGCTCAAAATTGTAGTCTTTAGCGTTAACCAGTAAACACCATGTTATTTCCAAATTGCAGTGCTTATGGAAATTATAAAGATCCTTTATTTGCATTTTTTAAAAGTACCCTTTCTCGTCTATTAGATTTGGTTTTAATAATCTGGTATTCCTGTGCAATGAAGCACCAAATAATATTAACCTTCAGCTTTAGTCTGTCTTAAATCTTCACATTTTTGTCAAGACCAGCAATTAACAGAACACAAATCCATAATACAGCGCCTGCTGATGAATTATAAGTGTGGCAACAGCTATGGAAAGCCAAAAACAACAAAAAACTGAAAATGAGCATGTTCCATCTAGGAAAGCTGTCGCCTGTCAATACAGAGCAGAGGGAGAGAACTGAAACCTATAAGTACATTTAAATACAGCAAACGATTTAGTTTACTTTTATAAGTGGACAGATAACCGGTGAATAGGTAAAATACTATTAAGTTATAACTTTTGTCTCATTCTTTAATCCTTTTACTACACTACAAACACTACAAGACACTGAGTCTTGTAGTGTTTCCAAGTCGTTTAAATGTGTAAACAGTGAAACAGTAGGCAAAAACTTTGTATGTTGCTTTTATTGACGAGTGTTTTATGTCGAAGTTCTATTTTGTGTTGGCTGGTTTTTGTGAGTAAAAGAAAACATTATTAGAATATAATGTGCTTACATTTGCTTAGATGAGAGGGTCCAGTAGTAGATCAGAGGAATAGGGAAGGATTTGTCTGTGTGTTTTAGTTTGGTTTAACTGTAGGCCTGTGAGTGTGTGTAATTGTGTAGAGGGAGAGGAATTTATTGACACTGGGGGTCTGCCTGTCATAAAAGGAGACAGGAAGTTACAGTTGGGGGATGTTGATGCTGATGCTTGTCCCTGAATGTAATAAAAGCTCATAATTGTCATAACTTAGAAGTAGGTTTGCAGGAGACTCTCTACATGCTTAGCTGTAAAAGTAAGATAACAAGAGGCCAATGGCCCAGTGGATGCAGAGTGGGGGTCTCAGTGCTTGTAATATGTTTTGTATGTTTTGTAGAGGAATTTGGTGTAACTTGGCTGAGGGGAGATGGACTTTTATGACCGACAGGAAGTCACACACCCACACTCACTCACGTGCACTCACATACACACACAGGCACTCACGTGCTCGCGCATACATACACAAACACAGAGTTTACAACACACCATGTGGGTTTTACGATGGGGTCGCTTCTATAAAACTGGTTGTAACAAACAAAGAAGTGAAGATCTGCAGAGGGACACCGGCCCTGTACATCTCCCCTTTAGAAGGTGCATGCGTAACTGAATATGAATAAAGGTTTTGTGAAATGACTACTGAGTCCGGTGTAGTCTCTGGAGGCCTGAGGAATAAAAAAGAACCGGGGTGAAACTGTTTTACGTAACATTTTCAACAAATATATATTTAAACCACAAAACAAGAAACTTTTATTTTCTTACAAGTGGTTGCTTGAGTTTTGAGACAACTTGTGCTTACTGCCAGACAACTTCTTACCCAGAAAACAATCCAAACTGATTATACAACCGGAAACAATCATTTGCAATCAGTGATCCTTCGCAGCCACGGACTGAGCGCAGATGTCAATTTGAAGCAAATCAAAATAACTTCGAAACTGATGCAGGAGAAACACTCAGAAAAAAGGTCAGGCGGTTGAAATAACGCCATGTAATCTGGGTGGTAACAGCCTGCTGACTGTCTACATACAAAATGAACAATGACAAGAAGATGGATGCTGAAACATCTCTTTGGACTTGAATTCATGGCAGCAAAATGCAGGCCAAATGGCTGCCTCTAGCTGGGATTTAAAAGAGGAAAAAAGAAAAAGCTCCAGCTTCACAGTCACAATTGTTTTGCAGAGTGTGATTAGACTTTCTCCTTGGAATCACAAGGCAATCAGGAAAAGGGGAGTGTACTGTGCCGTAGCCCATACAGCTGCTACTTTCTTGCTCATTTGGGAGTGTTCGGCATTCTCTCTGAATGGTAATTATGAAAGGAACAAAAAGGGGCCTTTACAGACAAAGGCGGGTTTGGAGTGAATGGGCCCTGCTCCCATACGCCACGAGTGTTCTGACTCCAAGTGCTGTTTCATGGGAGACGATATGAGGCAATTATGCAGGAGAACTTGCAGGGGGCGAGAAAGGAAGAGGAGCACAGAGAGGGAGATACGCTGGGCTTGGCATAGAGAGCGGGACCAGATAGCACCATCTGCATTCTGCACATGCACTGTCCGTCTGGCTCGCTGTTGCTTTCAATAAAAGCTGGAGCTCAGGCAGACAGGCAACAGAAAAAGTATTCAAATATACAGTACAGAGGAGGACTCACTGGGCCGCACATACACCACACACCAATCCTGTACTTTACTGCAAGACTGGGCTTCATGGGATTTAATGGCATTGATTTAACTATGTTAACCAAAGCTGCCACAGTGAAAGGATATAATATCATAAGTGGTATTATACTGTAGGTCCCATGCTGGCAAACGCATACAATGGCACCTGCGTTTCTCAACACACCAACAAATCTCCATTTCCTGCAAATAAAATCTTTAGCAAAAACTAAGATAAGATGTATTTGCTTAAAATGGAAATATGTGATTAAAAGTGCAAATGTTTTGCAGCGCTGCTGTCAAAGAACTAAAAAAAAACAAACTAACTGTATGTAACAGCTGAGTCTAATAAGCTATGAATATGAAAACGAGTTCTTTCTTCTTGCTGCATTAACATAACCATATCAAAGCAAAAGGGCTTGAAATCGTTTTCATCTGAATTTCTAGATCACTGATGTGCACTTTACATTTTTTTCCACCTTTCCCTGCGTGGGAGGGCCATTTTTGTTTTTGCTCTCAGTGGGGGGTTGAGAAACAGAGATGAGTTCTTATTTAAAATGAAATCAAATCAAGAAAAGAAAGAAGAGACTGATCACGTTACCTCTCTTATCTTGTCTCGTTTCTCTTTGACGTCGGGTTCTGGGGGCTCGCCGTCACTCACGCCCACCACCTTAGGCATGGGTACCGGCGGCAACGGTTTGGGCCCTACGTCCTTCTTTTTCAGGTCCTCCATCACTTTGTTCTTCTCCGTCTGAATCTCGGCCTTGAGCTCCTCACGTGACTTTCGCAGCTTCTCCTTTGCCTCCTGCAGTGCTCGCTCGTGGTCTGCACGGATCTTATCCCGCAGGCTCTCCTCCTCTTCCCTACAGGAGGAAGGAAAAAGATAAGCTTTAATTCTTTATGCTCTGCTTTGATTCCCATTAGACCTCACAAGTCGGTTGCTCATCCCCACAGTGAAATTAGAAGGGTTACTTTAACCATAGCTAACACGCACACAAAAAACATTTGGGGAAGAAAGGTGTACAAAGGGACTTGTGCTTGAAATTAATTAAAAATGGGCATTACAAACAAACTCTGACCCTCTAGGAAGTTGATATTTCATTATTTTTGGAAAATAAAACTAAAATATTTAATGTTTACCTTTTTTACATTGATATTTAATAAACTATTGAATTTCTTTAGGTCAGCAGGTTGAGGATCACTGCAACGAACATCTGCAGGAAACCATTTTACCCAGATGATAATGAAAACACAAACAAACATCATTTTCCCACGAGAAACCTAACCCCAACCCCATTAATCTGCAGTTACATCAGCTCCAGGAAATGGGACAGGTGTGGAGGAACACAATGAGGAGACCAGCAATGGCAGAATGACAAACATCATCTGTGGTTCCACATGACGGTACAAGCCCTAGGGGTGTTGACAAGGCTCTACCCCGCGAGGATGTGCTTCAGTAATGAAAAACAAACATAGTGGGGAGCTGAAGCAAAGGTGACAGGAGGCCGACGACACTTTGCTGTTCTTCTGTGGTCACTGAAGTAAGGAAAAACTGAAAGAATTTCTTTGAATCTCTCCCTGCCCTTATCCGGATTTATACAAATATAATTTCAGCCACATGTCAGCTGATATGCAGCAGAGGTTAGCTCTTTGAGCTGCTGACAAATGAAGACACAAAATGAATGACCAGTTCAGCTGGAAATAACTAACCACCATTACATTTATGAATAAAAAAGTATATTTCTTACATTTGAAATAACAAATTTCATTACAGTAAATTCTAGCTTAAAAACAGCTTTTTCCCTTTATATGCTACATTATTTGATTTTTGTTTTACCACATTACATGCTACTTATCAAATATGAAAGAGATATGACCCATCTTGAAATCAAAACTAAAAAAAAATATATATCTGCACATAGGACACACACTACAGACTCATTGCCTTGACACTTGACTCTAATATTTTCATTACTCCTTGATGCACTGCTTTAGTTGTCAGTGTCCTAAATGCTTTAAAAAAACACAATAAATAAGGAATCTTCAAACAACTTGCTTGCGCTTCATCTGACTGCAAACACGTGCGACTGTTTATTAATGACCTACAGTGTGACAAACACAGGAAATGTGGGAGGAACTGATAACCTGCTGAGCTCCATGTGGACTCAGCTGCAAGTCTCCCCAGAGTTACAGTTCAACATCTCTAAGAAGATGAGAAAAACAACTCACTGGGTGTGTGTGTGTGTGTGCGTGTCCATGTGTGTGTTTCCCTATCATGGAAACATGCATATTAAAAAAACCTTGAGCCTTCAACACTACACTATGTATTAGTTTGATTTCAAATAAAATCAATAATCCTGTAAAGTGCTGCAGCTATTCTACAATGACTACGTTACTTTACTTAAAAGTCTGGTGAACAGCGTTTAGCACAAATGATGCCAAAGAATTTTCTTAAGTGTTTGTAGAATGCTTTTTAGTGTTTTCTATGTCAGCAGTTAGGCCATGAATACAAATAGGTCACGAACAAGAGAAAAATAAAAACCTAAATGTTCTATATGCGGTTGTGTTGTTTGTAGACCTGCGCGTGCTCATTAATTTCCTTATTTATTAACTTGTAATGTTTCAGCGTCCAGTTCTTAGCCCGTGTGGTTTCTTATTTGTTATCAATTTCCGGTCATGACTTGGGTATTTTTCCCTCTGTTCAGGTGTTTTTCATGCACGTTTACATGCTGGCGTGTACATCCATTCTCAGCCTGAGACTAAAATTACTGCTAATCAGAAAAAGAAAGAAATGGTTAGCAGAGTGAGGTGTGAGACAGCCTGCATTAGAGCAGATGTCTTTATTGTACACCTGGTTGATAAAAGGTGACGATATAACGTGAGCTAACTTCACAAAGAGAGGAAGCCTGTCCAGACCCACAAGAGCAATATAAGGAAAGAGTTTATGTTTAGGTTTTGGTCCTGTATGAGAGCCGCCATACTGCATGAAGCCAGACTTATGCTCCTTGTTTTGCATCCATACCAAAGATTTAAAAAGAATAGAAAAGAAAGAAAAGAAAAAACTACTGACACAGTGGTAGGGTTGCTTCATGGATGTGCTTAGGTTATTTCTAAGCATTAATCACACACACACACACACACACACACACACGTCACATTAGTCTGCTAAGGAGGCAAATGTCAGCAGTGCTAGCACCAGCAGCCTTTTTTCCTCCTCCTGTGCAGAATGCAATGCCTAATGAGAAGTGCAGACAATGGCTGACAGTTTTAATTGTTTTCAACGTTAGGTTTCACTCCACTACAAAGGGATCCCCCTGTCTTCCCTGTTTCTGGGGCTAAGCTAAAGGACCAAAACAGCACAAACATGAACAAGAGCAGCGCATACACAGGTTGTTAAACTAGATGTTAAACACATTTTTGACTCTGCTACCAGGTGCAAATAAACTGCTACTCCAAAGACTGAGTGTCAAATATGGATGAATCTATGTGCACATATGAGTTGCATGCCTCACTGCACGCAAGAGAATAGACTGCGTACATCTATGGACACAAAAAAAAAATTGAGGCAAAGCTGAAAGATCAGATGGACATGGAATAAAGGCAGTAAAAAAGAACAAATGTATTAACCCTGTGATGGACTGCTGACCTGTCCAGGGAGTCTCCCCTCACTCTGTGACAGGTGAGTTTAATTGGACAAACAGTTAAGAAAATAGGCAGGTGAAAAATTACATAGGAAAAAGAACAGGGCTATAAGACAAGGCTGGATAAACCCTGGCCAGTTCAGTATATCCCACTGTGTGGGTAGGAGGGAAAAAAGGTGCAAAAGATATGTAGAACAATAACAAGCAAACAAAGTGTGAAGGAAAGCAACGAGATAAGAGTCTGTGACAGAAAATAAAATGTTTTATACTAATTATCCTTCAAACGGCACAGTGTGCATCCATTTTCTAAGTCTGTCATGATGCTGGATGTGTGGCCAGCAGAGACCAAAATAAACAGCTCCAAGTTATGCAACATCGCCCTGGAAACAACTCATAAATATTCATTATTGTAACTCAGCGTGTCTTGACTTTAATTGATAGAAAACACATTTCGAAACAACAACATGGCATTTACTGTGAATGCAGGTGAATGTACACATTGTTAGGGATGCTTCAAATGTGCTGCTTTTGCTTTGTAGGGATTTCATGTATGTATTGTACTTGTACAGACTATAATCCTGCCTGTGTGTCACTATATTATCTGTGATTTGTGTGGGTGTATGCGTGCACATCTGCTTCCTTTATTTTGGGCTCTTTGATTAGGTCTCAGTGTTACAGAGCCTGCACTCTTGGATTTGGATTTTGAGTGCACGTACAGCCAAATGGATGACAGTATAGTCAATAGTACAAGGCTTTTTCTGCACACAAAGAAAAGTTTGCCTCTCTCAGGATTGTGGTAGCATTTTTATATGGGTTTTCATTTTTCAGGAATAAAGTTTTTGTATCAAATGGCCAGAAATTCTCCAAATAATAAGGAAAAGTGCTTCAGTGGCTCCTTTATTGCCTTCTTTAGCTGAAGATACAGTGTGCCATCCTTTATGAAAGGAGTCAAGATAATGCCATTATCTTGACTTGATAATGCCATGTCAGCTCTAAACACTCAAAATGAGGACAGACCTAATATGTTCCTCCTTCTTTAAAATTCCAACTTTTGCAATGAGATGTTATTTTTTTAAACAAGTTGTTCTGTTCTGCATAAAATAAGGTCAAATAAAGCTAGGGTGAAGTAAGTTTCACATTTTGTACTCAGTCTTCTAGACACTGTAGTTTCAACAAGCTTAAGCATAGTGTTAAGGAGTTTTCTGTAAGTACAGTTGGATTCTCTGTGATTCAGATTTGTCATGGTAAAATGGCCTGTATTTGTATAGCGCTTTACTTGGTCCCTAAGGACCCCAAAGCGCTTTACACGCTCAGTCATCCACCCATTCACACACTGGTGATGGCAAGCTACATTGTAGCCACAGCCGCCCTGGGGCGCACTGACAGAGGCGAGGCTGCCGGACACTGGCGCCACCGGGCCCTCTGACCACCACCAGTAGGCAATGGGTGAAGTGTCTTGCCCAAGGACACAACAACCAAGACTGTCCGAGCCGGGGCTCGAAGCGGCAACCTTCCGATTACGAGACGAACTGCCAACTCTTGAGCCACAATCGCCCCTACTTGTCAGCCCTTGTCATTTCCTAAGTCCTCGTCTTTTCCTTGATCTCATGATGTTTTCCATCAAAGTCAAAGAAAAGTTTTTAGGGTAAGGAATCATTTTGGGACTTCTGAAACCTACCAACTGCACACAATTTGAGGGAGGAACATCTTGCTACAAGTACGTAAGATTGTTAAAATGTATTTGTCCAATAACACAAAAATAAGACAATAAGACAAAAATAAACGTGTTCATTAGCAGTGATGGGAATAACGGCGTTACAAGTAATGGCGTTACTAACGGCGTTACTTTTTTCAGTAACGAGTAATCTAACTAATTACTATTCCTATCGTTACAACGCCGTTACAGTTACTAACAAGGAAACGCGGTCCGTTACTATTTTTCAACAAACAGACGGTTGAAGCTGTGTTCAGCTTACCGCATCTTATATCAGTTGCACGGAAGTAGCTGACTACGTAAGTAATCTGGATGCTACAGCTTTAAGCAGCTGCGCGCGCTCCCGCGGACGGTAATCATGATCAGTTTTGGCACAACACCTGGAGCTAAGGGGGCAAAACAATCGCATGAGTGCTGCTGTTTGACTGAGGAAGAATAAAGTAGTCGTGGTAAGCCAATCACATGACCACTTAAAGACAAAGCAACAATGTGATATATACCAGTTTATAAATTGTGTTGAGGCCACGTAAAACCAGAGTCATGATAAACAATATATGCAGTGTTTTTTCCTCAATAGTTTCGTCACGTTTACTGTCTAAGGACAGCACTAACAAGCACTCTCTGCTTATGAGCAAAAAAACAACAACAAAAAAAAAAAAAAAACAGGAAGTTTTAGGAGTGATGGCGAGAGAGAGAGAGAGAGAGAGAGAGAGAGAGAGAGAGAGCGAGAGAGAGAGAGCGAGAGAGAGAGAGAGAGACAGCAGAAAAAGAGAGAGAGCGAGTTTTGAGATGTGAGAGATTTGTGACGTTTAGCGTGTTTGGAGTGTGTAGTTAATGTGTTGTCTTGTGTAGTTAGTGTGTAGTGTTGTGGATAGTTTTGTGTTGTGTGTCAGAACAATGAGGTGACTGCTGTCTCCAGGTAGAAAAAGGAGTGATACACCTGCTGCTGTCAGACCTGCAGGTATCAGGCTGTGATGTTCTCCTTTATAGTGGACAGAAATAATTTTTTGGAGTGGCACAAATAATTTGTGTGGCATCTTATTGAATGCAGAACAGCTGATTGTTCTGTAAATAGTTTGAAATGGTTATTTAAATGGATGCAAATAACTTTGTTGTTTGCAAAACTTGTGCATAGGATTTTAAAATTGACAATTTATATTTGCATTTAAAGTTATGAAATATATATTTCATTAAACATGTTTGTGGTTGTTACAGTAAAAAAATATAACCTTTTCTACTCTGATTTTATGTTTTTTGTCTGATTTTAGATCAACTGTGTTAATACAGTATGTCAAAATGAAAACATAACTGTAAATTCAGACACGTGAGGTTGTGCTGAAAAGGATGATACCAAACAAGGCAAAGTAAATAGTTTTTAAAGGGAAAATGTGGAGAGAAAATCAAAAGTAGTTAAAAATGGCCAATTATACCCTGGACCCCAGAGGGTTAAACGTTTTTTTTTAAAGTAACGCAATAGTTACTTTTCAAGTAATTAATTACTTTTAGAATATTGTAACTCAGTTACTTTTTTGAAGTAGTAACTAGTAACTATAATTAATTACTTTTCAAAGTAACTTGCCCAACACTGTTCATTAGCATGTTCTACAACTACGCATATGTAAAATTGCATAGCATTATGATTTCAGTGCAGCATGATCAGTCTCTGACTACTCCAACCAGAGCACTACATGCTAACTCATGTTATTGACACAGTAAGCCCAGAAAAAATTAAGCACACATACCTACTTCTTCACTATAACTAGTAGGTAAGAAATTACCTCACAGAAGAATCTGTTGTGAACTTCAGATGTACACACGGATCAGAGGCCGAGGGCTCAATGTGAACCTGGGGCAGGACAACAATCATCTTTGCCATTACCCATACATTTTTTATTTAGCATTCTTTGATGAGACATCTCCCTCCTATAAGTCTCTGTTTAAACTGGCACCACCTCTGTTGGAGTAAGATTCTGCTCCATGCGTTTGCAAACACAGAAAGTCAGAATGCTGTCCCTGAGGCACAAACACCAAAAATTACAGACCAGTGCACACCACCACTTCTGCTGAATTCCTCCAACACAGACATAAGCCTCCTGCAAACTCCTATCCCTCCCTGTGCATACCCCTCCTCCTCCTCCAAATTTCCTCTCACGCCACTCTTTCCTCTTCCTGAGCCATTATCAAGACTCACTCTAGCATCACCGGTGAATCCCTTTGAGTCTCATATAATGTCAAACATGCAATTAAGATCAAATCAACAACTGCCTGACTCAATAACCTCAATTACCTTGAGAAAGACAAGCACGGACTGAAGATACTGTGTACCCAAGTGACCGTGCTGTGCCTCGCCTATAGTTTTACTCATCTGCTCATGTTTCTCGCCCCAACGCCTTAAAATATGAATGAATGAAGGCAGGCCCCACCTCCCTGATCAGCTGTTGCGCTCATGTCAGCCTAATCACTTCCATATATCACCAACCTTCCTTGCTGTCACTGAAAGTTAATCTTCAGTGGCTTCATGAAATCTGCTGCTCAGCATCCTTTTCCATGGCAACTGAAGAGAAGCAGCAGTTGTCCAACTGCCTGGTGGGGTATCTAGGACAAGTTTTTTTTATTTTCTTTTTTAAACTGAGGAAAGACAAGGTTCTGGGGAAAGCAGTACAGGCTACAAGCCATGTTTCCATAGTAACACACACACACACACACACACACACACACACACACACACACACACAGCAAGTCAACACTTAATTACTTAATTGACTCATTTATTCATGGGACTAAGACTGCTGGGCTATTAGTGACTGCACAGTGCCTGTGCAGCTGCAGGGGGAGAAATAAATATGAAGACTGCTTTTAAGATGACAACTAAGAGTTGCAGGGGATTATAATCAAGCCAGATTTTACCTTATCAGAGCAATAGATTATGTATTGATACGGCTGGGCAATAAAACAATAAAAATAATTATAATGAAATCTCTTTTCCTGATTAGGAAAACCAAAAAACAATCATTTTTATCATCTGAAGTTATGCCACCTTTGTAAAATGCAAAGCACACACACAACACTAGACTTTACAGTCCCAGATACTTTTCCCTCTCACACCTAGCCATGTATATTGATAATGTGAATTAGTTAAATCATATTTATTGAAGTAATTAACCCCCCCCCCCCCCCCCCCCCCCAAAAAAAAAAGCAGCAGCTGCAAAATATGCAAACAGTATGTGTGCCACTTGCTGAAAAACAAGAATGCAACAAGCAAGACTGAAATCCTCTTAGCTGGCTGCAGTGACAGAGTTTCATTTAACACCATTAAATGAATCTCTGTCACTGGAGCCAGAAAGTGACATTGTGAAGGAGGTCAAACTGTCTATGAGAAGACAGTTTGACCTCTTTCACCGAGCGTGACCTGCTCTATGTCAGCTCGTGTTCATCCTACAGTTCATCCCTTTCATGTGAGACTGCAGCACAGATAACTCTTCAGTAATTACTGTGCAGAAACTGAAGGCTCCAGCTTTAGTGCCACACACATCACTGATAAAAATATTGCACTGCATTAGATATCAAATAAAGCACACAGAAAGTTCAACTGCCTGGAAAGCCTAGTTCTGTATTGCTAGAGAAAAACCAACTAAAGAAAGCACTGAGTGTGCACAACTGCAATATCACACAACTCCACTAACATTCCACTTAGGGCTCCCTGACTTTACTATGTGGTCTATGGAAATCTGACATATTTTACCTGTGTTAATCAGAGAATCAAATGAGTCTTTTTTATTACAATAAAAAAAGTTAAATGAGACTGTACAGTATTGTGCAAATCTGAGTTTTTAGAATTCTAACATTCTTGAAATTCAACATTTGGTACGATCACCTTTATTCCTTGTTGTGAAACCTTGCCTGATTTCTTTTAGGCAAGGTGTTAATCTCGTTAAAATTAATTAATAGCACTAATTTAAACCCAAGTGGGCGTTGACCCACTATTAACCATGTGCCACATCATATAAGCCATGGTAAGGAAAAGGGGCATGTGTCATTACCAACACGGGTTTAGGGTGAAACCACTGTGAGACCTTGCCTCCGTACAATTACAATGAGTAATGAGTTCTCACTCAGATTTTGCCAGACCAAACACAGAGCTAATCACGTTTTCATAGTCCCTTGTAAATAAGGGAGCATGAAAAGAAAAGAATATGACGTGCCATCTATCCATCCATCGCTCCTCTTCCACTTATCAAATTCAGGATAGCAGAGGGGCTGGAGCCTATTTCAGCTGCCATAGGGCGAGAGGTGGGGTACATCCTGGACAGGTCGCCAGTCTGTTGCAATGAAAGCAGGGAAGTGACATTCCCTACAGATAGGGTATACTGTCGTTCTGGAATAGACCACACCCATCAGGATAGAAATGTTTCAAATCATAAAAAGTAATCACTCAGAACAACTTTATTTTGATTTGTAGGGACCCATGCCTCTAAAAGGGTCAAGCTGACCCAAACCAATGGTTCTGTTTTTTCCTTTTAATTTGTCACCCATCGCTATAAGCATAAAAGAAATACTTCTGAAATAGTCTTTATAAAGTCAATAAGTGACCATTCTTCCTGGCCTTTTCGCAAAAAGTTAACCTAGTTTACCAAAAGTATTTTCATGCATCTACAGTTAATACAGTCCTGTCAAAATGTTGGCCTTACTGAGATACATGCACTAATGTGCTCCCAGATGATCACAAAGACACCAAAGCCAAGGCCTCTGATGAATAATTCAATCTAACAAGCCCCCCCTTCTGTTCACATAGGTGTTAGCTACCTGACAACCCAAGGAAAATCTAAATCAACTGCTGGCTGCTAGAGATCAGAGATTCCACAATAGTCGCTAAGCTAGTCACTCATCTGCATCAGTCTACTGTGTGCACAGACAGAGAATGGTGTTAGTGCCATCTGCACATATTAAGAGTCATATCTATTCTTCAAAGGAGAGAAGATGAATAGAAAGCAGTTTTGGGGAGGGATGTTTTTAAAAATGTTGAGATGCTCTGGTAGCTAGAGGTGCACACATCTTTACAGACTGAAAGTTTCAAAAGAAGAAATTATATGAAGCTATGTTGAATCATTTAAAAAGAAAAATGCATATCCCTCCCATATGTAACTATATTTCTGGGTTTCTGGTATTTCACTTCAACCAACTTCCAGGTAGGGCTGCTCGATTATGGCAAAAATGATAATCACGATTATTTTCACTGAAATTGAGATCTCGATTATTTGACGATATTTATTTAACAATAACAATGTATTGAATAATGGCTTTAAAGATGTCAAAAAATAATATAAAATAGTGTGCAAATACTGATTACAGTGCAAATGTTTGCAATATAAAAAATAAATGAAAAATGTAAACATCTATGTTTAGTGAACTTCAAAATACTGCATAATACTGGTTGTTCACTGTATTAATTGAGCAGTGGTCTTTGGCGAGGAAAACGTTACCGCGTTTGTCATCTCCTTGTGTCTCTGGGAGCTGGTGGGATATTTAGTCGCGTTGTACAGGGTAGCGTGAATGGAAGTCTGTGAGGATGAAGCAGGTGTCGTCAAGAGTTTTTTTCTCTATGTTCCTTCATTGTTTGATCGTATGTAACTTTGTGAGCGGTCTTCAAATGATTGAATAAATTTGTAGTGTTGCTCTGTGGTGCAGCTACGACACCGTAGCAAAGTTTCCACACTATGTCTACTTGATCCACGTCTGACTGCGCGAACCCAAAATGTTTCCACACCACTGAAGGTTTTTTTTTTTTTACCTCTTTTCAACCAACGGCATTCTTTCTTCAGCAGCCATTATCCTCTCCTCACCAAATAACTTCTGCTTAGCTTTCCGAGCTTTCCTCGGGTCCTCTTAATTGTTGTGACGCGTGTTCGAAACGCAGAGAGGTGCGCTCGATTTGCCACACGGAGCAGCGCGAGAGGAGGAGCTAATAATCGGCTAAGTCATTTTTAATGATCGTTGAAAGCCCAGATCGTAATCACGATTAAAATTCGATTAATTGAG
This sequence comes from Pelmatolapia mariae, assembly GCF_036321145.2. NCBI lineage: Eukaryota > Metazoa > Chordata > Actinopteri > Cichliformes > Cichlidae > Pelmatolapia > Pelmatolapia mariae. Next base: position 28,147,885 of record NC_086241.1, read on the forward strand.
CAGCCCTACTTCCAGGTAAGTCAAACAAATAACCTCTAGTTTCCCTTTTGTATTAACCCAACAAATATCTAGTCTGGGTGTATAGGAGTAGACCTAAATCATTTTTTGCCATTCACCAAGGAGCTCACTTAAAAGCAGAAAAAGTCTTAAAGCGATACACTGACTCAGAACACATATCTTATAATATGCAGTCATTTCACATGATATGCACCCTGAATAGAAAAGTGCATCCAATTAGCAGCACTAAGAGAAGTCCGGACCAAAGGAATTTCAAATAGTTACTTCAGCTTCCTTAACCCTGCATTTTTATAAATCTGCAAGTAGTTTTCCAAGCTTTACTCCATCCAAGGGAAAGGCTTGACACTGCCACTGAACACATCCTACACGGGACAAACAGTAACAGTGGGCTTAGATCAAAGTTAACACTTTGTGTGGGCAATTCAAGTCAAGAATCTCTTCATTTCTCCAGTAAATTTTTTTCCATCTTGGACACAAGAGTAGAGAGTACACACTTCTTTTCAAGTATTACTACACCAGAGTCCTCATGGGAACAGTGCCTGTGAGCTTCAAATGATACTTCTACCTGAGAGACAGCTGTTGGGAGCTTGTGGTATGGCAGCTGAATTTTTGTTTCTCCCCAGTTTTCCTTCAACATAAACATACATACACACTTTACTTGTCCTGGTTTTTCCCATGACCCACTTGGCTCAAATGGAGGCTGTATATGTAACTGCTATCCTAAGCTTAACTGTGGGTTTGTAATAGCATCCTCTCCCTCTCTTACTCTTCAAATTCTCTCTCTGCCCTAACAACCATATAACAATAGCTACAATCTCTCAGCTGCAAACATGTGAGCACACACACACGCACACAGCCTTTATTTCCTTAAATATATTCATATTCTCTTTCTGCTGCTCTTGCTCTTACTCATATCAGCCATCTTCGACTATCCTAGCCTTTTTTCCATCCTCCTCATTTTCCTCCCCCGTGTCAAGTGTTGTATCAATTAGTGTTCAGTTACGTTCGTGCTATGGCAGTTTATCTGCCTGAATGCATGTTCTTATTCTCCTTTCTCTCGTCGTCTTATTTCTGCATAACTCCTTCATAAATGTCTGTGCAGTTATGATGTATTCTTGATAGTAACTGCATCAGGTGAACACCTGGGCACTCTAGCTCTACCTTTGATGACCTGCATCGTGTCTGTCTGACTCATATCGCTATATGAAACACAGGTGCCCGTCTCCATCTCAGCTGCACAGGAAGCAAACACTACAAATGGTTGCATGAGCCCTGTGAGACATTGAGTTCTTTGGTGTGAAAAAGTGTGATGATGCAAGTGATGCAAAGTTCAATCACCAAGCCTTTGAAAACATGGACTCTTTTTTTTCACTGTAAAAACTAATGCACAACAGCAATTTTGTCAACAATAACAGATAAATGGTGTTGCATTACTGTCATTCTGTTTACAGTGCACTAAAAGGTAGAGATGATAATAAAATGAAATCAGGACAATCTGAAAGTAGCATTACAGTAAGAGAAAATGGGAGCTAAATTTATTTTATTATTGGTCTGCTATGGAACAGCTACAGCCTCCATCTTTTCCCTTGGTCTTCTTCGTGCTGCAAAAATACACTCTGCACAAACAAAAAGATGTTTCAAATTTCCATGCAACTTCAAACCCTTATAAGATGCTGTGCTAGTTTAAACAAAAATAGAAATTAAAAATAAAAAAGGAGGGGTCTAAGCTCCCTTATTGCGCCTGATTCTGTCCAAATTTAGGACAACATCAAGGTATTCCAGCAAATCTGCACTGACTCAGAAATCACCTTTAGAGCAGAGATTACATTCCCCATCCCGAAGCAGATCATAAATCCAGGAGTTCTGTTACAGGGCACAGCACATTATTATCAAGCTGGTACAGCTTTGATACAGCGAGCTGAGTTTTGCAGGTTTTGGGGAAAAAAGGGCCTTAAATCACATCTTAATTCAGAACGGTCTTTTTGAAATTCAAGCCTTTGGAAACCTGAGTGCCAAATCTTAATTTGGCGTCACGTGATCCCACTTTGATCGCATTGCTGAAACTGACAGGGATTGTGGAACAGGGCTGCCACTCCAGTGTTTGGCAGGAATGGGACTTGGTGTGAAGCTTTGTAGTAAACATGGCCACAACTACAAGGACTACAAGGCCTCATTCTCCCTCTTTACGTACTTTCGTATTTTGGGGTTTTTTCCCCCCTCTCTTTACTAACCTGCTGTGCTGCACTCATGAAAATCAATTCAAACAAGTATCTTTCTTTTGTCTTTCAAGAGGGCTTGTAACCACTGCCACACTCCAAAGTGACAATAAATGTGAGACAGAGTTAGGCACACTCCACTGGCATTCCTTGGCAACAAAGACAACACTTCATCTAACTTTTTCTTATTTTAATTACCTATTTTCAGCACTAGTGCTGGGCGATATGGAAAAAATATTTATCACGATATGAATTCTTTTATATCACGATAACGATATATATCACGATATACCACCTGACCTGTGGTCATCTGGAAAGTATGCAGTCTGTAAACAGGGAGTGGAGAGGGTGCAGTCTTTGTTTTGAGTTACCGTAAAGCATGTCGCAAATCCGGGTGCACGTAAAGCAGCACCATGTCGCAAAACCACAAGACAGAGTTTCTTTGCGAAAAATATCATTTTTTTATACTTTATTTTCTCTTGCATAAAGTTCAGAGTATGTATAGTGAGAAGACAACACTAATATATTTGCCACAGGCTATTTAACCCTTTAAGACCTACCACAGAACCAAGTCCGCCAGAGCTTATGTTTACATTTTACATGCTGTAGTGCCATTTGTGGGAGCATTTCAAGTTGCTATACATCAATACAACCGTTATAGCCCAAATTTTAATAATATGTATGCATTAAGTCCATAGAAACTACATAAATTGCAAAAAAAAGTGCAATAAACTACAAAAAAAATTGAAAATCGTTTTTGTTCTGTTTTTTAGATATATTTCTAGTTAGAGAAATTTAAGAGGCTTATCCCTCAAAACTGTAAATACAAAAAAGTTGCACAAAATAGTTGCCAACCACAAGAAATTTATTTTGAGTGTCTTCATAGTTTTATGTTTGAGATACACTAATTTTAATATACTACAGGAAAAATGAAAATAAATATCATAATGCAAATTTGCAAAAAAACAGTAAATAAATAAACTATTTTCAACAGTGTAATTTGACTTCTAAGCATCCCAGAAACGATACAGAAAAGCATAAAGTCAAACATGACTTTTAAAAACACCAACATAGGCTTTGAAGGTAAAAAACTAAATTTTCCGCGAAAATGACGTCACTTCCGGTTTCGGACAGGTAATGGCGGACATGCGATAGTTCGCGCTGACTTATTTTCCAACGTAGGAAGTGTTTTGAACAGCTGATCGGATCGGCAAAGCATGTTTCTGGAATATTATGTTTTTGTTGCTGCAAGTCTGGAATATTATGTTTTTGTTGCTGGAAGTGCTTTTTATGCAATTTTTGCAAAGCTATATGTGGAAGGAAACCGTGACCTAGGACAAGCTAATGGAATAAGATGTAAGTACAACTCCTACGGTTTCATATGCAAAAACAATTATTGGGCTACCTTACGTGGTTCCAGTTCTACAGGGATTTAAAAATAGTTAGGCAAAACGGAGTGTGCCTGCTCCGACCGGTTGTAAAGGGTTAATGATATATTTTATGTAATAATTTATAAAATTAGGGTTAGAAACAATAGAAGACAAATGGCACGATAGACACTTTTCTATCGTCCACACGATATATATCGTCATATCGCCCAGCACTATTCAGCACTATAACATTTTGTCCCCCTTTCATTCCAAAGTACTTCCTCCATTCACTTACAAGTTACCATGCAACTACAGCAACCAGCACACCAATGCATCTCAAGAGCTGCATTACTTCTTGGGTCTGTTCCCCATCAGTGGATATCAATTCAAGTTTGTTCTTAAATTATATTATTCATGCTACACATCAATAACAATGTGTAAAAGCCGTCACTTTAGACAAATACCAAGCTGCTATCCATGCAGGTTGGTATTTATAGTAGAGGTACCTCATCCTGAAAAGTAATTTTACTCAGAGCAGTGATTCATAACAGCTTGCTTTGTCCCGTTACGCCTTTCAACATCCGCAATAACTTTCAGAAATCTGAAAAGGTCTCCCTCAGTTGCATTGCCTCTGAGCGATCACAGAGTGGCTTCAAAGAGTAAATGATACTGCAAGAAGACATTTCTACATCTCTTTCACACACACATGGTGAAATTATAAGTCAGGAGTTCACATTACAGTTTGTTGCGTCACAGCAGTGAAAACCCACACTTTTAACATACTCTTTAACAAAGAAAAACTCAACCTGTTTTTTGAACTAAAAAAAAAAAACAGCTATTAATTAAATTTTGTAATTAACATGTTATGATATGTTACAGGAGGAAAAATAAATAATAAATTACTAAACTCCTAATTTCTTTCCCGGAAAGTTTGCATGCATGATTGATGAGTGTTTGCAATCTTCTGCTGAGTCTCGGGAAATGACAGTGCAAAAACGATGACTTCTGTACAGATTAGGGGTAAACTATAAATGCCTCTCTGCAGTTGCATACTCCTGCCCATTAGTCAAGTTGTAGTTTATATTATGGTCTGTCTAGACTCATAATATACAGTAAGCAATGAAGACTTTATCTTGTGGGTACACAATATTATTTCGGGGGGGGATTCACAACAGACTGACAACCAGAAACAAACACCAACCTCAAACAGCTACTAACTATAGCTTTCCCAACAACTTGGATTCTATCTGTGTTTGGGAAAAGGAAGTATACTAGTGTGTGTTCACAACAGGAGGATTTCTTTAATGAATTATTAAAAAGCCTCAAAATTACGTCAGCACCCACCCACTCCGTTATCGCTTGCATCATCACTACAGGTAACTAAATTTCACTGACACTCTGTGGTATCGTATCGTTACACTGCTGCTACTCTCTCCCTATGTGGGTGCTCCTTAAGACTGGCCATCCTGCTCCTCCCAACAGTTCTCCAGAGAGGAATGAGGACTACCGTCAGCAGTTTAAGTCCAAAATGGGGGAATATGTGAGAGTGTGAAGAGACACTGAGAAAGGGGCTGAATGGACAGCTACAACAGCAACTTGGCCAAAAGGAAAATTAACTGGCGGGAAAATTAACATGAGAAGGGCAGGTCTGGTTATTCAGCACTGATTGAACTTTTATAATAAAGGTGACAAGAAACATTCACAATTAAATTAACAGATGCCGCTCTTCTCCTTCTCTCTCTTTTTTTAAAGGCTAAAATAAGTCCACAAATAGGCCATTCTTGTACTCATGAGGCCCAACCACGTGAAGTCTATATGTCAGATTACAACTTAATCTGCACAGGTTTGAGTTATATCACTACAACATAATTTCCACAACATTAAAATGGCCACTCCAGCTTTTGCCCAGATGCCTGGAAATTTTAGGCTTTTGTACCACGTTTACTGGAGGAAGGCAGAACTTTTCATGTCACAGCAACAGATAACCTAGAAGCTATCTGACTCATCACTGCAAACTCTCCTTTAATTCCAAAAGAAAGACAGCACCTGTAGCAGAGTTCCCCTGTAAGGACATAAATGTAGGTCCACTGGCCACAAACACATCAGCGCAGCTAAGAAGTTGGGGAATGAGAAGTGTGTCTGCATTATTAAGATGCTATTGGAACCAGTGATACTTGCCCAGTGATAAATACTGCATTTAAGATCTTGCTGATCAAAGTCAAAGACATGTTTTTATAGAAGCTGTACCTTTGGGATGGCTTTCAAGCACTGGAAAATAACACGATGTCTGACTGCCACTATAAAACTTTTTATTGATGTTGTTTTGTTTTGTTTTTTAAAGGGAGGGGTGGGAAGACTTGTAAATCATTATAATACATCATTAAAAGACACACGAATAATGTAATTTAAGAACAAACTTGAATTGATATCCATTGATGGGGAACTGACCCAAGAAGTAATGCAGCTCTTGAATTATTTTGAGCAATTAACACTGATCACATCAAAGAAATATCTGGAAAGACCTCCAACACGCACAAACATTTGACCACACATCATGCAATCAATTGGCAGTATGTAATGTCTTTGATTCCCTCACTCAGCGATGACTCAAAGCGGAGCCAGTGAGAATCGATACCAAATCGAACTGATAAGTGATATTGATAATTTAATCCAAATAAATTCTTATCAATTCCCATCCCTAGTAACCACTGCCCCACTGTGATGCTGAGCTGCACTTAATGACAGCAATAATCGCCAGTCTGTCTTTAGGCATCAACCTTTTTTTTCCCCCATTTTCTCCATTTTTTTAAAAACACATTCAAAACTCAAAACCAAAAGCTTATAATTAAATTTATCATTTTTACCTAACCAGCTCCAGATGTACACTCACACACAGATCCGTACTTGCCATAAGGAGATTTTCTAAGAGGACACCTAATCCACCCTTTGTAAAGCAGCCCGGTTCTTAACGTGGGGAGCCATGCAGTTACACTGGATGCACACACTTATCAAAGATGATGGCTTGCTGCTAATTTCCAGTGATTTACCAGATTCAGTCTGGGAGTTATTCCAGGAAAAATCTAGAACAGAGCCATCAACAGTTGAACTGCCTGTTAGTGATCAAATGTCGTTGTTATCATGTTGACTTTGTGCAGCATCAGCTACATGAGAGCCACCAAGAAATGTAGAAACTGGTCGAGAAAAAAATAGAAGAAAAAAAAAATCTAGCCCATACACCATCTGTATCACTTAAAGAAATGCTGAAAATGCCACTACAGAGGTGGTGAAGAGAGAATTGTCATTTGTGAGTCAACTAGACTGTATCAGTCAGACTATAAATCAGTTTTACCTGGTGTGTGATTCAGAGAAGACACACACACACACACACACACACACCACACACACACACACACACACACACACACACACACCACACACACACACACACACACACACACACACACACACACACGTACACACGTAAAGGCTAATGCCGTGCTGTTATTACAGAATAATCATATAAACATCGATGTGGGGTGTATAACAGTCTACCGTTAGCTAAGAGACATTATTCAGCCCTGACTTAAAACACACTTCTTACTTCTCCTGAACTCTGCCTGATAAATTCCTCTGCTTTGATTTATTAAAAGCCACTTCTTTTTTTTCTTTTTTCTTTTTTTCTTTTTTTTTAAATGCACCTTGTATGACTTACTCTTGCCAATATGAGGCTTAAATCAAAAGCCCACTTTAGCAAGAAAAATGCCTTGTTTTTTCCATTCAGAAATTACTATTAAACATTACAAAATACATAAAAGGTTCAAAGTTGTCTGGATTCAGTCATTTAAAATAAAATTAAATAAATACAGTGCAAAATCATCTCATTTGTTACTGCAATTGAGTGATACGTGATGGAATCATTTTAATATAACTAACCATTTATTTCATATTTCTTAATACTCAACCTATGCCAGTGAGTAAATGCATGTATTCACTGACTTGCTCCTCCTGTTAACTTAAGGGATACTACACAAAGAAACCACACGCCGTGTTTTTGGCACGTAATGCTAAAAAGTTATATGGAAAAACTGGTTTAACAAACAATACAGAAACAAGGCCTGAAATCTCTGTTTCACATGCACAGCTGCAGCCCTTCAATCAATCTGAAGGGCTGCAGCTGTGGTCTACAAACAAAATATCATTATGATGATATGAAAAATGGAAAATTAAAAAAAGAAACAAAGACAGAAAATGTAATTTACACTAAGCAGGTCTGACTGTTTTCCTTTTCTAAAGCAACAGTCTCATGTTTGATGGAAGTCCATTGTATTTCTGCAGTCTAGTCACTTCTTAATACAACTAGCAGATGAAATCTATGGACAACAGACAAATCATTTGGCATCAGCATTCGTCAACATGGATCTCAAGGATGGACTTACATTTGATAGAGTATTCTGCATGTTTTGAAATCTATTCTGAAAGCAACAGGGTGAAGACATTAAAGGGGAATAGTAACAAGAACCTGTAAGCAGAAGGGTCTACGGGTTTAAAGTATTTTCTTGACTTTCTTGAAGGCACATTTGATACAGTAAAACAATTCAGACATTCAGTTATTTAACTGTAACTTTAATTTTTAATTTCATCTTATATGCACCAACAGTTTTTTTATATAAGGGAAATTAAACATTTTCAATGTATTCAAAAATGTTGAATCTAGCAAGCTGGAATTTGAGAGCATGTTCGAGTTACTGGAAATCAAATATACTGGCTGCAAGGCAGCTGCTACTGCAGTGATCATTACTTTTAAAAAAGGCAGTACACACCACAACCACACTTAGACTGAGAAAACAGTCTTGCAAAACCCTTGTGCTAATGTGCTAGCCAGTGGCAAGAGGGTACTCACGCCCTAATATACTGGTTTAGAGTATACTAAATAATACTAGGGTTAAAGCTTAATGCCAATACCTGGGGGGAAAAAACACCATGAGGCCAACAAATGACTTTAGAAAGATTAGATTAGAAAGATGTACTTCCTGACAGAAACCTTACAATTATCTGGACTTGAGATAGCACTAGGAGTACACTAGCCTGTGATACCTTAAGGCTGGGGTTGTGACTATCACGTAATTTCTAATGTTTAAGTGGCTATCATCAGCTTACATAGTATCTGAGAAACATTTTTTTTGACAACTATAATTTTAGACAGAAAGGCAGAATTAGCAGTTGCTCTAACCATATATAACAGCTTCTAACATAACTGATAGGCCAAAACAATATCAATTCTTTCATCTATTTGCAAAACAAGCAGGGCCGTTTGCAGCTGAATTTCTGACTATCATTCAGCTACGGTTGTTGAACTTCTTAAAGCAATCAAAATATTGGAAAATTACACTGATGGTAAAGGCTTAAGGCCATTATAGGTCCATTTTTAGCTTCAAAACTTGAAGCCCCATCGACTTGCTTTAGATCTAACTTTTATAACTGTTCTACATTGTTTACTGATGCGTAAAAAACCCATTTTGTCTTGGCAAGGTACTTTGCTTTCCTTTTAGCTCTAAACAACAGAAGCCACTATTAAATAGCTTCACCCCTGTTAAATCCACTAAACAGTACGGATGGTTTCACGAGCTTCTGCAAAACTGCAGCCCCTAGTTTTAACAGTGTATGTGCTCAAGTAAGTGATAGGTGGGCCTGCAAATACAAACAAGCACGCCTTGATTATCACCAGGCATAAACACACGCACACATACACACAAACAAAAGAAAAATAAATAAATAAAACTACCTAGATTTACTTTGCAGCTGACAGGGAAATTAAGCATGAAGACACAGGAATGATATCACACTAAATATGATAAATAAAGGTGCTCCTACGTTGGCTTGGGCTTTAAATATGATCTTCTGCGCTGCTATGTTGATTTATGGCCCTATCATAGTGCAAAAGCAAAGCTACGGCCCTGCAACACTAACAATAACTGGCAACGTAATAAGTAGCAAAACCAAGGTACTAGTGGTCACATGACTAAAATCCATTGTGGGAGGGATGCAGTACAAAAAGGTTGTACCTGTAAATTTTCTGCTACTTACACGTGTGCCTGAATCATAAACTCACTTGTCTCATCACACTGTTCACAATTAAACTACTTGTGTTGTATTTGTATTGTTGTACTATTTCATTTGAAGAATTGAAACAGAAACTGATGCATAACACTAACAGAACATCAGGGAGTGTCCATAACAATGGTTTCACATCAACTTTAACTGTAAAAGTAATGACATATTAAATAAAACATTCACCACCAAACTGAAAGACAATTTAATAAACTTAGTCATCTAATACAAAGCATTCTGAACTTTGCTTTTAGCTTCAGTTACAAGAAAAGGTTTATGTTCCTATAATATACTAATAATTACACTGGGCTAATGACACCCAAGAAGTTGTATAATAAATGTATTTACTCAAATCAATAAACAATCCAGACTCCAGAAAGTACAACTTCACTGAAAGTTAACTTCAGTGATACAAGTGGGGATTCTGAGGTTGAAGGCATGTACTCCTGTTTCTACAAAGTTTGGTTATTCACAGAGCCTGATCATTTCAGACAGTGCACAAGAACAGACAATGCTTCCAGCTCCAGAATCTAATAAGAAAATTCCTTACATTTTACTTCTGCTGGCTGCAAAAGAGACTTCCAGTATAGAAGTTTATGGGGAAATGACCATCAGCTCCCTTTGCTCTGTGACTTTAATAAACTCTTTCCTGATGTCCTTAAGGGATTATTCACTAGCTTCAGGTCAACTGAAAAAGGAACATTGTAAATTGTAGTCCAAAACAAAAAATAAAATAAAACAAAAGAGGATGAAGCTGACAGGGAATGAATGACAGTTGACCAATGAGGTGTTTATAAAGCCACAATAAGAAACAAAGGAAAATCAGCAGGCACACTGCTCTCCTCAGGGGTCGGAGTCCTGCAAAGATCACAGGAAGAGAACAATTTGACCTCTTAAATGAGGTGAAGAAGAGCCAAACACCTGCAGGAATCTCTACAGCCGTTGTAACCACTGGTTTTCTGTCCTCTATGGAAAAAAAATACTTTATATTAAAGATTTAAGGCAATACATCTGAAATTTACAAAGACTCTTCTGCATTTTGTAAGTAATAATTTTTGTTTTGTTTGTTTTTTTTGTTTTTTTTAATGTCCTGGCCAATAGGGCTGCCAATTATAAGAGGTAAAAATTATTTATTAAACCTATCTTTTCAGATAAACAAAATTAAACAAGCTACAGCCTTTTCTGGACTGAATTTGATCAAATGGCCTTAACCCACCCAGTTACCCAACTCTAAACCATGGTGAAGGGAGCATCATGGTTTGTGGGTGATTTGCTATGTCATGACCAGTACATTTTAAAATCATTGAGAAAAAGAAATGAACAGGTCATAACTGTATGAAGACATTTTAAAGCAGAATGTCAAAGCAGCAGTCCAAAATTTTGTAAACTGGAAAGCTTTGGTGCAATGTACAATGATCCAAAGCACAAAATGACATCAACAATAATGGTATGGTTGGACAAAAACAAAAATTCAAGTTTTGGATATACCAATTCACCCAACTGAAATGCTTTTCGATTGTTTGAAAATGCTGTTCAATCAGTAATATTAATAATAAAGTTTTGTAAGTTTTGTAAGGAGTGGTCCAGAAGTGGTCCTCACTGTTGCAGAAGGTTCTGTGAGTTACTAAATTCACATAACAAGGTCACATAATTTTATCAGTGTTTTGAAGTGTGCCCTGTTGGTGTGTTATGAATTCAGTCTGACTGCATCTGTCTATATTTGAGACTTGAAGGTGAAGATTAAATCACAATTTAAGAGGAATCAAATCTTAAAACCCAATAATTCCAAAGTGTACAGAAACTTTTTCTTGCAACTGTGTTTGGTGACATGGGGATATGACACTCATGATGTGAGATTAGTAAAGAAATGACATCTTCCACTGCGGGAGAGGGAGATGGAAATAGTCCACACAGATGGTGCACCTAATACCTCCAGACACAAGCCCTTTTTATTAGTTTTTATATAACACTTTATGGAAAAAGACAGGAAGGTGCCAAAATGCATGTGGATGCCGAGGCAGGTTCACTGAACCACAGAAGGAGCTACTGATAGATGATCTGATATTTACCAGACCATAAAGGCAAATAATCATTCAGAGGACAGGATATTGCAGTATTGACTTCGGCAATTCCCAAACTACAGGAGGCCTGGATGGACCAGGCAGAATTCAAATCTTCATTATAATATAAAAATGATGCCTTTTTGTCCAGGTGAAAGAAAATGTGTTGCTCTAAGAAAATATAGATACACATTATAAACATTTTTCCTCATAAATGTTTACTGTAGATTCACTAAAAAGTAGAAGACCACAGCCAAATAGAGGTTAAAATTGGTGGCAGATGGCATTTCTGTCAAACCCCACTGAACACCCTGGTAAGTATACAGTATGAATGTTCATGTCCAAACCAGGACAACACAATCATATTATTACTCACACCAAGTCTAAATGAATAAATTTGTTGTTTCAGTCAGAGTGGACGAAACTGTTTAACTTTGGATTGGGATGGCCAATAAGGTTTAAACTGATCATATGTAATAATAATAATTAAAAAATAACAACAACAAAACAATAAGGTGCAAACTGATAATTCATTATTTTTCATTATAAATTGTTTCAACTAAAATGTCATCACAGTTTCTTCATCCCTTCTGCAATATTTTCAGTCTGCTTTGTTATTCAACCACCTCTTTAAAGTCTAAACACATTCTAAATTTGTCTTGTAATACCTAAAACCACTATCCATCCAGTCAACACTAAATACCAACCAGGATGTCTGTATATGTGATCATAAAAGGTTAGAATAAGGATCATTTTTCTCTGACTTCTACATTTCTACTGTAGCTGATAAAATGTCACTGCTTCTGCCAACATGCCCTCTTGTCCCTTTTACAGATTACAGTGCTGCACCTGGCTAGTCCTATGTTGTTTGAGCCAGAACAGAACAAACCCAAGGCAGGATCATTACTGGCCTCACAGTATGTTGAGCTCAACTGAGCTTTATAGCCGAGCATTCAAACGGCAAAGTCTAAGACTTAAACTTGTAAACATCCATTCTGATTTCAAATGTCTATTTACCAAAAGGATCTTTACATAAGGCAAAAGATTTAATTCTCAGGTATTATGGCATCAATATAATAAACCAATATAATAAGCAGCCATGGTATAAGTCAGAACAGAAATGCAAAGAACTTCCTTGAATGTTCCACCAATCTAATAACTCCATTTTTTAATGTCTGCTAAGCATCTTGTTACTTGTCTTCAGTGTAGTTTTAATAAGATAACAGGTGGAAGCTCTAAAATATCTTCAGTTTTAAAAGCCAACTATTTCAGTGCTGATCTGAAAACCTCAGCAGAGAAACACCCTCTACTGTTCAGGTAGAAAACTCAAAATTACGCTGAAAGATGCTAAATAAACACTGAAGCATCATACTAGCCAAAATACAGACGCTTGACCAGAAAATAATGCCTTGCATTATATTCAGTGACACGTATTTACAGCAACAGAGCAACTTTCAACTCTTAAGTGGGTTATTTTATTATGGGCTGTTTTTATTTTCAAAATGTTAGAAACTTAACAAGTTTTTCTTATGTCTCTACAATAAACTCAGGCATGCCAGAGTTCATCAGTCACATAAGGGTCCAGTTAAACCAATTTAACCTGCAAACCCACCTACTGGTCATGCTATGTAACTACCAAAGCGAAAAGCATCAAGTAAACTAAAAGTTAACTTGTTTTTGAATAAGCCCACAGAAACCAAGGGAAACCCTGGAAGCAGCACAACTCCTCCTGGGTGTTTACAAAAACTAACACTCAAAACTCAAAAAGATGTTCAGTCCGGCACCATGTGAGCAAGGCTACACATACCTCTTCCCCGTTACATTTCACTTCTCCAAAAGTTCAATGGCTGGATACTGGCATAGATTAATAACCTTTTCTCCCTCATAAGCTTTACAGGACTATTAACAGGTTGAGCTCGTGAACAAAGAACTGGTTCTGTGGGGGTTTCTGCGGCCGAATAAAGCAAAGGTGAAATTATTATGAGCGTGTTTGGGTTCCTGCGGGTCTCTTTAAATGCTAGCACACCTCATTTTCCTGAGGCTGTCTGAACCCCGAGTCCTCTGGAGCACACAATAACCACTTTAAGAACAGCTGAGGCAGCTATACCAACAAGCAAACTGAACAGATTTCAATAAGCTGTTATAAGAAGGGGTGGAGAGGATAAAAACACCTCACATGAATGCTTGTGTAAGGTTAAAATACACAGAGCACATATTCCTGACTTTGAATTTGCATAAAACTAATTTCCAGACATCTCTAAGGTTAGGATTACTCTTCCTCTGTAAAACACAGTGACATCTCAGTGGCTGTATTTTAATCACATTTCATATACTCCTCTTAATTTCCGTCAAATGTGAAGCTACGTATTTATATTTTTTCTGTCCTTGGTATATCCTTGAAAATGGATGGCAGTGAAGATGCTCATAACTGTGTAGCTTTTTTCCCCCCTCTCACAGCCATGTTATTAATTCCAAGGAGTTGCTCACTAAGCAATTAAAAATCCATGAATCTGAATACAAAGCTGAAAAAGGCTATAAAAAAATAAAGAAATATAAAAAAAAGTATTCAGTTCATTAAGAAGAAGAAGAAGAAATGCCTTCTGCCATCTGTGACTGCACACTGAACCTACTGGAATCTCATTTAAACAACTTGCCCAAAACATGAAGAGTACGTTGAATGGGATTTATTTCAAGCCTGCAGCGTGGAAGTTTAAAGCAATGTTGCCGAGCCCTTGTAATGCATATCAACCCATTTTTTGAAGGCTATAATTCTTCCTGCGAATGTCAAGTTTCTTTTTCTATCTAACTTTCTCAGAAGCTAAGTTTATCCCCCATGACGATAACCTCAGTTAGTATACTGCTGTGTGTGTCTGATGCTACGTCACGTTCCTCTGTAGCTCTGGAAAACCAATCGCTCGCAGCTGATTTAAAATTCATCCAGACCGACACACCAGTGAGGAAGCGTTGAAGCAGACATCAGATTTCAAAGTCTGATTTACTAAAACATACTGAAACATACTGATATGTATAACATAAGGTGATGAAATTTGAACTATCCAAACTACTAGTTCAAATTAGGAAAGGCCTAAATGTAACACACGTTTAATTATATGTAAAACTCCCATGTTCCAGCTTTACAGTGACACAGATCACAAGATTAACTGCGTTCACACTAGGCATGTGCACGGTCAACAAGACATTGAAACACTGCTACTCTTGCTAGTAGGCACCAGAAATACTAGTCGGTTAAATCTATTATTGTTGTTTTACTAAGTTACCTGCTGGTTCAAAGATGTTACAACGCCACCTGAGACCAACTAGCGCTGCAGCCCTGACAAATGCCTGAGACCCCCTCGCTCTCTGTGAGGGAACTTGAAATGAAACAGATTGAAAGTAAGAAGATGACAGCTGCGTGAAACACCACAGCTCTGCAGTACATTGATGAAGAAAATGAACTTTTGTATGTTGGCTGTGTGAGAGCAAACTGGCATATAACCACACTGAAGTGATCCAAGTAATTTGTAACCACATTATGCACAGACGTGTGGATGCTAGCCTGCCAGAAAAGGGGCTACTGCTGCTAGCAAACATTTATCAAACTAATCTGACACTGTGTGGCCCCAGCGCTATACACAGCACAAAGTACTACACATTTCACCAACATTCATAACAAGATTTGAATGTTGAGGAATCTGTTAATGGTCTCAAATGGCTCGTAAATTCATACACAGTTATTCTAAGGTCAGTGTTTATCCTTGTCTGTTAGATTGCGCCCAGTGTCTTCTGCCTTTTACACTAGTTAACTAGTCTGATTTTTGACTCGTAAATTAGTCCCCAGGAACATCCTGGGGACCCCCAAAAAGTGCCCAGAAATGAAATATAGGAGTAGAGTCGAGAAGGACTCAGTGACGAGTACAGTAGAAGTATTTGAAGCAAAACATGACTGCCACCTGTGGCGAAGCAAGAATAACTCCAAGCTTCCCACCTCCACATTTCAAAAAAAACAAAAAACAAAAAACTTGATAATACGCAGCACCATTTGAGCCCAGCACTGCCTGTTCTGTTTGTCTGAGTCGTTGGACAACAGCAATTACGTTATTTCAAGCAGGCAGCATTGAAAGAAAGGCTTTCAGAATGAAAATATGAACAGGCACCACAGGGAATAAGGAGGCAAAATGCAACGTTGAAACTGTGGGACAAACTGCTTGGTAACACCCTGCCAAGATTTCAGATAAACTAATGACGTCCGTTACCGGCGTGCAGATGACCTTTTCTATGAAATTGTTCTTCTCACCTGCCCTTTGGCACTCATGCATGTCATAAATATTTTGTGGCTGCAAAATAATATGCATGTGCTACATGATTCATATGTGAATGAGTTATGCCAGCGAAAGACCACTCCAATAGAAGGACAATAACTACTATTAGTTCTTTGGCTACACTGAAAGCACAGTAATGTTTGTGGAACATATGTGTAGCCGAGCTTCTTAGTGGATACACCTGAAGAGCACGTTCTACTTAAGATTATGTTAGTTAACAGGAAAACAAGACTTGAGGATTTATTTCATGGGTTCTGTTTTGTTTTAGCTTTTGAAAACAGCACAGCACTGTGGAACTGTCACTATCTACTGGCTGTTAACTGGATTTTGGTGTCAATTCCTCAGACTGGTCTGATTTTGTGATTGCTAAATAGATCTCCGCAGCATATTCCCACTTCTTACACACTACTTTTATGCAAGGTGTAGCCACTTTGATTGAAACAGTGAAACTGCACCATTGCAGCATGTGCACTGGAAACTGCCTACAACTGTTAGACAGTTGTTCGGTGTAGTGTAATTTTGAAACAGCATGTTAAAAATGAATCTATGTGCATTTTCACTAGCTTGTGTTTTCTGTCCATTTTAGCATGTTATTCAGTAAAGGAGGATCACAGCTGTGCTTGTTGGGTAATTTACCTGGAACTCAGCAGAAGAAATGCTAGTACTCTCATGAGAACAAGCCTGCCATGAGATCTACATACATTTAGTGTTGTATGGTGTCTTTCCATCTTAGTTGGATGAACACTTGTTGGGAAACACTTGGAAAACCACTTGTCATTAACCTGACTAACTCCATCTTCACTTCTGGTGTTGTACTACGTGTTCTACTCCACCCTTCCCACCTCATATGTACACGTACACAGTGAAACCCACAGATTGCAGCCTGGTGACAGAGAGAAATTATGAGAGAACCTGGCGTGACTAGAAATGAATGCAGCAGAGGCACTCACACTGCTCTGAAATGAACACAGCAGTACAAATTAGGTAAATACAAGGTTTAGTTTCTTTTCTATCATTTAAATACTGATTTTAAAAAAGTAAATGTTTCTATGTCAGTGTTCCCGAGTCAGTTGAGATGTCATTTGATAGGTGCACATGAACCTTGTGCAGAGCACTGCATTCCAAAAAGCACAATACTATTAGAGATGCCAAACACTGACCCTGATTTAGGAGGAAGAAAGCGCCTCAGAACGATAGGTGGACAGAACAAATGATAAATGTCAACACTGAAGCCCAAAGTGACCAGTATGTAGCTCACTGCTGACACTAATTTCCAAGCCTGTTTAAGCAGTTACTAAGGCTTTTCAAACAGCCTGTGTGTTCTAGATCATCAAGTTCAACAATGTCTGCCTGCGGGACAAAACAGCAAAACTCAGGCCAAGGTGATAAAATGCCTGCTGTTAAAGAACTAAAACCATTAGACCTAGTGGAGAAACAAAGGGCGAGAGAGCACAGAGCACACTCAGCTGTGCAAAGGAATACGGAACAAAATGAAAGGAGCATTTGTGCTGACGTGTATCACTTGGCAAACAGTAACACACACCCAGAGGCGTCAGACTGTTTGAAAAAACGTGTCAAGACACCTGGTTGAATGACATAAGCTATGTAAAGAACCAAAGATAAACTAAGTACTTACTAATATGTAAGAAAACCAGTTGTTTCTGATCTCCTTATTCACTGTCAAATACACACAGAATATTTTTTTTTTTTTAAATTAAGACACGCTAGCTCTTTCTTTTCTACACTTAATAACACTTCTGTGGGCCCTTACCTGTGTCTGTGCTCATCGTGTCCTCCCTGTCCATGTATGATCACCTGTCCTGAGGCGTGCTTGCCCTCTTTGGGTGTGTCAATATGAGGGATAAGCACATCCTCCAAGCCCAGGTCAAAGCGCTTGTGCTTGGAATTGTCTGGGAGGAAAAAGAAGGCCCCGAAGCATAAGGTGATGAAGGCACTGAGGATGAGGAGGAGGATGAACTTCTCAGAGAGCCTCAACGTGGCCCTATGGTGCGGGAAAGAGGAGGCACCCGGCGACAGAGTGGGTATCCTGCGGCCCGACAGCGGTAGTAGAGCCGGCGTCGTCATCTTTTGACCGTTTGAAATGAACTTTACTAGGGATGGGGTAAGGTGGGTTTCACAGGTGCCACGGGTTGCTGTAGCGGCATGCACCGACTGGTTGACTTTATTATCTCATCCCTGCTTTGGTAGGTCCAGAAACCAAAAAAGGCAGAGATCCCTCAGTAACAGGGTGACTTGTCAGCAGGAACATGGTCATGATGGTTCTGAAAAAAAGTACACAGAGGCATTCAGTTAGAAAAAAACAAACAAAAAAAAAAAAAATCAAATGAGAGCGTATTTAACAGACTAAACACCATTGTAGAAAAACCTTGCCTTTTCCTTTCTTCGTTTTTTACCATTTTTTTTTAGATAGTCAATGCTCTCTATGCACTGGCAGGATAGAAGAGTTGATGTCCTTTATAGTCTTTCCTTCAGTTGTCATTTCTCCACCTTGGCAGCATGTCTTTTGTAACCACTAGTATCCTCTCACCATGCACTCTCCCTGACAGGCTTCTACTGAGCCAAACAGCTCTGAATTACAATCAAAAGCAAAGTGACAGCTCAAGTAAATGGCATGTCATATATCAAGCAAGAGCTGATATATTAGAGTAATAAACAATCCTCTTGGCTTGCTATGGTGATTTTAACAACATGTCATCTGGAAAATAAATACCTCAGGATGTCTCTCGCTCTCTTTCTTTCTCTTTCCACAAACACTCACACAAAAGACTTAATCCTTTGGCCATGAGAAAAATGATAGATTTTCCAAGAGGCTTAAGGTATCAAGAGTTTGTGCAGTATCTGTTCGATCAACTGTCCTTTACGCATACTGGCTTTAGTGCCACTGCAGAGTGAGCACATCTTTCTTTCTACAGTTTTATCTTATTGCAGTGGTGTATTTCTTGCTACCACACATGTATCATGATAAAAAGCACAAAAGTGACCCACAATGCACAGTTGTGTTCCAAACCCTAGCCAAAAAAAGGGAGTAAGCCGCGCTTGCTAAGTACATTGCATGCCTGTTTTCTGTGCTGTATTACATCTGAATATCAACCCACCTATTAAACACCCGTGGCTATACTGGGAAAGATAGAGGTTTTATTCCCTCGTGCCGGCAGATGTGGAAAGAAGACGTGGGGCAAATGTCTGATTCGGCTCAGCAGCTGCTCCAAGTGCGAATGTAAAGGATGGATGTAAATGAAGCAAGTACCCCTTTAAAGACAAACATTGCTAATCGTACTAAAGCCTGCGGGGTTGGAGCTAGACAGTGTTAACAGAGCCCTTTTTTCCTGTACTTTTCCATCATGTTGGTATGGAGCTGCGTCTCCACGCAGAATACCAAGTTCATTCTGTGACAGTGCCAGCCTGTGTGAGGTGATTAGCCAATACAAAACGCTAGCTAACAAGCAAATGCGCTAACTTACCCGGCTAATACTGGCTAGCAATGGAAAGAAAAGAGGAAAATAAAGTTCCTGTCAACGCTCAGGGGGAAACCCACACAATAAATAAAAATACCCCGACATACGCGTTTCGGCCCGTTGACATTTGAGCTATCCCGGAGGTTGTAAAGACAGAGCTTTAAAACCCTCAGCCTGCCCAGGTGCTAGCTATTTGGCTACAAGGCTAGCACTAGCTAGCTGGCTGACTGGCTGCGAATTGACAGAGGCGGTCTCTTGTGTGGAAGCCACTCTGCTGCATCACCACCTTTCTCATATGCTCGTCGAAAATCGATGCCTGTCGGGATTCCCGGTCCACGTTTTGAAAGGAGTCGCTGTAGCAGGTGTCCTCATGTCCACAAATGAAACACCGTGGTGTCGTGCCGTGGCTGAACCGCTGACCGTCAGCTCAGACCCACATAGCGTTACAGCTCCGCGGAGAGGATGTTGATAACCGGTCGCTCTGTTGGACTGCAGCGACGGACTGAGCGCGAGCTGCTGCTGCTGCTCGGCGATTCAGCATCAACTACTCTGCCTACCCGAGTTAGGGACCGTCTGACAATTTCGCTGGGCAGAATTACTGTTCTGTATGTAAAACAAGGCACATCAACAATGGCACACCCCCAGCCTGCTAGAGGGCTAGATTCTTCTTCCCTATGATTCACCTCTGTAAAACTGAAAAACAGCTGCAGCGTGCATAATACTACATTTGTGCAAATTATGGTCCAATCCTTCACCTCAATTATTTTTTTCTAGCATTTGTTTGTTATATGTTACTTAAATTAGGGATGCACCCTTTTCCAGCACAGATGTGACGATCCTATTGCAGTGTTAGATTAATATGCTGTATTCGTCAGACGCAAGAGACGGAGAATCATTTATTTATGTATTAAGGCAAAATCAAAGGTTGATTTAAACACTGTTTTCCTGAGTTAAACAAATAAAATATAACAAATAAGTGTATATAATAAAATATTATAACCCAGCTTATATAGGTGCCAATATTTGGTGATAAATCAACCTATATTTTTTTTTCTTTTAGGCACACAAAACAAATAGATTTCCATAACATTAGTTATGTGTAGTTATTTATGAGTCCTTACTAGGACAAACTTATTTTTTGTATCATCACAACTCATTAATGGTCTGGTTGTTGTATTTGTGGAGTATGTGCCCCCTGATGGACAAACTATGCAATGTCAGCACTTGTAGCATGGTTGAGGGGTGTTTCTCCCAGTGCAAGGATATAAATGTACTGAACTGGTATGTCGTAGTAAAATAACACCTGACAACAGGACCAACATAAATGAAATCAAAATGAGAGAAAGAAGGTATTCACACTTATTCACCTTCTTTACTTTAGTTTCATTTCAGCTGTGTGAGAGTCTTTTCTGAACGCTAATATCATTTACAGTAATGCTGGTTTCTCCTTTCCTTGCTCTGGCTGTGAGTGTGCACATGGAGTGGAGCTCACAGAGAAAAGCAAAATGGATTAATAACTGAGTTCAAGATAACAGCTTATGTTATCCTAATAATGCAATAAAAGTTTCCCAATGTGTGTTAAAGTGAGGGAAAGCATTTTAAGTAGTGTCAGCTTACTTGGGTGCAAGTTCTTATTATTAAAAAACTACCCCAAGTATACCTGGAAAAGCTGATGGAGTAGAAAGCTTGAAATTCCTGCAAAGCTTCCTCTGTGCTTTGTTAGTTCTTAGGCTGGTGGATCATGAAGTAAAAAAATAAATAAAATAAAGATGGACCTTTTTTAGAGATTAGATATTAAGGGGTAGTTGTTTGTTTGTTTTTTAAAGAAATGTATCCGATTTTGGGTCAGTGCTGGGTCGATATCAGATCCAAATAACAGATCAATGCAACCTTAAGTTGTGAGTAAAAAGCTAACAGTTCAAAAATGAATAATTTTACTGCATTGCAGTCTGTTTGGGGTCATTATCATACTGAAAAATGATTATCTTGCCAATCAGATGTTTTTCAGATAAAAAAAACTGATAGTACTCTTCTATATTCATAAATTCATTGTTGTGTAAAAAAAAAAAAAAAAGATTAAAATATGGATTCATCATTGTCACCGATTTTCAGTCCAGTTCTTATGTCATTTGTCATAGCTCAATATATTTGTGATGAACACTGAATGGACTGAAGGAGCAGTTGACTCTCAGGTCCTGTGTCAGGTCTGCCTGGGACTTTCTTCTCATTTCTTAAGGACATGACTTTAAGATACTGTTCATCTGCTGTATCGAAATCAAGCTTTATTAACAGATATAATTCCACGATTACACAGAAAAAGCACAGCATATAAAGGAAAAAGGTGAACATTAACTTCCTTAAAAGTGCTTTAAAAGTACAAATACCTGCAGTTACACACATCTGACTGGCACTCCCCCCTCTTTAAGATGACCACAGGGGGCAGCATAGAGTGGTGTGCAATATGCTTTAAACATGCCACTTTTACTGGAGCAGAAACAGTGCAGTTGTGTTTGCCTGAGCATAGAGCTTACAGCATTGTCTGTATATATCATCATCATCATCATCATTCATTTGATCAGTAATAAAATGACCAAGGTATTTCACCTTTTTATAAACTTCAAAAACATTATTTGACAGTTTAAACACTGGAAAATGTAGCTTTTTTATCCCGCTTGGCTCTACATAGAAAAATAGCACTTTCACCTGCATTGTACTTTATACCACATTGCACACCATATTCAGTGCATATATTAAGGAGCTGCTAGAAACCAGCACTACTTGGACTGAAGACCACCAGGTCATCTGCAACATATAAATTAAATAAATCTGGAGACAAAATCCCACCCTGTCTGACACCATTGCTAACACCAATGGGGCAGGAATACTGCATTCCCATCTAACCTGCATCTTCTGATGAGCATTCCAGTAATGTACCCAGGAAGTCACCGTCGTTTTAATTTAACAAAAAGTTTCCTGTGGTTTACTGGATCAGAAGCATCAATAAAACACATGAAGACTGATTAATTTTTGCCCCATACAAGTTCACCATTTCCTCAAGTGCATATACACATGTCAGTACCATGTTTCGCTTGAAGCCAAACTGATTACCCAGGGAAGAGATATACACACTGACTCTATCCAATAGGATTCTTTCTAGAACCTTAGATGAAATACTGGCTTATAATTATCCAGACAGCTTACTTTTCCAGCTTTGTCCTTAATAACTGGGACAAGCAAAATACACAACATCGAGTCTGGTAATATTACATGGATGATAAAACCAGTGAAACAGAGCACTAAAAGAGGAGCTAGCCTTAAACTAGCATTTTTTAGATGTTCTGCAGTAATATGATCCAAACCACAGCCTTTATTATTAAATAATTTATGAATGGTTTCATATACCTCATGTGTATGTGTATCCTTATAGGTTTATCAGCAATGTCAGAATCATCCACATAAGGTTCACTTTTTATACAAGTGAACAATGTACTGTAATGCTGTCTCCATAATGCTGCTATATTATCTGTCCAAGAAAAACCTTCAGCTGTGCACGGCAGAGTTATTTAACAATTATTAAGAATTTTTACCACTTTCCGAAAATCTGCGACATTATTATTCTCCATTTTCAAATCTGCTTTCACAACTTGCTCGTTTTTAGATGTAAAAACAGTATACTTATATCTGGCATTTGCAAGCCTTTTCTGTTCAAACTCTGGGCCTTTCTTAGGTCTTCCAGCCCAAAGGTTTATAAGCTACATGCGTTTCATCCTGATACATGGCTAAGTGTTCTTCCCAACCAGGCCTGATATTAGGTTTCTTATTATCCTTGCATTGTACATCAAATGGTTTACCACTTTCATACAAAGCAGTCACTGTATCATCATACATGGAACAAAGTTTATGTCTATGCTCAAGATTCTTACATTTGACACCTTTGCACAAAATAGCTTCTTTAGGCAAATAAATGTTGTTTAAATATTTATCTGTATTATTATAATAGGCCAATAAGCCATCTTCACTAAATTCTGACAATTTACACTGGTAGCATTATTAGTTACATGATTATTTCCAATTGTTGCTGGCAGTTGTTACACATTTACAGTAAAAGTAAAAGGTATATTGTCTGACACAGCTACCCCATACTTCATAGTCATGTTTCCTAATGCTGCCCACAGTGTTGGGAAGGTTACTTTTAAAATGTATTCCACTACAGATTACAGAATACATGCCCCAAAATGTATTTTGTAACGTATTCCGTTACGTTACTCAATGAGAGTAACGTATTCTGAATACTTTGGATTACTTAATATATTATCATGCTTTTTACAACTACATGAATGTACTATTGCTGTGTGATTTATTACTATTACTGAAGGTCCGCGGCTCCGAACCATAGTAAAGGGACCTCTGGCTAATATGTCGGTTCCGTAGCCGAAAAATAGCTTTACTTTGTTGTCTGGGTCAAGTTTGAGACAGAGAGAGGCGTTGAAAGGCTGCTCCAACGGAACTTATTGTTTCGGAGGAAAACACGAAAACAGTGTACAGTCGAGTCTTAATAGCGTACTTACAACTGGGCTCGTCAGGCACTCTTCTTGGCTGCAGTGGTTATTATTATATTTACATGCTTCCAGCTCCCGTTTCTGCTCGATGACAACTACTTTTCCACTCTCCTTTTTCTCCCTCCTCGTGCTCACAGACACATAACGGGTATGGTAGTCCATTCTCCCCGCAGCACGGACTACACTGCCCATGAGGCTACATTCTTTAGGGCTATGCCTGTAGCATTCTGCCTATTAGCTCAGCACAACAACAACAACAAAAAGGCGCTCTCTCACCCAGGAAACACACAGTTGCAGAGAGAGCGCGTCACCCTGTAACCATGGCAACCATAACGCTGCCGCCTGGAACAAGAGAACATAGCTGTCAAACAAAACCCAAACAGTCCTGACCCGCGACAATATGAAACAGGAAAATACCACCATGTAATTCATTTATTTCAACAAAGTAACTGTATTCTAAATACCACCTTTTTAAACGGTAACTGTAACGGAATAAAGTTGCTCATATTTTGTATTTTAAATACGTAACGGCGGCAAATGTATTCCGTTACTCCCCAACACTGGCTGCCCAACATCTGTACATATGCAATGATTTAGTCATAATGTAGCATGCCAAGCTTCACTTACATATGTGTAGCTGTCTTGGAGCGATAACTCTTCGCTTGACAGAATAAGATCATTATCTTCCCCAAAACAGATTAAGTGGATAGCAGACCGAGAATTGCTGTGCGAAAGATGAGCATTAAAACCACCCACAACATATATATTATAAGTACTTTTATCTTAAATAAAGGCATTTATACGAGCCATCCTACTAAGATATTCCTAATTTTCAGGAGTTCAATAGGGAGTATAAATTATTTAAGGATAACAAATCTATTGTTATTCTGTGTATATTGTATACCAATACACCAGTGTACATCCAGTCTAACTGGCTTTATCATAGCATGAATTTTTGATTCATTAGATTCAGCAGTAACCTTGAAAGAGCTCAATTTTCTTACAGGTGGCATCAAGTTTCTCTTTAAGATACAGATGATAAAGTGTTTCTACATCTACAAATTTAGGGCAAATTTAGTTGCGAACACACTTACTAGTTTAGTTTTTACAGCTTTTTATGGTACTCATAGCTCCAGTGCCAATGATAGATACAATTCCAGGCCTCTTGTTGCATCCAGTGTTCGCAACATAAACTTAAAACAACCTTCTCCAGCTTCAGGTGAGGCCTGCCCTTCTTCACAGTTTTGATCCATTGTGGGGAACACGTGAAGAGGAAGTCAGACCGACACTTAAGAGCAGTCACACTTGGGTTGACTTCCACAGCGCCAGCCTCAACTTGCTCTCAAACATCCACCTTGACTACACGTTTCAACGCACCCACCTCAGTACACAGCTGGTCCAGTCACCATAGTAAACAACATCCAAACCGGAGTATGTAACAGGCGGCAGATCATCCAGGTGATAAGAGACAAATCTAGGGAAATTATCCCCACATTCATTCAGCACCTTAAGGCAGGGTTTAATATTGTTGACAGCTTTTTGCAGTCTTTATATCCAATGCTCCACTGTGAGGTAGCAGGACACAGCCCAAACAAAATGTTTTTGGTGGCTTCAGTCCCCTCAGAGTCAAATGTGTTCATAGCCAAGAACACAATTTCTTCCTGACTTGAAGTTTTAATTTTTATCACATGGAAATTAAGTAGTTCATCCTCCACAATTACCCTGCCATCAGTCGTCCTTTATCTCTTTGTTTTTATTTGAGACCGTTTACAGGCAGGATCTGCAACACCACCACCTGCTGCACCCAAGTTCACTAAGTTCACTTTATTAGTGAACTATAGTTCACCTATATACAAGTATATCCAATTTGTATATAGTTTGCTAGGCCTGATACTTCTTTTGTCCACAACTTGTCTGGTTTCCTCAAATTTTTTAAAAGTCAAACTACACACCATATCAAGATATGCCAAGTTTGTAGCTAATAGCTCTTTGGGAATCACCTTGTTGGTGCAAAAATACAAAAATGCTACTTTATGCCTGTAAAACTGTTGTCTTTGGCATTTTTTGTAGATTTAACTACAGAAATGGGAACAAATTCTATATTTTGTGACAGCAACAGAGGGCCTAAACATAAAATTTAAATAGTGTTTTCTGCTAAGTTGTCTGCTATGTGTAGACACGTTGGTTTATGTCTTGTGTTAGGTATCTTTTTATGTTTGAATAATTCATAGGTCACTGTTGTTGTTGAGTGTTTTAACAAAAAAAAAACAAAAAAACAAGACGACCTCTGAAAATGATACAGATAAAGGTACAGGGACTAGAGTTAGTTCAAAAGCAGCCAATGTCCAAAGAAAAACTTTGAAAGACATTCAGAAACCCTGGAGAATTATGGCTCAAGTATTTTATAATAAAGTTGGTCAAGGTGGAAGAAATTGAGTACGGTAGCAAGTAAAACCTCAGCACTTAAGCCTAGAGTATAATGTACACTTAGTTACTCTACACTAATTTAAAGTGGCTGTGAAAATTCTGTATCACTATAAAGTATTTAGCAACAATACATTGTTTAAGCACGTCATATTTAAAAACAATGGTTAGATGATGAACTAGCACAGCACCATGCTGACACATAGTTTAGTTTTCTTAAGTTATCTCAATATTAAAACATGTTATTCACGACAGAAAGTCTGCCCGGATTACTTCACAATTACGCTGTGCACAACAAGTCATGTTGCTGATGTTAATCAACTGGAAATTAAATGGAAAAATGGGAATGTTTCATGAGAAGAGCATGTCTTGTTGAGAGAGTTTCCAAAAGAAAGGCACGATCATTCATCCTGAGTCCTAATGTAGACCCCTACTTAGGAAATCTTATTATGTTTTAAATATTGTATGGGACACACAGTTGAGCAAATACAGAGAGACAAAGAATTCATACTCTTAACCATTTATTCTGGAAGGCCACTAGACAGATGAAGGCGGGGTGGCTGTGTCATATCTTACAAATAAGGCTCACATTTAGGAACAACCATGAAAATACTGCAACATTTTCTCTCTATGGTTATTCTGTGAATTGCAGACCGCTTGAGTGAAATGGGACAGAATAAAATAGAGAGGTATTTCTAACTCTCATTAGACTAATAAGCGTTTCTCAGTGCTGGCCTCTTAAAGAGATTTTTATGAAACAACAGGACGCAGGATGTCCTCTGGTGCCATCCTCAATCCCCAGAGCTCCAAAGATGAACAACTTCATTATGCAGAAAATAATGGAAAGAGACCTTAATACGAACATTTATTTAAGACAAGCACAGATTATATTTGTAAAGCAGTTAAGCAAGGGAATATATAGCCAATGTTTGCTTCGGCAAGGGAGAAACATTATCTGAGACCATTGTTTCTCAACAGAAATTTACATAGGGGAAAAAAAAGATGCTGAGAAAGAAAGACCCAACATTAAAAACACTCATAGTTTCTTTCTTTCTTTCTTTCTTTTTTTTTTTTGCTGCAATATATCCTTTAAAAAATATCATATCAGTGCAAGCAGGACAGGGATGTCAAACTCATTTTACATCATGGGCTACATACAGCCCGCTTTGATCTTACCCGGGCCAGACCAGTGAAACTCTCCTTTTCTGTCAGTTTAAAGATGTTTAACTGCACATTTAATCCCTGTCTTAATATAAGAAAAAGAAGGGAAATTCCAACACTACATCTCAGTTTTTATATATTACAAAGGCATACAATTACAGAAAAGGTTTGGTAGCTCATTGCCCAGACTATCCTGTATTTATAAAACAAGATAGTGGAAAACAGGAACATTTTGTCATTTAATTGTTTATCTATTACTTTAGTGTAGTATGGGGGAGGTCTTTATCAATAGGAAAAAATATATAACATGTGAAAGTACAATTAAAAGCTCAAAATTCATCTCTCCCTTCACATTTTCCAAGCCTTCCAGTGGGCCGGATTGGGGTCTGCTGGCTGTGATTCTGGTGATCCTGGTGACTGGGCAATATCAGGCTCTGATCATCATCACTGCTAAAAGTGTTTACATGTGGAGGTCAGTTTCGTCTTCTTTTGTCTTCTGTTGCTGTGAAGGATCACACTATTGTGGTGTCATCTGCACTCAAAAAAAAGGAAATTGGATGGTTGTTACATTTACAAAAGTCTAACTTGTAATTTGGACAAAATAATTTCGTGTTTCTATGGTGGACATAATTAAATCATGTAGGATCTGTATGAAATTCAACAACTTAATTTGTTCTTACCGAGATGACATGATACAATCTAGTAAGAGTGGTTAGTTATCTGGACTCACAAAATTCACAAGCTCACATGAGATTCCAAACCAGGGGCGGATCTAGAGAAATTTTCTTAGGGTAGCATGAGGGTGGCAAGGAAATCAAATGGAGTCGCAAAATCAAAGCCTTTTTTCCCTCCAAACACATATGCAGGTGGTTACCTATAGTTAAAATGATTCAAATGCAGTAAGTATACACGTTTTTCATATCTATAACTTAATTATTTTCTGTAGCCCACATAATTAAACACGTTAGTTACATAAAACATGCGAATTTTGATTTTATGTGGGCTAGCTTGCATAGTGGGCTAAGCCTGTATAATAAATAAGTATGTAGCACAATAAGTATAAAATCCAGAAAGCTACACAACATGGGGCGGTTGCTTTACAAACACAACTTAAGTTTCACACTTTTTTTGTTAGAAAAAAATCTAATTGTTACATGCTTAAATTTACACAAAATATCAGAAATCTGCACTGTCATGAACAAAAATTTAAACCTAATTATTCATGATTTGTTGGGTTAACCCTCTGAGGTTATTGGACATTTTTGACTCCTTTTGATTTTACATTTGTATTTCACCTTCAAATTGTTTTATTTTACATTTTTTCCTGCCTTGCTTGTTTTCATTCTTTTCAGCTCAACCTCACGTGTCTGAATTTAGATGTTTTTTTCATTGACATACTGTATTAATATTACTGATCTGAAATCACACAAAAAAACCCATAAAATCCTAGTAGTATTTTTTTACTGTAAAAATCACAGACATGTTGAGTAAATTATTTTTATAACTTGAAATGCAAATATAAATTGTACATTTTGAAAACTTATGCACACATTTTGTAAACATATACAACTAGTTATCTAAAAAATGCAGCTAATACACCTGCCGTTTTTTAAACTTTGTACAACCATTTAAAAATATTACTATGACTAAAATGAGAGAACAATCAGGTGTCGCAATAAGATGCCCCACAAATTATTTGTGCCAGTATAAAAAAAAATTGTTTGTCCGCTACAAGACAGAGAACACCACCACAGGGATAAACCAATGACTGTCATTGGGATAAACCCTGCAGGCCTGATAACAGGAGGTGTATCACTCCGCTTTTCCGCCTAGAGACAGCGTTTACATGTTTACATCTGCCTTTGTGACATTCGTTAGTGCCCTCACTGACACACAAAACAATGACTACACAACAGACTAACTACACACTCCACGCTAAACGTCACAAATTTCCCACATCTCAAAACTCTCTCTCTCACTCACTCGCTCTCTCTCGCTACCGTCACTCCCAAACTTTCCCCTCTTCATAAACAACCAAATCCCACGTGTTGACTTTTGTTTTAAATTGGTCGAAATGGTACATTTCTCAACCAATAGGAAAGAGGTGGCTTTTTTTTCTTTACTGTTTTCACGCTGTCCTTTGAAAATGCTTTTTTAAAAAACAAACAAACAAACAAACAAACAAAACAAAACAAAAAACCTCGTGAAAATAGTATTTAGAATATCTATCTATCTCTCTCTCTATATAGATATATATATATCATCATAACTCTGGATTTAAAAACTGGTGTATACTTTGAAGTCCGAATTTTCAACACGAGCTGAAAGACTCAGCGTGGCTGCACCTTGTTGCTATGTCAGCTTAAATCAGTCATGTGGTTTGGAGGTGCAGCGTGTCCCGGAGGGTTAACACTCACCTTCATTCCATTTCCAGAGTGTAACAACCAACCACCTGTGTGAAATCTGAAATTCCCATGGTATTGTTCAAAATGTGCTCTGGCACAATCATAAGCATCGGTTGCTACTGAAAACAAAAAATAAAGCCGTTCTGTCGTATGGGCTGAACCATTTCTTAATGGTGGAGGGGGGTAACACTATGCAATATATTCAGTTTAAGAATTTATATTCACTGTTAACTGTAATTAGGCTCAAAATGTTAATCCTATCTTATTTTAATAAACAACACTGTCATATGCAAAACTAGGGTGGCACTTGGGGTGGCAAGAGATCATTTTAGGGTGGCACATGCCACCCCATGGCACCCTTCTTGATCCGCCCCTGTTCCAAACCACAGGAAAATCATTGGAGCTATAAGAGGCAGAGAACCATACACACACCACATGTATGCTATTGCTATTTATTGTGGTTTAACCTCTCTGGGTACTCTGGTTTCTTCCCACAGTTAAAAGTCATGCAGTTATTAAGGCTAGATTAATTGGTGATTCTAAATTGCCCATACATGTGAGTGCAAATGGTTGTTTGTCTCTACATGTTAGCCCTGTGATAGACTGGTGACCTGTCCATGGTCTACTCTCTTACCCTATCACATCTGGGATAGGCCCCTGCAACCCTGATAAAGATAAGTTTTTATGTTAACCAGACTGTAGATTTTGTTGAACATTATGCACTCTAAGAAATGACACACTGATGTTGGTAGCATTATGTAAATGTTTCATGTTAAAACTAATGCCACCAATTGATTTTTAACTTTAAACACAAGTATGTTGTTTTGAATTTAATTAACAACATAATATTTCAATACAACAAAATGCAGTAAATTAAATCCAGCGTAAAAAGTTCATTTAAAATGAAGAGCACTTTAATTTAAAGAGGATTGTCCTAATAGGCTCTCCATACTTCTGAGTTTGCACATGTGCAGTGTGGAAGTTTGATCATCCCCCATTTTCAACTGATGCTTGCATATGCTTAGTATCCTGGATAGAATCCATCGCCATCTGAGGATTATTTGGTAAGTACAACAATTTAAGGATGACAAATTTGATTAATGTATAATAACTGATAAACATCTGACACTTTCGGGAATACTTTTGCATTTTTTTTAAAGAAATGATGCCTGGTAAATTTTTTAACACTCTAGCTTGTATTCCTCTCTCACGTGTTAGAAGTATGAAGACATTTAACAAATATTGTTGAACCTACTTCGGTGTAATTTTCCAAAATCTTTTGCGATTCCTGTTAAGTTGAGACTTGCCTACTAAGACTGACAGTTTTAAAATTACTCCCAACATCTACCGCACCTGCTCCCTGACATCAGTAATGACCACCGGGAGCACCAGCGATCCTGTAGTTTGAAGAATGAAATGAATGTGTAGTGTATTTTAGAAATGTGCATCAATTAAGTTGCTACATTGTTTAAAAGAATTCGACTCCATGTTGATTTCTGGTTTAGTGTCAAACGCAGGAATTTAAGCGCTTAACACTTTGATTTGTAAAGTATAAGACATGCGTTCATCTGTTGTCATTGAAGTGCAGAATAATGTGTAGTACTGTTATATATAATGCATTTAACTCCTTGTATCAGTTTCCATTGGTTATCATCGCTACCGAAGACAGGAAATCATCAAAGACATGCCATTCATTGCAGAGGTCAAATACAGACGGCCTGCCCTGTTTTCAGAGACTGAGGTAATTCTTACTAACTTTGTTATTGCAAGTCATTTTCATAAGAACTTGTATTTGAAGAAGAACAAAGTACTGTAAATTGTTAATTTTAAAAGAAACAAAATGTTTGACTGAAAGTTGTAACATTCTTGCATGTGGCCTCTAATAAAATTAATAGAGAATACTCTCTAGTTTCAGGTTGTTGCAGAGTTCACTCGCATCACCATGGTCCCTTTGTTGTCGACTTTCATGGCCAAGCTGGACCACTACGCTGACCACCTTCTTGGAGTGTTCAAAAAGAAGGGGGGAACAGCTAAACGCAATATCAACTTAATCATGGCAGCCATGGATGGGGTATGTATTTTAGTTGACCTTGATTGAGCTCTGAAATTATTTGAATGCTTCTTCAACTTCTGTGTCTGTCATTAATCAGAATTTTTTTTCAACTGAATATGTGTATATTTGAATATTTTGTAGATACATGTGAATCAGTGACATGCAGTCAAGTGAGGCACCTTAATGAGAAGTAAAAAACTAACAAAAGAGAAATTTAATTTGTACACTAGATTTTAAATTTGCTTTGTGTGATTTCAATATTTTTATGGTCAAAATTGCTGTCATTACGGATTTTCTGTTCAAATACAAGGTAAAACGCTGAGAGGAGGTGATGATGCTGTGTCTCACCGCGGACACACACATGCGCAATCCCACTGCTGTTTCTCTAAATTGCCAACGTACATGTTTGATTACACATGCAATACAGATGATGACTTGATGTAGACTACCGCATTTATTTGACGAATGTGTGTTACATGTTTAATGTTATTGGTCATAAATGTGCTGCAAAAATGCATGGAGTGAGGCTGATGGAGGGCAGTGCTGAACCCTAAAGGCAACATGTATAAGAGGTACACGTATATGGATTCACAGTGTAATCACATTACACTGAGAGCGCCATTGACACAGTGGATAAAGCAGCGCACTTAGGGAACATCAGTAAATTTCACAAAGGACAAATTGAAACCAAATCAGTCCTAAGCAATGAGACGCACCAATTTTATTTCAATGCATCTCCTATTTATAAATTAATAAATTGATGTAAAATTAATGATTTTTCTATAATTGCTTCCAGGTCATTTGACCAATTTATTTACTACACACAAAAAATGAGACACACCAAACCTAAATAAATTTTAATGCATCTTCTGTAGGGCTGGGCACTTCTTGCATCGCTTATCAATATTGTGATAACACACGTCCTATGTGATTAAAATGATAGACTGCTTTCAAACCTCTAAAAAAATATGATAATTTAGTTGAAACTATTTCCATTAATGTCAAACTTATCATCAATTCAACAAGATAAATAACTGCTGGTTTGTCTAAATAGCACATTTGCTAAGTTTAATTTGCAGTATTTGTATTTGTGAGGCTGCATTGATAGATTTATAGGCAAAAATACTATTATGATCTTTTATTGTAACTCTTATTGTTAAGAAGCTTGGAAAGAAAAGCGTCTGGACTTCTTTAAGTTGCTTGAAGACGTTTCATCTCTCATCCGAGAAGCTTCTTCACTTTTCTTTCCAAGCTCCTTAGACTACGATGACCTGGATGACTGAGAACCTTCACAGACTTATTGTTATCGCAAAAAATACCACAAAATGTCGTGATAGGATTTTAAGTCCATATTGCCCAGTTCTAATCTTCTATTTAATTTTAATATTTTTAGGGGCACAATTATTAAATATATTGTTGAACAATCTAGAATTGATTAAAGCAAAAATGAAAGCTTTCACGTAATGTCAAAATTGAAAAGCTTCGATTTTTGGGTTCATATATTTGTTGATCTGACTCAGAGGAGTCAGTGCCTTACCAATCGTGAACCTCACTGCACGTCACTGATGTGAGTTATGAAACATTGCTTAATCATTTACCTGGATTATGTGTTAATATTTTTGACTTTGTTTTGTAAAGAGGTTGAAAGGAATCAAAATAGGAAACTTCTCTCATATTGAGTTCTTATCTCCACCAGAATCCCAGCGTTGATGTTCGACGGGAATGCATTCTGAAAGCTGTCTGTGTCTACTTAAATGAAAAGCCAGATGACCTGTTCAAGGAAGTTAAAAAAGGAAAACGATCAGTTATTTCCCTTTTTTTAATTTGGGATTGGAAATGGAAGGTGGACTTACTTGTCCATATGTATACGTATGCAATTAACTTATCTTTTTCTTTTATTTTTATTTAAAGGATGTGGATCTTGATGCAAGCAGAGAAACGGAGCAGCTGACTTTGGGAGTCTATGTTGTCAGACATGAAGGAGCAAACTCTGCAGATACACCTGAGGACATTGGTGTCATCATAGGATGCACTGTGCTGCAAGCTCTTAGTGATGTGGCAAAGGGTTGTGCCCTCCTGCTTGGACTAATCTACAGTCTAAATCTGAGCTACCCAAAGCACCTGAAATACACATTTGAATTTCTTCAGAAGGTGCTGATGGAGTTGGATGGGAACAACCTATCCATGAAGGTGCAGGTTCTGAAAAACAAACTGCTTGAGTGAAACAGCCTGCACTGAACTATAGAGGACACTGAACTTTAAGGTTCTCGAACCCTTCTCCTTGCACTTCATAAACTGTTCAGTTTGAATTGCCACAAGGCCTTTCACTTTTCTGCGTTCTTTGTTCTTGAACCTTTACCAACATCCAGCTACACTGAAAAAGACTGCTCCTAACTTTGGACTTCAGTTTAAGTTTTGAAGCAAAAGTTATTTTTCTAAATATGGACAAAAATGACGCTAAAGTATTTTCTACCTGCTGTATTGTGGGCTTTTCATTGTAGCCCAATCAAGTTTAAACTAAGTCATGTTAATGTTAAAAATGTTGGAATCACAACACTTTCCAGTTTTAATCATTTCAGTTTAACATGACATTCTGTATCTTGTCTTCCTGCACTTAAAATGCACTTGAATATATGTAAAGATTGTTTAGGAAAAAAGATCTAGAAGCATTTTAATTGCTCAAAGTGTGCTTCAACAAGTATTACACAAAGTGTTATTAAAGTTAGGTTAACTGAATAAACTTGTTCGATTTTTTTAATTTACAAACTTAAATAGAGTAAGTTGCAATTCTGTTAAAGTGATTTAATCCTATAGTTTCAGTAGAGCATGTTTTGGGTGAGTAGATTTATCAGATTTACTTAAAATTTCTTGTTCAAATTAAATATATCATACATTTTATATTTCACTAACCCAGTTGTGTGGAACCGGTTGACATAACTGGGTGGAGTAAATACAACATGTTATTTCTCAAAGTAAGTAGAGCTTGTTTTGGTTGAGTAGGTTTTATTTAGTCTTCTCAATTTAAATCAACAAGGTTAGTTAGATCAACATTATGATATTCAGCTAATACAACATGATTCTTTTGATTTGCATTTAATTATCCAAATGTTATCATATTTACTTAAAATTTCTTGTTCAAATTAAATGTATCATACATTTTATATTTCACTAACCCAGTTGTGTGGAACCGGTTGACATAACTGGGTGGAGTAAATACAACATTTTATTTCTTAGAGTGTGTAATGCGAAGACAACATGAAGTATTTAAGTGACCAAGTAGTAATGTGGTAAAAGTTATTGAATAGTGTTGGAATAAAGTGAGAAAATTGTGAAGGATTAAAATATTCCAAGAGCTCAACTTACTTCATCTAAACATGTTTCAATCACACTTTATCAACACAAAATGCACCAGTTTATTGAATACGAATAAGTTGTGTTGATTTAACCCAGTTGTTTAAGTTGCTGCCAAAGCAAAACATTTGTGTGCATCTAATGTCCACTATCAAATTAAGTAAATCCGACATGTTCTTTTTTTCAGTGTGGGTCATTTTAGCTCAGGGGCTTTAAAACATGAAACCTGTGTGAAGACGTCAGAGAGACTCCAATGAAAGGATGCCACCAAGCTGAGACTAGTTTGCCTCCATACACCGCACACCTTACGTCACAAATGGTTGTTTTTAATGGTTATTTTTTCAATTTTTAAACATTTTTTCCTGTCAGGCAGTACAGGACTCAACAACCTCAAAATAACTGGATATCACTGGCCTTCTGTGGTCTCTGCATACACCCTCTTCCTTTGAAGACAGTGATTAAGGAAATTACATTTAGGGGAACACATGCATAAACTGTATCCAACATCAGTAGTGACAGAAATTTGAACCATACAGTTTCTTGGCATAAATATGCAAAAAAAAGAAGAAAAAGAAAGATGCAGCAGCAGCTCTATTCACTGCCCTTCCTGAAACTGTATATTTACATATGGCCAGTGCACAAAACTGAACAATCTGAATAAAAATGCAGCATTGTCTGTGTTGCCCGGAACGACACAATTTATCCATATTAGTCCCTCCGGTGTGTTCGGAACGTCTTTCCTATTTTGGCCACCAACAATGAGTGATCTGTCTTCTTTTTCAAAGGAGGGACACCACTGAATATGAGACAGGTGTCACTTTGCTTTCAGGAGCGTTTCTTGCACTCTCAGAGCAGTTTTCCCCTCACCCCGGCCAAGAGCATGCTCCCCGCCAAGAGCTCGCTGAGCTTTCTCCACAAGTGAAGGGTGTAATTTGTTAGGGAACCTCAGCGATGACACTTCTCCTGCTGCTCAATAGCTGGCTTTGCTGTGGTGTGACTTGGGCGGGGGCCATAAACCTGGCTGAACCGCAAACTCTCACAAGACGAGCCACCGGCTAAAGGTGACCATGATTTGCTCTATTGTGGCATGCATTGGGTCATCAAACTCTGGTCTCTCGCTCTGGTGGAACAAAAGTAAAGTACAAGGTGACCACATAAATATACAACCCACCATTTCAACATAAGTGCACATTACCCAGAATTGGATGATGGAAAGCAATAAGTAGGTCTGCTGAGCTTGAACAGTGGCTGTGCAGTACTGTAGCACGAGTGTGATCATCTCTGTAAAGATTTCAGGGGGACTCTTTCTCTTGTACAACTGCGTCTAGAGTGAAAACAGTTCACAGTGAGGTCTGTGGATTATCTACAGTGCCTGAGGCATTGTTTCTAGAAAGAGTTTTTGTGTTTCAGTAAGACTACCGCTTCATTCAGACCAAAATATCTCAAAGAAGGCATTAATCTTGTGCACACACTCATGGATAAAAATCCCCTTACTTTTCCTTTTGCTTCCCTGTGAACTTGACAGAAACTGAGCGTGGCATTAGTTCAACCAGGCTTCAGAGTCAGCTCAGCTGCAAATGAGCAGATGAAATCCAACCCACACCAGCTCATATCCTTTTTATACACTATATTGCCAAAAGCATTTACTCACCTGTCTAAATCTTTGAATTCTGATGTTGCATGCAGGCTGCTTCTACAAACGTTTGTGAAAGAATGAGTCGCTTTCAGGAGATCAGTGAATTCCAGCATGGTACCGTGACAGGATGCAAGCTGTACAACAAGTCCAGTTATGAAATTTCCTCACAACTAAATATTCCACATTCAATTGTTAGTGCTTTTATAACAAAGTGGAAGTGAATGGAAGCAACGGTGACTCAGAAGTGGTAGACCACATAAAATCATAGAGCAGGGTGGATTCTGAGATGCATATTGAACAGAGTCAATTGCTACAGACCTCCAAACTTTATGTGGCCTTCAGATTAGCTCAAGAACAGTGCATAGAGAGCTTCATGGAATGGGTTTCCATGGCTGAGCAGTTGCATCCAAGCCTTACAACACCAAGCACAATGCAAGGTGTTGGATGTAGTGGTGTAAAACATGCTGCCACTGGACTCTAGAGCAGTTGAGACGTGCTCGAATCACAGTTTTCTGTCTGACAATCCGATATATGAGTTTGAGATTGCTGGTTTCCAGGAGAACGGTACTTGTCTGACTGCATTGTGCCAAGTGCCAAGTTTGTTGAAGGGAGGATTATGGTGTGGGGTTGTTTTTCAGGAGTTGGGCTTGATCCCTTAGTGTCAGTGAAAGGAAATCTTAATGCTTCAGCATACAATTTTGGAGACAAGACATATTGGACAATTCCATGCTCCAAATTTGATTTGCACAGTTTGGGAATGGTTCTTTGGTGTTGCAACATGACTGTGCACCACCAAAGCAAGGGCCATAAAGACTTGGATGAGCGAGTTTGGTGCTGAAGAACTTGACATCTTGGCATGTACAGAGTCCTGACCTCAACCCGACAGAACACCTTTGGGACGAATTAGAGCAGACATTGCGAACCAGGCCTTCTCATCCAACATCAGTGTTTGTCCTCACAAATATGCTAGAATGGTCCCAAAATTCCCGTAAACACACTCCTAAACTTTGTGGAAAGCCTTGACCAGAAGAGTTGAAGGTGATATTGCTGTATATATCACTCAAGTTCATATGTGTGTAAAGGCAGATGAGCAAATACTTCTGGCAATGTTATACAACCAGCTTGCTATCTCATATTGGGCATGCTCTTTAGGTTGCTTGGGCCTAAAAACAATTGTTGTGCATCTGCAAGCATCTTTGTAACCCACATCCACCCCAGTATCTCCTTCCTGTGCTTTTTCGGACTTTATCAGTTTCTTTCTTTTCTTGCTCGGGTCTTGCTGCTGATCTTCCCATCTTTCATAGCTGTCCATGTAAGGACACAAAGGATGTGGAGCTCTGTTCTCTCCTCCATATGATTCCATGCATTGTTGTGAAAGGATAGAGATGTGCCAGAACAGAGCCCATGCCAGTGAATGTCTGCAGATGGAAGTATTGATCTTTTGATCAATATGTGGTCCTGACTGAATTTTGTTTTGAAATGAAATTACTAACCCTAGTATGGCTTGCCATGGCTTTTTTTGTAGGTGTCCATGCTCAGGTGTCTTATTATATGTAAACACATTATATTGATTAGCAGAAAGATGATACCTTGAATCCAGGTGCAGACCTATCTGATTTCCTCAGATTTGCTTGTGATGGCAGAGCAATTTGTCCTTTTAAACTTGAGTAAATTGAACTTTTAGGTGTTAAGATAATATAATAATACTTCTGATTTATAACACAGTATCGATCGCATCAGTAGACACACACTTCAAATACTCCACAGCCATTGTCTTCACCAAGGCTTTGTTTGAAAAGAAGAACTGTATTTCTTATGTGTCACCCTGAGGCCACTCCCTGCTGCATTAGAGCTTAGCAGGCAGTTAGTCTGAGCTTTGGCAGCACCAGCTTATATGCCAAAGTGAGATCCTCTGTGACAGGCAATCTATCCACGTATAGAGTCCAGCCATAAAGACAGTCTCAGTGTTTTGCTGAGTGTGGAGACAGCAAGCAGCCGAGTCCGTCAGCTGGTCCTTGAGCTGCCACCAGTGGCCTCACTCCCCACAGCAGCAACAACGGGGCCACTCTGATTTACAGGACACCCCTCAGTGAGTGAATTAGTGGCAGTGGTGTGGTGTGCAGTGCCGTAATCGCTGCGAAGGCCTCCCGTAGGAGAGAGGCATCCCTATGAGTCATCCTTTCTCCTGGTTAAATTTGATGCCAGGGCTGGTGTGAGAGCACAGAGACACACTCACAAAAAAAAAGAGCTGAGCAGACACAAAAAGGCTGACAGTTTCCAAATCACAGCCAAGTTCCAGAGATGGAGGGTGTGTAGAGAAGGTATGGTGTCCTTTGCTTCAATGCATCTTTGATTATCATTGTCATGGGGATGGATTGCTGGACTGGGGAGGATTTATCACACATTTCACACCCACAAAGAACAATGCTGCAAAGGCGAAATGCTCATTCTATCCGCTTTGTGTAAAGGAGGCGGAATAAGTAGCAAAACAACACAAAGGGGACACAAATGTTTACAGGAGGTCTTGGCAAAGCATGAGATGTTGTATTCCAGCTTGTAAATATGCACCAAAGCTTCCTGCCCTTCAGCTCCTCGCTTGACAAGCTGAAAGGGCGAATTATGACAGTTTCACCCCTGTGAATAATGTGCTGCACCACAGAACCTGCCTGTCAGTGCTCAGGCAAGGTCAGCAACAACCACTGACTCTGGTGGACAGTGGCATGTGCGTGCATGTCTGTAGAGGAATTGTGTGTCTAAAGTGCTAATCCCATGCTCCGGTGGCGACAACTGCATATATTGCTGAGAAGAGACTCCACTTCACATATGATATTTGACATTCCAGTTAATGGTGCGACGCAGTGCCTTCCCACACTGCTAACAGAAGTGATGCTGAGACACTGGAGGGAGTTTGGCATAGACAGAGCTCTGTTCACATGACTCTGTAGAGCACATCTTCTTTATGTAGTGCTGTATGGATACTTAAATATCTACCAAATAAAAGCGGGATAATTCTCCAAAGCAACTTCTCTATATGTAGTGGTCATAGCGTTTATGTTCTGAATTGTACGCAAATCTTTCTTTAAAAATGTTTCAAAATTTGCTTTAAAGTCAAGTTTTAAAAGATTTTCACTCACTGGGACCACATTGGCAGGTGGAAAAAGCCTGAATTGAGGTTGTGGATTAAGGGAAAGCCTTAGCTGGCACTGGCATTCTCTGCTGGAACATGGAGATCCCAAAGGAAGGCATCCTATAGAAGCAGTGATGATTGAGCGTTATAAAGGTTTTGAAGACTGTTATATATAACTGGTAGGGTTGCAATGACCAGCGGCCCATGACCTTGACAGTCAGCGAATGTGAAGTATGTGTGAGGACCTGGTAGCAACATAGCCGGTCTTTGTGATAAGCAGAGGGTCTGAAGATGAGGGGTGCTGGGATTTTCTAAGGTTGAGGTAATGGGCTAATAATTCATAGGGGCTTAGGGATGAGGTTAGTTTTAAATAAAATAACAAAAGGGGGCTGCCTGATTGGTTGGCTTTACTTCATTTTAAAGAGAAGGTAAGGTATTCTTTGGAGACTGAGTGAAGGTTCCTGTTGCAGAGATAAAGATTTATTCTGAATTTGACTGTGGAAGAGTTAAACTCTGAGCAGTGCAGGAATCCGAAGAAGAAACATGGACTTGGACCTCGAGTGTGCCAGGTTGTCAAAAGCATTGAAATGGAGTGTAAAAAAAGAGCAGGAGAACAGATCCCGAACTAAAGGGTAGATGGCGTGGGGATGGCAAAGGTGTCTGCCGTTGGAGTCATTTGATGAATATTGAGAGCTGGCATAATGTAGTGACCGATGTGCGTATGATACAAAGCTCGACATTGAACTGATGGTTGGGAAGAGTAGATTCAAGTGGTTAAAGTGGTAGTGGAATCAACAAAATGCATTCCAAGCAGTCCAGGGATGGCGAGGCTATTTTCAGGAGCTCTGATTGGTCACTGAGCAGTGATTTCATAACTGATGATTTCACAACGGTTACGATGGCAGTGTACCCTGGTAAGAACTGAACCATCTTCCCTGGTACAAGAAAACCAGGGTTAACCTTAAAAGTTACCTGGATACAATCCTGCCTCTGATAATTCTCAAAGTTTTACAAAACAACCCCTAAAAATCTATCAAAGGTAGAACTGAATGAATCTAAAGCTTGGTTTATGCTTGCCTTTGCCCTTGCCTTCCCTCACAAAAAAAAGCTGGAAATGCACAGGAGGTACTGAACAGTTACAATAGTTGTGAGCTGTGTCTGTCGTGGTCCTGGGTCCGTGGCCCATTGTTTTTGTATTTGGACAGTTTCATTCTGGTTTAAGTAATATTTAAAGTTGAGTTGTTTTCTGCTTGTGTTATATTTGCAATTTCTAGTCTTTAGGTTTCTGTTACTGTGCCTCCCCCATGTTCCATGTTGCTCGTTTAGTCACCCTTGACTTCATGTTAGTTTATCTGCAGTGTTCGTGTACTGTGTTCCCGCGTCAAGCCCGTGTGTCTGCGTCTCAGTGTGTTTCCTGTTTTATTTTGACAGTCTCTCATCCTGTGTTCATTGGGTCCAGTTTCATTTCCTCCCATCATGTTATGTTTGATTAGTTCCACCTGTGTACTTTCCTGTTTCCCATTCTCTTGTTATCCTCTGTGTATTTAAGTCCTCAGTCCCCCCTCTGCTCGTTGTTGCGTCATCCACGTTGCTATGCGTTTCCCTGTGCTCCTCGTTTTCCCTTGTAAAATTCCTTGTCTGCTCCCAGTTCCTAGTTTCCAATTTCCATTGTTAGGTTTATGTTTTCTTGTGTGTTTGAGTATTTTGTGAATAAAAGCTGCCTCCTTTAGTTAATTCATTGTCTCAGAGTCCTGTGTTTGGGTCCAACCACTGCCTGCCACACAGGGAATCCGTGACAGCGTACATTTTCAGGGAGAAGCACATCATTACATGTTGTAGGGTTTCAGAGAGGTTTGCGGTTACAGAAATCCTCAGATACACCACACTTTGGCGTCATCTTGGCTTGTCATGCACCTTTCGATTTGTATAACCTGTCACACAGGCCATTTCTATCACATATCCGTGCATGAGCTCAGAGTAAAAAGAAGGAGATATTGTAATACATTGAAAAAGTGAGACTTTAGGAAAAAAACTTTGGAGAAAAGTGGAAAATAAAACAGCTCAGTGATTTCCTTACTTCCTCTTTCTTCTTTGACTTCTCCAGCAAAAATAATATGGAGGGTTTGTTTCTGACTGGCTAAACCTATCATTCAGGAGAAGACTGCAGCGAGTCCAGCATACTCTTAAGCATCAGTTTAAACAAACAGTGACAGGGCTCATTAGAGTGGAGAAGGAAGATAAAGCAGGGTATTCCTTTCATGTGAGTGACTCATGTGAGTCACTAGCCAATAAGTGTTTAGCATTGCTCAGTCCGATCTGGCCCACAGATGACATCTGATGCTACACAGACCATCATTTGAGTTCATCCATATAAAATATATGGTAATTCATGAAAATGACCAAGTGTTTGTTCATAATTAACATGTGTGAATGCTAATATGTTGATTCATTTACGCATTTTTGCACTCTAATGGTAAATGCTATTTTGATGAATGTAAATCATTCTGTCTGATTCCATATGTATCACGTAATACAGTGTGTTTCATCAGAGACCTATGCAGTGATGCGTATCAGACAATTAGCAAGATGTAGGCTAATTAAAAACCGATAGAGCATGTGGATTGCTTTAAGTAGTTAATCTTTTTAATTGTAACCTCAGAGCACAGCAGATTGATGCATAAAGATGGAAAACACTGTCAACAGTTTAGCAGGAAGTTTTACGCTCACTTAAACACGCCTGTGTATCGTGCTTAAAATCAGTACTAGAATACTTAATCTTCACCAAAACTTCATAACAGACATTATTATTTGAATATTTCAAGTAGGTTTTTCATTTTGCTGTTGATAGCAGTCATGTTTTACAATAGAACTCACACAGAAACTCAGGTGAGTGTGGAGGTGAGCATGAAAACCAGAAGATGGAGATGCAGCGTAGAAAATATTCAGTATATTTTGTATGTGAAAAGCAAGAATGGCAGAATTCAGGGAGCTCAGAAACAGTGACAGCACTGTATCCTCATATTCACTGCTGCCAAACAGGCTTCAGTCTGGCTGACAACAGAGTTCACATACTGTATATTAAGTAGCAGACTGAATGACCTCACAGGTTGAGCGAGGGCAATTTTCAAAAAGTTGTTCATTTGATTTTAAGGCTGCATGTTGAAGTATTTTGTCCCTTAATCTCTTTTTAAATGAATCCTACAGAAGCAAACAATAATCCATGACACTGTTTTGCCATACTGGTATGGAAAGGCTATTTATCCTTCGATTGAGCAACGCCAATATCCTCTTTTTCCTGTTTATTTCCAACCTATTTTCTATTTATCTGCAGTGTATTGATAAAT
This sequence comes from Pelmatolapia mariae, assembly GCF_036321145.2. NCBI lineage: Eukaryota > Metazoa > Chordata > Actinopteri > Cichliformes > Cichlidae > Pelmatolapia > Pelmatolapia mariae. Next base: position 28,191,512 of record NC_086241.1, read on the forward strand.
CCAAATTAATATACATCTGCTCCTCAACACACCAAAAAACATCACTATGGGTTTCGATTTTCGGCCCTATTAATCTAATCCCGGTCTGTTGTTTATCTTTGATTCTAAATCCTTTTCTCCTATTCCGAATGGGCGTGATCAATCATTTCTGTTGCTCCGGAGTTCTATTGGAAAACAATACGTATCCATTTGGACACACATCCTCTTCTATAATATCACCTCTCAGTATCTTTAAAACAGGGGACCTTATTTGAGATAAGGTTGCTGTCTTGTCAGTGACATACGGCTTTACAGGCCAGCAAAGTTAGAATGACAAATTACGTTTGATTTCATTAGACTGAGTGCCTTTTGTGTTTACTTGCACTTTCTGGAGTTTTTAAGCCAGCAAGTTTGTCTTGTATTCAGTCCAATTAACCCTACAAGATTACAATATTCTTGCCAGCTGTAAATTTTAATTCATTTACATAAAACTGTAGAGCGAAAGCTTCTTTTATTGTAAGAAGATGTACACTGTTTTTTAGTTTGCATCAGGGGTGTATCTACAGAGGGGAGGGGGGGACAACTGCCCCCCTGCTGTAAAGCCTTGCCCCCTTAGCTACCCCCCATCTTTTATGTCCTTAAAATACTTGTAAAAACTAATTGCTTGCTGTTTTTATACTTTAAAGCTTGTAATAAATCACCTCCGCTTAACCATGGCGAGATGATCATCTGAGCAATCCAACTATCTTTAGCATAAAAAAGCAGCGTGCAAAAGCAATAGATTTTAATGTCTTTGTGAGACGTTATGCTGCCCAGCACATCAACCGTTACCTTAAGCCTAAACCTCCAAAAGTTGATTCTGTTCATCTGGACGTAGCGTTTTGTGGGAGAAACATTTCGTCACTCATCCAAGTGACTTCTTCAGCCTCAGCTGACTGCAGGTTTCTCCAATCTTATAAACAGTACATTGCATAATGACTGAAACCAGGCCAGTGAAGGAACACTGGGCCTAAACGTGATGGCTGAAATCAGTCCTGTGCAGTTATTTAAGCTCTTTTTCTGTATTTTTGTTCTATATTTATTTATTTCTGTATTTATTTTGGGGGACTTTTTTTCTCATTTATTCCTAAAAATTTCCGTGTTTTTGTAGAAGAGACAATGATACAATAAACAGTTTTGTGTTTTTGTGGATATTTTGTTGACTCTATTTACACATACTTCACTGAAGAGGTGTGTGTGCCACCCTGCCTAGACATCTTGCCCTTCTTTTGCCCCCCCATGTATAATTTTCTAGATCTGCCACTGGTTTGCAGCTCCAAGCTAAGAGCCTTCCACGCAGCTGCAGTAGCACTGGTTTGTGTGTGGTAGCCTTTTGTTGCTTTTCAACATTGGAGACACTTTATTTTATAGTTATGCTGAGGATTCTTTTTGTTACTGTTCAGAGCCTTCGTGTTTTATCTCCTATTTATATTTCTGATCTTTTCACCTCATGTTCTTCACCAAGACTGCTGTGGTCAGGCAACCAAACGCTGTTAATAGTTTCACAGCCGAGGCTCAAGAGAAAGGTGGATGGTGACTGTTTTATTTCCAACAGCTGAAACTAGGTCAGTGCCACAGAGGTGGGAAAAAGCTTTTTAAAACCTATCTATACTTACTGGAGTATCTTTTTACTCTTTTGCTTTTTTTCCTGTAACTTCTTCATTTTGGTTTCTAGTTTTTGACATTTCTGAACGATCATTTTACTGGAGTTTATGATACAGCATTTTCATGTGTCCTTGCACAGCACCTTGGACCTACATGGTCTTGATAGTTGATCTTAAACTTTGCCTTTGCAGTTTAAGTCAATCAGTGAGTTTGTAAGACGCAAAGTCCAAAAGAGATGTAAAATTATTTTTTACTGGTTATTCATTTTTAGCATACAGATTTTCTTCATACATGTATTACAGCCTTCAAATGTCAAATGAACTAGTTGATCAGAATTTACAACCATGACCAAGGAATCATTTTTCTTATTTAGGATTGACTTGCTTCAATACAGACAGTAAACAGTAGGAATGATCAGGATGAACAGGATCAGAAATGAGTGTATCAGAGTGACTGTGTAGGTTCTCAGTCATCCAGGTTGTGGTAGTCTCTAGAGCTTGGAAAAAAAACTACTTTAGGTTTGCGAAGATGTTTCAGCTTACACCCAAGAGGCTTGTTCAGTTCTAAAAACAAATGGTAGAGAGGCCCAGATATTTAAACCCTAGCGGGGGTTTGGACAAGGTGTGATAAAAGGCACGGGTCATTACCATCACCAGGGATTCAAGGTGGCTGGTGGTGGTTGAGCTCACCTAAGGGAAAGGTTTGAGAGGGGAGGTTGAAGCACTCAGGAAGGGACCTCAAGACTGCACTGTAGGTGGCTAATAGTTTGTATAGTTAAGCCACCACCTCTGTTCATTGAGGGTCCTTCACAGTGGACAATGGACTTCCCTTTTATTAAACCATCTGTGTTTTTGGTCCAAAATGTGAATATTGGCATCCTTAAATCAGTGAACTGTGTCGTTTAGGTGCAGATGTACAGCTTGTTTGTTGAAGTTGGAAGTTGACGTTGTCCCATAGAAGACAACAGAAAAGAGTGTTTATGGAGTGGAGTGGAGTTTGGTTTCTCCAGTGTAAAGGTATGAGCACTCCTCACTGCACTGCCTAGCATACGCTATGCTGCTTTGCTTGTGTTTGGAAATTTTGTTCCTGGGATGAACTAGTTTTTGTTTAAGGGTGTGGTTGGTTCTGAAGTGAACTGGGATATCATTCACCATCATCATTTCTTTGATAAACCTGCTACGTAAGGGATGGCAATGTTGTTCCCTTTGTCATTCTGTTTCTCCCTGGGTGGTGTCTGACCTTCTTTCCAGTGCACCTTTAGTGATTTGATGAAGGCCCAGTTGGGAAAAGCACATGTTAAAGAGCTTTCTTTACTTGTGTGTTCCTTTTTTAAATTTTTCCTTTAAGGGAACATTCTCTGTCTGGTGTTGTAGAGTCCTGATGATCCCAAGTTTGTGTTCCAGAGGGCGGTGGGAGTCAAGGAGTAGGTACTGGTCCCTGTATGTGTGGGTTTCTGGTAAACTTCAAGGAGGATACCAAATAAAATAGGCTACAGTTCCTGGACTGTGCTGTGCTCACTGAGGAGGTTGGAAGCCTCAACACTGAAGTTTACCGGAAGTCGAACTACATCTGGCATAAAACTAACATCATACCAACAGTAAAACATGGTGGTGGTAGTGTAATGGTCTGGCTCTGCTTTACTGCTTCAGGAACTGAATGACTTGCCATAAATAAGGAACCATGAATTCTGCTCTCTACCAGAAAATCCTGAATGAAAATATCCAGCTAGTTTGTGCACTGAAGTTCAAACCCACTTGGGTTATGCAGCAGGACAATGATCACACCTTTAAGTCCACTTCTGAATGGGTCGAAAAGGAAAAACAAAATTATGGTTTTGGACTGGCCTGGCCAAAGTCAGTACTTAGAGATCTGATTGAGATGATTTGACATGACCTTAATTATCAAGCCATTCAAAAACCCTCCAGTGTGTATGAAATAAATTATTCTGCAAAGAAGAGTCGGCCCACATCACATTCCACAGTGATGTGAAAGACTCCTTGCCAGCTATTGCAAAAACTTGACTCCACTTCTTGCTGCCAAGGTTACACAACAAGTTATTAAGTTTAGGGTTGTTCACACAGGGCCAGATAGGATTGGATAACTTTTCCCTTTAATAAATTCAATGATCATTTCATATCTACTCAGGTTATCTTAGTCTACTATTAAAAATTATCTTGGGTTAGGCCAGTGTTTTCTTAAATATTTTCTCACTCAGCATTCAAGTACATGTTAGAGTAACAAAAGCCGGGCTTTTTACAGTGTCCCTGTTGCCGGTCACATAACACTTTGTCACTGATCTCATGTTGCTGCAACCTCTTTATATGACAATTGTTATCAATTTGAAAGCCATATGGTTCTCATATTGCTCCATTAGCAGTGTGTTTGTGAACTTAGACTTCAGTGGCTCAGTAGAAAACAGGCTTTAATGGCTTTTACCAACTCCACTTCTTTTCACTGGGAGCTGGTTAGGCTCCATTTAGAACCCTGTAAGTATATTACTGTCATGACTGTGGCCTAACCTCCTTGTCTATAATCAGGTTACACAGTGTTCAACTTGAAAGACCTGCAGTCTCAATGGATTACACACTGGTGTGCTTGCAAACATACACACACATGCAAACTAAAGTGTGTGCATTTTTCTGAAATTTAAAGAGAGCGAAACCGAAGCTTGCAGGTTCAATAAATGTAGAAGGAATACATCTGTGCTTTGAGGTTGTTCAGACTGGAGGACTTTTCTTCCGTCGTAACTTGCTCTGGAGATAAGATTCTGTGTTCCCACTGAATTATTGACACCGCACTCGCTTTAACATAACAAGATGTATTATTCACATCTTGACACACAAGGATCCTCCAACAGTATGCATTCTTAAAAAAAAGTCCTCCCCAGACTTTGTTTCAGGTGACCTTCAGTATACAGTGTGTGCACGAGTGTGTGCATGTCCTGACAATGATGGAAGCTAGTGCTGCTCTCATGCAGCCCACAGATAAAGTGTCTCTAAGAGAAGGATGTCAGGTGCTGTCACAACACTGGATTTAAGGTGACTTGATGCTGTGGTAGGTTATGAGCATCTCCATACTGAACCTGAGTTTCTCTTTTTTTCTTCTTGTCTTCAAACACTGTGTATCATTTTCCCAGATTGCGAAATGAGAGGATGACTGCACCACTGACACCAATTCTGGTCTCTAAAAAAAAACTTTTACAAAGGATTCAGCTACAAAGGTAAATAAACAGTTGGTACCATATGGCAATCTGCAAAAGGAACATAATGAACTGATCCCAAATATATCTGACCTATTTCTTTATTGCATTATTTGCATTTGCACAGAAGCTCAAGTAAAATTTGCATCAGAATGCAAACAAAACTAAACAACAGTTTGTATCTGCTTAATCTCCTGTCCAGGGAGGTTGAGGAGATACTTTCAATCTTCAGCTAGGCCTACATTTGTGGGGTAATCGATGAGAGAAAAGGGTTTGTTTGTTTGTTTGGCAAACACGCACGTGCAAAGTTTAGATGAGAACTGCAAACCAAAATGTTAGGGTATCAGTCCATGATCTGAAGCTTAGAGGTTGGGTGATACAACAAATTGCATGTCCTGTACTTGAACAGGACAGATGCAAATTGTTTCTTTGTAATAAGAAGAGTGACTATATCCATTGACCAGCTGGAGGTCAGATTTTCTGCATTTTTCTCTTTGACTCAGGGAAATACAAGTTTAGTACTGTAAAGACTGACCCGACACACTGGTATGTTGTTCATGTTTGAGGAGTGTTTATTGGAATATCACACATGTGTCGTTTATATGATTCGGCACCCGGTCCACCAGCTTTCCAGCTGATCTCCAGCACACACTCCTACTCTCTGGGCTCCGGCTTCGCTATATATCAGGGACATACCCCTTGGGCTCACTGCACTACCCCTCCCCTACAGCTGAGCCAGGGAGCACGCCTCTGCTGCAATTATATTACAAATAACTGAATCTTTATTTTAACAGTCATGGAAAATGTCCTGTTTCTTATTCAAGTTCAGGTGGTGGGAGCAGCAGTAGGATGCCCAACCACCTCCTCCAACTCATCTGGGGGAATACCAAAGTGTTTCCAAGCAAACCAAGAAATATCCCTCCAGCGTGTCCTGTGTCTGCCCCGAGGCTCTCTCCTGGTAAAACATAATGAACACCACAGTTTGGAGGCATCCTAATCACTCCTAACCACCTCAGCTGGCTCCTTTCAATATGGAGGAGTGGTTGTACTATGAGCCCCTTCTGAATTATCAAGCTCATTGTATCATTGTGTATCATGTAAAATGATTTCAATGATACCATGAAATGATATGTAGCATATGGCCACAAAAAACCTACATATTGACACCTAATGTTATGTAAAATACATGATATGTTAACTTATTCTGTTTGTTAAAATTGCAATCACTCCTTCTCAATGACTTGGATGCTGAAAACCTGATTCAGGCTCTGAACTTAGAGCTGAACTTTGAATCTCTCTATCGCTCAGGGTTAGATTAACTGGCAAAGCGTGAGAACATAAAAGGGACAAAAGGTAAGAGATTAAATATGAGAAAAGATGTCTCTCAGCTGTGAGACAATATTGTACCGTGGTCACTGAGTCTCTCAATTACAAGGTACATTACTTGAGAGCTCAATGATGGGTGAAGGAGGTTTATGAGGTCTGGCACAAGTCCTTCTCAATGTGCTTCAGAGGACTGGTGAGTATCCTGCCTTTTACTGTCATTGTTCTAACTTGGTGTGAGTACGCTCAAGTTCTTTTAGATTGGGTCCACTGAAAGTACAGAGGCTGAGAAGGAGAGGAATCAATAATGATGACAGGTTTTGAAGCACTTTAACCCAAAGCTGCCCTCATCTAATGTGTGTGTGCATGTGTCCTTACCTGCAGTGTCCTAACATTTCCGGCCATGACTTCTCTTCCTGAGCGTTAGGATGAACATCAGGGGATCGTTTCCAAGTTGCTGTTAACCGACTGATCACTGTGTTTAATTAAGCAGTGTCACTGCTGACATCGCTGATGTAACTTCCTGTGAAGTGGCTTTTAGTGGAACAGATCCCCATTCATCAAACTTTCATAGAAAGAGAGTCAGTCTAAAAGCGCTTTAGACATTTTCCAATGATAATGCAGTATTTATCAGCTCTCTGGGGCTGCGGTAAAGACGGCTTGTGAAAATGCTGATTATGAATGATTTGTAGGAATAAAGTGTGGAAAACTTGATGTCAGACGCAGAGGATCAGGAGTGTTAGTTCTGGAAGACCAGGGCAAAATAAATAACTCTCTGCTGCGACCTAGTGGTGGGAAGAGGTATTTCTATGAGGTATTTACAAAGTCAGTGAGGGCAAGGTTAAAGTTTCTAAGAGGCTTTGTGCAAACTAAGTCTTTATTTCTATTCTTATAGGAATAAATCATATTCCACAGTGTAGTGGTTAACACATTCACCTTGAATGAGAACAGCTCGAGTTTGAGACCAAGGGGAAACAACCAACCTCAGGGGATCATAAGCTAATCGACCTCCAGTACCTTTGGAATTATAATCTGTAGCTTTATTTTATTCCAAAAAAGGAAATACCCTAAAAAAAAAAAGGCAAAAAATTGGATTAAAAAAAAGAGGTGGATGTGATCCTTACCATACCCCTATACGTAAACAGGACACCAGGTAACAGATTAAGACAAAGAATTTGGCATAAACTTAGCTTAATGTTTTCTAAAATGACTTACAAAGATTAAATGTTAATAATGAAGGAACGTGGCGCAGACCTGGCCCTCACTATGAACATTAAGGTTCACACAGATTACCAAGTATTATGCTTTCAGGCCACATTTTAGACAGTTTTCATCTGGAAGGTGCCACAATCCTTTACAACAATATTTGGGCCATACTTACTATTTCAAATGTGGGCCACAGTAGACTCACAACCTAATTAACCAGTGCACAGTAGTGGGCTACATTTGCTGTGTTAGACTAGGGCCACTTTGGGGTCCCATCCAGATTACTCAAAGCTTACTGAGCCACAGCTTTTCTAAAAGTGGCCACATGTGTTTTATGATAAACTGTCTACCTTTGATAAATTAAATATAGGCCACTTATTGATGTGGCGTATATTTGTCTGTTGCACCAGGTCCATATTAACCATTTACCATACGGGCCACTTTAGGGCACAACCAGACCACACTATCCCAAAAGCACCACATTTTCGCCAAAAACAGCCCATCGCTGCTTGAATGCATGCATTCTGTCCAGACCAGAAGGTTGTTGCTGAATCATTGCCATCCACTGCCCACCCTCCCCTGTTATCAGCCTTTGCCTTTACAATCTGCTGCACTGACCACAAAACAAAAAAGTGACCTAAGAAGCAGTAGCCCTCTAAATTAAATAATGCAGATGTATTATCTGCAAAACAACATATTCATTCTTTATATGATTCTATATGTAATTTTCAAAAAATAGATGAAGCAGGATTTGAGAAGTGACAAAAAAAAACTCTTTATTAGATGTAAACAAATAATAAAAAAAAAAAAGTAATAATAATACAGCACCAGGACAAGTCACCTGCTAATACATCCAGATGAATGTGTAAGTCAGAGTCTGATGGAAACACTTCCAGATCTCAGTGTGTGACAGCTTCTCTGTCATTCTGCAGATATTGGCCCACAAGTAGAAAAATTAGTTGTAAATTTCATTTTTACAACTTCATATTGAGCACATGCTATGTAAAAATCATCATGTTCCTTCCACTCAAGTGGAACATGCATGTTGCATTCTGAATACAGAAAAAGTGGCTCATTATAAGGCTCAGAAGAAAAAGAAGCCTGTATTCTAAGCAGCGGCTGTCTGCGCCTTCATGGTCACAGTGCTTTCCAGATAAAGGCTTGAAGCTTGCAGGAGTTGAATTCCTAAAGACACTTGAGGAAAAAACCTTTTGTGTGAATATTTTAATGAGTTTCTTCGTTGTTCCGGTAGCACTAACAGCCATTGGATGTAAAATTGTTCACATGCACACAGGACAGGACAGATGCTGTGGCTTGCAAAAATAATCAGATGTTTGCATTTGGAACAGCAGAGGAATTTACACTTTGGATTGTTTCCATGCAACGGCCTTTCCTGACCTTGTGGATTAGCTTACAAATTAATCATTCAATCAAATGTTGTCGAACAAACATATTTTTGCAGTACTTGGCACTACATTATACATATAATGATTTCCTTGTAGCTACACATAATTTTTTATTATTATTTTTTAACAAAAATGTATTTATCTACCTGATTTAATACTTAGAAATAAAACTTGAGTAGGCTGTAATATGTAAATTTGTAGGAGATAGTTATGAATTATTAGTAATGCTATGAGTAATCACCTGTTTTGTGACTATTACATACAAATAATCCAGTAAATGGCACAATTATGACTAAGTTGTTACTAATGAAGACACAGTAGGTATTGTTATAATACACAACTAACTGGAACTCAAGTAATTACTCAATGTTTTTATGACAAATATTCCTGTTATTCAAAATTGATCTTCAAGCTAGCTTTTCTTCTGATTGGCTACCCCTCGTAAAGAGCAGGTTTGAACAGCATGGGGGCGGGGCTGCTGTGCTCGCAGCCAGAGCCACATCCATAGGAGTATCTGCTGTCACTGACATCATGCAGAAACCAGAGTAATAAAAAACCCTGAAGCTTTAGCTTTGGCTCACATGATCAGTTGCTCAAACGTTGATCTCATTATTTAACATAAGTGTCCATATTTGTAACAGCACTGTAAGGAGATGCATAAAAGCATTTCTTGACACATAGACTGTTGTTCCACTACCTTATACCTCATAACAGTTACAATAATAGTTACATTATTTCAGAACTGAAAGAACAAAGGAACTATAAAGAAAAATCCATCAAAATTTTATATTTTGTAAAAATAGCATTACAGTCATTTTTTGCTGTCTACACAGGCAAGGTGCCATGTAGGGAGTGGTGGTGTGCCATGGCTATATTTAAGAAACTATATTTAGGATTTCTTCCTCTGACTGTATTGTATAAAAAGACATAAAATATTCCACAATCTGTTGATTCTGGCTGTTTTTTTTTTTACTGACCATTAAAATCATGAATCAAAAATTTATTTTAGCACCTCAGAACTTCTGAGCAGCTTAAAAGGTTAAAAACTTGTAAACTGTCAGCTGTTGCTCCGCTTCCTTTCAGCAAGGCTTTAAACACATTTCTGTGCTGCTGTGATCAATGCTTCTTCTTTCTCCTTTCTCCTCCAGCGTAAGCATGATAAGCTGACACATAAAGGCACTTTTACAATGAGGACTACACGTCCCGCTTTGGTGTCTGTGTCCCTTGTTAGTCTCTAACAGCTGGCTGGATACTGTATCACATTAAGCCCGACATGCAGTGACTCTGATGTCCTGCCTCACTCGGTTACTTTCACTTCCCTTGTCTGACCTTTTCAAGTTGGTCCAAGGTTTACGCCGACAACCTCAAGGTTACTTCCCCGCAGCTCTAACCTTTCCATTTCTGGCATCTTTTTATGAAACCGCATCGTCCTGACAGGTCCCGGCTCTGCGTCGCCTCAGAGCTCCACAGTTCGCAGGTGGCTGCGAGGGGAAACGGCAGCCAGCACGCTCTGGGGCAAACACTCCGACTGCTCCGTAGTGCTGCCACAGCAAGACCAGTGAGGCTTCCCGGGATGTCCTTTATGACCATGACCGCAGCCTTTAAATCCTCCTGCAGTCAGACGGACATGTAGGAAGACAGACATTCGATGGCAGATGAAATGATGAGAGACAAAATACAAAAGACTGATTTAAGCTCGGCCAACATTTTTCCTCATTCGTTGCTTACAAGCTCCCTTAGACAGAGATTTTGGTGGTGAATTATAGCAGGTGTGGATAGAATGATTACATCTGTACCTTAATTATCGCCAGCCCAAATGAAAATTTGTTTTTCCAGTTTATCAGTCTGTAATAGATCTACGTTTACCTACATTTACCACAGTAGCTTTGAACATCTTTCAGAGTGTAAGTAAATGCAGAGAGAAACAATGTTTTCCATAGTGACGGGAAACATTTCAGTAACAGCAACTGTCTCTATTTAACTCAAATTACACACAAAAGACGTGTGATGCTAAGGAACTATATTTCAAACATCTGCCACTTTTATGAATCAAATAACCTGAAATATAACAGAACACGGAGAGTGTAAGGAAAGCTGATTTAGCTTAAAAACACAAAGTGCACAGATGATGGTGCCGAGATCCTGTGAAAATCTTAACTTCATTTTCTTCTTCTTCAGTGTTCCCTGAAGTTTGTTCACTGTACACCTGCTCCTTCAGACAGGACATATGAAAGTTATCTTCTGCGTACCTGGCATGGTTCCTGGGCAGCCACAGCGAGCCTCTTTGGCTCCTCCGCTGGAGCAGAAGGAGCAGCAGTGAAACGTCCCTCTGTGACGCCTGAACTTCCTCTTCACATTCAGAACAAATGGAGAACCCTGCAGAGACAGACAGCACAGAGGCAGTCAACCAGTGTCGGTTGGCACAAGAGCCGTTACAGGGATTCTTCTTGCTTAAGGACAACGTTGTGCATAATAACTTGATTTGTCAGGAGGATGTAGAGAGCCCTGAAGTGACGAGCTGTGCACTGCTAGCAAGGCCACGGCTCCGTCTAGCAGTCAGCTTATTATTTCAATAATTCATATCTCAACTGTGAAATGCAGCCACTGTTGTCAAACTGTTTCGACTGCGGTTATATTTTTGTTTCGACATGTAAATATTATATAAGGAGGAAACTAATTAGACTCTGCAGGTGCCTGGCTGCGAATGGTGTGGCGTACAGGTGACCGACTCCAGCCTGAGGACGCCACCTTGTCCTGGTCATGGTTTCCTAGACGAGACAGGGGCTTGTCCTCTGTTTTTCTTGCTTTGCGGTTATTTTGTGTGTGGGGTAATTTTTTCTTTAGATATTTTGGGGGCAGATTTACTTACTATGGCTATTTTTTGTGACATTCAAATGCTCTGTAGTGCTTGTAAAGCAGAGCTGAAGGCCCCTCTGTGTGCAGAGTTGGTGGACAAAGGCATCCGACCTTCACAGAAGGAAGCTGCAAGGCGGCCTGAGGAGGTCACAGCAGAATAAGGGTTGTCCACGAGGCCGAACCAGGGGCGGATTCGAAGGTTGTGGAGGTTGCTGGCATCCTTGCTGCTGGTGTCTGTGTGGAACCTGTGTCAGGTATATCTAGTGAACATCTTTGGGTAATCCCTTTATATAAAGGAGGTGATGGCCTGCATCTCTGTATCAGAGCTTTTGAGTTGGAGATAGACCTGCCAAGTTTGGACATCTCTAAATATCTAAAATCGCTCACGCCATTTCATAAACTGAAGTTGATTGTCATTTCAATGTTTTCAAGTGTACAGCAACTGCACTGTGTTGGCTAAAGCAGTTTTAGCCTCTTTTGTTATAGTGTAAACTTGTAGGCAAACCCCAGGAAGTGAAAGTGTGTACCCGTGTGTCAACTGAAGATGGCCTTAATTATGAAACTGTGAAAAAAACTGTGGCTGCTTGAGTCTTGGGTAAGTTTGGTGTCCCTATCTCATTTTGTGTCCCGGCCCCTTAGACGGGGCGTAAGAGAAACAAACTGAATTCAAACTTACAGTCTCGACACTTTAGTTTAAAATACCTTGACATGTTGGGCTTTGACACAAACCCACACAGAGTACGCTCCTGGCTGCTGCGGTGTGTATGACACACTGTAGGACCCGTCACTGTTGTCAGTCACAGTTGTCTCCACTTTACTGATGGAAAAGAAAAAAACATTTTATTAATAATATAAAATATCACTTTAAAACTGCAACTGATAGCACATAGATGTAACCTGCTCTTCCTGATGCATCTGTTTTCGTGTTCAAAACATCAGTGCTGAATTCTGAATCTGCTCATTCTGAGAGCATGGATGACCTGTCCGAGCTTTGAGTCATACTCTAATGTATATCAGCCTCTCAGTCTGAAGGTTAACTTATTTCAGACATCCAAAACACCAGTGATCACACACACGTGCTGACTTTAGGTAATAACTCAAAGACATTCATGCATGCAGACGGCTGTGCTGGCAGATACTAAACAGATACTAGCCTTCCTGATATTGCTGCCCTTGTTTTCAAAGTTACACACTGTTTGATCGTGAATGTGAATAAAAATGATTCATGTGATGTTACGGAGGTCAATAAGAGTACGCCTCTTTCAACCCAAGTAACATAAATAGCACAGCACTCAGGCCTAGAGTACTCTGTTGACCTGTTCTGAGCAGCCGGGGGTGTCACACGGACAAAAAAAAAAAAAAATCTTCAACAGTCTTGACACTGAAGCTGCTGTGTGCTGCTGGCAGCGGCATCTCCGTACTGAGAGTTTTAAAACCTCACATCACTTCAGTCACATGATCAGTTTTTTTTTTAAAATTAGGTCCTTGCTCCGGGACACTTCAGCAGTTAAGTTTCAAAAAACTTTTTTCTCTTAACTAAATGTGTCTTCTGTATGATTTGCTGAGTCAGAAAAGCTCAGGGAGTTAAAATGCTGACCAGGCACGCCACACGCTGTCCCCCCACTCACCAGTTTTTCTTCTCTGTGTGAACGACGCTCACGAGGACGTGCTCTCCACCTCGCGCCAACTGTTCTCCAGCTGAGTCTCGGCACACCAGGGTGAAGTGGCCCAGCTGGCCGTCCGTGCCTTCCTGCAGGCCTGTGACCAACACAGGGTTAAAGGTTAGAATCCTGAAGACTGCGCTGAGTAACAAAAAAAACCTACCGCTTGACTAAAAGTGCACCACGGTTCAACACAAGGCTGAGTCCTGAGGTTGCTGAAAAAGCATGGCCGTCCCAAACTGCCACAAAGTTGCCTGCGTCATTATCATTTACCTTAATTACAGCTCAGAGATGTAGCCCATTAGCGAAAAGAGCACCAGGACAAAAGTACGCAGTCATAAGTTGATGTAGGGATCTTCCATAAACTGTATATAAAAGATTACCACTGTAACATAACACACTGGTTTTGGACTCAGCATTCTGAAGCCTGTTCACTGTTGTTACTGCTGGAATTTATGTGTATATATATTTCTATATTTTTAGACCTAAAAGTTATCGTATTTAGAGGAAAGAATGGTGCTCTAAGTTATCAGCTAAGGCTGTACGTCACAGCGGTCATATTTTTATAGATTTCTACTAAGAATCACCACAAGCACAATGCAGAGGTCAGGTTTAGGGGCTCACTGCTGGCTCAGCCACACTAGAATAAAAACAGAATGGCAGTCTGGTTGTGACTAGGAAACAGGGCTGTGCGATATGACCGAAATTTCATATCCCGATATAAGACATTTATCGTCCTGACAATGATATATATCACAAAAATTTTACATTTTCTGTAAATTCTGTTAATCCTGGGCAACTCGACTCGCGTGAAGTGTTTTCAGCTGGGCGTCGTGTACCTGGAGTCGTGTTACATAAGTTGAAATGGCCACAATTTTCTTTGTGAGTATTTATTACACTTGACAGCTCTTTCTAGCTTCTCGTCTGTAAACACTCTTACAAACTATTTCATGTGATTCAGTTTATTTTGAAAAATCTCAACAGGATCTTCAGTTTTATTGTGAAAGGTTTATGTAGAAAATAAACAAGCGGACAGCAGAGCCAAACAATGGTTTTACCGTCGTTGTTGCTAATGGCAACGCATAAAAAGAGTTGCTTGTCTGTCCGTAGTGTGGTTATATTAAATATAAGAGAAAGATAGAACTTTAAGAAATTCTACACAGTGACCATCAAAATGATGAAAAAATATTGCCGTAAACAGTTTATTTTGTGACACCATGAAACAAACGATAGTGTAATATGAAACGATAGACGTTTTTATATCGTCATCCGATATATATCGTTATATAGAACAGCCCTTCTAGGAAAGGTGGTTAATGGTGATGTCATTTAATTGTTTTTTTTTTATTCAGTGACCAACTACAAATTGATAAAGCAGATGACTTGTGATCACAAGCTGGCTACCTGGTGGGAGGCAACAATGCTCTGCAGTAACTGCTGTCGAATTTAGAATGGCAGACAGACTGACACCACTCTGTGATCAAACAGTCAGTCTGGGCTGATGAGCACAACTTGTCTGCATCTCTTTGCACTAGCGGACTCAACTGGTTCTATTCTGGTTTCAGTCCTATATAAAAGCAAGGACGCCGAGCACCATAGTCACATTTATCATTTTGCCACTGAAGTGCTGTCCTGAAGCAATTACGTCACTATTTGTCAAGGAAATGTACGAGCTTCTGAGTGGACTCTAAATGTAAGTTAATGTGAATTCTGTTTAATGCAAATTTCTCTTTATGTTCACAGGAACAGGTTTGCAACAGGTGGGAAAAGATTTGTGATTTATTACAGTTGATTGCCATTTGATCCCAGATAGATTGCATGTAGTTGACAAATAGACCCCATTCAATCAAAACCTGACAGAGAGTAGACTCTGACTCTCTCTTCTTGCCATTTTATTGCCATCTTGATGGACCACTGCTGCTTTGAAGACGGCAGCTGATGGTGAGCTGCCTTTGAAATGGTTGCTTTGAAGTGCAAAGCAATATATTTAGCTGCGCTTCAGTCTCCAACTACTGTTTTCCCTAGTGTGACTGTAGCATGAAGCCTAGGAGGCAATATTCGAGCTACAGCGCCTGTGTCAGCACACCTGCCAATGGCCCAAACTATCCCGGTATCCAAATGAATGAACTATAAAGAAAATCACCAACCATACAATTTCTATGAGGGTTTAAACAACCTATCAGACTGTAAACATGCTTTTTCATGCTGGTACATTGGAACATTTTAACCTGGGAGTTTGGAGGCATGGTGTTTATCGGTTTATTTATGATATGTAAAGTTTAAATACATGGATACAACCTCTTCATATGCAGAGATTTCACAAATGGCAAAAGCACACAGACACACAAACACCCAGAAAAGATGTTTCAAGGTAGAGAAAAGTTGGTAACAGTACAAAGAAGGACGGAAAAACCTACAAAGAATAAATGAGGCACTTTATCATTCAGACACACTACGACATTGAGACACCTGGACATTTGTCTTGTGCCTCTACAGGTTTCAGTCACACAGATGCACGATCACAATCTCAATACAGCCCTCTGCTGAGCGCTTACGCAGCTCAGTGTCCAGATGAACGAACTGCATGTGGAGGGGGACTTCAGGTGCAGCTGGACTTCAGCATTGTCGAGTTTCTCAAACACCTCTGCGTCATTATTTAGCATTTCATCAACTTGTTCCGCTGTCTCATTCAAGATATTCATCAGCTGTTTCTGTCGTGTTACAGCGCGCATCACCTGTGTTCACTCCAATGATTAATGCCGCTTTGCGCCTGCTCGTCAGAGTCCATTAGCAGTTTGATAACAAATGATCCCACGCTGTGTTTTCATTTGTTATTATTCAGTGTTTTCCAGCAGCTGCAGGGAGAGCTGTTTGGATGCTAATGGAACTAACTCCAGCGGCTCCTTCACTGATGATGAATGGGAGTACTGGTTAAGGGGACGAACTGTCGTTAATAACGGTGCAGCTCTATTGCGTTACGGGACTCCTGCTGAAGTTGAAAGGCGCTGATTTTAAATTTCTGCTATATATGCGCCATACCAAGAAGACACGTGTGCTCTCTAAACTTGATGCTCTGACACAACATTTAGATTCTTCTAATTTCACTCGCAGAAAGCTGCTCGAGGTGGACCCAAGGTGAATCTGACTAACACGACAGGGTTGTGTGTGAGTGATCTCATGGTTACTTTTCATGTTTCAGGCAATTGTCATCTGTATTGTGTACAGATGACTTTTGCAATTATGCCTAATCTCAAACTGGAATTATTCATCATTTGGATCATGATGATCACACGCATGTTTACGTGCCCCCTCTGGCACTTGGGCCCGTACGCTAAGCGTGTGCAGCAGTGGGGCTGAAGTTGACGACCAAAAGTACATTTATTAACAAGATTTCTCAGTTGAGACGCTTTAAGCAAAATGGACAGGCATTCAGCAGACTCCATTTCTCAAATATTGATGTGATGCTTTTCCACATTTTAAATATTTGTGTTATTATGTTGGTCAGGAAAACCCAATTACTTAAAGACTTCAATGGACACCTTTTAAATTGTTTTAACCAACGAAAATGACAAAGAGAATTCATGAATACACACACAGTGTCAGGGTTTTTCCTGGCTCAAACTGGGCCTTTGGGGGTGAATACACAATGGGAGCATGACTGGTCTGCATATACAGCAAATATACAGTTTTCATAAGACTCTATGCAAAAAGTAAGAACACTGCATGATTCATTAGCTTCTGTCTGACTGCAAGGTCAAGGAAGCTCAGATCATCACCCCTCCACCATCGTGCAGTTCCAGAAGACTTGTGGTCTTTTCTGATGAAACTTTGCAAACCTTCCAATAAAGTCATACTTGTTTACTCTTTTTCTAATTGTACTTTTATGAATTTTGACATGTTAGCTGAGGCCTGAGATGTAGCACTTGGGTTTTTTTTCAATTTCTCCAAGCAATGCACGAACATCCTGGGAAAACTGGGAACTGTCTTGAATGTTTTCACTGCAAAATGATTGACTTTGAACTGTTTGGAAATACATTTATAACCCTTCCCAGAAGTACCCAGCACTTCAGACTAGTAAATTGCCCAAACCTCTGCTTTTCTTCCTGATGATCAGTGCATTAGATTAGCAGCCCCTGGTTAGTATGGACCTTCTTTATTCCTATGGAAACAGTAAGAGTATACTTAGCTTTTCACATTACTGTAAGAGTCTGTGCTACCTTACTGATTCCTTGGTGAAAGGTGAAAACCTCTTCTGGGGCGCCAGAGTTTTTATCTGCATGCAATATATTTAAATGTCTTTACGTTAGATTTTCGCAGTTATTTTTTTAAATAACATCTTCCCATTTTAACCTAAACACTGCATTTCAGTGGAGCCTAAGTTATATATAGCTTAGCTAATATGAGCTGATACTGGCCTATTACAGATTTTTATCATCATCAACATATAATTATTTCTGATGTGCACCAATATTAAAAGATTCAATGCAAATAAAATAAATAGGGAGTGCTGAGAGGGTTGTTTCATCCAACCTTTCAGCACTCTCTTCAGCACATATAAAGTGGCATCGGCGCTGAGCGGACAGAGGGGTAAGTTAAGTGCGTCTTGACAGTAAATTGATTGAACATACGGTTGCATTATCTGCGAATCTCTGTTCGTCTTCTTGCTAAGCTGAGTACTAGCAGCTGTCACCACTAAAGACACAGCTCTTCTCACCCACAATTCACCTGTGCTGCTCGGTCTTGCGGTCCATTTCAACACTTCAAATCTTCTTTTCGCACAAAGAGGGGATAATCGTTGGTAAGCCTCTGTGATGTCCACTTTCCTATACTCAAGACTGAAATCTGAACCCCTAAATTGAGAGTGTCACACTGTGTTAAACTGATTGCAGTCAATTTGGGAAGAATAAACAACTTAAAGCTGGAAAAAGCTGGTTTATCTGATGCATTGATCCTCAATCTGGAGAAAAAAAAAGTAGAAGCCTTAGCAACCAAAGTCAGCCCAAAGTAAAGCTGGATAAAGGAAGAGGTCGCTGCAGGGACCAGAGAGCTGTGTACGGCTCTAAATCTAATGCAGTGCACACGACTTTAATACAGACTCAAGCAAGCCCCCACACAAACGGACTGCCTGACATCACATGGCGGACTGATTCTTTGGCAAACATTGGCAGCGGCTCTTGGATACCAACGAGATTCAACAAAGAAGTCCAAATTTGCTTTGGTTTCCCATTTATCACAAGTAAACACTGCTTTAATCCGAGCTCTGGGACAGAGAGAGAAACGCTGCTACAAATCTCCTGCTTGCTGCGTCTGCATGTGTGTGGTGGAAGGATGGGAACTGTGGCAGTACCTGGGTGCTTTTTTGAGTAATGAATAAGGGCTGCAGTTTGCATAATCAACTGATGCGCAAATGATTATTTCTACAATAACAAACGAGGTGATTTAGATCACACAGACTGTGACAAGAAGAACCTTTGGGCATATTTCTGTCTCCTCACATGAGTTTTCTGATTAACTGTTAACTTACTAAGGACAGAAGTAGAAGCAACCATTTAAACAAAAGGAAAAGCAAGCAAACCTTCCTCGTGTGCATGCTTCTCCTCTATTATAAAACATTTTAACACAAAAGGAAAGTCGTAAATATTCTGTCGCTCAAAAGCTGTCCTGTACTCTTGCTGATCCCCGTTCCTCCAACACTGCATGTGTCCCTGTTATGTTTGTGCACTGCCTGCAGGCCTCTTCAGTCACCTAAACATTCCTTCATTCCAGAAGGAATTTCTGCCTTTAAGCCAAAGTCCCCAGAGACAAAACAACAGTCTTTATGTGCTGCATGAGTCTGTACTGTCGTCTCTGCCTCACACTAACCTTTGGTCTCTAAACTAACTGATGTGGCTAGAAAAACAAGAGTTCTGAGTTTAAATGAAATTGCTTTTGTCACTGTTACACACTCTTTTAAAATATTACTCAATTCATGTGACTCTCAGCTTCAGGTCATCTGGTTCCTTGAATATAAAAACAGAAATACCTAAAGCTGTTTGCTTTAGGTATTTCTGTTGCTAAAAGCTAACTCGACTCTTTTACAAATGACTGAAAATCAGATCTGATGAAGCGGTGAATCTAAATGAGAGATTATTGGTTCAAATGGTCGTCACTATGTACAGAGGAGGTCGGAGGAAAGCTAAAACAGGGTGTGCTTACAGGTTTATGACTGCATTTCAGCCAGTGGCTTTTGGAAACTTGTGGAAATGAATGGAATTATGAACACCGAAAAGTATCATCACATTTCTGATCCCCAATGCAGTACAATTGGGAAAGCATCTGATTGGCAACAGTGTCATTGTTTAGCAATGACACAAACAGTGCAAATTAGGTATGCATAACTGCATAGAAAAACATATGATGCATCACTATCAGTCATGGATGGGGCTCCCCAGAGCCTGAGCCTCAACGTCACTGAATTTCAAGCTTGTGAGAATTGCACAAACTCTATTTTTGCCTTACATACTGTATTTTCAGGGGTATTTGTATGTGTTTCAATAAATCACTGTACCTATTTCCTATTTTCCTAGCAAAACCTAAATGTAGGATGACCCAAGACCTGTACATAACATACTTACAATAAAAAACAATGGTCATAATGATGATGTATTTGGGTAAGAGGGCGGGCCAGGAGATAGTCTGGTTAGCATGGTGTTTGTAATTTACTGAGACATTATGTGGGATCTGTCCACCTAAAACATGCTTTAATCATATTTACTGTCTTTTTAAAAAAAACTGAATACGGAATGATGCGACATGTCACCCAACTATGACTCAAAGCAGCCTAGTAAGGCACAAATTTGAGCTTTAACACAGTTAAAGTGGGTGACTTACATAAAAATTCACCTGCGTGGTTGTCATGAAGTAAAAAAAAATTGCCACAGAGACCAAAACAAGTTTTTGTGGCATGCTGTCAACATGTTTACTTCTGCTCTAAAGATGGGCATTTTAACATGGAGGTCTATGGAAAGTGACTCATTTTTGGAGCCATCCTCAAGTGGCAATTTGAGGAACTGCACTTTTCTGGCACTTCTGTGTATGCTGCATCTTTGAGTCTTGAAAGTTGCTGATATGGTTTAGGGCAGGGGTGTCAAACATCTGACCCATGATACAATTATATCTGGCCTGCAAGATTCATATGTATATATGTATATTAATGACCTGTCAGTATGTGGGAGCCGAATATTCAGCCCTACTGAGAATCTATGCAGGCAGGGGTCAGACTTTATTTTGATGGGGACACCATGCGGCCAATAATATGCAGACAGACAAGGATCATACCATTATGTGAAATAACGAAGCGGGGCAGATGTTTTGAACACAGCAAGTGGTACAGGCCAGGTACACAGGGTGTCGAAAAAAGTGAAGAAATGAGTGCAAATGTAAAATAAGCAACATCTGGCTGCAT
The DNA here is from genome assembly GCF_036321145.2 of Pelmatolapia mariae. Lineage (NCBI taxonomy): Eukaryota > Metazoa > Chordata > Actinopteri > Cichliformes > Cichlidae > Pelmatolapia > Pelmatolapia mariae. Next base: position 28,212,230 of record NC_086241.1, read on the forward strand.
TTCAGTGATATCGGAGACCTCAAAGCTCAGTGAAGAATTTATAAAATTAGGAGGGGCTAAAGCGATATTGGCTTTAATTTGTGGAGGAGAAAAGGTGTCAAACTTGTCCATAGCACAGACCAACAATTGGTTTTATCGGCGGTAAAAACACTTAAAAAAATATAATATGTACACATGACCCTGAAAATAGTTTGCCGTGATTTATTTAAGAGTGTTATTGTAGTAAGTATGGATTCAGTAACCTTCTGTACACATGGTTGAAACTGTCTTTTACCTTCCCCTTCAATGGTGCACCTGCTGACATCCACCGTCTTAGAGTTGATTACCCCAACCACAGGGTAGCCCTCCACCTCTCCTGCGGGTTCCCTGGGCATGAAGGATATACTGCTGCCATCGTCAGGGGCAACGGTTGCTGGGTGGGGGTCATAACCCCTCTCTGCCAGGCTGGTGAGTCTTCTCAAGGTCACTCCTTTGGCACTGAGGATCTCAGCATCAGACCCGCAACTCAGGAGTCGCTCTGCGAACTCCACACCGCCTCGGATGTCCAGCAGAGCCTGCTGAAGCTGCAGCCCCTGTAAGTGGAGGTGGTTCCTGATGAACAGAGAAGTTAGACAAGCAGAAGTTGAAAGCATTTCCTCACTATATTCTTGGTAGACCCTCTGTGGTTTTTGGTATCTGTGGCACGGCAGTGAATAATTACTGTATTACAACATTCAAGAAATGAATGGATTGCTTATGCTTGTTTAATTCTGGTTCATTTTTGTGTGATTAAAAGGTTATGATCATTTTAAAACATAACACACAGAATTAGCTCTGTTTCAGGAGATTTCAAACGCGCTGGGGTGGCGGTAAGTCAACAGCTTCACAAAATGAGAAACACTTTTAAGTCCAGTGAAGACAACATCCACTTAGAATCAGCTAAAAAGAGCATTTGGACATTAGACAATAAGACAACAGCATCGATATCAAACACACTGCCAGTGAAACTGCAGCCGCTCAGCTTATTGACTTTTTATATATACTGGCACAAAAATGTGTTAAAATGGATCGACGAACACTTAGCAGAAGATTTCCTGGGTTTTATTTTCTGGGTCTGACTTTATAATCTAAACACTGATGATGTTGTAATTGTAAAAACAAAACAAAACTGTAATAACCTGTTAATCTTAACCACAACTTTGGCGACTCTATATCATAATCAGTAACTACTCGGTAAACGATTCAGTCCTGGGGTGGTTCATTCATCTTTAGGTAGTGCGAGGAAATTGATTCATGAACAGCACTGTGTCCTGCTGTGGCAATAAGCTCCTGTCTCCGCTTGAGAAATAGCTTTGGGAAAGGTAATGATATGCTAATTAGCCATCTATGCATTTTGCTTTCTCAACTAGCCATGTGGCGCTACGGTGGTTAAAGCACAGTATTCTGATGAGAACTGAATTTTCTAAAAACTATGAGGTAAAGAATGCCATTGGAAAAACATCAAAATTTCATGTTTTATTCATAATCTAATGTAATGTGGGAAACCCAGGATCTAGAGAATCGTCAAATCCCCGCTAAGTTTAAGCTGGTCAGTATGCATGTTTTCATACCTCCGTTGGACTCGGAGCTCCTCCAGACGCCGCAGCAGAGACAGGCAGTGGGCCTCCACTGCGCTGGCGTAACCTCGTGCGAATGCCCTCACCTCATTGGCTGTGGCCTCAACTCGTGCCTGCAAAGTCTCCTGAGATGCTTCCACCTGTGCCAGTGGAAAGTAATATTAAAGTTCTAAAAACAGATACCGGGCATGTAAAATAATAAGCTTAACAAACTGTGCCAGAACAGGTTTTCAGAACAAGTATGTGGCTTTTTTTCTCCTCTGAGGTGACAGCAGGGGTGCCCTTTGTTTAACTGTGAGCTATCCAAATTTCATGCAACTTGTTGTAAACATGAAGCGCAGGCAACGACAGAAGGTATTGGGACACTGGCTCAAAAGTCTGAATATCTTCCCAATAAAATGGCAGTCTTCACCTTCTGCAGTGACTCCTCCAGTCGCTCGAGTCGGGGTCGAAGGTGCACGTTAACCAGCTCTCTGATGCGGTCCCCATGGCGATCGATGACATCACGTGTGGGGCAGCAGCAATGGTCGCGGTGCAGCGTGGCGGCACACTCCAGGCAGACGGGTAGGTCGCAGGGCTGACAGAAAAGACGCAGCTCCTGTCCCGGGTGCAGGGTGCAGAGGACAGGCCGGACCAGACGACCACAAGCCTTCAGCTCCTCCAGAGCCTGAATGGAGTGAGATGCTGTTCGCTTCTGCCGTCTGAGGACACACAGACATATGAGCACATCTTTAAGTCAGAACACAGATCTGGATTTCCCAGGATGTCTGCTACTGTCTGTGCAGACAGTGTTAGTGTGTTAGTGCAGAGAACGGCTCAGAATCCAACCTGAAGACATACGTAAACAAGATCAGTTAGTGATGAAGAAGAACAGAGTAAAATACAATTTAAACCTCAGTCTCTTCAAAGCAGAATACATATTTTTTAAAAAACCCTCAAATTTCCACTGTAACTGACTGCAGTGCACTAGAGTAGCACAAAACAGCCTTTAATAAGTCACGCCTAACCATTAGTGTTGTGCCACTGTTAGGACAAACACAAAAGACAAACAAACAAATAAACAAAACATCCAGTTGAATAAAAGTATCTGAGAAAACCACCATCAGTTCCTAATATATACAAAGTTTATGGTCTCAGCCAGTAACTCCAGGGGCCTGTCTCGATATGAGTACTTGTGCGTACTTGCGTTCTTGTTAACTTGTGATACGTCATCAGTCGGAGACCAAGTACTGTTCCAATTCAAAGTACGCATCCAGCCGAGAACGCGAAAAATTTCCGGATGTGTTCTCGCTCTGCCTGTTTTATCGAGCATGCATCGGTGGTGACTTGTGTGTACTTGGTAAAGCTAAATATCCCAGAATGCATTTAGTCCAAACCCAAATGCAGCAATGGCAGAGGAGTGCAGCTAAAAACTTAATATTACTCTTTCTGGGTCACAAAATAAAAGTTATTTTCAAGCGAGAATGTAGCTGTGTAAGCTTCAAATATCTGCTCGATTTATCAAGATATCAAATATTTCCAAACGTGATCCGATTTCGGAGACGTCTGTTACCCACCAGCTCCATAGCAGACCGGGAGGTTGAGGATCACAAGAGCTGGCGAGAACAGCGGACTCCTGGCACATCGTTTTCAACCCCCCCGCGGTCTTTCGCTACTCAGGTTAAACATGATATATAAGTCTCTTAGATAACTTCAAAATGTTAATGTTTGGTTTATTTCAGCATTTTATTTGTTCCTGAGTACATCGGTTTGGCTGAGATATATTTCAATTCAGGAGGAAACATTTTCACCGGGAAGAAAAACAGCATGTTAATACGTGGAGATTCTGAAGGCTGCTTCAAAATGATCAGATTATATTTTAAATATTTATTCAGTTCTCTTCAAAACCCCAGCAGCTGTCTATTGTAATTTTTGAGTGTACACTAAAATAAAAATAAAAGCCCTCTAACATCTCACCTGTTTGTTTTTATTAAGGCATACATGTACATGACTTTTATTAATAGAGATTTCGCTACTGAGGTTAAACATGATATATAAGTCACTTAGATCACTTCTAATTGTTAGTGTTTGGTTTATTTCAGTGTTTTATTTGTTCCTGGGTAAATCGGTTTGGCTGAGATTTAACTTAAGCTTCATAACATATTAATCACAGTTAAATTAAGAGGGGACGGCAGTAAAAACTCCTGACCTGAGACATCATCAAGTACGCTGGTGTTCCAATTGTACAAATCGCGTGTCCGTGCTCGCGTTCTTGGCAAGTCTGTACTGCCGTGCGCTCTCGGCAAACCCAGACTTGCGTACTTGAGAATTGAGAAAGGGCCCAGGTCTTAATGAATAAAACATGCTGCATAATTTGCAAATTTTTGTCACCAAACAGCAGAGTGTGCTTTTTGACCTCTCAGGGCCACCGTAGCCTAAGATGCACAGCCTGACACTTTTAAAAGGAGATCTCAAAAAGGAATGGATGACGTTGTTGCAATAGCCATCTTCCATTTACAGTCTGTGGAACAGACTCAAACCAAAACCAAACAGATTATCAAGCAGTAGAAATAATAGATTAATTTTTTTAAACACGGTAAAAACCTAATTTAATACATTAGACAGCAAAAAACAAACAAACAAAAAACAGTATGTGCGATGTACGAAGGGATAAAGAAAACTGAGCTAAGGCATAATAGCAACACAGAATTAAAAACTAGCCTCGGAGCTAACTGTACCTATGCGCTTGGCAGCAGAACTCGCACAGGTTGACGGAGCACACCTCGCAGCGGCTCCCAGCACCTCCTTCTCCGCACAGGTCGCATCCCAGCGGGCCGTCCGTTTCCAGGGTCTCCACGAATACTTCGTCGAGCGCTAAGTGGTCGGTGCTCAGCCCGACGGGCCCGGACGGAGGGAGGTCTACCTCTGAGTCACAGTCAGGGCAGAGCACCGTGATAGTGACGGCGGGTCGGTCTGCCTCCAGCGCTTCGTCCCGCTTACCGCCCTCCGGAACATCCCGTTGGATACGTGAAGACGCCGAAAACGGCTCCAGCTGAGCGATGCAGTCAGAGCAGAACGTGTGCAGACACGGCAGGATTTTAGGGTCCCGGTACAGGCGCTTACACACCTTACACACCGCTCTGGGATTCAACAACACGTCGCTCTGCTCGCGTCCAGAGCTCTGTGCTCCCTGCTCCGACGTTTCTTTCTGCTCAGACTGCGACATTGTTCAGTTTGGGTGATTTCTGGAGCAAGAATGAAGGAAAAAAAACCCCCCCAGCGAGTTCGAAAAAGTTGTCAGAGCTGAAGGAAACTTCTGTATAATCCCCTTTCTGCATAATAAATCACATGTTTTCTGCACTGCGGCAAGAAAGTATCTTAATCCACCCCATCCATTAACTAAAAGGCCATTCGAAAGCTCCACTTTTGATCATGAGAAGTTTACTGCTCCATGGGACATATGACACCTCTCTCATTGGCAGACCAATAGGAAACCTGTCCCGGGCTATCCGGGGTGGTCCAAAACTTTACAGAAGTCTTCAGCACAGTGTGGGACTTTGACTGCCCCCATCTACCGGCGGGACGGTGGAAGATATATCCACTCACTGCCTGCATTTAAACCAGCGGTCCCCCGGGCCACGGACCGGTACCGGTCCGCGAGTCGTTTGGTACCGGGCCGCGAGAGTTGATGCTCGGGTGTGAAATTTACGGTTTTCAGGTTTTTTATCGTTAACTCGGTTTCCCTGGGTCTTTTCCCGAGTTGTAGTTGTGCGACCAGAGAACGTTAAGGGGCAGAGAGGAGGACGTTACTCTTAACCTCCTAGGACCTGCCGTCCACATATGTGGACATCACATTTTGGGTTATTTAGACCAAAATACTCAATTTTGCTCTACAAGGGCCTGATATCCACTTACGAGGACATTTTACTGCTACTGTTCTATCAAAATTTTAAACGAATATCCTCATATGTGGCTCTTATTTTTCTTAAAAACAAAAATAAGGTAAAAAAAAAAAAATCTGGTCATTCTTTGTTTTTACATTCATCGGGCCCCAATATGCCCAAATATCAAAGAGAAATTAAAAATGCATCCTGTGGAAGAGTTCGGGTCTTAGGAGGTGTTGTTACACAATTACACTGTGAATTCGCGTTTATTATTTACAAAATACCATAGATTTTGTCTTGGTTGTGTCAGTTTTTTTGATGTATTTATCCGCGAAACTTTAATGGCCGGTCAGTAAAAATATTGTCGGACATTAAACCAGTCCGTGGCGCAAAAAAGGTTGGGGACCACTGGTTTAAACTGTTGCAAATGACCTGTTGTCCTATAATCTGTGAAACATACGAAATCACCTTTTGGAACAATGGCATCAACACAAAAAAATAGCGGGCTGTGTTTACAGCATGGCACCAGCATTTCTAACAACTGATTCAGTTCAACTGAAGAAAAACATTAAAGAAGCATAATTACTGAGAAAAGAAGAAGAAGAAACCACATTTATCGCAAAGGAGGAAAAGGGAGGAGAGATTGTGAACAATGTGTGAGCCAAGTTTGTTCCAGTTTCGAAGTGCTGTTGCTAGATTACAAACTAATCTTAAGGAAGTGTTGCTCACACTTCTCCTTTTCAGTCAGCCTCAATAAGCTAGTGGAGATGTGCGCGATTCCTAAAAATCGGTGTGAAACATGGATGTGTGAAAAAGTTTTGCACATGAGCGGAGATCTTGCTGAAACACAGTAAAGCCGAAATAAAATCCAGGAGCAGATAAATCAACTCAAATATTGGAGATATCACTGAGGTAAAAAGGTGACATATGCACATTTAAGCAGGTGACAAAAGGCACAAATCCAGCCGGACACCAGACAGATACATAGATGATACTATAATAATAAGATAATACTAAAAGAAAAAAGCTGACAATACCAAATACTTGAAAAGCAATACGGGATGTGACTCACTGCATTATGTTGAACTATTGGCTGATTTTTTAGCTTTGTGTTTTCCTTTATGTAAAAGGTTTTTCATCATAAATTGATGCAGAAAACACGTTTGATGGAAGACCTCTGCAGACCAGAGAAATTAAACTGACACCTACCACCAGGGACAAACCTTTTGTGCTGTGGATGTGGAAAGGACCCAAATGCAGACTTCTAATCAGGCAAAGTTAGTGTCACTGCAGACAGGAGGACACAATCATCAATTCCCAAGGATTTACTTTCAAAGGTTTTAAGTTAAAAAATACATTTTCAAAGCAACACTATCACCCTTGACATCACAAAAAAGCATTTTTCAAAAATAAAACTTTAATTATTTAAAATTCTGTCATTAATCAGAGTGTCATTGGGGTGAAAATATATTTGTTGAAAGGAATTAGAACAATAAGCATTTATAAAAACATTATCAGATGATGGAAATAGAACAATAGTATAAATCGAGTATGAATAAACAGCTGCAAACATCATCCTCACAAAATCCAAGAGGAATCTACAGATTTTTGTAGACTGAGGTGTTTAAGGTTTATTTGAAAGGTTCAGAGTACCTGAAACCAGTTCTGCCATGGTTACTGGACACTGTCTGTAGTTTTTAGATTTAAATGAAAGGTGTAAGGTAACTCCAGAGGTAGAGCTTTCTAAATAAATAAATAAAGTGAGTGCTTCTATAATTAGACAGTAAAACTGTCACAGAAAATGTGCTAAAATGTCAACGTTTTTCTTGTTTTGTTTCTATATTTCTGTATTTCATTATGTTACATGTCTGCATTAAAGTAAAATTTCAAAGTCAAGATAGCTGAATTTTACTGACATAATTTAAATGGAACCCTCAGTTCACACACAGTAAATGCATTAGAGGATGTAAAAATAATATTAAAAGTTAATAGATAAATTATTAAAAACATCCAGCACAGAGTTAAATGGTATTACACAACTGCAACACACGCAGTAATAAATTACATTAAAGTAAAGCTACACAATTTTCAAAGAGGATGGCTTTTGTGAATGTCAGTCTTTACTTCGGACATATCCTGACCTTAAATGCAACACATGAACACACATATGCAGCCAGGGGAAGTATCTGTCTATTTTTATTTTTGTGTACATTAGTGTGTCACAAGGTCACATAATAGATGCAGAGGAAACTGGTCATAATAATGAGATAAAGTGATCCAACTGGACGAAATGAAGCAGCACTGAAGGTGAAATAAGTCCTCCATGAAACGTCCGAGCCTGAAAAATATGAAAAATAATTAGTTTTTTTTAACCTATAATATTATTTGCCTAGCTATAGATATATTAATACATATATTTGCTTTTATTTTCTGGTAGATTTGATTTAAATTGAAGAAATATTCCTCTGACTTACTGTTACACCTCCATAAATAAAAGGATGAATTTTAGTCCTTTAGTACAAATGTGTTTGGTATCAGGTTTATGTAAAAGTATATAGACTACCTGATATAGTTGCCTCAGAAAGAGCCATCACCAAGTTGTTTTCAATCCTGAAGCTGTAGGTGTTACTGACTTGGACCGACAGCAGTGTGCTGAAGATGCTGAATATCCCCTCAGAGTTTTCTGTGAAAGTGGAGCTTCCATTCAGGATGTTCTCAGTTTGGTTTAACCATGAAACGCTTGGTTTAGGGAACCACCGGACTGCCTCAGCAGACAGGGTGCCATTTGAGAAGGTGAAAGTGGGCGCTGAAAAAGCTGATGTAATAAAAGAGGGAAGAAAAAATCCTGAATTAATATTGCAATCAAGAGTGAAGCTTCACTCAGTACTCACATTACTCAGAACAGCACGTTGGTTAAAATTCCCAACATTACAAAAACTAGGAATACCCTTATACCATCTTATTTCAATGTGTTGCAAAAAATGCATTAAATACTGCTATACTGCTAATGAATGCCAATAAAGAATGTTTAGATAAACACACAATTAATCTTGAAGAGTGAGTCATCCTACCTGCTGTTCTGAGTTGAACGCTGACCTCTCCTCCACCTTTAGAGGAGCTGATGCTGCATGTGTACTTCCCCTCATCACTGCGTCTCACGTTCCTCAGCAGCAGAGAGGCATTGCCTGTGACTACAGCCTGAGGGAAGAGCTGAGTTCTCCCACTGAACTGTGACGCCTGATTCGTCAGATCCGGAGCTCCATTCTGATAAAAGTAAACTAGGCCGGTCAGGTCCGTCTTCTTCCAGGTCACTGTCACTTTGTCTTGGGAAGTTTGTGTGTCAAGATAGCAGCTGAGCAGCTGATCCTCACCAAGGTTGGCGACAGGCTTTGTACTGCTGCTTATCACATTGGACTGGGGCTCTGTGTGATGTGAACATTTTATACACATATTATAGACTAGCACATTAGAGTTAGAGCACTGTTGTCCCATTTGTTGACAACTTAATAACATATTTAAATGATTTTTAGTTGTTTGCTTTTGGCAGTTATACAATTTTTAACAGGATGATTTTAAGGACAAGTTCACATTTTTCTCATTCACATGTCCTGAGAGAGAGAGAGAGAGAGAGAGAGAGAGAGAGAGACTGTGATTTCAAGAGATAGTTCAGGCAAAGCTATGACTATTTAGGGGTCTGAGTTAGTAAAAGTGATTAAATTCTAAAGCTACAGATAGATAGACTGTATATAAAAGATAGTTCTAGCATAGAGGTCTGAAAAACAAAGCCAGGGTGGAAATGTCCTATACCTGTTTTCTTTCTACTGACCAGCAGAGGGCAACCATTGTAGCTGTCTAGAAAAGAAGTCTACTTCTCACTTGATTTATAACCTCAGTAAATATTTTCCTAATGCCTTTATGATCTCAGTCAGTAGTATTATGACTTTATCATGTTTAGTTTGGAAATTATCGTGCCATTTATAAAGATAACCCGCTTGAAGTGCGGTATGCTTTCTACTCTGTGACTGATGACTCACTACTGTATGAGCATGGCGTGTCCTTTGGTTCACAATCAGATCTTTTTTGGCATTCAGTTAAACTAAAAAAAAGTATTTTTTTTTCAGGTAACAACATTGTGCATATTTAATAGATTTGTAACTTAATAAAACTAACATGCCAATTAATCTACCTTGAATGCTAGCTAGCTAGCTATCAGCTTCACATGTTCTTCTAAAATATATTCACGCCCACTTTCAAGACATCAACAAGGTTATGGCCAAAATACCAATTTCACAGGTTCATATAGGACAGGATTCCACAGTAAAAACTCAGATGCACCATGTTTATGAATGAAACTATCAAATAATATTTAAAGTCAATATTCCCTTAATACCATGTTAAACCTGCACCAGTCAAGCATACCTAAACACACACAAACATTTTCTCAAGGAAATGAAACATGAATATAGAGTATATGTGTTACTTGGCTATCAACATTAATTCTCTCAATTGGAAAGTCAGCCTCACAAATATTTACAGATCATCACACATGGAGATACAAATGAATATTCACAGTTAAACACTCGATGCTGTGCCGTGCCGTGTTACCGTCCACATGGATTAACTGTATTTTAGTTAAGACAAATACAGCACGTGGTGAACACACCCATGTATCACCCCAGGCCTCACAGAGCCATCACTAATGACAAGAAGATCCAAACAGATCTGTGGGTCTTACTTGAGAAGGCCAGGGAGAAGAAGAGGATGATGAAGAAGCTAAGTATGACGATGATGACGAGCATGCTGTACAAAAAGAAAAACACAAGTGCAATTGTAACAAAACACATAGTATTAGTTTTTGAAGATTAGTTTCATAGCAGTTCTTCAAATAGCTTCTATTACTCTTCCTGTAGCTGTAGGGTTTGGGCTCCATGCATTGTGTCTTTTGGGTCTCGTGATGATCAGGACAAAAAACCCCATTGCAATAAGAAAGCTGGAAGCTGGAGATTGTTTTCAATTCTTCTGTAAGTGTTTTCTTTGTGGTTCAAAAATTTTAATATTTTGTCCTGACAGAGAAATATTTCTTTGACAGACTGTCAGCAACTTTTATTTTGTTAGGGATCACATATTAAACTAGTTGTGAAGCATAAGTTTAATCTTTAATAACATGTTGTTGTATTATAATCTGAAGCTTTAAAAGTAATCAGCAACTACAGCTGTCAAATAACATCAAAAGTGTTTTCTTTCTCTGCTGGTGCAGTAAAAGCAAACATACTCGGTTACCACTGGAGACACCTAAATATTTTCAAAGTTGAATGACAACACTAAATATTCAAACCTCATGGTCGCACCTGTAGAAGATGATTTGTCCGAGCGTGGCCATGGCTCCTGATGAAATCTCTTAAGACCAAGAAAAAAGGCAATTATTTATTCTTTATCCACTTTTTATCCAAGTAATATATTTCTGCTGCTGTCTGTGAGCAACCTGCACAGAACTGTCTGCTCAGCCTCTCTCGGAGCACTTAGAAAATACAATACAACACCATAAGTAAATATTACTGTTAAGGTGTGTTCTTCATTTTGGTTGACAGGTCATCATCCAGCTCGTTTATCTTATCAAAATAAAAGTTCATGTGACTGATTTACAAGAGAAAGAGATTATTTTTGTGATGTTAGTTAAGCTTTTACAAAGTGAAGGGATTACATCCAGAAAAGCATTTTTACAGTAGTTATGACAGAGAATATGTTTTTCATGTATATATGTATAGCATGCAGTACCGACTGCTGCTGGTTAACATTTTATTACGGCAAATGCATAATATGCATACAAGGAAAAAGAATAGCACCCTGGGCTTGGCAATTTACTCAAGGTGGACAAAATTTGATCTGTTGATGAAAAAGAGCACATACGTAACACTTGTTTATTTATGAAAAGGACCAAACATTGTTCACTAAAATAACAACAGAAAAAATAGATGATGAGAATCACTGGTGATATTTTTGGTATTTCAAAACAGACGATTAGTCTTATTCATACCAATATCTGCTTGGACTGAACTACAGTACCGAAAGAAATGTGGCATGCAACACTTGTGTGACAAGTGAAGAGACTCCCAAGTCCTCTTGACCACTGAGAAATTCTGCCAACCTCAAAATGTGTACATCAAACTGAAACTTAAGCACATGTATGTCACATCATATGATCTTATGAAACAAGAAATATTTTCTTTTTCAGTTTTTATTTTAATTTTGCAAGAGATGTGAGCATGCAACTATGAAATCTAGAGTTTTTAAACTGTTAAGCCATAAAACAAAATGAAGCTCTTAGTTTTTGCTTTGTAGCAAACAACAAACACATATATTCTTGGTGCAAGCATTTCAAAGTAGATAACTGCAACCAAAATCCTACTTTGTTGACAATCCTTGTTAAAGATTAGTGTTAGAAAGGTGCGCATTATGTAAAATGTTTTTTTGCTATAAAAATGCATGCTCAAAATGATCAAATTACACAAACATACATGAAATTATAGCACACAAGCCACAAACCATTAAAGCAAATCTTTTTTTCTGCCCTTACCTCAGTTCTAACAAGCTTGAAAGCTAACAGTTCGTATGTCCGCCTTTATTCTTCAACACAGCCTCAACTTATGCAAGCATTCTTGTAATTTTCAGATGTCTTCAGGACTAGTCCTCCATGATTCTGGAAAGATAGTCAAAGCTCTTTTTTGGAGGCACTTGGGAGGCCAATCCATGACTGATAGTGCTCCATTGGGAATTTTTCTATCTAGCTATGCTTTTACTGTATTGACAGTGTGTTTGGTATCACAGTCATGCTGAAAAATGAAGCCTTTTCCTACCAGGTGCTTTCTAGATGTTATTGTATTGTCATGCATGGTCTTACTTGGTGCATTTATTAGGCTGGATGACTGTGATTCATCATTGTCTAAAAGTTCTTTGAAAAGCATTCGGTTGATCAAGAACGCTGCAGTGAAAGTACTGACAGGGACTAGAAAGAGAGAGCATAATTCTCCCTTCTCTTCACTGGCTCCCTGTTAATTCCAGAGTTGTATTTAAAATCCCTATCCTTACATGCAAGGTCTTGAATAACCAGGACCCTTGATTTCTTAAATAGTACTGTATTATTCCAAGTATTTTGCTTTCAGACTGTCAGCTTACTTGTGGTTTCTAGAGTTTTTAAAAGTAGAATGGGAGGCACAACCTTCAGCTCCCAGGCTCCTTTCCTGTGGAAAAAGATTCAGGTTGAATTCAGGAGACAGACACTCTCTCTACAGTTTAGATTAGGCTCAAAACTTTCCTTTTAGATAAAGCATATAGTTAGGGCTTGATCAAGTGACCCTGAATCCTCCCTTAGTTTCACTGCTATAGGCCAAGGTTGCCTAAAGGTAAAGGTGTTTCTTCTTCACACCTATATTTTTGGTCTCCATGTGTTTATACCTCTAAAAACTCAATTTAAACTCTGGGTCTCTCCCATCCTTTGTCCTGTCTTTCTCTGCTTTTTTCTTCCCACCCAACTGGTCGTGGCTTTAAAAAGGGAGTTTTTCCTTCTTACCTTGGCAAAGTGCTAGGTGTATCTCTCACATCCTGTGTCAGTTAATTGCTGATTATTTTTCTATTTCTCTAGAACATGACTTTCAGATACTGTCCACCTACTGTAGATAGTTTTTTTAATACCTACCCTTTCTTAGTTATAAGTTTTCATCTTATTGCAAAAATACTGTTTTATGTCAGTTAAACTGCTTGTTTTATAGATTAAACTAAAAACATGTGAATAAATGTGTTTTTACAACAAGCTGCCAGTCACAAAGTGCCTTATGATACAGTTTACAATTGCTGTTATGTAACAAGTTGTTGATGTAGATACAACACATTCCTTGAGTTAGGTAATTTTTATTACAGGTCACAGTTAACCAACTTTAACCTGATATCTTATTAACCATATCACTATGTTGTTTGAATAACTTTAATGTGTATTTCCTGAAATTTCTCCCCGTGATGTTGTTCATTAGTGAATAGAATCTGTCTGGAAAACCCTAAAAATGTATTTGAGAAGTGAAAACCAAGATTTGCATCATTCTGAAAGTGCTTAAAACAACCTCATTGTGGTAAACCATGGGCACATAATGTATTTAAAGGCAATATAATGGTAGTATATGCTTTATGCTTCAGAATCATTTTTCATTTTCACTCAGCCATTGAAGGAGGAACATTTCAAAAATCTAACTTACTAACTTAAGACATCTGATACTATTTTCATCCAACATGGCATTTCTTGATTTTACTTACAAACTTCTTCAAGTAATCAGAAATTCTGTGGGTGTTTTTGTGCTCATAGTCATCTTCTACATCCTGCAGTACATTTTTAACATGCATTTTTTATGCTCATGTGAACCGGGCCTGCATCTAAATGGTGTACTGTACATGGTTCTGCCTCCTTTGATCCTCGCCTTTATTGTCATCATTGTTGAACCTTTTCACCAAAGAAAGATTTTTTACTGGTGTCACTCTCTCTCGAGATGTGCTATGTGTGTTGGCAGCTATGTCTGTAAGGTTTTCATTAAGTGGATTGGTTTGGCTGCTGTATGGATATCTGCCGTTCTTTTTGATGGAGACTGGTTCGTTTGCCTAAAGACAAACTTAAACAAGAACCAGACTGGAATTCCATGCAAACAAAATCTGACCTATGAGGAGCAGCGGATTATTGGAGACTATATGACTCAATCACTTGTAAGTAACAACACACAACAATCATGCAACATCAATTTGACTAACATTATTTTTAAACTAAAATTCATATGTTAAAAAATGTAAGACAATGAAATTTTGTTACATTTAAAAGCATTTTAGTTCTACCTCCATGTAAGGAAAGTATCACAATGTTTTACTTAGTGCGCTCAGAGCATCAAGTGGATGCTTCCGCAAAATTCAAAAGCTGTAAGTCTTACTGACAATAGAGAAAGAAAACATCACTTTAACAACTGTCCATGCTCAAAAGACCTTTATGTACTGCCAGGTTATTGGAAGCTGAATGTTAAGAAATGCGAAAAGAGTTGAAATAAACTTGAACTTGACTAAAAGAACAAACCTACATTTAAAACAAGTATGTGAATTGTTTTCAAATTGTAGCTTTTTTTTCATGTCTAGGATTATGGCCTTTTTCTCATCTGTGGTTTTTTATTTGTCTGGACGACCTGTGAAATTAGAAGACTGTCTTGCAGCTGTTTTAAAACAAGGCCACGCTGTCAGCCTTACTACAGTGTAGTATTTGAAGACCTTCTGGCAGAGGAAGTCAGTATTTACCTAAACGACAAACTAAAAAAAATGGCAACAAAAAAAGCAAAAAACATCTGTAAGCCCTACCTTGAAGCTATTAAGGCTCATAAGCTGTCAGGAAACGATGATGATAATGACGATGCAAACACTGCTGCTTCTGAAGCCTGGGAGAAAATTTCCATCCCTGGTTTCTACTTGATGGAAGATGAGGAACAATAAACAGCTGGAGAGACTGTAGCAATATTTTAAATTGTCATTTGTTAGAACCTTTACATCTATAAAAGTCTGTATCTCATATGTACATTTCATGTGGACATTTTATTTAGTCAGTTATCTATTTATCTGTTAATTTAGAAGACGTTTTACAAACAAAAATCTGTGTTATAACCTTTTGATAAGTTTTTCCTATATATTTACTAAATAATTTTACTTGATTTTGTCTGGTCTTTGCAATAAAGTTTACTACACTAATTTTGAGAGAATATGACAAGCAAATTATTGTTTTCTATTTATTTCTGTCAGAAAATATTGTTCAACATTAAGAAAACTATGGAAAGGAAAGAACAGTTCAAGCAATAAACTTAAATGTAAACAAAAATGGAATACATAGTATTTTTCACTGGAATTAAAATGTGCATATGATTCTTTTGAGTATAATGTACTTAACATTGGTTTTTTGTTTTTGTTTTTACATTAAAGGAACTACAATTCAGCCATGAAAAGTAGTCCAATAATAAAGGAGGTGTATTAAGCAATAATGTTCATGTTCCAATTAAATATAATTTTACTCTTGAGGACATTCCAGTCAGCGAGTATTCCTGCTGTTGTCTTTTCTGGATGAAACTTGCATGCAGAAGGAGAGCCTGGTATTGGCAGACTGGGACTGCAGAGGGCACACTGCTGGAGATTCCACCATTGTGAATGTGACACTTACAAATGTATGGTCACAATGTGGAGATGTAATTGCATGGGGTCGCCACAAAATAATCACAATCACAATCAGAATACTTTATTGATCCTTAGGGGTTCCCTAGGGATTGGCTGCTGCAATGCTCCTGCACCTCAGATGAGGAAGAACCTGCAGACTGAAGGCAAGTCATCATACACTACCAATCAAAAGTTTGGACACACCCACTCATTTAATGCTTTATTTTACATTGCAGATTTTCACTGAAGGCATCAAAACTAGAATTAGAATTTTTTTTCATTCAGAACTGCCTTACTTCTTTGATTTAAAAATGTGCTGGAAACATTCCTCAGAGATTTGTCCCACACTGACTTGATAACATCACATAGTTCCACATCCATGATCTGAATCTCCTGTTGCACCACATCCCAAAGGTGTGCCATTGAGGTCTGGTGACTGTAGTATTTCATTGAAACATTTCTTTGTTGCTGATAAATGACAAACAATGTACTGCAATGTAAGGTGTTAGCGCCATTTATAGTTATTACATGTTTTATTTTGAAAAGCCTGAAAGGGATATGGTGCTTTTGTTGTGTTTAAAACAGCCTCTTGTCCATCCAGACTCTTATTTTAGATATAAGAAAAATAGAGAACTCCAAGAAGAAACAAGATAGCCGCTACATTAAGTAAAACCATCATGCTCCCGAGCGAGTTGACTGCATTGCTATGAGATTGTACAAAGTTCGATACAGCAACTCAGTTAAGTGTACAGAGCTGTGTGCATGAAGAATCTAAGAAGAGAAGAAATAAGCTTCCATGGATAAAGTTTTGGACTATGATATGCTTCCAAGCTATAAATTGTGCCAAAATTGAACAATTGCGATACTCAACTTCTTACAAATAAGTCAGTGACAGTGTTGTGGTCTTAAGAAAGATGACATTCAATACGAAAGCCTCAGCTTTGTGTCATAGACCATTTGTTTCATGAACACTTGTTGAACAAGAAGTTGTGTAAAAGGAGCAGAGATGGCAGATAAAGACCCGCAATGTCCCAGGCCCAGGGCACAGAGCTGCAGTAGCGGGACTGGCCACAAGAGGGCACAAAAGTACACCGAAAGAGGTTTGGAAGAACAGCTTGGCAGGCACATAAACGCAAGAATGTCCAAGCTGTCACAATTAACTTCGAAAATGAATAAAATTAGCGGACTGATGAAAGAGAATGAAAGCCTTGACATTGTTGATGAACATTTAAGTAACTTTTCAAAGCTGCATGAAGAATTCTTACGGGCAAATGATGATGTACTGTCGCTGTTGCCAGAAGATGAAAGGAATGTGGACCAGATGCTCTGGTTCAATCCAAAAAAGGAGCAGTTCAGTGCGTTTATGACTGAAGTTAAGAAATGGATCAACTCATCGAGGTCGTCCAGAGCTTCATCAGTATCATCTGTACGGCAGAAAGAGGAAGCAGAGTGCGCTGCCCTGCTTGCACGAGCCGGATCCTTGAAACAGAGACAAGCCTTGGACATTGAAGAACAACTTGAAATTGAGACAGCTATTGCTGCTTCAACAGCCAAAATAAAAGTGTTAGAGGACTGTGAATATGAGAGCTGTAAAAATGATGTGGAACAGTGTGAATCAGCTGTTAAGCAGTTCAGCTTCCAAGAACCAAAGGTACAAGGGGAACATGATGAGCAGTCAAAGGTAAACGGTCACAGTGTAAAACAAGAAGATGACTTACACCAAACTGATGCCAGTGTTATTCCAGTGAATCTATGTGAAGTCATGTTGAAACAAAATGATATCACTGAGATGTTAGTCAAACAACATAGACTGTCACATTTGCCTCAAAGAGACATTCCCATCTTTAGTGGTGATCCACTGGAGTTCATACCATTTATAAGAGCTTTTGACCATACAATTCATGACAAAACTGACAGTGACAGAGACAGGTTATATTACCTTGAACAGTTCACCAGAGGTGAACCCAGAGATTTGGTAAGAAGTTGTCAGCACATGAATCCTCAACAAGGCTACAGTGAGGCAAGGAAGTTGCTGTTTTGTCATTATGGTAATGAACTGAGAATTGCAACTGCCTACATGAACAGAGCATTCGATTGGCCACAAATAAAAACAGATGATGCAAAGGCTCTTCATAGCTATTCACTGTTTCTCACTGGTTGTAACAATGCAATGCAAGACGTCAGTCAACTGCAAGAAATGGAGATCCCCACGAACCTCAGAGTTATTGTCTCTAAACTGCCATACAAAATGAGAGAAATGTGGAGAGTCTCTTTTGACATTCAAGAAACAAGTGGAAGGAGAGCAAAGTTCTCAGATCTGGTCAGATTCATAAACAGACAAGCAAAAATAGCTGCAGATCCTTTGTTTGGTGACATTAAGGATGTTGAAGATAAATCAAAGTCGTCTGCAAATGTGAGAATCAGCAGATCATCCAGGCAAAGGGGAAGCACATTTGCTACAAGTGTAACACAAGCTGCAAATGAAAGGCCACCTGAAATTAATAAAAGTGCTTCTTTTCACACTAGCAATGCTTTCCAGAAGCCATGCATATACTGTGAAAAACTGCATACACTGGCAGAATGTCAAAAGGTCAGAAACCAGCCTTACAAAGAAAGACTAGAGTTTCTTAAAGCAAAGGGTCTGTGCTTTGCATGTCTGACACAAGGTCATCTGAGTAAGGACTGTAAGAAAAGATCATTGTGTGAGTACTGCTCTAAGAGACATCCGAGTATGCTTCATTTGACAAGGGAGGAGGACAGTAAGGCAGATGATTGCATCCAGAGAAACGTCTCTGACATTTCCACGCCAAGTGATGAAACACACACTTCAGGCAGAATTTGTGGAGCCACAGGGGCCGGAAAAGACATTCATGTGTTATCGATCGTTCCTGTGTGGGTTAAGTTAAAGAAAGGCAATAAGTTAATTGAGACTTATGCATTCATGGACAATGGGAGCCAAACCACATTCTGTTCAGAAAAGCTGATGAGACAACTTGGTGTAGAAGGTAAGAAGACAAAATTCATGCTTCGCACAATGGGACAGGAGTAAATGGTGACAAGCTACCACCTGTCAGGATTAGAAGTGTGTGGTTTAAATGAGAACACCTATATAGATCTTCCTGACATTTACACTCATGCAGACATTCCAGTGTCTAGAGAGAACATCCCTACACAGGATGACCTAAAAAGGTGGCCACATCTTTGGCAAATCAAGTTCCCACATTCAGATGCAGACATTGGACTTTTGATTGGATGTGATGTGCACAAGGCTATGGAACCATGGGAGATTATTCATAGTGAAGATAACGGTCCATATGCTGTTCGAACAGTCCTGGGTTGGGCTATCAATGGCCCTCTCAAGAGAGATTCTTGCTCTACTTCTGATAGAGAGCTGAGTGTTTCAGTAAATCGCATCTCTGTCACCAATGTTGAGAATCTTTTGATGCAACAGCTCAACTAGCAGCTGGATAGTGTAGTGGTAAGACTACACACCTTCGGAGTGGGAGTCACAAGTTCGATTCCCACCCGGTATCCAGTAAGGGCCCTGGCTAGACCCCCCATGCTAAAAACCAAGCCCTGGAATGGCGCGGCTATGTCTGCAGCCTGTCCGCAGCTCGGACACAAGAATTTCACTACATGCTGTACTCTGTATAATTGTGTATGTGACAAATAAAGGTTGTTTGTTTTTCAACTATGATTTTCCAGAGAAAGCTTCTGAGGAAAAACAGGAAATGTCACGAGAAGACATCATGTTTATGGATTCTGTCAATGGCACAGTTGAAAGGATTAATGGTCATTATAGCATAGGTCTTCCTTTGAGAAACAAAGCTGTCAAAATGCCAAACAATCGCAGTGCAGTAATGCAGAGGGCAGAGAATTTGAAAAGAAAATTAATCAGAAACACAGAGTTTCACAAGGGGTATCAGAGCTTCATGTCTGACTTGCTGAATAAAGGCTACGCAGTTCAGGTACCAAACACAAAGACTACCCCTGAAAATAAGTGAGTCTGGTACATACCACACCATGGGGTGTACCACCCCCAGAAAAGAAAACTCTGTGTAGTTTTTGACTGTACAGCATCCTTTCAAGGGAAATTACTTAATGAGGAACTCTTGCAAGGGCCAGACCTAACAAACACACTGATTGGAGTACTAACAAGGTTTAGGTGGGATCACATTGCCTTGATGTCAGACATAGAAGCTATGTATCACCAGGTGCGAGTACCTCCAGAGGACAGTGATCTTTTGCGTTTTCTCTGGTGACCAAATGGGAACTTGAATGAACCTCTGCAAGAATACAAAATGATGGTGCACTTGTTTGGGGCAACATCCTCCCCAAGCTGTGCAAACTATGCACTGAAAAAAGCAGCAGAAGATGCTAAAGAAAAAATGCCACTAGCAGCAGTTAATGCTGTTCTGAACAACATTTATGTAGATGATTGTCTTCTATCAGTTTCAGATGAAACAGAGGCATGTACTATGGTCAGGGACCTGACTGCATTGTGTGAGAGTGGAGGATTTCACTTAAAGTGGATGAGCAACAGCAGAGTTGTCCTTGCTTCCATTCCTGAAAAGGAAAGAGCAAAAGGGATTAAAGATTTGGATTTGAGACATGATGCATTACCAGATGAAAGAGTCCTAGGAGTGAACTGGTGCACAGAGACAGATCTATTCAAGATCAGGATAAATGAAAAACCTATGCCAAAGACTAGGCGAGGCATACTCTCATTTGTAAGTGCAATATATGACCCGCTGGGCTTTCTGTCTCCTGTCATTCTGCCAGCAAAAATCATCCTGCGAGAGCTATGTGGCAGGAAGATCTCATGGGATGAGGAAATCCCAGCTGAACTGGCTCAAAAGTCACAAGTTTGGCATTCAGAGCTTTCAAAACTTCATGGCTTTACCGTCAACAGGTGTTTGAAACCTGCTGGATTTGGAGTGGTCATATCTACACAATTGCACCACTTCGCTGATGCCAGTGAGAGAGGTTATGGAGTCGTTACTTACCTCCGTATCACAAACCAGAAAAGAGAAACTCACTGCTCATTCATTATTGGCAAGTCCAGAGTGTCTCCTCTGAAGCAGATAACAATTCCACGTCTCGAGCTGACAGCAGCTGCAGTTGCTGTAAAAATGGACAAGCTTATGAGAAAGGAGCTGCAAATGCCACAAGAACAATCTGTGTTTTGGTCTGACAGTACCACTGTTTTAAAGTACATCTCCAGCGAGAACATCAGATTTAAGACATTTGTAGCAAATAGAGTGTCACTTATTAGAGACAACACAAAACCAAGTCAGTGGATGTATGTGAACTCTGAATTAAACCCTGCTGAGCACGCTTCAAGAGGAATGAACACAGACACATTTATGAAGTGTTCAAACTGGATTGCTGGGCCAGAGTTTTTGACAAAAGACAAAAAAAAACTGGCCAATTCCACCGGACATTAAAGAAACACCAAAAAATGATGTTGAAGTCAAAGAGGTGATGAGTGTGGATGTTACAAAATTACATGAAAATCCAGTAAATAAACCGATCTCTCACTATTCAGACTGGTACCGTCTGGATACTCATGTTCAAAGAGCTGCTTCGCAAGTTAAGTGCACATCGGAAGCTTCTCATGTCACAAGCAAGTGGCTGTGAAAGCAGCAAAAGGAAAGCTGAAAAGGTTGCAGGTCAAATGCAGCAGTTCAAAACATGTGTTATGGGATCTTCACTCACTACTGCAGATGTTGCAAAGGGAGAAACTGAGATTGTTAAGTTTTGTCAAAATCAAAGCTTCGCAGAAGAAATTGCAAGTCTTCATAAAGGTGACAAGCTTAAAAGGAGCAGTCACATTGCAAAGCTGGATCCTTTTATCCAGGATGGAGTTTTAAGGGTTGGCGGTAGGTTGCATGAGTCTGCACTACCAGCCGATGTTAAGCATCCAGTGATTCTTCCTAAAGGTCATCATGCTTCTACTTTGATTCTGAGACACATTCACCAAGAAACAGGTCATGGAGGAAGGAATTACACATTATCCAGGCTGAGAGAAAGATTCTGGATTCCACAGGCAGATTCAGCAATAAGAAAGATCCTGTCAAAGTGTGTAACATGTAGAAGGACATCTGCGAAACCTGGTGAACAAAGAATGGCAAACTTGCCACAAGATCGCCTGATTCCTGACAAACCTCCATTCACAAATGTGGGCATAGACTATTTTGGGCCTTTTGAGAGTTAAGCGATATGGTGTATTGTTTACATGTCTTGCACTTAGAGCAATACACATAGAAGTTGCCCACTCACTTGAGACTGATTCTTGCATAAATGCATTCAGGAGGTTTATTGCAAGACGAGGTCAAGTGTCTGTCATGAGATCAGACAATGGCACTAACCTTGTGGGTGCAGAAAAGGAAATGCGTGAAGCAATCAATGGATGGAATCATTCAAAAATCTCAGAAATGCTCATGCAAAAAGGCATCACCTGGATTTTTAACCCCCCAGCAGGGTCACATTTTGGAGGAATTTGGGAGAGGCAAATTCACTGAGTTAGGAGAATTCTTAACCAGATCCTAAAGCAGCAACCTCTGGATGATGAATGCTTGCGGACATTGCTGAAGTTGAGGCAATTGTCAACGGCAGGCCGATAACAAGAGTGTCTAATGACCAGTGATGGGAATAACGGCGTTACAAGTAACGGCGTTACAAGTAACGGCGTTACTTTTTTCAGTAACGAGTAATCTAGCTAATTACTATTCCTATCGTTACAACGCCGTTACAGTTACTAACAAGAAAATGCGGTCCGTTACTATTTTTCAACAAACAGGCGGTTGAAGCTGTGTTCAGCTTACCGCATCTTATATCAGTTGCACGGAAGAGCGAGCGAGAGAGAGAGAGAGAGAGAGAGAGAGAGAGAGAGAGAGAGATAGCAGAAAAAGAGAGAGCGAGTTTTGAGATGTGAGAGATTTGTGATTTTAGCGTGTTTGGAGTGTGTAGTTAATGTGTTGTCTTGTGTAGTTAGTGTGTAGTGTTGTGGATAGTTTTGTGTTGTGTGTCAGAACAATGAGGCGACTGCTGTCTCCAGGTAGAAAAAGGAGTGATACACCTGCTGCTGTCAGACCTGCAGGTATCAGGCTGTGATGTTCTCCTTTATAGTGGACAGAAATTATGTTTTTGGAGTGGCACAAATAATTTGTGTGGCATCTTATTGAATGCAGAACAGCTGATTGTTCTGTAAATAGTTTGAAATGGTTATTTAAAAAATCAAGGTAAAAGGTAAATGGATGCAAATAACTTTGTTGTTTGCAAAACTTGTGCATAGGATTTTAAAATTGACAGTTTATATTTGCATTTAAAGTTATGAAATATGATTCATTAAACATGTTTGTGGTTGTTACAGTAAAAAATATAACTTTTTCTACTCTGATTTTATGTTTTTTGTCTGATTTTAGGTCAATTGTGTTAATACAGTATGTCAAAATGAAAACATAACTGTAAATTCAGACACGTGAGGTTGTGCTGAAAAGGATGATACCAAACAAGGCAAAGTAAATAGTTTTTAAAGGGAAAATGTGGAGGGAAAATCAAAAGTAGTTAAAAATGGCCAGTTATACCCTGGACCCCAGAGGGTTAAACGTTTTTTTTTTTTTAAAGTAACGCAATAGTTACTTTTCCAAGTAATTAATTACTTTTAGAATATTGTAACTCAGTTACTAACTCAGTTACTTTTTTGAAGAAGTAACTAGTAACTATAATTAATTACTTTTTCAAAGTAACTTGCCCAACACTGCTAATGACCCCAATGATTTAGACGCACTTACACCCAATCATCTACTTCTTCTTAAAGGGCAGCCAGTACTGCCACCTGGATTGTTTCAAAGAGAGGACTTGTATGCAAAAAAAAAGGTGGAGACAGGTGCAGTACCTGTCAGACATTTTTTGGAAGCGTTGGACTAAAGAGTATTTGCTGCTTCTACAAGAAAGACAGAAGTGACTAGGAGAAATCTGAGACCAACTATTTCTCATAGTTGATGACAGTGCACCAAGAAGTTCCTGGTTAATGGGAAAGGTTGAGAGAACAGTTCCAGACTCACATGGACTTGTCAGACGTGTGTTTGTCAAAGCCAAAACTAGTGTTTCGGAGAGGCCTATTTACAAGTTATGTTTATTGCTTGAAATGGAGGCAACAGTTTGAATCTCAGCCTCATGTGTAACAAATTTATGTTCAACACATATGACTTATGTTTCATATAATGTTTGGTTAAGCCAGTTAGATTCTGAGTGTTGATATTAAATGACGCTTTATTGTGTTAATATGTAACTGTTATGCCTTAGCAGTAACAATTAGGGGCCGGAATGTTAGCGCCATTTATAGTTATTACATGTTTTATTTTGAAAAGCCTGAAAGGGATATGGTGCTTTTGTTGTGAAAGGTTTGTGAAAAATAAAACAAGCGAATGGCGGAGCGACACGATGGTTTTACCGTCGTTGTTGCACAAACCGACGCGTAAAACAGCCTCTTGTCCATCCAGACTCTTATTTTAGATATAAGAAAAATAGAGAACTCCAAGAACAAACAAGATAGCCGCTACATAAGGAAATGCATCTCAAAAGAAGAAGTAGAGATACAAACAGGGAAATTAAAACCAAATGTCTGAAGTTCAAAAACCACAAGCTCACGCTACATATGCAAATTCACAAATGGCCAAAAGAACTGCAAATCTGTAGAAAGCAAATGATGCAGGGTGGGCCATTTATATGGATACACCGTAATAACATGGGAATGGTTGGTGATATTAAAGTCCTGTTTGTGGCACATTAGTATATGTGAGGGGGCAAACTCCTTAAGATGGGTGGTGACCATGGTGGCCATTTAGAAGTCGGCCATCTTGGATACAACTTTTGTTTTTTCAATAGGAAGAGGGCCATGTGACACATCAAACTTATTGGTAATGTCACAAGAAAAACAGTGGTGTGCTTGGTTTCAGTGTGGTACATTAAAGATTTGACTTTTTACTTGAAGGTGGGGGGCACCTCACATATACCCCAGAAGGTAAACTATGATATGATTTATGTAAAGTGAACCGACTAAGGCAGGATAGGAAAACTGAAACACCTTTAAAAGTTCATTAGCTGCACTGAGCCCAAAACTGATGACTATGGAGTGGAAGTTGTTTGTGTTATGACTGGGAGATTTCAGTATGTAAAATTACAGTAAACCCAGATTTTCTCCTTTCTTCTCCTTTTTGGTTTGCAGCTCACATTATCTAAAATCTTGTGCAGGTTGAAGTGCTCATCATAAGTGATCACACTATATATGAGGTTTAATGACATTAATTGTTTTATTATTATTAATAACAGTATGATTTGAAGTTGAAGAACATTCCAAATGTCCTTTTCTCTCTCTTTAGGCTGCAATCCAAACATGTATTGATGCAAATTTATTTATGTAACATGCTCTCTCACATATCCATTTCAGATGTTTATCACAAGAGATATCTCCAGTTATGATGTGGGCACAGTCCTCCACCCCAGTTCTTGAAAATCCACCTCCATTATCAGGTTGTCCATTTTTCCAGTAGCTAATTGGTAAACAAAGTGAACAATAATGATATGGCTGTCATCTGGTTTATTGT
This sequence comes from Pelmatolapia mariae, assembly GCF_036321145.2. Lineage (NCBI taxonomy): Eukaryota > Metazoa > Chordata > Actinopteri > Cichliformes > Cichlidae > Pelmatolapia > Pelmatolapia mariae. The sequence continues at coordinate 28,237,514 of NC_086241.1, forward strand.
TGTTTATCAAGGAAATGCTTCCATGACTTCCAAGACACATTATGCTGTTGCTGAAAGTGCACTTAAAAATAATCAATAATAATAATAATAATTTAATCAGCAAAACATTACGCAACTTTCAATAGAAAATAATACCCCCCCAAGAAACAAATGCTCCTGATGTCGAAGTACACTGAGAGAGCTGTGCAGTAACTAAAAGTAAAAAGAGGGAATTCATAACAATGTCTTTCAAACATGACGCATAATTTTGATCTCTTTTTTCTGCTGGTTCAGTGAATTTTGGTTGGAGAGTGACAAAACCTGCAGCATCAGAATCTGTGAGATGTCGGCTTTCAGCACCCTGACGTGACATCGGGTCAATGATCCGCGCTTTGTGTTTTTGCGGAATCCATTTACCTAAAATAGTTTTGTGAGCTTTCGCCTGAGATTTATATTGACATTTAGTATAAATAAATGTCAGTATTTTGACATATACTGACATTTATATTTAAAAATTAATTCAGGATTTAATGAATGATATCGCATTAGTCAGACTAAAATCAATTTGAATCGGGAAATTGATTTTTTTAAACCCACCCCAAAGACAGTGCAGCATTGACATGACTACAGACATTGCCTCAAACTTCCCAAGAGATAAACTGAGAAAGACTTAGCCATTCACTTTCACCAAACATACCAGTTCCTGTGGTGGTTCAGTGAAAGATCACTCTTTTCCTGTTTTGTTACAGAATGAGGGCTTGACATGAGAGTTTACTCTGGAAGTTTATTAAAGTTTAAATAGACATTCATACTTTAAACAATTTGTTCCTCTGGAACAAATTAGTGTTAGTGTCTAAAATTATCCAAAATAGAGAAATTCAAGACCAAACCTTTATATTATAAAAGTATTGTAAAATTTTATGGAGCTATTTTATGGTTTTTGGTTTTACCTGTTTTTATAACCAATGTTTCTAGGTATTAATTATTTTTATTTTTAACACCGTTTTTGTGGGGTTTTTTGTATTTATTTTTGTCTTATAAATCAACCTTTTCCTCTTGGAAGTTGATAAATTTAAATTTATTTTGAAACCAGTTTATTTACTAAAACAATCGAAATATGAAGCATTTTTACTTAGGTCTAATTCTGAAAGCAGGATGAAGCACTTTATAATGTGGTACTTACATTTTTTTTGTTAATTAATCTTGTACACCTGCGGTCTGATCAAAGGCACCACATCACCATCTGCTGGCGGTCATGGGTATTTTTTTATCTTTCAAAATTGTGTGTAGTTTAATTTTACATGCTTTACAGCAGGGGTGCCCAATCCCAGTCCTCGAGAGCTACCGTCCTGCAGCTTTTAGATGGATCCTTGTTCCGACACACCTGAATCAAATGAATGGCTTGTTATCAGGCATTTGCCAAACTTGATGGCATGCTGAAGAGGCAATCAAACCATTTGATTCAGCTGTGTTGGAGTAGGGCTGCATCTAAAAGCTGCAGGACAGTAGCTCTCGAGGACTGGGATTGGGCACCCCTGCTTTACAGTGTATTCTGAGCTAATTAAATAGATTTTAAGTTTACTTGTACACGTTGTATTTATCTTGACTACACTTTATTATTGATACTGGAAGTTCTGATCTTTCCAATTCTGACGATTAGTTAAAAATTAACTTTGCTTTACCTTTCAGACAGTTGAGCTCCATCAATCCATTTCCATTTGCCCTCTTCTTCTCTGTCAGTCAAACCAATCCAAATGTGGGTATCTTCCTCAATGAAGTCAGAGAGGAGCATCTGTTCAATAAAGAAGGGGAGCAAAAATGTACGGGTTTAAATTTTAATCATATGACATCCCCAAAGCTGTCGGTAGTTTTCTTCAAAATTGTAGAAGTAATATGTATGTATATGTTTTTTAAAAGGAATTTCTTGATGAGGTACCTTGTGCGATTGCATCCAGATATAATAGAATAAACATAGTAAACACAGCAAAACATTATATTATATCAGGCACCCACATACAGAATCTCCAGACATTAAAATATTTGGTAATAAATGTAAGATGAAAGTTCTAGATGAAACATTTATTAAGATTCCAGCACAGCACCTGTTCATTAACACTGTTTATTATGACAAGATTAGCCTCTCTGTTTGTGCAGTCCTGTCTGCCCTTTTCCCAGGAACCAGTCCCATAAGAGAAAAAATAACAGGTATGATTGGACATCATCCATCCTGGAGGGCATGTTCTCTCTGGAAGAAACAAGGAGCTTTTAAGTGAAAACAAATCATCATGTAGAATATAAGATACATGTGGACATTAAATTTAAGATTAACTGCAACTTAAAGTGTCCAGTTAGGGCACTTTAAAAGTTGTGATTGACAAGCCCTAACTGTTTGCAACTAGACCATGACAAAGGAAATCTGCCCAAAGTGTTATGTCAGTAATCCCCCCCCCCCCCCCCCCCCCACACACACACACAAAAAACCCCCAAAAAACCCCCTATGGATTCTAAAGATATTTTGTTTTTTAAATTATATTTAGTTTTTAAATTAAAAACTCTGGAAATACTATGAAGAAGAGGCTTAATCAAAAAATAAATCAATAGCTGCCTCACATGTTATTTTGTGTACAGTTGTGGTGCTAAGAATCGGAATGAGTCATGATAGCACATAGCTGACAACACCCTTAACTATAGATTTGCAGAAAAGAAATTAACACGTTCTACCACATCATCTATTATTGTTTTCACTTTGTTGACGCTTATTTCTGCAGCAGGTAACACTTACTTAGCTTAAGTGTTAACTTACTTTACCTCTTTCAGTGAGACTGGCATTCAGCTATGGAACGCCAGGACTGCCATAATGAATTACTTAAATACACCATTAAATAATTAATTAAATGTGGCAATAATTAATTAAAATTGGAATTAATTAATTAAATAAATAGTTATGACACATGTAATTAATTAATTATTGACACATTTAATTAATTATTTATGTATTTCACATTTTAATTAATTATTGACACATTTAATTAATTAATTATTGACACATTTAATTAATTAATTATTGACACATTTAATTAATTATTTATGTATTTCACATTTTAATTAATTATTGACACATTTAATTAATTATTTAATGATATATTTATTTATTTCATTTTGGCAGTCCTGGCGCCTGGCTCTCATCATGAATTAATTTTATCTGTCAGCCTCACCCATCAAACTCAGGGGGCGGGGTTAACGCTGATCGACTCAAAACCATTGCTTTGGCCTGGTGGCCATTGTTTATAGCCCACAACAACTGGCAGAACTGAACTTTGAAAAACCCTGTTTGTGTGTCACCAAATACAGTTTTAATATTTTTTTTAGTCGAGAATGTAGTGGTTTAATCTTCATATGTGTGGTCGGTTTGTCAAGATACAGCCTCTTTGCAAAAGTGCTTCGATGATTTCGGAGATGTCTGCCCAGTCTCATGGCAAAGCGTGGGATAGACCCGCTCCCTCGCAAGCAATCAGCTGTTATTACCGCCGACAAAGCGCAGGCCCCGGTACACAGCTGTAATAATCCCCGCTGACACGGACTTCTTTTACTGAGGTTATATTTATCGGAGTGTTATTTCCTGATGTTCGCATGTGTCCTACGTGTTTCAGTCGCCAATTCTGAAGTATAACTAACATTAAAAACATGTTTAAGGAGGAGAGAGAGCAAATAAATTCGATTAACAGCTGATCTTTGGGTTTCTGTTCAGTAATCTGCGTGACCTGCGTATACAAGAGATAACGTTGGTGTTTCCGTCGTGTAGTAACTGCTGGCTTTAACTGTACAAAGGTTGTTCGACACTATGAAACACATAAAGACTTCATGATGTTCGGCTAATATTTTTATTGTGAATATTAATCATGAGGGTAAACGGCCCTGTACACCACGGAGCGAGGTCGGCATCTCCACGATATCTTCAGCTCTCTGAGTTAACCCAGAGTTTCCCAGCTGACTAACTGTCATCTATGAATATGTCACGGGTCATATCAATATGATTTTACAGAAAAGCATCCTTATTACTGCCAACTATTCCAGAGACTTGAAAATCTACAGCATAAAGAACACAAAAATATAGCAGTCTAACGCAACACTGTAACAGAGATGAACCGTCAGTTTGTCGCAGATCAAAGTGGAAAGAAAGTGATTGGTTGAACAGGTGTTCGTTATCTGTGTTTTCTGCATTTTCATCTGTGTAAGACTCAGCAGCAGATTAGAATAACACTTATACATTTAATAAATTACCAAATGAATCCACGCAAGAAACGAGCAAACCTGTTCCGACAGTTTGAGTTTGTATTCCCTCAGCTGCAGACTCGCTGCTGTTTAAATGTTTGAGAGGAAGATTAGATATAAAGCAAACGTCAAACATAGACTCAGTCTGCGTTCACATTTGATATGAGGCCAGCACGTAAAGTGGCTGTGTCCTGTTTTAAGATCATACATGTAAAATTGTTGTCCAGCCGCTCCGAGTTAACTGAAGTTAACTTGGATAAATTATAGTTAAGGAGTATCACAGATAACACCCACGTGAGCTGTGTGACTGTTCACCAGAACACTGAAATCAGTAGGCTATTACTGAAATACACGTGCTATTTCATATAAATAGGGAGGTCCTATTAACATGTTTAGTTTTAAAGGACACCTTCCTGCCTTTAGTCTCATTCATGAGCAGTATTAGTTTTCTTCTAACATCCAGAAGTCTGCACGATGTGTTTCATAGTTTGTAACAAACCTTTGACAGTTAAACACAACATGACCGAAAAAGCAAAAAAAATAAATAAATGAATAAAAAGAGAGAGAGAAAAAAATCACACAAATTATATGTTAACCTCATTTATTTTTAGTTAAGTAAACTCTAAAAATTCTAACAGATAGCTGGTGCTTATACAGTTGAATAACTATTAAAAAACAGATGATATAATATTTCTGTCCAGGTTGCAGTCTGCATTATGAACATGTAGTTGGAAACTCTGCTCCTCTCGGTGGAAATGCGCCTTCTCTTTCCTCTTTGTATAAAAACATTTTAAAAGTGAGTTTAATCTCAAAATTCACTGTTAAATCCGAAACACACCAAATAAAGAAAAGCGAATAGTTCAGTCTAACACATGTGCCAGTGAACCATTAAACGTCTGTAAACTCTGCAGTTATGAAACGTAACTTTAACCTCAGCCAAACCGATTTGCTCAGTTGTAAATAAAACAGCGAAGTAAACGTGACCCGACAGACAAAACCTGAGTGAATTAAGTCCAGCGTTTAACCACTGAGAGCTAAAACTCAGGTGAGGTTTCAAAGCTGTGTGCGGTGATTGGACATCAGCCGCTGATAAAGTGGCTTCGCCTATAAAGTGCTCTGTAAGGAAACAAGCTCCAGCAGCTCTGCGCTCGGGAGAAATACTATATTTACTTATCTTATGCAGAAAAATGCGCTGACATTGCGTTATATCGAGCACCGGCTGCCCAGTTAAACTGTGACGATCACCAGGTAACGTGGGCGTGTTTCTTGAATTAGCAGCAGGTGTTAAACAGCTGACAGGTGAGGAGTATGCATGCAGGTAAACTGACGGTCTGTTGAGCTGATCGCTGGTGTCGTGAGAAACATGTCAGCTCGTTCTTTATGTTACAGAAGCACAGACACACAAGACCAGGCGGAAAGAGACGATCGTTCGGTGAAAATGAGAATCTGCAATGCAACATGTGGAACACGGAGAGTGGAATATGTAAACAAACCGGTTGACGTAACCCCCTCGGTGCACTCTGCATGCTGACTGTTAGCAGAGCAGTGAAATCTCTGAAAACATCTGAGCACTTTTGCAAACATGTTCTATGTTGACAACCTGACCAGACATGTGAAGATTACGGCGCGACATTCGTGGCTAAAACACTGTTAAAAGTGTAGTTGGTGACAGAAAAACGGGGTATTTTAAAACTACACCACCACCATTGCTGCCTGTGATTTGAAATGCATTCTGGGATACCTGGCTGCCTCAAGTCTACAGAAGCAATCGATTATCTAGGATCGACCTGTTTTGACTTACTTTGCACGGCAACCAATCAAATGTTAGAGAAGCTGCATGGGCAGCGTTAACCCCGCCCCCTGAGTTTGATGGGTGAGGCTGACAGATAAAATTAATTCATGATGAGAGCCAGGCGCCAGGACTGCCAAAATGAAATAAATAAATATATCATTAAATAATTAATTAAATGTATCAATAATTAATTAAAATGTGAAATACATAAATAATTAATTAAAATGTGAAATACATAAATAATTAATTAAATGTGTCAATAATTAATTAATTAAATGTGTCAATAATTAATTAAAATGTGAAATACATAAATAATTAATTAAATGTGTCAATAATTAATTAATTACATGTGTCATAACTATTTATTTAATTAATTAATTCCAATTTTAATTAATTATTGCCACATTTAATTAATTATTTAATGGTGTATTTAAGTAATTCATTATGGCAGTCCTGGCGTTCCATACACTTGTGATTTTTAACCTCTGACTATATGTATTCTACATGTTTTTCTTAAAATTTGATCAAACTATTAATCATTTTCATTAAAATCTACTCAATATCTGAATTAGAATCGTTTATAGACAAAAATGATGCTCTTAAATGCATCAGACTCAAAAAGGGCACTGACAATGATGAGCCCTGCCAGCAAGAAAAAACTCAGTAGGCCCAGGCAGAGAATTAAACCTGCAGGAAATCTCTGTGAGCTCCTTGGACCTAAGCAGAGAAAAATATGACAGACAAACAAACAAACAAACAAACAAACAAACAAACAAACAAACAAACAAACAATAATAACTGAGAACAATTAGATGTATTTACACTAAAAATATTTTTACCTCTCTCACTTAAAGCAGATCTTGACTGAGTAGTTTGACAGGCTTAAGATTGATATAGATTTGCTCCATTGTTCATGAACGGTGTTGCAGAGTGTGCTATTTAGACCACTGGTTCAATTTCTCACTGCTAAAGTGTGACATGAACGGAAGTTGCATGTTGCTGAAGTGCTAAGGTCCTTCAGCTGCTTTTTTTTAAAGGAATGTTATCAGACACACTATGTTAAAATGACATAACAGAAGCCATTTATATATCCACTGATGCTGTGCCTACAAGTGCACCTCTTCCTGATTTCCTATTCCTGTGTTTCAGATCATCAAACAAATGTAAATATTAGGTAACATAAAAAGGAAGTTTCTAAATGAAGGTGTTTATTATTAAGGGGGGAAAAATCCAAACCTACATAGACCTGTGTGAGAAAGTGATTATTGGTCAGCCAGCCAACCAAAATTACCCCAAGAGTGCAGCAATGACTCATGCAAGAAGTTACAAAAGACAGCAAACTTCACTTGCCTCAGTTAAGGTCAGTGTTCATGACTTCACTATAAGAAAGAGACTGGGCAAAAATGGCCTTCATGGCAGAGTTTCAAGATGAAAACAACTGCTGAGCAAAAGAAACATAAAGGCTCGTCTCAGTTTCACCAGAAAACATGTTGATGACCTGCAAAACTTTTGGGAAGATACTCTGTGGACTGACGAGACAAAAGCTGTAGTTTACATTTGTTACATCTGTTGTGAAAGTAACACAGGATTTCAGAAAAATAACATCATACTAACAGTAAAATATGGTTGTGGTAGGGTGATGTTCTGGGGTTGTTTTGCTGCCTCAGGACCTGGAGGAGAATTTCCGGCCATTTGTTTGTGACCTCAAGCTGAAGTGGACTTGGGCTCTGCAGCAGGACAATGATCCAAAACACACCAGCAGGTCCACCTCTGATTAGCTTGAGGAAAAACAAAATGAAAACTTTGCAGAGGCCTAGTCAAAGTCCTGACCTGAATCTGATTAAGATGCTGAGCTTAAAAACGAAAATCCTCCAATGTGGCTGAATTACAACAATTCTGCAAGATGAGAGGGACAAAATTCCCCCACAGTGCTGTGAGCGATTTATTGCCAGTTATCCAAACCCTTGATTGCAGTTGTTGTTGCTGCAAGGGTAGTATGTGAGTCAATGTGAGTAACAAAGAACGATACTATATTTATACTATATACAGACATGGCCAAAATAACCTACTGAACCAAGTACCAGAAAGGGGAAGAAAACTGGTGACTTGTGAAGTGTGCCAGGCAGGCTGGTCTGAGTATTTCAGAAACAGCTGAGCTACTGGGATTTTCCCACACAACCTGAACCGAATAAGTAACCCAGTGCCAACCTGTGATGATGATAGGGAACAGATGTATTGTGTGTTTGCTCTTAGAGCTGTGTCTTCAATCCACATATTTGACATACAAGACTCAGTACTACAGGCAGAAACATGGGTGTGCCATGGGTTCCCCAGTGTCACCCACTGTGGCCAACTTGTACATGAAAGAAGTGACAAAAAAGGCTCTGTTACAGAGACAGGACTACCTCAAAATGCAGCTTTATTGCTGGATTACAAGGTACATGAAACAAAACTGGAAGAAACTAGACTTAAGCTAACAGGCAGAACACACAGCTAGGGAATGAGGGAGATCATCACAAGGAACACAGGAGAGATGCACACATAAATACACACAAGGGCAAATAAGGGAACAAACAACAGGTGGGAACACAGCTGAATGTAATTTAACTAATAAAACACGAGGCAAAACTGAACATGCTGCACACAAGACTGGAGACTGTCAAAGTAAAACAGGAAATATGATGAACAAACACTGAGATGTTGACTAGGACACACAATTCGACATGGGAAGACAATAGCAGACACGACAGACAGATCCATAAGACAGAGAGCAAGAGTGGGGAACCGAGAGACAGAAAAAGCGAGGGACAGAGAGCAAGGGACACAGAGGGTGAGGGAGCGAGGGAGAGACTGGCAAATAAACATGGAGACAAGATTGACTAAACAGGGAGACACTGAGGGAAGGACAGAGAGATGAGAGAAAGGCATGAAAGGGACCAAGTAAGAAATAAGACAGCCTAAACTAGAAATGCAGATAAACTCAAGAGCCGAGGAAAACTAAACTAGCAAACATAAGTGACACAGAGAATAACACTAATCAATAAACAAGAACTCAAATAATCCATAAAACTAAAGACACTGGGCCAATGACCCAGGTACCCTGACAGAAATGCTCTTTCTCCAAATACCTGCTCTCTGTGACTTTCAAACCCCACAACACACTGCCCCAAAAACTGGAACACCCCAAGGATTGGGTCCTCAGCCACAAACACAGTAATATAGTATATGCAGTTAAGTGCCAGGATGATTGCCATGATTAGTACAGCAGGGAAACCAAAAAACCTCTGGTTAAGAGGATGACACAACACGAAGAACTAACTCATCGGGCCAGGACTCTGCAGTCTATTTGCAAATATAGAATGGTTGTCAACAGTCCGAATGGCTTCTGAGTGGAAGAAGCTGGAGGTGTGGGACCTGATTGACTTACCTGGCACGTACCAGCGGGCAGGAGGTCATACAAGTGGTGCAAGGGGTCACCTGCAATGGCTCTGAGGCAGGATGATCAGTTTGACAGTAGGACAGCTTGGTGCTAAGGGTGTCTGGGATTATGGTGTTGAATGCTGAGCTGTAATCCACATAGCTCTTCTGTTTTCCAGATGGCTCAAAGTTCTGTGAAGGGAGATTGTGATGGCAGCTTCCATGGACTGATTTGCACTGTAAACAAACTGGTATGTGTTGAAAAAGGGTGGTATGATGTGATGTGCCAGACACTATCCACACGAAAGACTTAATGAATACAGGCGTGAGGGCTTTAGGTCTGTAGTCACTGAAGCTTTCTGTTCTAGGTTTTTGGGGATGGGAATGACGGTGGAGGTTGGAATGATGGCATTAGTCAGAGAGAGGTTGAACAGCCTGGTGAGGGTCCCTGCCAGTTGGTCTGCACAGGTTCTCCTCTGGCTGACAGGCTCGCCGCATTGCTTGTGTTGTGGGTGTCCCGTGATGAGTTTTATATCACGTCTCAATCGGAGCAAAGATGTTGTTAAGCTTGTTGGCATGTGTGAGGCTGCTGAGGGGGGCTGGGGAACTCTGGTCTTTGAAGTTGGTGAAGGCTCGTATGCCTCTCCACACCTGGTGGGGCTTGTTGTCTATGAGGAAGCCCTATATCCTCCTTCTGTAGGCCTCCTTGGCCTGTTTGATGCTGCTCCTCAGGTTTACTCTGGCAATACTGTGCAGAGAACTGTCTCTCAGCCTGAAGGCTGAATTATGAGTTTTGATCAGAGCCTGTGCTTCACTCATCATCCAAGGCTTCCATTTTGGAAAAACCTGGATGGATTTGCTTACTGTTACATTCTCTACACAGCACTTAGTGTAGAAAACAGCAGACTGAGTGAAGGTCTCCAGGTACTGCTGTTCCAAGATGGACCAGTCCGTCAGATCAAAACAGTTCTGTAGCTGGAGGCGAGCATCCTCTGGCCATGTTTTAATCAACTGGGTTCTTGGAGGGGTTTGTTTCCTGAGGGGGGTGTAGGAAGGGAGCAAAAAGAGGTGGTCACATTGTCCTAGGTGGGGGAGGGTGTCATTTTGTAGGCCTCCTTGATGTTACTGTGCACATGGTCCTGTCATGATCCTGGGTCTATGACCCAGCGTTTTGAGTTTATTGTTATTATTTTCCAGTTTCTGCTGTTTTGTAATTGTTCTTAGGGTTTGAGTTGTGTTTCTATCATCCCTACCTGTGTCTCTCCTCTGTGTTCTGTCGTGTGCCCAGTTGGTGGTGTAAAACAGTCTGTGTGTTTCCTGTTTTACTTTGTAGGTTTGTGTCTCGTTATGTCCATTAGTTCCAGCTGTGTCCCCTCCTGTGTGCTATTTCCTGATTACCTGTTGTGTGTATTTATACTGCGCCTCTGCTTGTGCTCCTCGTTGCGTCGTCTGTGTTTCTCTGTGAACCTCCCGTGTATTCTTCATTATTCCATGTTTCTCCGTGTCTCTCTGCTCCTCGCTCCATGTCCTCCATTTTGTGTTAGTTTTTCCCAGTTTAGGTTTTTGTTCGGTTCTGCCCACTCCTTGGTTATTGTGCACTGTAAATAAACCCACCTGCATCTCCGCCACTGTCTGCTTTTGGATCCTCCTTTTTCACCTCCACACGACTACCAGCCGAGTTGTGACAGTACGACGCAACCACCAAATGGATCCAGCGGACTCACGTGTTCAGTATGTCGCGCAGCTGTGGGATTTTTGCCGGTGCGTAATCCACGCTAAGGACACTCCCAAGAAACTCACCCAGGTAGTCTTTTTTGACAACTTCTTGTCGTCTACTACCTGCACAGTCAGATGGTTGGACATTAACAGATTAAAACAAATAATAACAGCTCTGAGAGCCAGGTTCTGTTTCGAACTATTTGGCATGGGCAGTCCGGGCAAAGAAGATTCTGCTGCGCTCCTGGAAGCCCTCACCGCCTGGTATTCTCAGCCTCAGCATCATTTCCCGTCTATGCTTATGTCCAAATTGCTCGATCCATCTTTAAATAAGAAATCGTACCCTCACCATTGTTACTCTTCCTCACCTCCACTCTCTCCTGCGGTATATACTGGAGCAGTTATGATTTCCTCACCGCATTCAGCTCAACCTTCAAAGGACTGTTTTTCAACCATAATTTCTAAGCAGAGAGACAAACCTGTTCGTCAAAAGCTGGCAATATTAAAGACTATTGCTTGCTCCAGGGCTTCCCCAGAGGCTGGGTTGCAACCCTCGGCTAACTCTGGACCCCTGGAGGCCAAGGCGCCAGCTAAGGACTGCATGCAGCTGTCACTGCCTGGACAGGGTCAGCGCTCAGTGCAGCTGCAGTTCTCCTCATGTGTGCCAGAGGCGGCCGTGCCTACTGGTTTTGAACCTATTTTCGCTGGGGGGACCGTGGAGCCCGCCCAGCCTTCACCGTCATCAGCAGCTTCAACTGAGGGGTCTCAGGAACCGCTTCAGCCTGCTGCTTTCGCTGGGGGGACCGAGGAGCCCATCCAGCTATCACCGTTGTCTGCAGCAGCAGCTCCAGCAGCTCCGTCACCACCTGCAGCAGCAGCTGCAGCAGCTTCATCACCGCCTGCAGCAGCAGCTTCATCACCGCCTGCAGCAGCAGCTGCAGCAGCTCCACCACCGCCTGCAGCAGCAGCTGCAGCAGCTCCATCACCACCTGCAGCAGCAGCTTCATCTCCGTCTGCAGCAGCAGCTTCATCTCCGTCTGCAGCAGCAGCTTCATCTCCGCCTGCAGCAGCAGCTTCATCTCCGCCTGCAGCAGCAGCTTCATCACCGCCTGCAGCAGCAGCTGCAGCAGCTCCACCACCGCCTGCAGCAGCAGCTGCAGCAGCTCCGTCACCGTCTGCAGCAGCAGCTTCATCTTCGCCTGCAGCACCACCACCTGCGGCTCCCAAGCCGTCGCCTGCAGCGCCTTCGTCTCCGGCTTTCACGCCGTCGTCTGCAGCGCCTTCGTCTGCAGCGCCTTCGTCTGCAGCGCCTTCGTCTGCAGCGCCTTCGTCTCTGCCTTCCATGCCGCCGCCTGCAGCGCCTTCGTCTCCGGCTTTCACGCCACCGCCTGCAGCGCCTTCGTCTCCGGCTTTCACGCCTTCGTCTGCAGCGCCTTCGTCTGCAGCGCCTTCGTCTGCAGCGCCTTCGTCTGCAGCGCCTTCGTCTGCAGCGCCTTCGTCTCTGCCTTCCACGCCACCACCCGCAGCCGCCATGCTGCCGTCTGGTCCAGCCTCCGTGCCTGCATCCTCGTCTGGTCCAGCCTCCGTGCCTGCATCCTCGTCTGGTCCAGCCTCCATGCCTGCATCCTCGTCTGGTCCAGCCTCCGTGCCTGCATCCTCGTCTGGTCCAGCCTCCGTGCCTGCATCCTCGTCTGGTCCAGCCTTCGTGCCGGAATCCTCGTCTGCAGCAGCAGCTTCGGCCTTGCCTGCTTCGGCCTCAGATGCAGCTTCAGCCTCATTCTCCTCCTCATCCTCACCTGGTACTGCTGCTGGCATGCAGCCATCCGGTTCGCATTGGTCCCAACATCGCCGGCCATTTTCTAGGCTGCTGGCTGGTTATCATCGCCGTCGAGGACGCCCTCCAGAACGGGGTTGTTGCCGCCACTGCCTTCCGCGTGGCCGGCCTCCGGACCTCTATCGCCGCCACTGCCTTCCGCGTGGCCGGCCTCCGGACTTCTGTCGCCGCCACTGCCTTCCGCGTGGCCGGCCTCCGGACTTCTGTCGCCGCCACTGCCTTCCGCGTGGCCGGCCTCCGGACTTCTGTCGCCGCCACTGCCTTCCGCGTGGCCGGCCTCCGGACTTCTGTCGCCGCCACTGCCTTCCGCGTGGCCGGCCTCCGGACTTCTGTCGCCGCCACTGCCTTCCGCGTGGCCGGCCTCCGGACTTCTGTCGCCGCCACTGCCTTCCGCGTGGCCGGCCTCCGGACTTCTGTCGCCGCCACTGCCTTCCGCGTGGCCGGCCTCCGGACTTTTGTCGCCGGCATTGCCTTCTTCAAGGCCTTCCCCCTGAACTGTTTCATCCTGGCCTTCAGTGCTATCGGCCCCCAGGCCGGCCTCCTGAACTATGTTTTGGACTCTGCTCCCCTATGTGTATTTGGGACTTTTTGTTTGGGACTCTGGGGCCTCCGTTTTGGTCCTGGTCCGGACCCTCCGTCCTGGGCCTCCCACCGCCCGCCCGGGCTTGGTGGTTCTTTTGCGTTTAGGGGCTGTCGGGAGCCAGCCCTTGAGGGGGGGTTACTGTCATGATCCTGGGTCTATGACCCAGCGTTTTGAGTTTATTGTTATTATTTTCCAGTTTCTGCTGTTTTGTAATTGTTCTTAGGGTTTGAGTTGTGTTTCTATCATCCCTACCTGTGTCTCTCCTCTGTGTTCTGTCGTGTGCCCAGTTGGTGGTGTAAAACAGTCTGTGTGTTTCCTGTTTTACTTTGTAGGTTTGTGTCTCGTTATGTCCATTAGTTCCAGCTGTGTCCCCTCCTGTGTGCTATTTCCTGATTACCTGTTGTGTGTATTTATACTGCGCCTCTGCTTGTGCTCCTCGTTGCGTCGTCTGTGTTTCTCTGTGAACCTCCCGTGTATTCTTCATTATTCCATGTTTCTCCGTGTCTCTCTGCTCCTCGCTCCATGTCCTCCATTTTGTGTTAGTTTTTCCCAGTTTAGGTTTTTGTTCGGTTCTGCCCACTCCTTGGTTATTGTGCACTGTAAATAAACCCACCTGCATCTCCGCCACTGTCTGCTTTTGGATCCTCCTTTTTCACCTCCACACGACTACCAGCCGAGTTGTGACAGGTCCGGTGTCCTGTCCCCCCTCGTAGGACACTTAACATGTTGAAGGAATTTGGGTAGTACAGATTTCAAACATGCCTTAATAAAGTCCCCAGCAACAACATGTTTGGGCTCTTGGTGCTGTCTCTGCTGTTTTTTGACAATGCGTTGGAAGTGGTTGAGAGCTGAGGTTATGGTAGCATCGGGGGGGATGTAAACAATGTCAACTATGGCTATCGTTAGTAGTTACAAGGCCTGCAGTGAACGAACATGGCCTCTAAGTCCGGTGAGGAGTGACTGTCTATATCAGTGCAGTCCTACAGTAGATAAGCACAGAGCCCACTGCCCCTTCCCTTACCTCTACGTTGCGGTCCTGGCAGTGTAGGATCTGGCCTAGCTCTAATGAAGCATTGGGGATTTGCAAATGGTGCCAGGATTCAGTTAAAATCAGTAGAAAACATGATTGCAGCAGTTGTAGTAAATCTGTGATTATAGCTCCTCTCTTTTGTTTGTGAGGGATCTCACACTGGTGAGGAAGATGGATGGATGTGGGGATTTATGTTGTTGTTTTTGCAGCTAGACAAGATAGCCAGCTCTGCAACCTCGCTTTTATTTCCTCTCCCTCTGCAATCTACGACACTTGTTGTTCCTGACAATAACCCACAGAGCGCCTGGCAGTCTCACAATCTTGGGTGGGGTACTGCAGGTCCAAGCCGAAGTAAAGTCTGGGTTCAGGCTGAGGCTAATGTCTATCACTTGCTGACAACTGAAAGCGAACAGTGTGTTGCAGAAAGATACAATAAAAAGCACAAAAAACACAAAAAAGTGCACAGGAGTGCTGTGCTGCGGCATACCTCCGTATGTGTTGCCATCTTTGAAACAATACCCTTTAATCAGTGGTCATGACAATTTGCACACTAATGATCATGAAACTGACCCCATGGCCCAGTGTTAGTCAGTGGTGCTTCGTTACTGTTTGTTAGGTTGGGGAAATCTGCAGTCAGCTGAGACTGAAGAAGTCAGTGGATGACTGAAAATGTTGCTCTCCTGAAACCTCCAGGTCGAGATGAATCAACTCGTAACAGTAATTTTTGTGACTTTTGCTCCATTTCGAGCAAAAGTCACAATGACTGTATTCAATCAGCCTCATTCAAACATTTGCATTCCCTCCACTAATATTTCTCGTTTGGCTTTCAGCGAAGGCGGTCGCACTTTTCTCCTCTCCTCCTTCCCCTATCTTCCCTGCTTAGCCCCTTATGTCCTTGTCTTGTCTCGTGTTTTTCTTCTTACTTCCCTGGAACACTGTCTCACAGTCTGTGTCTAAAACCTAAAGAGAACTATGGATTTGATCAACTGGTCTCTGAATACTATTGACACCCTCTCCTCAACGAGAAGTTTGGGCTCGGGAGAGCCTGAGTGCCCTGGAGGGACTTTCCCTGCTGGATACACGATGGACGGGTGGCAGAAATGGAGGATCATGTGCCTGGCGGCACTGTCGATCGAGGACGCTGAAGATATCTACCTATTCGGAACCATGATAACAGGGTTCTTGCTGATCGGAGCTGGCTTGGCCCTGGCTTATCGGAGAATTAAGACAGCGGAACCGGCTGCTCAAACCCCCACAAAGCTGCCCGCTGAGATTGAATTGACTGGACGAGGCGCGGCTTCTCAGAAAGGGCTCACAGACGGGGACATGGTCAAGAGCTTGGAGGCGATTGCGGCTGCAGTGAATACTCAGAATAACATCTCTGAGCGGATACTGGGTCACATCAGGGAAGAATCAGCTCAAATCAACAACTATGGGCGGAAGCTGGAAAACATCACGGATCAGTTGGCTGCGGTCGTGAGGTCTCAGAATCTGCTCTGTGAGCAAAAGATTGACAAGACCACGGAATTGAAGGTAAACAACACCATGGAGAAACTGGCGGCTATCCAACGGGAGATGGAGAGACCAGTGTCGGTGTGCTAAAACAAAAACAGCTCGAAATTCTCATGAGCTGTTGGAAAGAAATCGCCATCTTAATGCGGCTACCCCTCCGGCGCCAGCTGCGGGCCCAAGGCTAGAGCCGAACAAAACAATCCCTGATAACGACTGTGTTGACACTGTTCCTCCCCATTCCATGCAAGGCCACCTGGGTTGGCTGGCAGACTGTTTACTTAGCCTGGCAGGGCGAAGGACACTGTCTCAGCTGAACTATGGACACGCACACACATACACTTACACTGATGACCACACACTCATCCCCCTCCCTTTCCAAACGCCTTCGATGCTTGTTTCCTGTGGGGGAACACGGCGGGTCTACGTGCCGCGCTGGATAAGATAGCGCTGTGCGAGGCGGCTACTGGGTTCGCTTCAGATTACTCCTTACCCATCACCCTACCGTGTGGCTTGTTATGTCTTCCCAATGTTGTGTTGTGGACATTTATGTGCTTTTTTGTGCAGAGGAGTTTTTTTGTTTCCTGTTCTCATGCTGTCCTACCATGGAAGCACAGCATGAGAAGGGGTCTCTTTTTTTCCTCTTGTACTTTCCCATTGTAATGTACATTTCAATGTTCTTTCTCCAGTGCTACCAATCTCCGACTTGTATCCCCATGTAATGTCTGTGTGTGTATGTAAGGTCGGGGGGGGTCCCATTTCACTGCAGGGCAACCTGCATGTGACGAATAAAGTTTTGATTGATTGATTGATTGATTGATTGATTGATTGATAAGATGTCTAACTGTGACCAGAATGTTACACTAGTTCAACAGATAACAGCATGACTAAGGACTAATTATACTTTCTGCCTTATTTGCCCAAGGATAATACGGATGAATATTAATTTAAATGGTCATTATTACAGTGATGTAATCATCTGTACAACTCCTGAGTTAAGGATAAAGTCAGGGCTGATGTATGCACAGTCTACCTCACTCAACTTTTGATTATCACAACATTTATTAGACTGACAAGATAACTGTGTGGTGTGAATGAGACACGGCGGGTCCAGGGATCATAGTTTTGAGCCATTTTATTTAAATCAAATCAAACACCCTGTGTTTTAACTCGGTGGGCGTGATTAAGGATGCTGTGCAGGTGCGTCTGCCCTCCCTGCACTGCAGACCACGCCCCACCACATACCCCCATTGCCCGATTGAGGCTGGGGAGCCATCCGGCCGAACCTAATCCCGCACCGCGAGTGGAGAGGGAATCAGCCCGTACCGTCGGCGCCCCCAGGCCCTGGCCAAGCGACGGGGAGGTGTGAGTTCAGGTGGCTGCCCACGAATCCAGCGGGGCCGGCGAAGCTGGTTCGGAGGTCGGCCGTGTGGCAGGTGGACTCGGTGCGGGCGGCATAGTCGTGAGCCCCAGCTCACAGGCGGCTGGGCAGATGTCCGGCGTGCACCGGCCTCTGGTGGCGGTGAGGCTGGTCTGGCGAGCACGCTGATCTCAAGCATGGCGCACGCCTCGTTCCAATCGAGCAGGTTCCCCTGGCACGGGGACCTCTGTCTCCTCCGTCACCGCTGCCGCTCCCAGCTGGAGCAGCCCATTGCGTGGCTCCTCTTCCTCTGGCCGGTGCAGACCCTCGCACGCCTCGTCCGCCGCCTCCAGTTGGAGCAGCTCCTCCATCGCTCCCGGCAGGAGAAGCCCTTCACCCGGCTGTTCCCCCTCCTCCGGCAGGCGCAGATCCCCGCACTCCTCATCTGCCACCTCCGGCTGCTGAGGTGCCTCACGCGGCTCCTCCACCGCTTCACCGCTGTCGGGACACACCTGTCGGGTTGGTGCCCAGGCCCAGAGCAGCGCTGCCAGCTCCCCAATCCTTTCCAGGTGGCGCTCGGTCTGGTCCTGCAGCTCTCCTGCTGGCGATGCACCCCCGCCGCCTGCTCCCACTGGGCGGCCACCATTTCGGCCGCCCTCTGGGCCAGCTCTTCTCTTCCCTGGCTCCAGTAAGGACCCGCCGTGCCGTCTCCTGGGTTTCGGCACCAGTGTGGTGTGAATGAGACACGGCGGGTCCAGGGATCATAGTCTTGAGCCATTTTATTTAAATCACATCACACCACCCCTGAGTCCCCGTGTTTTAACTCGGCGGGCGTGATTAAGTATGCCGTACAGGTGCGTCCACCCTCCCTGCACTGCAGACCACGCCCCACCACAAACTGGGACACCAAACACAAAATTTTTCTTTTTTTCCCCCTTTTATTACAACAGGTCAAGAACAAAGTTTTCAGCAATCATCATCTATGGAACATTTTTTTTGCAGTCCGCAGGTTGAGTGAACTCATTTCATAATACAGGGTCCAAGCAGTATGTAGCAAGGTCATCATTAGGCTGGAGTCAATCACTTGTATGCTATTGGCACACCAATCAAAGCTAAGTATCTACAGATTCAAGTAAGCAGAGCACACGCTCACCCCCTTTACGTAAAGGGAAAGAACTACAACATAGTTACAGAAAAAAAGAGACACAACAGAAATAGCAGGTTAAAACTGTTACTTTTGTTTTAACGTGGTCATTCATCAGTTCTTCATCACTTACCAAATTCTTTGTTGTTTAATTATGAAGCTGTCACCTTTAAATGGCATAACAAAAGGGCATAACATAATATGGACCAAAGTCTGACAAGTATTTGTACTACTCTCTTTAAAAAACAGAATATATAAGTACAGTAGAGTGCAGAGATTAACGAATACATGCCTTGCACTTGCTCAGTTCCCAGCTTCACTAAATGGCACCTATGAGTCAGACCTTGCTGTATTTTCTTAGAACTCTAGGACACATTAGAAGATCTGAAAAGGGTTATTTGGAAAATATAATGAAAGCCACAAACCAGACACTTGCCAAATCTGCTGCTTCTATAATCAGCACAAGTTTTCAGCTGTGACATGACAATGATCGGAAACCTAACATAATACGTTAGCCTTTGAATGTGCTAAATGTGAATTAGGAACAATGTACCTATGTATTCCTACATAGATATACTATCAAAACATACTTACAGTAAAATGACAGGGAAACATAGAAAAGAGGATTACTTTCACTTAGTAGAAATGTGAGAATATAACAGCTTATAATAGACTTATGATAGTTTTCTAAAAATTAGGACAGCTTTTTGTTTATTTTCTTGAGTTAATGGGGGCCTCATGATTACTTAACAAATATACTGACATCTTGAACTCTTCTACCACTAACCTGAAACCTTTTTAAATCTAGCCTAAAAACATCTGCTGCCTTTTCTGCTAAATGTGCATATTTACTCTTAGTATATTATCTCTAATTTTGTAGTATAAGCTCTATATCAAAACAAAATAGAAAACAGAAGTCACACATTTCAAAGGTGACATATCAATATTGTGCTTCACATGGCCACAAGAGGTCCTCATAGGCTAGCATGTATTTTCTTTTAAAACACTGAGGCTGCGGTCTATCTTAGATTAATATATGGATTTTATTACCTTGCTCAGTGGTGTGTTTGTGTGTGGCTTTTGGTGTTTGTGTTTGTGTGTGTGTGTACAAACACATCCATTTTTTTGTAATAGAGGACTACCATGTCGTTCCTCATTCACCAACCATGGACTAGAAAACTGTCGGTCATGCTTTAAAAGCTGTTTTAAAAGTTAAAATGAAAATCAAGCTTAAATTACGTGAAAGACCTTCCTGTGAAGTTATTTTATTTCCAGACGTGACTGATAGGTGTAGGTGTAAGCTCACACTCAGTAGAGCCCTCTGCGGCATCGAGCCAGGATTTTACATGGTTTATGTGTGCTTGACTGGTGCAGGTTTAGTATGGTATTAATAGAATATTAACTTGTATATTGTTATGGCCCTGGCCATAATTTGTTTTGGTGGCTGTGTTTTCTTTGTGTCTTTAAATCTTTGCAGGCCCTGATTGGATGAGCTGACGGCTGCTGATTGGTCCGCGGATCATGTGGCCGCATTCAAAATCCATCACCAGCAGTTGTCCCGGGGCAGCCACTGACAGCAGCAGCAGACCCGACCCTGGCCTCCAAAACCCATGACATTTGTGCCTGTGACTTTTTGCGGTTTTCTCAGTTTTGTATATAGTGTGTACATTAGTTTTCATTGTAAATAGCACTGGAACCGAAGGGGTGAGCTGCCTATTGTTTCCTTGCACTGTTTTCTCCTGTTTATCACAGTTAGGGAGTTAGGTGTAACGCATGTCTTTTGTTTGGTTTTTGGTTTCACATAGGGTTTAGATAGCACCTCCTCCTGACTTAGCTTGTTTTGTTTGTTATTTTGGCCTTTGTTCACCCCTGAGCTTCTTTATTCCAGTGTAGTAAAAATAAACCACCATTCATAAAGGAATTGGTTTTCCCTGTGTATGGTTTTGGGGACCAGGGCGGGGTCAATCTTCTCAAACTTATGTTGCGTTCCTGTACCCCTAGACTGGGGCGTAACATATATCATTTGATAGAGTTTCATTCATAAGCATCATTTTATTTACATGACATGGTATTTTTTTAAAATGGCACTTTCCAAACTAAACATGATAAAGTCATAATACTACTGAATGTGACCATAAAGTCATTAGACCTCATTACTGAGGTTTTAAATCAAGCGAGAAGTAGAGCTCTTATTTAGACAGCTACAAGGTTGCCCTCTGCTGGTCAGTGGAAGGAAATGACAAGTATATGACATTTCCACCCTGGCTTCATTTTTTTAACCTGCATGGTGCAACCATCTTTTATATACAGTCTATCTGTCTTTATGTTTGGAATTTTACCTTTTTTTTTTTCTTTTTTTTTTTACCAGCTCAGACCCTTAAATAGTCATAGCTTTTCATGAAGTATGGCTTTTCTACTTGAAGTAAAGATTTTATCTCTTGAAATTACAGTGACTCTCTACCTCTACCTCTGGAGTTACCGTACAGCTCTACAGACAGTGTCCAGTAACCATGGCAGAACTGGTTTCTGAACCTTTCAAATAAACCTTAAGCTGATAGTGTTGCTTTAAAAATTAGTTAATTAAAAGATCTGAAATCAAATCCTGGGAAATTGACGATTCTGTCCTCCTGTCTGTAGTGACACTAATGGTTCTTATAAACTCTGGACGTGTTAGTTTTTATTTGTGATTCTCTTCACAGTAATCTCCCCCTAGCCCTCAGTATTGTCTTATTTTCCTTTGAGCCATATACAGCTTTATGCCTCCAAATTTGTTCGTTAACAATTAGTATTTGTTTTTCACTTTGATGGTTTCATCATTTGTCTTATTCCTCATCATTCCTCCTTCTCTGTCGATCTTTATATGTGGGGATTACATCTACTTGTACCTTGTTCCCCTCTTATTTCTCATCACCCCCCCCCCCCCCCCTTCTCAGTTTATACCCTGTCGTGTCCAGTTCTGTCTTCTCTTTTCTTTCCTTTGTTTGCCTATTAAGATGCTTCCCTATCTTTGTATTGCTGCATTTATTTTTTGCTCTTGTTTCAGACTGTGCATTCAGTCTAATTTTGCCTGCTAAAAATTATGCAGTTTGGTCCTCTCTACTCACATCTGATGTTTTTTCTGCATCAATTTATGGTGAAAGAATTTTTAGTAACACAAAGCTAAATTATCGGGTAATAGTTCAAATATAGTGGAACATAACGCAATGAGGCCCAGTCACATTCTGTACTGCTTTTAAAACCTTTCTCTTTTAGCATTATCTTGGATCTGAATCACTGCATATTTAGGCAGGATGCACTCTTCTTTCTTCATGTGTTTACCTGGTTTCAGAACTAACTTTTTAGCAATAGAAATTCATTTTTGAGATAAATTATTGTATTCTAACATTTAGAATAGCAGAATATATTTTAAAGGACAGAATTACTTTAATGTCAATGAACCAACTTTTCTGTGTGGTTTATTTGATGATTATAAACCTAATAAAATGTCATTATCAAACTAGCTGCTCCTTGCTGTTGTCCTCAGGGGTTTACTTATAAATATTCTTGATAAGATGGAACTGGCACTATGACTTTCAAAAGCATGTAAACATATAGCTCAGTGCTAAGCCAGTTTCTCACAGATCCACCTCAGAGCAGCATCACATGAGCGGTCATTCCAGTTTTCTTCTGTATCCTTTCCAGTTCTAATATGTGCACAGTCTTCTTCGCCCCACTTTGGATCACCACCACCGTTATCAGGCTGCTCAGCCTCCCAGTACCTAACAGGTTTAAGAACAAGACAATGGTGACACTGTTAATCTCTAATATTAAAAAAGTTTTCATGATTCACATTTTTGTACACATTCATATTTTATTCTGTACTGAGCCTAAAAATGATAACTCCAGTAACACTGATATTTGTACTGCACAAAATAAATCTCTGGATCGCTTGTGGTATTTTTTTTTTTTTTTTTTTTGTGTGTGTGTGTGTGTAAGGCACCTCCTCTGCTTTATGGGTTTAGCAAATCTAAATGATTTAGTCTTAATTAACAGAGACATCCCAAGTCATTATTTAATCTCAAAGTTCTATGTATGATGTATCATACAATAAAGGCTTTAAGTGGCATAAGTGGTTGTAATATGCCCACATGTAGTATGGTGGTTTAGTTTGGTTAATGTCATTTTTGTTCTAGTGCACAGGTGTCGAACTCCAGGCGTCGAGGGCCGGTGTCCTGCAGGTTTTAGATGTGTCCTTAATCCGACACAGCTGATTTAAATGGCTAAATAACCTCCTCAACATGTCTGGAGGTTCTCTAGAGGCCTGGTAACGAATGAATCATTTGATTCAGGTGTGTTGACCCAGGGTGAGATCTAAAACCTGCAAGACACCGGCCCATGACACCTGGAGTTCGACAAGTATACTTTTTTAACTTATTATTACATTTTTTTTGACAGTGATTCTAAGGTTTTGTCTAGAAAAGTTTAAAGGTTCCTCAGCTATTTCTGCAGAGTGCCAAAAACACTGGCCTGTTAACGATGTATGCTTGCTGGTATGTGTCAAAATACTGTCAAGAATTCCAGGATCAAATATAAATATTTTGGAATTCCTGTCAGTCATTTGTGTGTTGTGGTTCATCGGCATATGCCATGGTACATTTTTTCATTGATATGTTTTAACTCAGAGGCAGTTCTTGGCCTGCTTGAATGCCGCTCCAGTAAATTATATCAAGTCTCTCCCATAAAAGGAATAGAAGATCATGCTATTTGCCTTTATCATGTAAATTACTGCCACCTTGTGGCAACAGTTGAGTATTGTCTGTGGAAACAAACTGAGCAATGAGAATCCATCTATACTTTCTGTTGTCATGTGGATTTCAACGTCCCATTATCAAAGGCTGGACCTGGATCACTTTAGAGCCCAGCAGAATTTTGTGGTTATTTGCAGACGCACACCATGGATAAATCCATGTTCTTTGATACAGACTGATGGAAGACCAGAGTGGAAGCCAAGCAGAACTGTGATGTTTATGATCTGTAGGTGATTATGCACATGCACAGATTAGTGCAGCAAATAAATGTACAGTGGTAGTTTCAAAGTGTAAAGTTAATACTTAGAATACATGCGCGATAAAATGTGGGTGGGGCTTAAAAATCAAATGTGATTCTTGACAGATTCTTTCTCTAAAACCATAAACATGTGCGACAAATAAATACAGAACATTCTTTGCATGCTGGGCAGCCAGCATTGCTTGTGATATCTTATGATCTGCCCACAATGCAAGATGTAAACTAATCTTTTTCTTTTGTTCAAAATGGGATACTCTTCAAATGCAAACGTGATAAAAAAGAAGTCAAAAGAAACAGTGATTCGTGGTGATTTGCATACTTTGTAAACATTTTTAAAGAAAAACATTTTTTTAAATCAGTAAATTTCTCCACAAATTTTTTTTAAAATTTGATTTCTTTCTCATTTAATACGTGGTAAAAATTATATTTAAGAAAAGGAAAAAAAAGGAATAAAATAAAGAAGGGCCTGTAACCTTAGAGTGAGAGAAGATCCATCAACCCATTTCCAGGTTCCCTCATTGCTCCCATCCATCAAACCAATCCAGCTCCATGTTTCTGACTTTGTTAACTTCGAGAGAAAAGTCTGTTTTTAATGATAAAAAAGATACAAATGATATTTTAAAAAATGAATCATTATTATAAAATCATTAAACAGAAAGTGAAGCTATTATACATTAAATTATATTAAGGGTATTGTACCCCATTTTGACCTTGAGACTTAGACCACCATAGACCCCCGCCTTCAGTCTTATGCACAGGGCTTGTTCATGTGCTGCCATGATTAGAGCCTCTGTGCTGTCTTTCTGTCCAACTTTGTCCAGCCACTGGTAGGATTTTTTGATATCAGCCACTTCTTCTATCTGCCCATAGTACATACTGTGCAGGGGCCTGTCCTTCCATGATGTTCTTGCTCCTCTTTTTTTCTCAGGTTTCTAATGCCTGAGGTATTCGCCAAGCACAAATTAATTGTGGCCATCTTCCTGATGTACCCATTTTTGTTGTTTCATTCTGGATGATGGTTCTGACAATCACTAGTCCTTGGTCTCCTTCCTTCAGCTTCACATAAAATGTCAGGGTGCAGGACGTGGGGTGAAACCCTTCATACATGGTAAAGAGCTTTCTTGTCTTGATGTCAGGGACTTCTATCTTCTCCTTTGCCGAGCTGGTTATCCCAGTAGAGTATATGATGACTGGCTGGTTGTACGTGGTGATTCAGCAGATCTTGTTCTTGCCATTCAATTGACACCTTAGGATTTGACACTCTGCTGGTATTTGGTTGTGGCTTTTCTAGCGGCCTCTTCATGTTTGCCATTTGTATATTTCTAAGGTACTTCTAGCTGTCCTAAGTGTCTGCGATGTAGCCTTCTGGTAGTGCAGTCTCCTCAGTTCTGACTAACTTCCTTCTCTTTCTCCAAAATCTTACTATTTGGCATCAACTCACCCCACCATGATTGGAAGAAGATACATGCTGAGTATGACACAATGAACACTAAAAACACCAGAAAACTATCCAGTTAAAAACAAACAAACCCACACACGGCTTTCCATTCAACTAAAACAACTTTAAGAATGTCATTCTTAAAGATCATTGGACGCAATTCGATCTGTAGTTGCTGTGTTTATTTACTTACACATTATTATGATTATGGTCATACCCTTAACTAAGCAGTCTGGTCAACTATTAGGGAAGTACCTGCTCCTTGTTGCAGTCAATGACAACTAGATCTGCTCCTTTGTCTTTGCAGTCCTGTCTGGCTCTTGTCCATGAACCAGATACATTGGAGAGGAAATAACAAGAACTACTAAATATCCTCCATCCTGCTGGACAAGTTTTCTCTCTCTGTCTGGTTAAAATTAGTTCTTTCTTTAGCTCAGTGATGCTTGAATTCAGCAGGTCTCTCTCTCTGATCATGAATGACATCGCATTAATAGAGGCCTGGAGATGCTCAGTCAGGTTGTTTTTGAGAAAAGAGAAATGTGCAGATTCACTGTGATCTGGAAATAAAAACATTTAAAAATGTCATATTTGTGTTTATTATGTTAAGGACAAAACTAACAACAGAGTTGGTCAATACTGACAGGCTTTGTTACAACATATGTTACCTATGGCATTAATATTGTGCCTCTATGCTATGAGTGCAGGTTAAGAAAAATTAAAAAATGTGCAAGTGCAAATGTTGCATTTTGAGGAGAAAATTATTTTGAGTGAAGAAACGTTTAATTGGAGCAAACAAAATTCATTGCTGCGTGCAAGAAATGTATTTCAGTGTTTTCTATTATGCATATACACACACAATAACAGCCCCTCTTGCTCAGTTGTTGGCTGCTCTCAGTGTGACGTTCGTGCTCACAGCATCTCTGCTCCGTGCACGCTCAACTCTCTGTACACCATTATAGGTGTGCCACAAAACCAACCAATCACAGACTTGGATGCGAAAATTCTGATTGGCTGTTATGGTCTCCAATCAGCTTGCTAGCTACTGCATTCCAGGAAACACGTCCAGAATGTAGCCAAATCCATTTTCGGTTAGTATGTTTAATTATTTCATTTTAAAATATATAATTTTTTAAGACCACTGTTGGTTTTAATCTAGTTTAAGCTACACTTTTCTTCGCTCAAAAATAATTTTCTCCACAAAATGCAACATTTGCGCTTGCAAATTTTTTTTTTTACGTGCAGTTAGAATAGAGGCACAAAAATAACGCCATAGTTGCCACCTAAGAAAGACAATGTCAGTTAATATTAGTATAACGAGGTGCCTGCAGCGTGGTCCTTTCAGCAACTGAAATTATTTTATGTGTACATATGTTCAAGTGTACTTTACACGTACACTGTTTAGAAATACATTTGGCCAAACAATGTTTAATGCAGTGGCACTTTGGAGTCACTGGAATCCATTGTCTTCCGTATCTGTAAATAAAAACAGCTATTCTAATAGTGCCTATAATTTGTTGCTTTCTCTCATACAATGACAATGAAGCTAGTGGAGAAGAACAATAAAAATCTGTTGTTATTTTTATTTGTTTGGTATTCATGAACAGCCATTTTTTGTTATTATTTTCTAATTATATACAGTGATGTAATGAAGTTATAAATAATTAGATGATAAATTAACACACGACTGTGCACTGAAGGCTTGGCATAAACTGCTCATATGAATATGGAATACAGAATATAAAAATGATTAAAAATGAATAAAGCTAAATGTGAACAAAACTCACAGTGAAGACCAAGGCCAATGAGCCCAACCAACAGGGAAACACTCAGCAACCCCAAAGTAAGAATAACAGCTTTGTGAAACTTCCCGTCAGAGCTCTTTGGTCCTGATAAGAAAAAAAAGTCAGAGATGTCTTTCACATAATGCAACTTATGCAACATAATCTCAGTTACTGCGGTACAGTAAGTCTGGAATGGTTCTAGATAATGATACCACTGTCTCTGATAACATACTCTGATTAAGCAGCTCTGTTAGTCAAGTACAGTCAGTCACTCCCCTTGTTTCCCTTAATGATCTGTGCACTTGGTGTTACTGCTACTAAAGTAGCAGGCCAAGAAATAAACGCCCTAAGCGACGGTCAGCTTGTGGGCTAGAGCAACCTCTTAGAAGCAATAAAAGCTGTAATAGCCATACACATATTTTAACCTTTACCGTTTAACAACACAATTCAGACTTTAAATGCAGGTAAGATATTTATTTAAATCACAAAACCCAATTTCTATAAATCACTTTATAAATCACCAGGACTAATCATAATAGATGAAATGGGATAACTGCCACTAAATACCACTATGCTGTCCTAGTTTCTCCAAAGTCCACAATTCAACATCGCAAAAAATTTGCAGCAAAGAAAAGACTTGTGGCTCCAATTTTTAGATCACAGTTGTTTGGCCATAATTAACCATCTGGAACACTCTGAAATATTATATTGCTGAGACTGCTCCAGAGACTCCAGTTTCACAACACTTACAACTTGTTTTTAACTATGTACATGGTTACCCCGCTGAGTTCCTATTTATCACATTACTTCAAGTCCTAGATTGATGCGGTTTGGGGGATTTCAGTCCTTTGACAATCTCCATCGAACTGGACATTCTTACCTGTTTGAATTGCTGAAAAGCTTCTGTTGACTGACTTGCCATGTTGAACATTGACATAGATTTCCTCCATCTCTCCTGAGATAGTCAGCTTCCCTTTAGAGAGTCAGCTCTGCAGCACATGTTACTTGAAGCATAAATGAGGAAGTTTTTAGCTTAGTTCCTTCTTGTCTTTTACAGAAGTTTTATCGGAAGTCATACTGTATGTGTTGAACCCAGAAGTGTCACTTCTAATAACACTTCTATAACTCAGTTTAAGTTTGAAGGTTGAAGTTTCCTGGAATAGTCTGAATGACTAATGTTACATGAAAAGACAGATATACAACAAAATTCAAAACTCAGCAGAAGGTCTAGATCATGTCCCTTGAAGCTGCTCATTACCCACTGTGTGGATCATAAAAGTATAATGAAAGTGAGCAGGCAATCTGCATATACATTAATCTCACAAAGATGCACTGAAATCACCAATGAATCACATTCCACTGTGTCCAATGAACTTCAATTCAAAATGTATTTTTATAGCACATTTAAAAGCAACAGAGTTGACCAAAGTGCTTCACAATCAGTTAAGAACAAGAGAAAACAATAGAGAAACAAATGCAGATAAATGAGAAACAAATACAGATAAATGAGAAGACAATGTATTAACATTAAAAAACAGGTCTGAGGTTATTCAAACAGAACTTGAGTTAAAAGCCAATGTTGCTGGGGGCAGGGATAGTTCAGTAGGTAGAGTGATCTCCCCATGATGGGAAGGTCGGGGACTGGAATCAACCGAATCCAGGCTACCCTGAGGTACCCTTGAGCAAGATACCATCTCTACACACTGCTCCCCAGAGCAAGTGAATGGGTTAAATGTGGAGGACTACAAAATTTCCCACGTGTGAGACTATAAAGGGTTTAAAATTTTAAAAAAAGGGGAGTTTTAAGACACAATTTAAAAGACTGAATAGACTCTGAAGTACAAATATCATCTGGTAGATTATTCCAGAGTCCAGGCGTTGCAACTTGGGCAAAGGCCTGATCTCCTCTATGCTTCAATCGAGACCTCGGTTATACTAAGAGCATCTGGTTAGACAATGTCAGTGCTCTTTTGGGGTTATAAATGTTGAGGAGTTTGCTTAAATAACTGGGTGGCATATTATTTAAAACTTTAAAAGCAAGTAAAAGAATCTTAAAACTAATACAGTATTTGAAAGGGAGCCAGTGTAAATGTGCTGAATCTGGAGTGATGTGTCCATACATTCTAACACCTGTTAAACGACCTGCAGCAGCATTTTGGACTAACTGCAAGCGATGAGTGTTGAAGACCAAAATAGAGAGAATTGCAGTAGTCCAGTCTGGAGCTGATGAAGGCATGAATAAGTGTTTCTAGGTCTTTTGGAGGAAGATAAGGCTTCACATAACTGATAAAAACTGGTTTTAACTGTGGACACTTGCTTCTGTAATTTAAAAAGAGCTATCTAAAAACACTCCGAGATTTCTTACAGTGTGAGAATGATGACAAGCAAGTGAACCGAGGGTAACAATTAACTTATCCAAAGGAGAATGACTTCCAAAAACCATAACTTCAGTCTTATTTACATTTAGGGTGAGAAAATTCTGTGTTAACCAGTCTTTGACATCATGTAGAAAGTTAGGCAAAGAATACAGTGGAACAGAAACACCCAGTTTCAAGGGGAAGTAAATTTGGATGTCATCAGCATAACAGTGAAAGGGGATGTTGTAATACCTAAAAATAAATCCCAAAGGTAGCATGGATAAGGAGAACAGAGTTGGACCCAAAACAAACCCCTGAGACACACCACAACAAATTGGGGCAGAGGAAGAGGAGTATTGCCCAATAGTAACAGAAAAAGACCTAGATATTTAAACAATGATAAAACTGTGCCTTTAAGACCAACAATGTGTTCAGGTCTCGATAAAAGAATGTTATGATCAACTGTGTCAAGGTGGCAGTCAAATCTAAAAGGATTAAAACAACAGAACAACCTGAGTTGTTCTGTTGTTTAAACACGGCAAATAATAAAAGCTTCTGGAAAAAAGTAAACACACTGGACAAAAAGATGTGTTATCCCCTTGTGCAGTGAATTTTCCAAAGTGGAAAAAGCTGGACGTTATACAAAACATCACAGGAGAAATGTAAGCTGTCAGTTTCAGTCCATCATACAGGTACAGTGAATACTTTATATTTTGCTTCTAAGAAGGTCAGGTAATTAAACATCTTAATTGTCTGCAAAGACGTTTTAACACAATGGAACACAATGTGATGATCAAAAGCAGTTTCCTGTTGATTTAATTTTAAGTTTTGGTAACTTTTAGGTGAAGGAGTGGGACCAGTTTGATGTTAATGTAACAGCAGTGTGCAATTTACATGACAGTACAACAGTTTTTCTTTTCACTGTTATGATTATTTGTAACATTTTGGTTTTAATTACTTTATTGTATCATATACATGCAAATGCAATGCCATTAAAATACAATTGCTGTGATGAAACATTTGTACAGTGTTAATAAGACGTTCTACATTCATTGCAAAAGCAAATTATTTTCTTGACCAAAGAGCTACAAATAAAATCAGTCAAGCAAAATGTTTCTCTCAAGGTCTTGTTTTATATTTATTCAAGAAGGAAAAGGCTAATCACAAATGAATGCCATTTTACTAACTGCATTACACCTTTAAATCATCAGAATTTGATGAAAAAGATTCCTTGGCAACTGTTACACATAAGAGTGTAATTGTTCTGCTATGATGCTTTTGTTGCAGTCAGTGAAACATGACAGACTGCTGAATTAGTGGAGATACTACCAGCACATACTGGGTACTGTGTAATATAGATGTATGTCACGTATCTTCACATGAATGTATTTGTAAGATATTCTCATTGTGTATTCCTTTTGTCGTCTTAGATATTGTTCTTTATTTCTTATTATTGAGCTGAAGAAGTGGCAATTTTGTCTTTTCGACATTCTCAGTCATGTCGCTGGGCAAGCAGGCAGCATGGACACCTAAGTTTGTGAATGCGATAACTTGAGAACAAGGCGACATAGGATTTTGAAATTGATACCATAGTTGTGTCTACCAAGAGGCTGAGCGGTAACACTGGTGGTCACCATTATTTTTACAAAAAGCCAACAAGTTATTGAATTTGCCTACAGGATAGCAAGAATATGTAACTACTGCTGAATTAAATATCATTTAATTGCTGTAGCTGTTCCTGCTGGTAACACTTTAAACTTTTAACTGACATGTTTGATATGTAAAATCTGAATATAATATTAACACAAATAACAAAGACTTTAAGTGAATGTTGTGGTGTATGTCTTTGAAATGTTGTGAAGCAAAAGCACAAAGGTGACCAATTTG
Organism: Pelmatolapia mariae; assembly: GCF_036321145.2. NCBI lineage: Eukaryota > Metazoa > Chordata > Actinopteri > Cichliformes > Cichlidae > Pelmatolapia > Pelmatolapia mariae. The sequence continues at coordinate 28,268,659 of NC_086241.1, forward strand.
GAAATGCTCAAGTAAAGTGCAAGTACCTTTATATGACAGTAACTGTACTTAATTACATTCCATATGACATACATTTCAAATTAAAAATGCAGCCTACTTAGCCTCTAAACCACAACATACCAATAACATACCAATAAGATATCACTACAGCACAAAGAGGCAAAGACTGAAAGTAAATACATTGAACAGCTGTCACTGAAAAAAAAAAAACAGCATCAAAACTGGGAGTGATTATATGAAATATAATTAAAGTGCAGTGTTCAACACCATACAACAGCATGTAACATGAAACAAACTGTTGCTAGGGTTACCAACCACTGGATACAAATACGAGTTTTGTTCCCAATTGCAAAGATATGACATCATGGATAGTGTCACATCATAATCACATGACTGATTATCTGTTCATCCCTTATAAATGTATTATCCTTATGTTCTGCTCTGAGAATTTCACCATGTCTTTTTATATATTCATTTCTGCCTGTTTCTTCTTATTTCACTTTCACATTGTCATTTCGCATCTCTTTAAGTATTTTATTCTTCCCCTGTGCTAATCCTCTGCTCTGCCCCAGCTTACAGGTATCCACTGTGGTTCATCCTGTGCCTGCTGAATGATGGAACAGAGCTCTATGCAAGCGTCCTGTAGGTCATCGTTCACCAGGACGCTGTCAAAAAACTGCTTGTACTTCACTTCAATCAGCTTTGATGTCTCTTCAAGCTCTGCAAAATCTTCCTCCTAAAACGACATTATTATTACTGTCAGTTTTAAATAACATTCATTCTTTTGCTTTGTCTCTCTCTCTCTCTCCCTCTCTCTCTTACACACACACACACACACACACACACACACACACACACACATCATTTTTTTATGCTCTTACTGAGAAAACCCTGTTGATGGCATAATTGGTGATGATTCGAGCATCTCTCCGAGTTTGCCTGAGTCTGTCTGGGCTGGGTGGTTTGATGAAAATCACATAGGGTTTAAATTTCTTTGTTCGCAACAGCTGGATGCTCTGGAAATAAAATACTATATTAACACCAAAGCTTTTTCAATCATATGCAAACAAAAAGCTTCACAGAAAAATTAGAGACTGTTCAGAATGCATGAAATAAGTGAATCTGTGTTAAATCAAACTCACATGGGGCTCGGCGTCAATGATACACATCCGCCCTCGTTTTAGCACCTCATCAATGGCATCAGTGCTAATTCCATACAGCTGACCTTTACTCTCTCCATATTCCACAAATCTGAACACATGTACACACACATTCATACATCCACACGTACAAAAACAGCATAAAATTAGAAATAAATAAATAAATAAATAACAAGCTTATAGAATTCACTAAAATCTGAACAAAAAGCACAAAAAATCATGCCAATCAACACCAAGAACATTAGCAAAACATATATGGTAAATGAATAAAATCTTGCCTGTGGTTGCAGACCATGTACTCAAACAGTTCTTTGGTAACAAAGTGGTACTCTCTACCGTTCTGCTCTCCTGCTCTGATTGAGCGAGTGGTGTCTAGAAGAACAGACCAATCAGAATGTATATATTAATAATTAGTCACATTGAAAAAATTAGTGTAATCATATAAAGCAGGTAAAATCACTTTCATGACTTTACTACAACCTCCGTCATTGAGCTAAATTGATTTTTTCAAGAGTGTAAAAGCCAGTAAGCCATGCTTCTTATCTGGAAGTCACAGGACACTTCTCATAAGTAATTATACCAAACTGGGCTCAACTGCAAACCAACAGGTGACATCAAACCTCACAACCGTCTTCACACACAGTCCATGATAATATTCCAGATGGTTAAAAACAAACAAAACAAAAACATATATTTCTTTTTTCTTTAAATGTAGAGCCGCCTTTTTTATTGTCATTTAAAATGAGAAGAACGGGTTCATTTGATTTCTGTAGGAAAACCTCACACGTGTTAAGTAAAAGGCACATACGAGGCACTGGTCCCTGGAATGTCGAAGGATTCAGTTTGATGAGTCTCTTCCTCAGTTCATTTACTCCAACTCCTGAAGCACCTGTGCAGAAGAACAAATAATCGACTGGTAGGAATCTCCTTCAGACTTCCAAAGATATACAGACAGAGACGGACAAGAATGCTGGAGAATAAACCTTTTCAAACAAGGAGAAAACAGCAGGTGCTGTTAACAGTAGACGTGAAATGATTTCAAACATTCTCCTGATACAAGGATGAGACCAGTGTGTTGAACAGTACATAAAGTAAAGCATTATTTATTGTATGTATTATAATTAGATAAGTACTCCAGCTAATAATTCAAAGGACTACTGTACTTTTGCCAGCAATTCAGTGTTCAAGAACCAGTGAAAAATCTAAGCATACAGAGAGGCTTCGATTACAGAGGGTCTCAAGATCAATTGATAATCTCAGATTTTGTTAATCTTTATTCTGTTCAGCAATTTTGTGCTGCAGTTGTCTTTTGACACGAGATGGCAGGTCTATTTGAATAACTTTACCGACATTCCATAATTTCAGGGACATTTATGTGTTAATAATGCAGCTATTCGTCTCACCGACGAGGATGATGAGGCGGTGGTTCTCCTGAGGAGGGCGCTGGTACAAAACCACTTCCTCGTAGGGAGTGGACAAAGCATTGGTGTTGGGGGAGCAGGTGGTGCACGACTGTCGTCGCTTCCTGTAGGAAGTCCTCTTCCAGACACGGAAACTTCGACGGAAACCAGCTGGTGAGGTTAAAGAGCACTTTTAGTTTCGCTTAATAAACTTGACACACTTTTCACACACACTTCTCCTTATAAGGTGAAAGTTACCAAAGTTTAGAGACAGCAGTTAAAGGATTTATTATTGATAATATATATTTTCTATAGATATGATTTCATTAGATTGTAGCAATTTATTATTAAATAATAATTTTTCTTATTAAATCCATCCTTCAGTATAGATTTTATTATCAGTGCTACCCACTTAATGACTACTTAAATACTACCTAATTATCTGAATAACATATATGTCTTACCCAGGTAGATTCCATCAGTAACATCAGATTCTGCTTCATCTGAAGGAAAGAAACATTCAAACTCCTAAATTTATCACCAGACAGTACATTTTATGTTTTGTTTGTAAGCCTGACCTTAATTTTCATGGTCATTGTTGGGTCTAACTCAGACCCCACTAATTCTAGAGACTTATTCCCGTGAAAGAAATACAAGTCAACAGCAATCGATCGTTTTCACTTGCAAGGGAAGTATCGTCTTGTGTCTCACACGAAAATGACCCCCGACGATGACCTCCTCCTGCTGCCTTTTATTGAGACACACAAGAAGTAACGCCCACATAGTTCTAAGACAAAGCTTTGTATGCCATGTGTGAATTTCTATATGTAAGTAGGAATGTGTGTGTGTGTGTGTGTGTGTGTGTGTGTGTGTGTGTGTGTGTGTGTGTGTGTGTGTGTGTGTCCTCCTGCTGACCAAAGGGTCGTAACCGCAGGAAGCTTACATCAAAAGACCTGTGATAACACACTTCAACCTCGCACCCAGAACCTCGAGAATCTGGGGAGGGGGAGAGTGGAATTGTTTTCATCCCACAGTTAAACTATATAGAGATGGATGGTCAAGCATAAAAATGACAAACATTTATCAATTCACTCTAACAGTCATATTAAAAATGCACCTAAATTACTACCATTCAAAATTTTCATTAAAATAATTTCATCGAATTATGACTCAGAATAAACAAGTACATATACAAAAAGGACATATATATATATATAAATATAATACATATATATTTTTGTTTGTTTGTTTTAAATAATTTATCTTTTAAACTAGCACTGTTCATATGAGGCACAACAGTTTTCTGCATCATTGTTTTTATGATCATTTGTGATTAGTTTTTTTATTCATGTGTAAAGAATTTGTTGTTTGGTTCTCTGTCACTCTAAAGTATTGATGAGAAACTCAATGGACATAAATATGAGAAAAAAACCACTAAGAATTAGAAAGGAACAGCAATGAGCGTCATGCAATCAAAAGGTTGCACGTTTTACACATTCATCACTGGACAGACTTACCTACCAAAATTTATTTCCTCCAGATCTGAAAAAAAGAAAATAAAATAGTGACATTCAATGGGTTGTTGAATAACGCATAGCTTTCGTATATAAAAACTAAATATTTAAAATATATATGAATATGTATTTATTATGTTCACCTGTTATTGCATGTTTCTCATCAGAATTTGCAGGATTTTCCTCTGGAACAAAATAACATAAAAGTTAGTTAAAGCTTATTATCACATACATGTAGCTGGGTTTAAATACGCCAACAAAGACAACATACTGTATGGCTGAAAGGCACAAAAAACTATGTTTGTTTGAAAGTGTTAATGTGACAGACTGTAACACAACATAACACACTTCAGTTACTGTGAAAGGAGCAGCCTGGCATGATCTTAGCTCTTGTTTCTACCTTTGAGATCTCTGAGAAGATGAAATAAGCAGCTGCAGAAGCAGCTTGATTAACACTGTAGTTTAATTGGTGATTCAAAATCAGCTGTGAGTGTGAACATGTGTGTGAATGGTTGTATTTCTCTCTTTGGTAGATTGGTGACCTGTGGATAGGTTTCTCATGGAATTCTCATCGTATGAAAGCTGTGATTGGCTCTGGATAAGTATGCATGCATGGATGGCTGGTTTTGACTCCTTTAACTGGGTATGTAACATTTTTCTACAAGATATTTCCTAACATGATGAACAAGTGATGTTTGGGAGATATTGTATACCGGTAGTATAGATTATTGTTTCTGTTAATAGTCTCAGAGACCTCAATTATTATAGTTTAAAAAAAAAAAGTCTTCTGTGGTTTCTTGTTTTTGTTATTGGTGGTTTGTTATTAGCCTAAGCGACACCTCTCTGTGTTAGAAATGAACTGACAGGTTAGTGCAGATAACAGTAATTAGTGCTGAATAATAATAATAAAAAGGTGTCATCAAAACAAGCTAACAAACAAGCACACTCAGAAAAATAAAATGAACTAAACTACGACATTAAATGACTATTATGGATGATGTTTCACATGTCACACCCACCGTTAGCAGTCAGGGTCACTGAGGGCAGCAGGGTCAACAGAAAAAATAAACAGCTGTCAAAAGCACTGCTCATTTTATGTCACATTTCCACAGCAGGTAGAGATTTACACACAGGTGAGAAAAAATAAAAAAAACTTTAATGCACACACCGACATAAAATAATATTTTGTTTTTGTAGTGACTGACTTATCTTTCAAATCTTTTAAAGACTAATATATTGTACATATATTTATTACTTTCAGATTTAGCCATTCTTATATTTTGCTTTTTTTACGTTATTGTATTTTTGCACAACTCTGTTGCTTGTGAAGCTCGCACACAAGAATTTCACTCTCATGTACTGTACCAGTGTACCTGCACATGTGACGTGACAATAAAAGTGATTTGATTTGATTTGAAAAAGTGCTTCATGTAATCACACTGGTTTGTAAAACTTTAGGCATTACTGAGAAATATCCAAGTTACAAACAACTCTGCAATAAATGTACATATAATATATAAACTATTAAATAAGCACACGTTTAATAATAACAACCATGATTCCTCACGTGGTCTGATGCAGGTATGAACCTGTAAGGGCTGACACCACCATTGTTCCCTCTGTTTACTGTAGAAAGAGAAAAAAATTGCTAAATGCAACCAATGTATTAGAGTCTTAAGCTAAAATCATGGAGCCAAACTGCAAACATATTTTCTTTCTGACATTATTATAAGCTAACTTTACCTAACAGTGTTAAGGCTTTGCCATCAGTTAAATGTGCAGAATAAAAGTGATGTAGCCCTTTAAAGTTACTTAGAATTATGTTATAAATGTTTTCTTACTCTCATAATGTCAGATCTGTAAACTAACCGCTCCCTCTGGCTGCAGCCTGTAAGTTCGTCACATCTTCACAGTATGTGAGTGCGTCTCACCTCTTCAGCATGCTGGCAGAGGGAATCAGACCAGCACAGGATGTAGCACAGGGCAGTTTCCTGGCCTGCCACCACTGTCCATCTGACTGGTCAACCACCTGAAGAAGGTCTCCTCTGCTGAATGCCATTCCTGCATCTGGACATGGGATGGAAAAATCCTGCAGAGGGCAGTAGTCTACCATTGCCCTCATACATACCTGGAAGACAGACAGATAAACTTTGTTTCTTTGCAGATTAAAAAATGAATTAATCAAAAAGTGAAACATTCACAGATGTACTGAGGGAAATCATGTTTTTAAACCTGGAACACCGGCCTGGAAAATAACAGTCTAATATGACCTCAATCAGTGAATCATGTCAGTAATTGTACAGGGATTTTCCTGCTTACAAGTTCAATGTCAACAAAATGTGCTTTTACTAAAGTGATACTGGAGGTAAAGTGATAAAGTGTGTGTTTCTTACCGGTGTCTGGCTGTTGCATGCCTGAGATGGATTTGGAATGACTTTAAACAGGATAGTGCCTTGGGAATTGGCCTGACAGGGAAAGTCATACAAAAGAAGTAAATATGTTGAGAATTATTTTTAATAATCAGATGTACACACCTTCACCAAGCATGTTGTCATACTATCATTTATACATATTATTAATACTATAAAGCTATAAAGCTTGTGTTTAACATTTTCTTTTTCTTCTTTTTTTTACTTTGAAGGGCTTTTGAATGAGGTGGTAAGAACTGCCTTTAATAGTTCTAAAATTTATACAATAGCATTGATAATAGTATTTTCTTTTTAAAATGTTTTGCTTATTTTTAGCAGATGCTGATAACATACCAGTATATGGATGACCTGTTCTGGTTCCAGGCCCACCACTGGGTTTCCATTTACCTCCACTAATAGGTCTCCAGGATGTAGAAGTCCTGATACAGGCAAAAACCATATTTATTAAGACATATTATTGCTAGGCTTGATGTTTTCATCTCTCACACACAGACATAAGCAAAAATGCACATGCACACACGCACACGTGCGCGCACACACACACACGCACACACACACGCACACGTTTTCATATCTTAGTGAGGACATCTCATTGACATAATGCTTTCCCTAGCCCTCAGCCTAAACCTAACCATAACCTAATTGTAACCCTGACACTAAAACCACATTCACCTTCAAACTCGGACGGACATTTTGTCCCCATAAGCGACTGTATAAGTATAGTGGCATGCCAATTTTCTGTCCTCACAAAGATGTCTAAACATGTAACACACACACACACACACACACACACACACACACACACACACACACACACACACACACACACACACACACACTTAAAATACTTGTATACCACTGCGGTCAGCCAATCCTCCATGAATCACCCGGGCAATATAAATATCTCCTGTTGCCTCATCCTTCCTTATAGTTGCACCCTAACAGATAGAGAGTTGTTCAAAATTTAACAACAAAGTAAAAAGCAAGCAAAAATAGTGACAAGAGACCTTAAGGCAAAGGCAATATGTCTTCTAACATTAGCAAATGGAACATTTTGACTAAATTAATTTTTAAAAGTACACAATTTTAAAAGTAAATAATAAATACTTTGTTTAAACACATTTTCTCTTCATGAGATCCTCATTAAAAATATCAGCAAATTAAGTAAAAGCTCTACTTGTACACCATTTAATTTTTTTTTTTATAAGGCCTTCCATTTTTGTGCCATTTTGTGAGGAATATTAATATACACACTAACATAATACACCCAGCAGCTGAACATACATTCAACTCAAAACCACACAGTTTAGTGCTGGTGGTAGATCAAACTTAAATAGATAACTAAAGGTTTTTTTATATATATATTTTAATGCTTGGGCATTTGATATTAACTCATTACATTGCTGTTGCAGCATTTTGCATTACATCAAAATATCATGGGGACTCTAAAGGTAAACACTATCAACACAATACCATGTCCACTACAGGCCATTGCTAGAAGCAAACTGGTAGCCAGGGCTCATGAAAATTAAGGATAACTTTAGTAGTCCTGCAAATTTGCTACCATAGTTTTGGGAAATGAAAATGCTAAATTATTTAAAAAAATGCAAATTTCATAAGTTCCAACAAGGCGCTAAAACAGTGCTCATGAAAATTTATTTTGATGTTTCTATACGTGGAATAATGTAAAACTTCTTAGGTGTTTCCACAGGGTTTTATTGCTGTATTTGATGTGCAATAGATACCACGTAAATGTACAAACAATGAGTCAAGATGAATGCAGTTCAACATGTACAAAATAATCCATAGCAAATATTATTAAAAATAAATGTAACCCTAAACATTTTCCTCCTTTTTTGCTCAATGTATATTCAGACCATCATAGTCAAGAACCCAAAATAATAAATCAGAGCTGATGAAAAAAATGAAAGCTGTCATACTTTCTAAGAATAGTTGGACTAGATGAAGAAAATAAAACAGAAAGAAATTGCTTTATACCTTTATATTGTTTGCTTTTGTTCCTTTGAGTGATCGTTTGAAAAATCGAAAAGTCTTCAAATTAAAAAAAAAAAAGTCCATATGTTGTTGTAGCTGATATTTCTTTTTAGACTAAAATATTAGGTATTTTTGTCACTGTCAAAGTTTTTCCAGTACAAATGTGGAAAGAGATGAAAAGGTTTGTTTTTAGTCTAGTTACACTTTCTTTTTCTTCTTCTTTGTTTTTAAGCAGCCTGTACTCTTACAGTCTTGTTGGTCCTCCAGAGGAGCTCTTGAAATGGTTCCAGTGTTGAACCTCACTTGTCCATTATTACCACCCCTACCTGCCCTCTGAGGAGCTGCCACCATCCTTTTGGATCCACCATTAATTTGTGTTGGACTCCTAGATGTTGTAAAGTCATCCGCACAAGAACTTGTGGATGAAGAAGAGGAGAAAGTAATGGAAGAGGATGGTGAGAGTGGGCCTGGGTATGGTGTTGGAGATTTGCGGACAAGTTTTGGAGATAATGAGGAGACCCTTGGAGGAGGTGAGGGTGGGTATTGTTGTGTCTTTCTCTGTGGAGGAGATGACTCGAGGTGATTTTTGGTTACGATTAGCCCCTGAAGCTTGTCCACCACCTCGGCGAGCAGGTTAAGTGCCTGGGCGTTCTCTTCCACGCTGTCTGTGATCATCTCTGATGCTGCCACCATCCTCTCACCAAGTTGGCGTACGTCCTGACTATTGTGTTCAATACTGCTGGCCACCATCTGAACAGTGGACCTAAGCTCTTCCACACTGCACTGTTTGTTGAGTTCGGCAGGCTGATTATGGTGTCTTGATTGCTGCTGCTGCGCATTTTGTTTACGTTTTGATATGTTCTGGCATCCATTGTGACGAGGAGCTGTAGCGTAGTGGAACATTAATGGATGATTTAAAGACTCTTCCTGATGTGTGTTATGAGGTCTGGTTTGAGTGGTTTGACAACCATCTCTTCTGGAGATAGTGCTGACCCCTTGTTCCCGAGTACTCCTTCTAGTTGCAGGACTAGAAGGAGCAGTGCGAGATCTAAGAGGGTTCATGCCACGACAAGAGGAGGTCCTTCCAGGTGTGGGGATATTTCTTGACTGTCCTCCTGTAGAATTTTTTTTGTACAACACAGGAGAGTTGGGAAGGCTAAAACTGTAAGCTGGGACTGGAGGAGGTGGGTATGAGTAGTCATCACTGCTCTCTCTGGTTGAAGCACCATCTTTCCCATTGGGTTTGAGTTCCTCTGAAAATGAACCACCAAATAAATGTGCAGTTCAATAGAACAGAAAGACATTAGCAAACTATGTCTGAAAAGAAATGTAATGGCAGGAAAGCCCAAAAGACTTATAGACTGCCAGATGATGGCAGGTTCATGAAGAAATGAACACTTGGTTGCACTGAGGAATGACACCAAGATAGATGAAGTGGTTGCTGCCTTTCATTGCCATTGCTAGACATATGAAAATATTTGCCCAGAAAGTAGCAAATACTAGAATGATTAGATACAAGAAGGAATGAATCCTCGATTATGATTAGTGAAGGTACTGATGGATGGCCTGCGTTTCTATGATATGTTGCCATTGTTTTTTATATTTAGTGGCTTAAATACAGACAAAGAATGATCAAATGAAAATGGTCAGATGATTGGTGATTGCATGGACTGTCATCATCTGTTCTTCCTCCTCTTACCGGTGCAGGTAGCAGGGTTCAAAACAGAGGGAGCTGACTGATTGAGTCCTTTGTTCCCAAGTCGTACAGTTGGCGAGCACAAATAGCAACTTCCTGTGGACTCATAGCGAGGGAGAAAGGGATGGGACCTGCCATCTTTATGAACAAGGGGAAGCTTTGCTTCACTTTCGGGCACTCTGAGCTCCTCCCCTGACTGAGCTCTTCTTGCAGGGATGAGGCGTTCCAATGTAAAGCGGCGCAGGCTGCTCCAGCGGCTGTGAATTTCTCCTACACTCCTTCTACACTCTTCTCCACTCTTAATGAATGAAAGATGAGAAACTTTGAGTTTTTAGGGTTTAATAGAACATTTTAAAGTTAACATAATGTAATTTATAGTTAAGCAATTTAAGACTTAACTACTGTATGACTAATCTGAGGGCACCCTGCAAGGCTACCTTCAGATTTGTCATAGAATCTATGAAGTCAACAAGCCATCTTGTTGACTTCATAGATTCTGTTTAATAAAAGTGATCATTTCTGCATCCCTGTCTTCCAGGAATATATTACTAATTTGTTTGGTTTGTTTGAAAATGTGATCACTTTCTGGATTGTGCTTATAAGCAATGGTTTTTTTTGTCATTTTTTTTCAGAGAGTTTTGGACGACATAGATATTGAGACTAATTACGCCATGTAAATAGAAAGCTAAGCTACCTTAGCTTATCTAAAACAAAAAACAAGTACAGAAAATGACAAAAACACATATATGTATATTTATAGGTTTCTATAGCTGACAGTTTAAAAAAATACTAATAGGTCATCAAAAAATTATTGTTGGATGAAACACTGGTCTTGAATGATTCATTCATCAACTCACTCACATACTCTCAAAGGACCTTTTGATCAAATTATTCTGAGTAGTTGTACACGAATGTACACCTCTGCCTGCTAGGGATTCCTGACATGGGTGACTGATTGCACTAAAGCTACCAGGATTTTTAACTCCTTTTACTCCTTTTACAATTTAAAAAGCAATATAAACTTATAGGAAATATATACATAAGGTCCTTCATGTAAACTCAAGAACTGCAAACTAAACTGTATTTCAGAGCAAAAGTTTACATTTATGAGGAAAATGCTTATGTCTTACCAGAGGCTGGTTGTTCTTTACAAGACACACAATCCTCATTGCCTCCTCATCCTCTGGTATTTCATCAGGCAGAGGGGGTAAGACAGGCTCATAGTCTGACTGTGCAACACTGTCATGAGATGACAAGAGAGCCTGATAGACAGAGAGATAGATAATCAGTAATGGGTAACCAGAATAAGTTAAGAAAGGCATGCCATGATGAACATGGATTCTAAAATGAATATATAAAACGAATATATATGTACCTGGATATGAGGTGAGCTCAGGAGGCTGCACAACTCTCTAGCTGGAGCTGAAGGCGTTTGAGCTGTCAGTATTGCAGTTATGACCTAATGAAAATTTAAGAAGATCCCCGAATTAGATGTTGAATTACATTATACTGGCAAGACAGAATACCAGACATATTTAAAAGGAAAGCAAGAGACCTAAAAACACTTATTTCTATGGAAATATTTCTAGAAGAAACTTTAGATCCAGACATAATTTTAATGACTTTAAAATGACTATAAACTTTTTCAAAAAGGAAATGTTTAAATCTAAATGTAAATGTAGAAAGGGTGTCTCCTGTTGTGCTTTGTATTATTTACAGAAAGCAGACATGTTCTGGTTGGTTTCTTTATTGATTACATAATCAGGCTTACTTAGTTTTCATTTTGTTACCTTTTGCAAGATGCAGGATTAACACTCCAATTGAATAAGCTGTGATAAAGTGATATTTTACAGAACACTAATGACTGATATTTAGGGATCTAAATATTTCATCTATGGCTGCTTGTTTGCTGTGTTGTATATATACACACCTCATGTGAGAGTCCTGCAGCATAAGGCAAAACGGGGCTTGGTGTCAGTCTCTGGAACTTTAACAGGCACTCATAAATCTGGAGACACAAACACCAAATGATAACTTTTAGTTTGCAGACAGATGGTAGATGTGAGTCTTTTACTGCAGGACCTTTGAATCATGTACCTTCAGCAGGGCACAAAGCCACGGTGCACTCAGTAGTTCATGCAGAAGCTGAGCACCATTAATGTTCCTGCTAACAGCTTGGTCAACATCCTTCACCACACTGGACAGTACCTCACTGACACCTGAACACATGTGCATAATTTAAAAAAGAGAAAAACAAATGATGACATAGGGAATTAGGGAAGACACAGGGAATTCTTGGTAAATGGACTGGTAGTTATGCACCACCTTTCTACACAGCTGAGAGCTCAAAGCACTTGCAACTAATTCATCAAATTACACACACAATCATATAGCACTTATGCCTATGCAGCAGTTCAGGAAGTGCAAACTGGACTCCAACCAGCTGCTGACCTTCTACCGCTCGTTCATTGAGAGCCTGCTGACATATATCACAGTATGGTACGGCAGCTGCACTAAGCCAGATAGAGTGAGGCTTTAGAGTGTAGTCAAAGCAGCACAGAAGATAAATAATCGTACAAATCAAATATTTGCTTTAACAAACTGGAGACACTGCTATCCAGTACAGATGCCGAAGTGATCCTACGTAGCTAATTCAAGTTGGTTAGCTTGGGGAACAAATTTGCATTATCTGAAATGTTGACATTAAAATGTGGTTTAAGTGCTTAGAGTAAAACCACATTTCCATATTATTTTATTTCACATTGGTACAATAATATCAGTGGAGAAAGTTTTTTAGTAATTGAAAAATAAAAGTGCTCTCATATTGTCCAAATTTGGTTTGATTACTGTATTGTTCCAGTGTTTGCTTAACTGTCTCTTTATCTTTCACTTAGTATTGTCAGAAATAGTTAGAATTGGGGCATTAAAGCTGTGGTACTGCATGATTAATTACACTGTGACTGACAGATTCCAATGAATGTTGCCTTTAATATCACAGCAGATGTTTGAGGTTTTACATTTTTCCTGAGCAGAAGGTGAAAAGCAGACAGAACCAGACAGGATTAACATTATAGAGAAGCCCTGAACCTTCTTTTATAATAAGTCTTGAAAAGACTTACTCATGACTGAGACAGGTGAATTCAAGTCTACTGAATTTGTTTGTATACGTGTACGTGCTTCTCACCATCCTCCATAGCTTGTTTCATGGTAATTGTTCAGAAGAGAATGAAACGGTTATTCCACTGAAAAGATATGGAGAAAAAAATAAAAAACAGATTTATGTAACAACCTCATGTTTTACATATTAAAAATAAAACAAATCTACATAATTTAACAATCTTTAGTTAGTACCCATGTCATTATTAAACATAATTCAATTCAATGTTGTGTGTGACTACGATCTTGCTTTATTACAACAGACAAAGCAAGATGACACATTTACGTTTTCATTCCAAAAGCATTTCACCTTAGGCAGAATATCAGGTTGATCTTCATGTTTTCAAGGCATTAAATACTCAAAATTACTACTTGGTATGGATATAATCTTCAGCGTTTGGAAGTTATGGCTGATAACCATGATTTTAATTCAAAATTGATCAACAACAGACCTTGATGCCCTGGACAATTTGACTGGAGCTGGATAAAATAAGTAGTTTTTAAGTTCATTTTACTTCAAATTTCAGAGCCTGTAACTTTTGAGAGATCATAGCAAAGTCTTACTATTATGATTAAATGTTATGGCTGTAGAAAATAGGTGTATCTTTATACCATGTTGTAATACACATTCTACCTCAAATGGTGTCTAAATAATTAACTTAAATCGTGCTGTGATTGTTTTTATTTTTTATTTTTATTGTGTAGTTTTGGTCATTATTAGGGGTTACTTTGAATAAATACAGAGATTACAAATAAAATGTTAATGTTAAAATTTATTTTTAAAAAACAACAAATGATCAAAATTGCAGAGCAATTTTTAAAAATCATGTTCCTTTGAACAGCAGAGAGGGAAACAGTGAATGAAGTGAATGTTTTAAATGCAGCTTATGCTACTTTAGGACTTCCTGTTACAGCAGCAGGTTACTAAATGTGGACTAATTTCAGGTTACGGCTATTCTTCAGCTGCTTATCTCGGCTCAACTTCCGTTTCCACTTACACTGTCCGGGAAGAGCTTCCATTAGTCATGAAACCTTGGGTTCTGTGAAACTGTGTAATGAGCTTCTTTTGGACTATTTCTGTTGGTGTCGCTTATCAATCATGTAAGATACATATTATCATTAAAAAAATTAATTGAATCCAGATCTATATACACCAGGGAGAATTTTGTTGCTGTGCTATTGTATATAAAATACGCAATATTTTATTGTGTCTACATTATGGCCAGGAGGGCCCCATAGTGGATGGCAGCATTTTTAGTATTTCTTTGTGATTATTCTGTATGTGCTTAAATCCTTCATCCCTCATCCATTCAAGTTCTTGGTATTTCAAATGCTGTGCTACTAAGCAAACACAAAAAGGCATATAAAAAGTACAGTGAGCGAATAAGCACTCAGCTAAAAGGACAACTGTAAGTAAAGCCCCATAGAGCAAGTAGGAAGGCTGTATATGCTTAGTCTGATTTTTTTTTTTTAATCAATTGCACCACAAGAGTCAGAAGTGTCAATAAAGGTAAACTTACATTCCCTTCCTGTGGTCCAATTTCTGCTGCAGTGATTGTTCAGTGTGGGATTTCTCAGTTGAAGTGAACCAGTAGGGCGAGTGTGTCAGAAGCAGTCAACGCCAACAACATGAATGTGAGTTTACTACCAAACCTGAACTGACACTAATCCTCTCTGACCCGACTTAATCCACCAACCACCAATCTCCCTCTCTCACTCCCTTGCTCTGTCTCCTGCTCCCCCTTCTCTCTTCCCTGTTTGCTGATATTTGCAATTTTTTAAAAAACATTTCGTTATCAGCCTGAAGTTTTTATCGCTAACCCTGTCAGTGTTCCCATGTCCATTTTTATTCAAGTTCCTGCTTTCTCGTTGTATTCTTCAGCCATCCTCATCTCCTCACTCTGTCATTCACTTTAAGTAAGTCATCAAATCACAAAGCTTCTTAACTCTTCACTGCTTTTAGCCCCCCCCACCCACCCACACACACACACACACCGTATAATCACACATGTTTGTATAGCTGTCTTTGTGAGAACCCTTTGTGGCATAATGCATTACCCTGCCCTTTATCTTAATCTTCCCTTAATTCCAAATCAAAGCCTAAGACAGAGTCCAAAGCCTCAAATAGCCGTGACAAGCGGCAGGTTTGTCACGATGTGAAGATCAACAAAATGATCCTTTATCTTTAATGTCCCTATAAGCGGAACATTGGTCTTGATTCTCACAATAACTGTTGGCACATACAAACAGCAGGTCAGCAAGCCAACCAGAGTCAGAGTGGCAGCACAGAATAACAGTACTTCTGGTGCATTAAATCCCACTGCAACATCTGGGTGAGGCCAGCCTGTATCTGCTTTGTGTATGTGTGTGTTGGGGGTTATTGCAGGGTAATGGTCACTGGGTCACCTCCTCCAGGATTATTCTGCTTTCTGAAGGATCAGTGGTAGACAAAAACACAAAGAAAGAGAGAGAGGACATATAACAAAACAAATGCAAGAAAACATGGAAAAGTAGTAGCATGTTTTCTTGCAGCAACTCTTTCTCAATATCTGACCAGCTACAGTTCTTTGCAAAATTCACATAACAATACCCACATTAAGTGATCAAGTGATAAATTAAGTGATAAATTAGGAATATAGATTTTGTGTCATGACTAATATAAAGGGAGATTATTAGGGCCATATAAGGGCCTCTGTGATTTTGACCCAGTGGGTGTGGTCTTGCTGTCTTTCCAGTCTTAGACGCTGGCCTTCTTTACAGCTGATTCTATTTAGCAATTAGGCCGGAGTACGTAAGTCCAAGGAGCAAAGCGTTCCAGTGCCAGAGGAACTTTTTGCTTTGCATACTGTTAGGTGGCTGTGTGCCTGTTTACGCTTACTCTGTGCAAAGTTTGATGATTTTACCTTCTTAACTTACTCCATTGTTTAGTAGCCAACTTCTGTGTTTTCTTGCTTTTGATGGTTTTGAAGTTACAAGTAACTTTTTAAAACTCTGTTTTCAGATGTTTATAGAAAGGGAATGCTACACAGTAGTGAATGTCCCAAATTTCTTGAGACTTGTTGCTGCCATCAAATTCAAAATGAGCTAATATTTTTCATGAAATGTGGTTAGCACTGTTGCCTCACAGCTAGAACGTCCTGACTTCAATTCCAACATCAGGCCGGGGTCTTTCTGTGTGGAGTTTGCATGTTCTCCCCGTGTTTATGAGGGTCCTCTCCGGGTATTCCGGCTTCCTTCCACAGTCCCAAGACATGCAGTTAGTGGGGTTAGGTTAACTGGAAACTCAAAATTAGGTGTGAGTGTGAATGGTTGTCTGTGTCTATGTGTTAGCACTGCATCTCGCCCTAAGACAGCTGGGATAGCCCCGCCCCACCCACCCCTCAATAAAAATATAGGGGGGCTGTCTAATAACCCCATATTTTATTGTGAATAAAATATGGGGTTATTATACGGGACAGGGAGACTTGCAAATCATTGCATTCTGTTTTATTTACATTGCCTTATAATTATTTTCATTCTGCATGAATGCTTGTGAATCTCCACAATATTTTTATAGTGGACAAAAATATAACTTTTTAAAATAATTTGTGTTATTTCCTGAAAATGTACTGCTTATGTTTTTTTTAAAAGTCATTATTACCTAGAAACATCCAAGACGGATGGTCCGGATGGGCCCATCCGGATCATCTGGTGGGTTCCAGGGTATGGGGGTGTCTACTGGGGTCAGCCGGGGAGCTGGCCCCAGGGAGGGGCCACTTGCCCCTCCCTTCCTTCCCTCCCCATCTCCAGCTGCCTCCCTCTTCCCACTCCACCACAATCACTCACATATGCAGGGCCTTGGGGTAAAGGTGTGTCACCAGGGTGCAGGGGAGGCATCCCCCCCTCTGTCCCCTTCTGTCTGCCTGTGCCTCAATTTTATCCCACATCTTAGGCATTCACATTACTCACACTCTCATAACACATACATATAGGACATTGGGGCTGGGCAAGCTACACGGCATCCAGAAGACCATCAGGGTGTACAACCTCACCCCTGGCGCCGTTGCCCACCTTTCAATTTTAAATACATTGAGGCTGGGAGTCGGGGCGGTCTGCTTCTCTCCACCCCAGGGAAGAGGGTAACACTACCTGGATCTGGGTGCAGTTTCCCCCTCTAGGGGCAAGGGTA
Source organism: Pelmatolapia mariae (assembly GCF_036321145.2). Taxonomy (NCBI): domain Eukaryota; kingdom Metazoa; phylum Chordata; class Actinopteri; order Cichliformes; family Cichlidae; genus Pelmatolapia; species Pelmatolapia mariae. The sequence continues at coordinate 28,286,177 of NC_086241.1, forward strand.
CCTAGACCTGGGGTATAGAGTACGCTTGGGGAGTGTGATTGTGTGTACAGTGTCTATTTATGTCTGTCTCCATGTTGGGTGAGTGCTGAGTAATTGCATATGAGAGCATAAGGGTGGGAATGGATGTTTGTATCTGTGTGTGCCTGTTTGTCTGTGTCTATATGTCAGGTCGGGTATCAGACGCCACCTCTCTGGGGACATCTCAGGCCCTCCAGGGTATGGAGGCCTATCTCCCCCCACCACTCCCCCTGCCAGTGGCAGACGCCCTCAGACATCGGTGCATTGGTGGTTCTTTGTGTCTGGGGATGGGCGTCCAGGTACACACTGGCTCACTCCTGGTGGCTGCTTGTTGGGGCCTGGAGCCTGGGGCTCGCTCGGGCCCCTTCGAAGGGTGGGGGTGCCCTCGGCCTCTGGGCCTGGGGCTCGGTCACTCTGGCACAGCTGGCTGCCGGCGGAGCTCACGGGCACGTCACTGCAACCCCCCCTGGCTTCTGCTCCGTGGCTGCTGAGTGACCCCTCATCTTGGGCTCTCCTCAGCTCTTTCCGGGATAGTGGCACAGTTGCCCCTCCGTTGGTCTTCCTTGGTCTCTTGTGCTCTTGGGGCCTCTGGATGTCTGGAGCCTGGATCTCCTCCATACCTGCTTCATGCCCTGGAGGACGGGGCTATGGCTCCCCACACCCTCTAGCAGATCATTACATGAGGGAACCTTTTAAATACAAGCGCGCTCATGCTCACAGGTGTACACACGGGTGCTCACACACACAAACTACACCTTTTTTGGCTGCTACCTCAAAGCACACTGTGCGCTGTCGATCCCACGTGCTGCACAATAATATTCATAATTTAGTATTTACTGTTATATTCACATAGATCAACGCGATGATGTTGTTTATTATGTTGCTCTCTTTTTTTTGCTTGTTTTCTCTTTTTTCTTTCTCAACAGGTGATCCAGGTGATTGATATATGTATTTTTTGTCTGTTTGTTTTGTTGGTTTTTGTTTTTTGCCCTTTATCACCGTTTTTCTTCCCCGCTGTTTTTCTTTCCCTACCTCTCTTTCTTTCTCCCTTTTCTTTCCCCCAGTCATGTCTGTCCCGTGTGTAGCAAGTGAAAATAAAATAAAATAAACAATAGAAGCAAAGGTGAATCAAATAGACCAATACGGCAAGGCCCAGATGGTCCATTTGGTAAAGTAAATCTGTTGGGCATCTTTCTTTGCCTTTAGACAATAATTCTGATGGCAAAAGAACCAAACGGGACAGGCGGGAAAAAAAAGAAAAAAAAAACATTCAAGACAATAAAATTAGACAAAATAAATGAAAAAGGGAAAAGAAAATCAAAACACAAGGCACTATAAAAGACCCATAAACACATTTTCTAAACACTAAAACCAAATTGTTTATTCTGCTAACAGTTTGGTTTCTGTCTTAGGATTTTCAGCGCTTCAGGTTTCATAGAGGTACAAACTCTTTGTAATTAACTTTAATCAATGAAATCAAAATGACCAAACAATAATAAGTAAGATGAGCATTTATTTATCAATTTATCATTTTCTCACTTCCGTGTATCACTCTGCTGATTTTGTATGCAAAGGACAACAAGGAAAAAAGTTAAAGTGGGCTTGTTTTGCAAAATAAAATTTAAATTTAAAAGCAATTGTTCACAAATTATGAAAATAAATATGATATGTAAGGTACATTATGGCATAAAGATTAAATTTGACCTCTATATTAAAATAACTCAATGGTTAAGGGTGGTACACGCAGGGTATGGCTTTGTTTTTTGCATAAGTTTTCTCAAATCACACACACTTAACCTGAACCTCTTTTTTTTCAAGTAATTTAAGTCAAGTCAGAATCTTAAACTAATCTATAAACAATGGACTTACAAAGGCTGTTACTAGTGTCATGTAACACTAAACAGTGGTCTATTTACAATTTAAGAAAATGTTTTAATAAAGCCTCCATAGCTTCTGTTTATCACAAGTAACTGATAAGGATTAAAAGAAAAAGTCAACATCTTTTGATATGAAGTGTAACAAGGATTCTGTTACGGATCTTTGTTAGTTTGAATCCATAAAGTAAAGGATTCATAACTGGAGGAATAAAGAGAACAGCTATAGCAACAAAGTTTTGAAAACTTTGAGGTACATCATTTGATGCAAATCGCATGTGCATCAAATCAGAAATCACAATTACAAAAAAAGTAAGCAAAGAGATCAAGTGGGGCACACATGTCTGCATAAACTTTGCTTTGTCCTTTTTTGATTGCACACATGATTTAACAAGATAGATGTAAGTCCAAACAATAAAAATCCAGTGAAATATGTAAATTGAAAGCGTAGTATATGCAAAAACACTATTGACAAGAGTGTCCATACCAGGGCAGGCAACTTTAACAATCAGCCAATTAACACAGAACAGTCTCTGAATGTCTGTACCACAGAATATCAGTCTGTCTGTCAGCACAATGTTAATGGAGAAAATGCAGAAAGGTGTTAACCAAGAGTAGCATACTAGTTTGGAGAGCTTCTTCTTTGTCATGACAGAGTGGTATTGAAGTGGCTGGCATATGGCCAAATACCTGTCATAAGCCATGACTGCAAGAATAGATGTGTCACTGCAAACAAAAGAGTACATTACAAATGCCTGACAAAGACATCCACTATAAGAGATGACCTGTGAAGATGAAAGGAGGTCAATGAGGAACTTGGGGTAGAAACCTGTGCTTCCATAAAGCCCATTGAAGCAACACACACATACTAAAATATACATAGGTTCATGTAAGCTTTCATCTAAGACAATAATCATGATGACTGTGACATTAACAAATACAATTGCAAATTAACACACTAGAGTGACAGAAAAGAGAGCAACTCTGTGATTAACTGTATCATTGAATGCTAACAGATTAAAAATTCTCACTGTAGAAACATTATCCATTGTGTGAATTGAAAACTCAGCTTCTTAACTTGCCACAACTTAATACTATTCCGAGCTACCACCAAAAAAGTTCAAGTGGATCATTTGTCTTGTGGTGCTGCTGCATTCCTGAAACTATGTCTCCTTTCAGCACCACATATTAATATCCTAGCTGACACACTGGGGATTTTGATCATATGCTTGTTTGTAGACGTGTTTGCAAAGATTGCCTCATGTAGTCATCTCCACCAATGGAGAGGCGACTGAACTGCGGAGTGATAGAAAAAGTTGGGCTTTGGGTCAACTGGCTCAGTAAGCTCTGGAAAAATGGAGTACAGTGGCTCAATGAAAACAAACTCCGACAACTCTGGACCTACTGGCAACCACTGATATTTATTTATTTAATTTATTTTTATGTTGTTGGAATTAATATCTATCCATTTTCTTCCACTTATCCAGGGCCAGGTTTCAGGGGCAGCAGCTTAAGCACAGAAGCCCAGACCTCCTTCTCCCTAGCCATCTCCTACAGCTTGTCTGGGGGAACACTAAGGTGTTTCCAGTCTAGTCGAGAGATATAATCTCTCCAGTGTGTCCTGGGTCTGCCCTGGGGACATGCCCAGAACCCCTCACGCAGGAGGTGCACAGGAGGCATCCTTGTTAGATGCCTGAACCACCTCAACTGGCTCCTTTCAATGTGGAGGAGTAGCAGTGCTACTCTAAACCCCTCTCAGATTGCTGCACTTCTCACCCTATCTCTAAGGGAGAGGCCAGCCACACTTCAGAGAAAGCTCATTCCCACTGCTTATATCCGCAATCTCATTCTTTTGGTCATTTCCCAAAATTTGTGACCATAGGTGAGGGTAGGGATGTAGATCAACCGGTAAATCGAGAGCTTCGCTTTTACGCGCAGCTTTCTCTTCACCATGACGGACCAGCAGAGCATTACTGCAACCATCTGTTGATCTCCCGATCCCTTCGACTCTCTTTTGTGAACAAGACCCCGAGATACTTAAACTCCTCCACTTGGGGCAGCAACTCGGCACCGACCCAGACTGGGCTTTCCAACCTTTTCTGGCTGAGGACCATGGCCTCAGACTTGGAGATGCTGATTCTCATTCCCACCACTTCACACTTGGCTGCAAATCGCTCCAGTGGAAGCTGAAGGCCACCACCTAAAGCCAGCAGAACCACATCATATGTAAAGAGAAGCGACAAGGTTCTGAGACCACCCAAGTGGAAGCCTTTCATCACTTGGTTACACCTAGAAATTCCATCCATAAAAATTATGAACAGTATCTGTTAATTCCTCCTGTAGAGTGATGGGCCTACAGGAGGAATTAATATTTTATTATTTATTATATTAGAATTCTTCCATGGTGTCGTTTACGTTTTCTTCTTTTTGAGATTACGGTTTATACAATATTCTAAAATGTAGTTCATCTCCCTAGTTTTGGTTCTTGTTTTGTTTAGTATTTGTCGTGGTCCCGGGACGTTCACCCAGTGTCGGTGTTTCCTGGCTTTATTCATATCCTTGTGTTTAGTTTTAGTCATGGTGGTGTGCTGTGCCTCCACTGTGTCCCTGTTGCTTATGTAGTCTCTCTCTTGTGCACGTTAAGTTCTGTTTCTGTGTTAAGGCAAGGCAAGGCAAGGCAAGTTTATTTATATAGCACAATTCAACAACAAGGTGATTCAAAGTGCTTTACAGAGACATTAAAAGCAAAAACAAATAAAAAGCATGATTTAAAATTGATTAAGACAAGCAAACAAACAAACAAACAAACAAACAAAACAGTATTTAAGATCAAAAATCAAAACAGTAGATAAAATCAGAACAGTAGATAAAATCAGAACAGTAGATAAAGTCAGTAGTTAAAATGTAAGTTTTGAAATTTAAACTTAAAAGTGTGGATTTGGTGCTTTATTCAAATGCAGCTGAGAATAGGTGAGTCTTCAACCTGGATTTAAATAAACTGAGTGTTTCAGCTGATCTGAGGCTTTCTGGGAGTTTGTTCCAGATATATGGAGCATAAAAGCTGAATGCAGCTTCTCCGTGTCTGGTTCTGACTCTGGGAACTGATAAAAAACCGGATCCAGATGACCTGAGGGATCTGGAAGGTTCATACTGGGTCATAGTGCTGGGCGATATGGAAAAAATATTTATCACGATATGAATTATTTTATATCATGATAACGATATATATCACGATATACCACCTGACCTGTGGTCATCTGGAAAGTATGCAGTCTGTAAACAGCGAGTGGAGAGGGTGCAGTCTTTGTTTTGAGTTACTGTAAAGTATGTCGCAAATCCGGGTGCATGTAAAGCAGCACCATGTTGCAAAACCACAAGACAGTTTCTTTGCGAAAAATATCATTTTTTTATACTTTATTTTCTCTTGCATAAAGTTCAGAGTATGTATAGTGAGAAGACAACACTAATATATTTGCACAGGCTATTTAACCCTTTAAGACCTACCACAGAACCAAGTCCGCCAGAGCTTATCTTTACATTTATTTATTTTGAGTGTCTTCATAGTTTTATTTTTGAGATACACAAATTTTTATATATAAATGAAAATAAATAAATGCAAATTTGCAAAAAACAGCATGTGCATCAAAATAAACTATTTCCAACAGTGTAATTTGACTTCTAAGCATCCCAGAAACGATACAGAAGAGCATAAAGTCAAACATGACTTTTAAAAACACCAACATAGACTTTGAAGCTTAAAAGACTACATTTTCCGCGAAAGTGACGTCACTTCCGGTTTCGGACAGGTAATGGCGGACATGCGATAGCTGACTTATATTCCAACTAGGAAGTGTTATGAACAGCTGATCGGATCGGCAAAGCCTGTTTCTGGAATATTATGTTTTTGTTGCTGCAAGTCTGGAATATTATGTTTTTGTTGCTGGAAGTGCTTTTTATGCAATTTTTGCAAAGCTATATGTGGAAGAAAACCGTGACCTAGGGCAAGCTAATGGAATAAGATGTAAGTACAACCCCTACGGTTTCATATGCAAAAAAAAAAAACATTATTGCACTACCTTACGTGGTTCCAGTTCTACAGGGATTTAAAAATAGTTAGGCAAAACGGAGTGTGCCTGCTCTGACCGGTTGTAAAGGGTTAATGATATATTTTATGTAATAATTTGTAAAATTCGGGTTAGAAACGATAGAAACGATAGAAGACAAATGGCACGATAGACACTTTTCTATCGTCCACACGATATATATCGTCATATCGCCCAGCACTACTGGGTCAGGAGGTCACTGATGTATTTTGGTCCTAAACCATTCAGAGCTTTATAGACCAGCATCAGAACTTTAAAGTCTATCCTCTGACGGACAGGCAGCCAGTGTAAAGACCTCAGAGCTGGACTGATGTGGTCCACTTTTTTGGTCTTAGTGAGGACTCTAGCAGCAGAGTTCTGAATGAGCTGTAGTTGTCTGACTGATTTTTTAGGTAGACCTGTAAAGATGCTGTTACAGTAATCAAGCCTACTAAAGATGAATGCATGGACTAGTTTTTCCAGGTCCTGTTGAGACATCAGATCTTTTATCCTTGAAATATTCTTGAGGTGATAGTAAGCCGATTTTGTTATTGTCTTAATGTGTTTTTCTAAGTTTAGGTCTGCATCCATCACTACACCCAAATTTCTCGCCTGGTTTGTGGTTTTTAGGTGTATAGATTGAAGTTCTCTGGTGACCTGTAATCGTTTTTCTTTGGCACCAAAGACTATTACTTCAGTTTTGTTTTTGTTTAGCTGGAGAAAATTGTGGCACAACCAGTCATTAATTTCCTCAATGCATTTACCAAGAGCCTGTACAGGGCCTCGGTCTCCTGGTGACATTGTGATATATATTTTTGTGTCATCTGCATAGCTATGATAGTTTATTTTGTTGTTCTTTATAATCTGTGCCAGTGGGAGCATGTAAATGTTAAACAGAAGGGGTCCCAAGATGGAACCTTGGGGAACTCCACATGTGATACTTGTCTGCTCAGATGTGAAGTTACCTATTGATACAAAGTATTTCCTGTTTTCTAAGTATGTTTTGAACCAGTTTAGTACAGTTCCTGAAAGTCCTGCCCAGTTCTCCAGTCGTTTGAGTAATATGTTGTGGTCAACTGTATCAAATGCTGCAGTGAGATCCAGTAAAACTAAGACTGACATTTTTCCACTGTCTGTATTCAGACATATGTCATTAAACACTTTGGTCAGAGCGGTTTCAGTGCTGTGGTTCTGTCTAAAACCTGACTGGAAGGCATCATAGCAGTTATTCTGTGTTAAAAAGTAATTGAGCTGTTGAGAAACTGCTTTTTCAATGATCTTACTTAAAAATGGGAGGTTTGAGATCGGCCTGTAGTTATTCATTTGTGTCTTGTCAAGATTGTCCTTTTTCAGTATAGGTTTTATTACAGCAGTTTTTAGTGGTTCTGGAAACACACCTGACATTAAAGAAAAGTTGACGATCTGTAACAGGTCTGACTCCAAAGTCTTTGAGACCTTTTTGAAAAAACTTGTTGGCAGGACATCTAAACAGCAAGAGGAGGAGTTCAGTTGACCTAAGATGTCCTCCAGGTCTTTGCTGTTAATAGGGTGAAACTGTTTGATGGTGTTTAAACAGTTTTTTGGTGGACACAGTACATGTCCTTGATCTGCTGTTGATGAACCAATTGCTTGTCTAATCTTTTGGATTTTTTCTGTGAAGAATTTGGCAAAGTCATTGCAGGCCATGGTCGAATGAAGTTCAGCTGCCACTGACACAGGAGGGTTTGTTAGCCTGTCAACTGTAGAAAATAAGACCCGAGCATTATGACTGTTTTTAGTGATGATGTCAGAGAAGTAGGACCTCCTTGCACTCCTCAGTTGTAAATTATAATTGTGAAGTTTCTCTTTATAGATGTCATAATGAACCTGGAGGTTTGTTTTTCTCCATCTGCGCTCAGCTTTCCTACACTCTCTTTTTTCATTTTTCACCAGTGTGGAGTTTCTCCATGGAGACTTTTTCCTTCCAGAGATAACCTTCACCTTAATGGGAGCAATAGTGTCCATTACATTTAACATTTTAGCATTGAAGCTATTGACGAGCTCATTGACTGAACCTCTGGACAGGTCAGGTGTTAATGGGAAGACCTGGTTAAAGATCTCACTACTGTGTTCAGTTATACACCGTTTTGTGATCACTGCTGTTGATATATTTGTGTGGGCTGAGATTTTACTTTCAAAGAAAACACAGTAATGATCAGACAGGCCCACATCAGACACAGTAACCTTTGAAATGCTCAGGCCCTTGGAGATCAGTAGGTCAAGAGTGTGTCCTCTATTATGTGTGGGCTCTGTTACATGCTGAGTCAGCCCAAAGTTGCCCAGAGTGTTACTCAGGTCTTTAGTCCCTTTGTCCTGAGGGTTGTCCACATGGATGTTAAAATCCCCAACAATAATTACACAGTCGAAATCAACACATATCACAGACAGCAGTTCACTGAGGTCATTAAAAAAGTCTGTGCAGTATTTGGGAGGCCTGTAAACATTAAGAAACACAACTTTGGATGGGGCCTTCAGCTGTAACGCCACATATTCAAAAGACTGAAAACTTCCAGGAGATAGCTGCTTACATTGAAATGATTCATTAAATGTAAATTAATTGATCTGTTTCCCTGTCGTGTCTCTCGCTCCCCCCTGTTCTTTGTATTTAGTCATTCCACATCTTAGAGTGTGTCTCTTGGTTCCTGTTTTATTTTCATAGTCCTTTGTCCTGTGTTCATTGTATTTAGTTTTGCTTCTTCCCTATGTTGTCTGGTCTGATTAGTCCCAACTGTGTTCCTCCCATGTCATGTCATGTCATGTCATGTCCAGTTGTTAGTTCTAGTTTATCTTTTGTTAGTTTCTTTAGTGTTCCCCTGTTTTTGTTTAAGTTTGTTTTTCCAACAACAAACCTGCCGTATTCAGTTAAGTTTTTGTCTCCGAGACCTGCGTTTGGGTCCAACCCCTGCCTGTCACACAGCTCACCATAATACATGGCTGTTGTTTTAAGGGAGTCCAGCAAAATAAGAATTTTACTATACAGTATAAACCACATGTGTTTATTTACAATAAAACTACAGTGAAATTACTGCAATTTCCTGAGAATACTGGATCCTGATTCACATTTTAAAATCTCTTTGGGCATACATGAAGTGGTCAAGACTCGTTCAGACTTTTTTGACTATCATAACAATGTGACAAAACTCACATCTTCTCCACTGATACTTTCTGGTTAAGTTAACATAATATTTTTCAGTTTTACTGATCTTTACTACGAGGTTACCCTACCAGCACCAGCCCTCTAGAAAGGAACTGCAAGGTTCATGAGACTAAAAGTCATAAAGAACATGAAACGCTGAATGTAATTTATACACAACCTGTAAGAAGAATGATTTTTTAATTCTGAAAGAGATATTGGCTGTAGACCTGTGGAAAGTCTACATTTAAAATTTAAGCTTCACTCTCTTCTGACAATCAGAAACATTTACTTGACTCCTTAAACTTTTGGTGCGTTTGCATCATTACTTGTTTTATGAAACAGAAAACCACTATTATAAACAGTACGTTTGTTGTTGTTGTTGAAGAGCTCGTATTTGTGAGAGTTAATACCAAGCTGCATTTTATTTGCTCTCTAGAGGCAAAAGACATAATGACCTGTTGACCACCACAAATTCTCTTTTATAAAAACCCAAAGGTATACTGAGTGGTTGTTATGAAATAACACATTAGATCAATACCACTGCTCCTTCTAATTACAGAGGTAAATGGGAGAACATCCCATGAGCTCATTGTTGCCACTGGGTCATAATTAGAGGTTTAGAGACTGGCTGTAGTCAGGCCACTCCTCTGAGGCCTGGCCTGTTGTTTTACACAGTGCAAGTGAGACAGATGCAGAGGCACAGTATAGGTCATTAATGTCTCATTAAAGTATGCTTACATCACCGGGGGGCAGCTTTGTGTAGCCAAATGTTAAAGTCATGAATTCGCCTTAAGGGGCCATGTTGATATTATGAAGTAAATTGCATCATACAGTTTGAAGTAACTTTTTTCATTCTTCTAAGGCATATGCGGGTGCGCACGTGTACACACACACACACACACACACACACACACACACACACACACACACACACACACACACACAAGAATGAATGAAAATATGAATATTTTGATTTCCTAAATGTCACAGTTGTACAGTAATAACTCCGATAGTGTTATCAGTTCATCAGTGGCAAATGGGGAAAGGAGAAGAAAGTAGTTGCAAAACAAATACATCAAAAGAGTATTGATTATTAATCGCGAAGCTCTGAGAACTTGGTAATACTCTACTTTGCTATGCATATGTGTTTGAGGAGCTTTTCATCACTGTATCCACAGAATGGCCTACAGGTAAGACTTAGTCACACAAGGAGAAAAATTAAAATGAAAGCCGTTGACTCAATGACCCACTCGTGGATCGTGGAATGCATAGAATGCTAAGAGTCTTCATCATCAATTCAGTGGGGATGTGGCGAACAACACTAAAGGCCAACTTCAAGCTAGAGCAAGTTCTGAATAGTCAGTTGAATGGGAAGAACAACATCTCCATGTCCATGCTGCAGGGAGAATGGACTGCAATACCCGTTATGTGTCTCTGAGCGCGAGGAGGGAGAAAAAGGACAGTGGAAAAGTACGAGCTGTCACTGACCAGAAACGGGAGATGGAAGCATGTAAATATAATAATAACCACTGCCACCAAAAGGTTTTTGGCTACGAGCCCGACATGGAACCCGACGTATTAGCCAGAGGTCCCTTTACTATGGTTCGGAGCAGCTGACCTGTTTTATATACGCACGGAATAGTTTTATATACTAGATTGCTGCAAAAAGTGCAGCCTTACCTAATTTTACTCATTTTATATTAAGATTTGAAAATCTAGTTGGTATTGGTATGGAGAGTAACCTTCAGTATTAGTAATAAATCACACAGCAATAGTACACATGTAGTTGTAAAAAGCATGATAATATATTAAGTAATCCAAAGTATTCAGGATACGTTACTCTCATTGAGTAACGTAACGGAATACGTTACAAAATACATTTTGGGGCATGTATTCTGTAATCTGTAGTGGAATACATTTTAAAAGTAACCTTCCCAACACTGTCTGCTGGTGATCAAATACCCTGCTGGGATAATAAGCTAGCCAAAAAAGGAAATAGAAGCCACTGACATCAAGACAAGAAAGCTCCTTCTCATGGATTGAAGGTTTCACCCCTAATCTCCTGATTTAATGGCCACAACTCACAGCTGCTTATTGAATACCTCAGGGAGCAGAAACCCAAGAAAGAAGAGGAGCAAGGAGAAGAACCATCATTGACGGACAGGCCCCTGCATGTTATGTATCTATTCATCTTCCTCACCAATGCAAGATCCTTCACAAAGAAAACGGAGGAGCTACAATCACAACCTACTATAACAGATTTGTCAATGAGTGTTGTTTACTGATTGTAACTGAATCCGGGCTCCATCAAAGCATCCCAAATGCCTCAAGGGAGTTACTGGGCCGCATCCTATTCTGCCAGGACGAGAGGAAGAATAACCTGGACCAGAAGCTGCTGCTGGCCTTCTACCACTCCTCAGTGGAGTGCGTGGTCTCCTACTGCCTGGGTGTTTGGTACAAAGGGGCCACTACTGAGAACAGGAAGGCTGTGCAGAAGGTAATTACACTGCAAAAACAGTTGTCCCACGTTATAGCGAGGGACAACTGTACACCCTTTAATGGAAACCGTATTCCCTGGTAATGTGCAGGATAATGTTCCCTGCCTTAAAGCAAAAATGGTTCAGGAATGGTTTGATGAGCACAATAATGAGTTTGAGATGTTGCCTTGGCCTCTAAATCCCCCATATCTCAATTCAGTTTAGCATCTGTTAGATGTGCTGGACAAAAAAGTCCACTCCATAGAAGCAACATAATGGTGGCATGATAATTTTATGCCTGACATAACTCCTATATAAATACTGCTGCATTACATGCCCCATTATTACAAATGGATGGATGGATAAACTAAAGGGTTAGAAATGTTAAGCTTCTGCTTTTTTATAAGCTCAATATGTAAAATCTGATTATTACTTTTCATGATCTGCTAATCTGTCTTAAATAGTTCAATAGAGAGTTAAAACATTTTTTATAATCAAATATGTATTTGACACACTATACACTGTACACACTACCATAGTTGTAATGCATGCATATGTATCTTATCTTTAATTTACAGTACTTGGTGAATTAATGGTGGATTTATTTGTGTATGTAGCAAGAGGCATGTCGCACACCACAGCATTTATAACCTAAGCTGTATTTGTTAAAGGGAAATATTATCATGTCATATAATCTCAGTTAAGCCTCACAGTAAAATGTGCCTTTTTACATGCCCTATTTTCTACTGCAACTGATAGCTACAAGAAAAAAAACAATATATTCAGTAAGTAATTTGAAAACATAAAAATATAAATGATAATTTCTCAAATAAAGTTGTATTAAATCCTGAATCTGATTTAGTTGATCCAAACTACAGCAATGAAGTCCTTTTGTTTCACCATACAGAGAAAACCTGGCCCCAGTTCCAAAGTACCTGACATATGTTTGCCTGAAGTTTTTTATTTCATTTTTGCCATGTTTAACATAGCTTTCTGGCCACCCAGCATTATACATAGAAATATAGACTTTTTAATCCCACACTGGGGAAATTTACTTGTAACAGCAGGAAAAGGGGCAGGAAGAAAAAGTTGAATTACAGATATACTAGAAAACAATATAATAGAAAAAAAGAATAAGAAACATAGTGTACAAAAAAGACCAAGTACTATACTATGTACAGATGGTTACTTTGTACAATAAAATACTCCAAGATTCTCCTTATTTATATTTTTCTGTGGCCCTAACAGTCTACTGATAAAGGAGGTGCTCTGGGCCTCCACAGTCTCATGCATGGGCTGAGTGTGCACAGTGGTAAATGGCCTGTATTTGTATAGCGCTTTACGAGTCCCTAAGGACCCCAAAGCGCTTTACACATCCAGTCATCCACCCATTCACACACACATTCACGCACTGGTGATGGCAAGCTACATTGTAACCACAGCCACCCTGGGGCGCAGTGACAGAGGCGTGGGCATGAGCTTGGCTTCTCCTTTCACCCTCCTCCTCTATGAGATCTATGAGAGTGGTCAGGACAGAGGTGGCGCTCTTTACCAGTCTATCAGCCTGTTTCCTGTCCCTCTCTGTGCTACCACCTACAGGGCAGATAACAATATAAAAGGTAGCAGAAGCCTTCACAGTGTCATAAAAGGTCCTCAGCAATGTCCTGCATAGCCCAAAATACCTCAGCTTGCCCAGCAGATGGAACTTGTTAAGGTGAACACCCAGGAATTTGTATGTGTCGACCAGTGTTGGGTAAGTTACTTTAAAAAAGTAATTAATTACTAATTACTTAGTCAATATTGTATTTAAAATACTTATCTAATTACTGTGTCAGAAAAGTAACTTAATTACTAAATAAGTAATTAAACTAAATACTTCTTAAAATCCCTATAAATCTTGAGTGGACAAACAATAGAAATTAAACTCTTTAAATAATAAATTTTTTTTTTTAAAGATGGAGACTCTACAGCAGCGGTCCCCAACCTTTATTGCGCCACGGACCGGTTTGTGCCCGACAATATTTTCACGGACCGGCCTTTAAGGTGTCGCGGATAAATACAACAAAATAAAACTAGTACCGGTACCGAAAAAAAGAAGATTTATTCATAACACACGTGAAAAGACCCAGGAAAACAGAGTTAACGAAAGAAACGATAACAAAATAACGCTAAAAACCGATCAAAACCCTGAAAACCATACATTTCACACCCGAGTCTCAACTCTCGCGGCCCGGTACCAAATGACTCACGGACCGGTACCGGTCCGTGGCCCGGGGGTTGGGGACCGCTGCTCTACAGTACGCAGCGGTAGCATCTCTTCCACAATGTAGCCTGCAATCATTTTTTAAGCTCACCTTCAGACGCTTTCTGTGCTGCTGAAGTAAAATCAAGTTTTGCCTGCTTAGCAGGAGTTGCCGCGTTGTTATCCATGGATGATGAACAAGGATCACTCAGAAGTGTTCGTCTATGCTCTGGTGTCAGGCGCTTCAGCAGATTACTCGCGCTATTAACAGCAGCCGATAGTTTTTTCTCCCCAGGACATAGCTTACATATTACTGTAATATTCTTTTCTGCTTGTTTCAGAAAAGTGAAGAGACGGGAATATGTCCATTTCATAAAACAGCCACTCGCTTCAGCCGAGTCCGACATCTTCCGCTTTAGAATACGACTATGCAGCAAACTGGCGCGAAATGATGTGCACCTGCACTACAGCGATGTTAAAGCGGCAGAGTTTACTTCTATGTTTAGAAGATAAATTATTGAATTTAAATAATGATATTCAGCGAGTTTAATTATTTTACAATGTAACACAAGTACATTGTAACTAACTGTAATTAAAATACCTAAAAATGATCAGTAATCAGTTACTCTACTTTTTCAGTAGAAAAGTAATTTAATTACAGTAACACGTTACTTAGTAATGTGTTACACCCAACACTGGTGTCGACCACATCAATATCCAAACTATGGATGTTCACTGATGCGATGGATGGTGGTTGGTTGAGTTCACACCAGATGATGAAGTCGGTGATGACCTTCCTATACTCCAGATCGTTCCCCTCAGACATCCATCAATGACTGTATCGTCAGAGAATTTTTGGAGGTGGCAGTTAGGAAGGGAGAAAAAAAAAACATGACTCTCACAGTGCTTCCACTACTCTCCAGGCGTGACAGTGATCTGTGCAGGAGGTACATGACTGCATCATTCACCCCAATACTAGGATAGTAAGTGACCCGCAGGGGATCCAGCAGTTTGCTCACCAGAGTTGTGAGATGTTTGAGAATGAACCTCTCCAGGGTCTTCAGGGTATACTATACGATTAACATGCTATCTCCCTTAAGCATTTCCACATTTCCATAAGACCTGGATTTGTAAGCAAGCCCATGGTATAGACGCCCATGGTGAATCTTCTATTAGGAGAATATCAATAGTGACACTATTCAGACAGTTCTTTATATAAAACAGGAGAGTGGCTGTGTAGTTCTCTATGTTTTCTTGTGCAAAGAGATCACAGTAATACCCCTTTTCAATTAGTACATACTCAGATCAGCTCAAGGCAACTCAACTTGACTCAGCTTGTTTCCATTACAATTGAGTACCACCGAGTGGGGTTTAACAGCGATGCTGCCAAATGTCCCCTGACATCATTTATATGCAACACAAACGCCACAAGAAAAAAAGGAAGTCGAGGTGATGGTATACCTCGACTTCCAAACTGGATCTGCTGGGGATGAGTTGGAATCAAACAAATTCCAACTCATTTGTTTGATCTCTGAGCATTCTGGCACTTATGATTAGGGATGGGTACCGGTATCCGGTGCCATGATGGCACCGGTTCTGACATAAACGGTAGTAACCAGACCGAAAAGCAGCGCACATTTCGGTGCTTTATTTCGGTGCTTTTTTTCCCTGAGCTGTACACTTTAGATTCTAGCCAATCATTTTACGTTTCCGAGGATAGTAGGCGGGCCCAGGTATGTACGTTCTTTTAGAGCAGAGCTACAGATTAAAAATGCCCAAGACGAAGCGGTCAAAAGTCTGGCTGTACTTCACAGCAAAAGATGCAAACTCAGCAGCCTGCAACAAGTGCTTTAAGCTGATACTGTGATACTGTGCAAAGGAGGTAACTCCTCGAATCTGATCAAACACCTGGCGACGCATAGCGGGGTTTTTTTTAAAGCCGAGGGGCAGTGGTTGTTTATGGAGAGACTTCTTTAGTCGGTTTGTATTCTGACTCTGTAGCCCTGCTTCTGTTTCCTTGCCTCTAATAATGTTGGTCACTTTCATAAGTTATGTCAGAGTTTGATCCACCATGTGATATAATTTAGAAAATATCTAATTAGCAATGGCTGTCAATAACCTGGATTTTTTATTTTATTTTTTTTAAAAACAACAACGAAAAAAACAACAACACTGCAGAACACTGTCAGTCATGGACTGGTGTCCACAGCACCAGGACCTCAACATTACTGGTTTAGGATGTCCTTCAAGAAGCCTGGAGAACTATTCCTGAAGACTATTTAAAGAAATTCAGTAACATTTGCTCAAAAGAGTTCAAGCTGTGTTGAACACATATTGACTTTCAAGCTTGTTAGAATTGCATTAAGTATTTTTTGCCTTCAATTTAGCATTCAACATAATCATTCTCCAGCAACTCATTCAGAAGCTGGATCTGCTGGGGATCAGCACCTCACTCTGTAACTGGCTACTAGATTTTCTGACAGGAAGACAGGAGACAGTACAGGTCGACAGCAACACCTCATGCACTAGAATGCTGAACACGGGGGCTCCCCCTGCATGTGTGTTGAGCACCCTTGTTTTCACTCTGGTGACCCATGACTGCACACCGTCACACAGCTCCAACCTATTCATCAAATTTGCAAGTGACACAGCTGTGGTAGGTCACATCATCAATGACGTGCAACAACAAGCTGTCCCTAAATGTGGAGAAGACTAAGGAAATAATCATAGACTTCAGGAAAACTCACACCCTGCACACCCCACTAACCATGAATGGTGCTGCTGTGGAGAGGGTTAGCGGCACCAAGTTCCTAGGTGTGCACATCTCAAAAGATCTCTCCTGGCCAAAAAACACAGCATCACTGGTCAGTAAAGCCCAGCAACAACTTTCTCCGCAAACTGAGGAGAGCAAAAACTTCAACCCCCATTATCAAAACCTTCTAGAGAGAGAGAGAGAGCAGCAGAGAGGATCATGGGTGCTTCTCTGGAGCTCTACCATCGCCCTTTCACTGAATCCCCCGACCCACTTGCATAAGAACTCTTGCCCACAAGCACTCAGATTGTGTTGGACACTTTTGTTTATATAAGATTGTTTATATAATTTCTGCACCTTTTGGCAGAGTAGCTGGTCATTGTTGAAAACGTTTTCTCTCCCATCTTTCCATTTTTGCAATTGTGGCATCTTGATAATCTAGTGGTTAGAAAAACAGACAATGTGCTCAGTTGAAGTCAGCAGCTCTCCACCTGCACTATACACAACGCATGTAGAGCACCGCTTTTGAAGAAAGATGTTGAATCTTTTTAATTATTGTAGAAAAATAATTGATTTCTGTGCATTTGTTTTACAAATGCATTCAATTAAAGTCGATTACGTCGAATAAGCATTATGAGGCGGAGGGTGGGGGGTGGTTCCCTATTTTTTTTGCTGGGTGTTGGCAATCCTATTAGTTAGGTTGTTTAATATTTCTGCTAAGTACTCTTTAAAATACCAGAATAGAGCGGATGGTGTAGGTTTAAGTTTATTAGACTGATCAGAATTGCTGAACAAAGAAATATTTTGGGTGCAGTGTATTTTTTAATAGCTTTAGTGTTTTGCTTTTTAAAACTTCACAAAATGCAGCAAGATATTAAAAAAAAAACAACGTTTTATTGATTATAAAATACACTGTATCGTATTCATATCAGTATCGGCTGATATCCAAATTTATGATATCGGTATCGGACATAAAAAAAAGTGGTATCGTGCCATCTCTGAAACCCACCCCAGCCCGCCACCTCTCACCGAGGGCAACTCCAGACTGAGACAGAGTCCAGCTCCTCTCCAGGAGAATGGTTCCAGAGCCCAAGCCATGCGTTGAGGTGAGCTCGACTATATCTGATCAGTATCTCTCAGCCTCATGCACTAATTCAGGCTCCTTCCCACCAGAGAAGTGACGTTACATATCCCAGTTGCTATTCTTGGTAGCTGGGGATCGCTACGCCAGGGCATTGCAATACTAATTTCAGAATTTAGTTTTTCAAAAATATGTCTTAGTAAGTCTAACAAAACAATTCAGTTAGTTGATCACTGGTAATTGTTACACTATATCAAATTATTGAGAAAGTTATCAAAGATTTTTGTGGTTTGCAAGTCTTGTTGCTGGACAGAATTTTACTGCACTGAGTCTTTTAGACTCAGATGCAAAGAGCGGCTCTTAGCTTTTTGTAATGTGAACAACGACTTCTATATGTTCTGCCAGGTTCATGTGACCTCACTGGCTGACAGATAAGTTGCTGTTATGAGTTTTTCACATTGTTCAATGCCACTAGCAGTCAGAAGGGAATAATATGAAATGGAAATCTCAAAGATAACCACGGTTCTTTGTAACTTCAGACATCTGTGACAAAAAGTTGAGTGGATTGTTGCTTTGCCATTCCTTTGTGGCAAAAGCCCACACTTTTCTGCTAACTTTTCCAAGTGTTCCGCTCTCTACAGTAAATTAATGTAAGAAATATAATTCTCTTAAAATGCATTAATTATTGTTTTCTTCCCACATTGCACTGTGGTTCACAATATGATATTATATGAAGCCAAAAAAGGAGAATACTGATTTTGCTATAGATCTACATCAAATTGTCTTATTGTGAACAATGAAAAAAAAGAATACTTTCATTATATAGTTACTCCTGCCTTTCAACTTATTCTTAATATTTTTTAAAAATCTATCCTCTTTTCATTTATTTTGTTTGAGTCTTGTTTGATTATTAATTTTAAAAATCCCATAGACATATGGAATCACAAAAACCACATTTCAAGTTATCTTTGTCAATATTTAACCTATTATGATAGACAAATAATATTTGTCTTTTCCGTTTTTATTATTTTTGTGGCCATACCAGCATTTTCTGTAAAATCAGTGACGTTGTTTGCTATTGCATATGCTGTTCGCATATGAGCTACATGGGCCGATATGGGCCTGTCCACTTAATCTTTAATCTTTTCATTTATTTTGTTTGAGTCTTGTTTGATTATTAATTTTAAAAATCCCATAGACATATGGAATCACAAAAACCACATTTTAAGTTATCTTTGTCAATATTTAACCTATTATGATAGACAAATAATATTTGTCTTTTCCGTTTTTATTATTTTTGTGGCCATACCAGCATTTTCTGTAAAATCAGTGACGTTGTTTGCTATTGCATATGCTGTTCGCATATGAGCCACATGGGCCAATATGGGCCTGTCCACTTAATCTTTAAGGTGCAATAAAAAAAAAAGATTTTTGTTTGACAAACTACAGGATTACAGGCAGCATTTTATAAAGTATTGTTGATGAAATTTTATGGTTCCCTGTGTTTATTGAATCTTGCATACACATTGCATTATTTTTTTCAAGTAGAAAGTGTGGTTAAGAAAGATCAAAAGATTGTATTAAAACTAGAATTAAATGAGATAATTAATAAAAAAACAAAATTCTTAGTACAAAGACTACGCTTACAAAATTATGAACATAGTAATAAATCCGGTCAATTTCTAGCAAACCAGCTAAAAATAAATAAAGAAAAAACAACTATATGTGCTGTTCAAGATTCATCTGGGAACACAATATATGAACCGAAACAAATAAACAACATCTTCAGGGATTTCTATAAAACGTTGTATTCACCACAAATAAACCCATCTAAAAAGGAAATTGATCAATTTTTAGACAACATAACTCTCCCAAAATTATTAGACTCTCAAGCAATGGCACTGGATTCGCCACTGACATCAGGTGAACTCCAGGAAGCCCTGATAAATATGCCCAATAATAAGGCTCCAGGTCCAGACGGCTTTCCTGCAGAATTCTACAAAGAATTCTGGACGATTCTAGCACCAGTTTTTTACAGAACGTTGTTGGAAATCAAAGAAAATGGCAGACTTCCATCAAATATGAATTCTGCAAACATTAATCTCCTGCTAAAACCAGGCAAAGACCCTGTATATCCCTCAAGCTATCGTCCAATATCCCTTATAAATGTAGACCTCAAAATAATCTGCAAAGCTCTCTCGAAGAGACTAGAGAAAATAACCCCCCTCTTAATTCATCCTGACCAAACTGGTTTCATAAAAGGTAGGCACTCATCAACTAATACACGTAGATTACTTAATTTGATAGACTACTCATACAGTAAAAACCTTGAAACTACAATATTTTCTTTAGATGCAGAAAAAGCATTTGACAGAGTTAACTGGAAATTTCTCTTGGCAACTTTACACAAATTTGGTTTTGGATCTTCTTTCATCAACTGGTTAAAAATATTATATAATTCCCCAACAGCTTGTGTCAGAACAAATGACCAAACATCCTCCAGCTTCTGTCTCCTGAGGGGCACCAGACAGGGATGCCCACTCTCCCCTTCACTGTTTGCAATTTTTTATCGAACCACTAGCAGCAGCAATTAGACAGAATTCAGTAATTAAGGGCATAAAATGCAAGAACGTGGAACATAAAATCAGCCTTTATGCGGATGATGTGTTACTCTTTCTCCAAAATTCACAAACCAATATCTCTGGGGTGATTGAACTGATAAACTCTTTTGCAAGAATATCAGATTACTCAATTAACTGGTCAAAATCTACAGTCCTTCCGATTAATTGCTCCTTTCATAATTCCTCTTCTACTCCACTGCAATCGGGAAATATAAAATATTTAGGTATTAATGTTTCTCCCAAGCTTGCAGATCTAACTAAATTAAACCATATCCCACTTTTAAAGAAAGTAGAAGGTGATCTGGCTAGGTGGAAATGTCTACCCATATCACTCATGGGAAGGGTTGCCGCTATAAAAATGATGGTATTACCAAAAATAAATTATTTATTCTCAATGATCCCAACTAAACCGCCACAAGATTGGTTCAGATCTCTAGATTCATATACGTCAAAATTCCTTTGGAAAAATAAGCCCCCACGTATAAGCTTAAAAACACTACAAAAGACCAAGGATAAAGGAGGATTAGAACTACCTAACTTTCAGCACTACTTCTTAGCCAACAGGCTTCAGTTTATCTCAGGATGGCTAAAACATACCCTCTTAGATGAACCTTGGCTAGATGTAGAACAAGCACTTTGCAATAATCTAGAGATTTCAGATCTACCATTTATCAGCTCAAACATCCAACGACATGAATGCTTCAAAAGCGTCAACATTAGCTCCTCTCTGACAGCATGGTGGGAGTTTCTAAAAATGACAGAGTCCTCATTAATCCCATGCAAACATACACCTATCTGGAACAACCCTGACATATTACAAAACAATAATATGATAAACTTTTCAGATTGGAGTGGTAAAGGAATCAAATACTTAGAACATATATTAGAAGGAACAGAATTTATTTCATTTGACAGACTAGTTACACAATATGGGATCAACAAGAAAAGATTTTTAGAATATCAACAAATTAAATCCATAGTAAAAAAGAAATTTAAACCGGGTCAAGTTGAACTACAAACACCACCAAGTGTGGTTCAATTTCTTGCTCTTAAAACCCCCAAATTACTATCCAAAATATACAGAATGCTTTGTAAAACAGATGAATCAATATCACTTCCTATTGCAAAATGGGAAGCGGATTTATCAGTTAGCTTAGACCAAAACTTCTGGTCTCAGATTTGCTTAAAAACCTTTAATCTAATTAGAAATCCCAGTCTTCAATTAATTCAATACAAAATACTACATAGAGTGCACTATACAGGTCATCGGATGTTCAAAATGGGCTTTACCTCTACCGACAACTGCTCACACTGCCAAACCAATTCACCGGACAATTACATCCACGCTCTTTGGTTCTGTCCACCAGTTCAGAAGTTTTGGCGCGAGATATGTGAAGACTTATCAAAGTGTCTGAAATGTAACATTCCAACTTCTCCTTTAGTATGTTTGTTGGGCAGCTTAGATAATGTCACTACAGAAAAGAATATAGCCCATATGGTTTTCACTGCCCTATGCATAGCCAAGAAAACAGTCCTCATGAACTGGAAAAATAAAAATAATCTTAATTCTAACCAGTATAGAAATTATCTATTAGATTACATTAGTCTTGATACAGCCTCTGCCACCACATCAGATCAATTGCTCTGGGCTCCTTTGATCAGCTCCATCACCTAGTTGGGGTGGGGGGTCATAGTTTGGTCCCACCTTCACTGTTGTGATTGGTGTGGGGGTAGGGACAGGCTTAGGGCGTCGGGGGGTTCCCCAGGAGCATCTTCCTTGGGGGGCTCAACCCGGGGTAGCGGTCATGGCCAATTAGGGGCTCTGTCGGCTCTTAGGTGACGGTTTCCTCGTGGCTGCGTGCAGCGGGGCTAGGGGAGGGTCTGTGCTGACAGACGTGGGTTACTGACCTGGTAGCCTGGCTGCCCCTGGGTGGATCCGGGACGGGCGTGAGGTTCTGGGGGCGCTCCGTCTCTGGGCTGGGGCCCTGGCCGGGCCTCAGGGGTTTGGGTCCTGGTTGGTGTGTTGCCGGGGTTGTGGGCGGGTGGGTGTATGGGGGCCCAGCCCTGGCGCAGGGTGCCGCCGGTGCATCGAGCCACCTGGGGGGCTCTTCAACTGGTGGGGGAGGATGTCACATCTTGCAGGAGCTTTCCTCTCCTCAGGAATTCTCTCTGCAGGAGGGGGAGATACAGGAGAGGTGGAGGAAGATCTCAGCCTGGGCGTCTATTGTCTTGTGTAGTCTGGAAGATGAGTGGATGATGGGGTGGGTGCAGTTTTCTCTGTGGTGGGGTCGGGTGGACTGTCCCGGGCTCTGTGGGGCCGGGCGGCACTGCTGCACTGGGCCCCGGTCCGGATGGGCCTGGGCCCCCTTTCCCTGGCGGGTTGCGGAGTATGGGGGTGCCTACTGGGGTCAGCGGGGGAGCTGGCCCCAGGGAGGGGTCACTTGCCCCTCCCTTCCTTCCCTCCCCATCTCCAGCTGCCTCCCTCTTCCCGCTCCACCACAATCACCCACACATGCAGGGCCTTGGGGTAGGGGTGTGTCACCAGGGTGCAGAGGAGGCATCCCCCCCCTCTGTCCCCTTCTGGCTGCCTGTGCCTCAATTTTATCCCACGATTTAGACATTCACATTACTCACACTCTCATAACACATACATATAGGATCTTGGGGGTGGGCACGCTACACGGCATCCAGAAGACCATCAGGGTGTACAACCTCACCCCTGGCGTCGTTGCCCACCTCTCAATTTTAAATACACGTAGACATTGAGGGCTATCAGGAGGGGCTATGCGCTTACCTGCTGCTCTCTGGCAGGTAGCTCCATGCCCTCCTGGGTTTTAAATGCACCTTAGAACACACATACATCAACACTACATATGAGCGGGCGGAGGGAGGTTTGGAGTCTTCTCACACCCCCGTTCTCTGCGGCCTGCTGGAGCGGGGGGGCTAGGAGGAGGAGTTGGCCGTCCGACTGGGGTCTGGAATGTGGGGCCTCCCTGCTGCTGCGGAGTTGGGGCGGTCTGCTTCTCTCCACCGCAGGGAAAAGGGTAACACCACCTGGGTCTGGGTGCAGTTTCCCCCTCCAGGGGCAAGGGTACCTAGACCCGGTTCTTAGAGTACGCTTGGGGAGTGTGATTGTGTGTACAGCGTCTCTTTATGTATGCCTCCATGTTGGGTGAGTGCTGAGTAATTGCAATTGAGAGCATGAGGGTGGGAGTGGATGTTTGTATCTGTGTGTGCCTGTATGTCTGTGTCCATATGTCAGGTTGGGTATTAGACGCCACCTCTCTGGGGACATCTCAGGTCCTCCAAGGTTTGGAGGCCTATCTCCCCCCACCACTTCCCCTGCCGGTGGCGGACGCCCCCAGACATCGGTGCGTTGGTGGTTCTTTGTGTCCGGGGATGGGTGCCCAGGTACACACCGGCTCACTCCTTGGCGGCTGCTTATCGGGGCCTGGAGCCTGGGGCTCGCTCGGGCCACTTCGGAGGTGGGGTGCCCTCGGCCTCTCGGACCGGGGCTCGGTCACTCTGGCGCAGCCGGCTGCTGGCGGAGCTCACGGGCACGTCACTGCAACCCCCCCTGGCCTCTGCTCCGCGGCTGCTGAGTGACCCCTCATCTGGGACTCTCCTCAGCTCTTTCTGGGACAGTGGCGCGGCTGCCCCTCTGTTGGTCTTCCTTGGTCTCTTGTGTTCTGGGGGCCTCTGGATGTCTGGAGTTTTGATCTCCTCCACACCTGCTTCATGCCCTGGAGGACGGGGCAGTGGCCCCCCCACACCCTCTAGCAGATCATTACATGAAGGAACCTTTTAAAAAAATCAAGCGCGTCCATGTCCACAGGTGTACACACGGGTGATCACACACACAAACTACACCCTTTTTGGCTCCTACCTCAAAGCACACTGTGCGCTGTCGATCTTACGTGCTGCACAACAATGTTTAACATTTAATATTTACTGCCATATTCCCATATATCATTGTGATGTTGTTTATGCTATTACTCTTGTTTTCTTCTGCTTGTTTTCTTTTTTCTTTCTCAACAGGTGATCCAGGTGGTCAATATGTATTTTTTTTGTCTGCTTATTCTGTTGGTTTTTGTTTTTTTGCCCTTTTTCCCCGTCCTTCTTCCCAGCTGTTTTTCTTTCCCTCTTTCTTTCTCCCCTTTCTTTCCCCCAGTAAAGTCTGTCCCGCATACAACAAGTAAAAATAAAATAAACAATTAAAGGTGAATCAAATAGACCATTACGGCAAGGCTGGGATGGTCCATTTGGTAAAGTAAATCCGTTGGGCATCTTTCTTCGCCTTTAGACAATAATTCTGATGGCAAAAGATCCAAACGGGACAGGCAAAAAAAAAAAAAGAAAAAAAAAAAAAAAAAAGAAAGATCAAAAGAATGTTTAACCATGTAAGTTTAATCCTACACCTTTCTAAGTGATAGCAGAGCTGTACGTTTTAATTTTTTCAGAAATCTCTCAGTCAGAACATGCTATATCATGTTTTGGTGGAAAGTAGCGAGATAACTTAATGCTAATTTCTAACTCTGTTAAATTTAATAAATTCTGTTTTCATGAATGCCTGGATGTTAAACTTAATTGTTACACTTAAAGCAGAACACTCATTTTATTAAAGATGAAATAATTTAGACAGTTTTTAACTCTCAGTGATGCTGCAGTGTTCATTTGACTTTGAGACCTAAAGCGGACGGAGTTTTGGACCTGTGCTAAGACATTTTTTCACAGATTTTTGAGCGCTGTGTACCACATAAAATTGGTTCAAGGTCAGTATGCACAGCCAGAATTCATACATAAGGCGCACTGTTGATTTTTGTGAAAATTAGAGGATTTTAAGTGCACCTTTATAATAAAAAAAATACAGTAATGTAATGGTCTTCTAACAGGTATCATTCAGAAAGCA
The DNA here is from genome assembly GCF_036321145.2 of Pelmatolapia mariae. Lineage (NCBI taxonomy): Eukaryota > Metazoa > Chordata > Actinopteri > Cichliformes > Cichlidae > Pelmatolapia > Pelmatolapia mariae. The sequence goes on from NC_086241.1 coordinate 28,311,408, forward strand.
TTAAATTGACTGTAGATCGTGCAAAATACAGCAGCTAGACATCTTCTAAAAACTAAGAATAATTAACATATTGCATTATGTTTAGAATTGATTTTAAGATTTCACTAATTACCTGTCCTTCATGGCCTGGGCTCAGAATATACACTAGAAGTGCTTCTCCTGTACCAGCAAGCACTTTGGTTTTGGAAAGTTATATACAAATAATAATAATAATATTTTATTATTATTTTATCTACACTACTAAGTCTACCCACATCTGTATGATGTATGATGATAGATCATACAGACAAAAATATCAACTGATAAAGTTTGGTGAAGTTGTTTACATGTTCTTGAAGAACTTAATGAGTCCCATTGAGAATGGGAAGTTTTCTGATAAAACAAAGCCACAGAGCCAATTACTTCTTAGTTCCGTGCTGGAAAAGTATTACTACAATACATTAAGACTTGTCTTTTCATTTGTTTTTTAATGTATACCATTTATGTCATCTAGTTGTATAGTAAATAACATTTTTGTTCATTCAATGGATGTTGAATTAAATGTAACATTGTTAACTCTTGGTGGGTTTGCAGAATTGCACAAATACAGATATCTTTATTTTGTGGTTATATTTACACTTTATATTCTGATTCTCTGCTGTAATTCCACTATAGTGTGCCTTATTTGGACTCACAAAAACCTTCACGAGCCAATGTACATTTTTATTGCAGCTTTGTTAATCAACTCTGTTCTTTACAGCATGATTATCTATCCGAAGCTCTTATCTGATGTTTTGTCTGAAAAACAGATGATATCATATCCACTCTGTCTTTTCCAAGGTTTATCATATTACACCTCGGTTGGTTCAGAATTTTTACTGTTGGCAGCAATGGCATATGACAGGTATGTGTCTATATGCAAACCCCTGCAATATCCAGTTATTATGAATAGAATAATGATATATATCTGTCTGATTTTAGCTTGGCTTATACCTGCTTTTGAAGCCTTGATGTTAGGTGTGTTGTATTCTAATGTCAAACTCTGTAGCTTTACTCTGACAGGAATTTTTTGTAATAATTCAGTTCACAAGCTTCAGTGTGTGCCGTCAGTAGCAATATCTATATATGGTGTGGTCATGTTGATAAACATTGCCCTTCTACCTCTGCTTTTCATACTTTTTTCATACATCAAGATTCTTAGAATATCTTACCAAAGGTGTAGAGAAGTAAGAAAAAAAGCTGTAAAGACATGTTTACCCCACTTGCTGGTTTTAATTCACTTTTCTTGTTTTATTTTCATTGATATAATTATAGTTAGACTGGAAACTGACTTATCAAAAACTCTCCGTTTGATATTGACCTTTGAGTTGATTTTATTTCATCCTCTTTTAAATCCAATTATATATGGACTCAAAATGAATGAAATTTCTAAACATCTCAAGATATTGTTGTGTCTAGTTAAATAACACTGAAATGACTGAACTATTATTTATGGCATTTATGTAAGTGTTCATGTCTATTCTCTTATTGCTGACACATGTAATGGTCATAAAGCAAAGATATTTAACTTTTTAAACTGATGCTGGTAATGCTTAAAGTCTAAACATATTTGGATTTCAGGTTTTTCCTTCTTTTCCATTTATCACACATTATTAATCACTGTTATGAAAATGATTTAGTAAAAAGAGTCAAATTCCGCTGGCCTTGTGTGTGTGTGTGTGTGTGTGGTTCTTACTTTGTGGGGACCAAAGTCTGTAATTTACTACACCAAATCAATATATTATAATAGAATCATCACATGCCAATTACATCTATCCATATATATGTATACAGACACACAGACACACACACACACACACACACACACACACACATATATATATATATATATATATATATATATATATATGACCCCAGTAGGCACCCCCACACTCTGCAACCCACCAGGGAAAAGGGGCCCAGGCCCATCCGGACCGGGGCCCAGTTCAGCAGCGCCGCCCGGCCTCACCACAGAGAAAACTGCACCCACCCCGTCATCCACTTATCTTCCAGACTACACAAGACAATAGACACCCAGGCTGAGTTCTTCCTCCACCTCTCCTATATCTCTCCCCACCTGCAGAGTCAGTTCCTGGAGAGAGGAGACCTCCTGCAAGATGTAACAGCCTCCCCCACCAGTTGAAGAGCCCCCCAGGTGGCTCGATACACCGGCGGCATCCTGCGCCAGGGCTGAGCCCCCATACATCCACCCGCCCACAACCCTGGCGACACACCAACCAGGACCCAAGCTCCCAAGGCCCAGTCAGGGCCCCAGCCCGGAGACGGAACTTAGACATTCACATTACTCACACTCTCATTACACATACATATAGGATCTTGGGGGTGGGCACGCTACACGTCATCCAGAAGACCATCAGGGTGTACGACCTCACCCCTGGTGCCGTTGCCCACCTCTCAATTTTAAATACCTGTATACATTGAGGGCTATCAGGAGGCGCTATGCACTTACCTGCTGCTCTCTGGCAGGTAGCTCCATGCCCTCCTGGGTTTTAAATGCACCTTAGAACACACATGCATCAACACTACATATGAGCGGGCGGAGGGAGGTTTGGAGTTGGCCGTCCGATTGGGGTCTGGAATGTGGGGCCTCCCCGCTGCTGCGGAGTCGGGGCGGTCTGCTTCTCTCCACCCCAGGGAAAAGGGTAACACTACCTGGGTCTGGGTGCAGTTTCCCCCTCCAGGGGGAAGGGTACCTAGACCTGGGGTATAGAGTAGGCTTGGGGAGTGTGATTGTGTGTACAGTGTCTATTTATGTATGCCTCCATGTTGGGTGAGTGCTGAGTAATTGCATATGAGAGCATGAGGTTGGGAATGGATGTTTGTATCTGTGTGTGCCTGTTTGTCTGTGTCTATATGTCAGGTTGGGTATTAGACGCCACCTCTCTAGGGACATCTCAGGCCCTCCAGGGTATGGAGGCCTATCTCCCCCCACCACTCCCCCTGCCAGTGGCAGACGCCCTCAGACATCGGTGCGTTGGTGGTTCTTTGTGTCCGGGAATGGGCGTCCAGGTCCCCAGCGGCTCACTCCTGGTGGCTGCTTGTCAGGGCCTGGGGCTCGCTCGGGCTCCTTCGGGGGTGGGGTGCCCTCGGCCTCTTGGCCTGGGGCTCGGTCACTCTAGCACAGCTGGCTGCCGGCGGAGCTCACGGGCACGTCACTGCAACCCCCCCTGGCTTCTGCTCCGCGGCTGTTGAGTGACCCCTCATCTGGGACTCTCCTCAGCTCTTTCTGGGACAGTGGCGCGGCTGCCCCTCTGTTGGTCTTCCTTGGTCTCCTTTGCTCTTGGGGCCTCTGAATGTCTGGAGCCTTGATCTCCTCCATACCTGCTTCATGCCCTTCATGGCTCCCCACACCCTCTAGCAGATCATTACATGAAGGAACCTTTTAAATACAAGCGCGCTCATGCTCACAGGTGTACACACGGGTGCTCACAGACACAAACTACACCCTTTTTGGCTGCTACCTCAAAGCACACTGTGCACTGTCGATCCTACGTGCTGCACAATAATATTCATAATTTAGTATTTACTGTTATATTCACATAGATCAACGCGATGATGTTGTTTATTATATTGCTCTCTTTTTTTGCTTGTTTTCTCTTTTTTCTTTCTCAACAGGTGATCCAGGTGATTGATATATGTATTTTTTGTCTGTTTGTTTTGTTGTTTTTTGCCCTTTATCACCGTCCCTCTTCCCCGCTCTTTTTCTTTCCCTCTTTCTTTCTCCCTTTTCTTTCCCCAGTCATGTTCAGCAAATGAAAATAAAATAAACAATAAAAGCAAAGGCGAATCAAATAGACCAATATGGCAAGGCTGGGATGGTCCATTTGGTAAAGTAAATCCTTTGGGCATCTTTCTTTGCCTTTAGACAACAATTCTGAATTATATGAGGAGTAGGATTTTGAATTCAATTCTGGAATTAACGGGAAGCCAATGAAGGGAAGGCAATATAACGGTGCATTCACACCGAACGCGATAGACGTGACTAAAAAGCGCCAGACGCCCCTAGCTGGTCGCGTGCACATTCGCACCTAGAAGATCGTCCAACGCGAACTGGTCGCGCTTCAAAATATGCAATTTTCACGCGCGTGAAGCGGAAATGTGGGAGAAAGTATTGCCAGACGGTATGTTTGCAAGATGGCAGCTGTCGATCTAGTGTTTGAAGAGAGAGTCTCCCTTCTCTATTTACTGTGGAGAGCAGAGCATAAAAGGCGTAAAGGACGTCCTCGCCGTACCTGGGTCCATCTGGTCCTCCAGAAGCGTGAGCAGTTTGGGTATTAGACGCCTGGATGATGGCCGCTTTCAGCGGTACCACCGTCTTTCCCTCGCCCAGTCTGAGGAGCTGCTGTCCCGCGTCGGTCCAAGCATCGCCCTCCTAGACACCAACTACAGGCGCTCAATCCCACCTGCAGGTGGGATTTTACTGCCTGCGGTTAGTAAAAATGTTTAATACGGTAGTCCTTTATTGATACCTGTGCTAATATATGCTAAACTATCAGTTTATACACTGATAACATGGATGTGGTAGCTATCAGTGAATGCCGTCGGTGTTTACTGTTAGCAAACTGTCGTATGGAGATGACTGTTTATAATATTTCTAGTGATACTCAAAAGGTCTGATCAAGTCCTGATTTAATTCGATTTATGCTAAGTTATCAGTGTTTGCAATGATAGCATGGCTGTGGTGTCATATCAATGTATGCTCTCGGTGTTTGCTGATATCAAACTGTGGTATGACGACCACTGTTGGTAATCTTTGTAGTGATATTCAGAAGGTCTATCTTATAAAGTCCTTATTTTGCTTTATTTAGATCTGGTTTAATTCTGGCCGTTGCAAGGCCTGGGTTGTGTAGCAGCCAACAACTCCTCCAGAGAGGCTGTCCTGGTGAGGGAGAAGTTCATGGCCCACTTCTCGGCGGAGGGAACAGTGTCTTGGCAGCCAAAAGAATAGCCTATTTGAAGTCCCAGTGACTTCCCCACAACGGCTCTTTTAAGAGCCACCCACAAACCTCCAAAGAGCATTCCTGCCTTTTTAAAAATTTTCTTAATAAATTCTCTCGTCTGAGGTGGCATGCTCTCCAGAACAGGAAAAAGACTGAGGAGGAAATGCTCAGTTGGAGACTGGTGTGGCCTCTTCAGGGACTCCAGGATGGCCAGCTCCACCGCCGATGGACTGTCCTGGGACCCGTCCCTTCTCCGCCTCGGAGCTGTCCTCCTCTGTGGGCCTGTAAAACAAAGCACAAAACAACACAGAAATGAGAAGGCTGCTACTAGATTTTCCTTTTCAACATTGAAAAAAACAGGATATAATCAGGTTGGTTGTAGATATTTAGTAAAGCTAATCACAAGGGAATTCAAGCGAGTAAAAAGCTATCAGTGCTTGCTGTACATCTGTTGCTACAGTTACATACCTGTGAGTGCAGCAGCAGGAGCGGAGGGACCAGGGACTGGGGAGCCAGGAGAAGCAACAGGGGATGGCTCTGCTGCTGAATCAGTTGGCTCTGTCAAGACAATATTAAATGTTAACAGGTTGAAAACAATAGTCATAGAGAAAGTATATACTGTCATGGTCCTGGGTCGTGTGACCCAGTGTTTAAGTTTTTATGTATCTTTTGTATTCATTTATGCTCTAGGTTAGTTCGTCTAGTTAATTTCTAGGTTGCTGTTTAGTCCTTTGTTTCTTAGTTCTTTCTGTCATCCCCCCCTATACTCAGTCTCCCTGGTTCGTGCGTCTTCCTGTCATGCTTCATGTCTGTGTGGTTATGTTAAGTTCATGTTGTGTCTAATCTCCATGTTTCCTGTTTTACTTTGAAAGAGTCCAGTGTTCCTTGTTCATCGTATGTAGTTTCACTTTCCCTGTCCTGTCATTAGGTTCATGAGTATCAGCTGTTCCCCCTCATGTGTTTCCACTTCCCTTAAGCATCCTTGTGGGTATTTAGTCTCAGTGTTTCATGCAGTCCGTGTCGCATCGTCTGTGTTCCCACCCTCCATGTTTTCACGGCCAGTCTTTGTATTCATAGTCATGGTTTTCTGTGTCTTCATAGTTTATCATAGTATCAGTTTCCCAGTTTAGTTATAGTTTAGTTTCGTCACTGTGCTTCTGCCTTGTTTGAACTCCATGTCATCAGCCATAATAAAGGCTCGCTTTGCGTTCGAACTTAGTTTTGTGTCCTCGCCTGTGTCTGCACTGGAGTCCTCCACACACTCTCCACATGGTCTGCCACTGCGGACCGTGACAATATACAGTGGTCCCTCATTTATTGCAGCAGGGGTTCTCACGATAACTAGCCCCTCGCCACGCACTTTATGCACTTTTTTTCACACACACATGAACATTACTCAATGTTCTCACAAGTTGATTCTCAAAGTGCAAACCTTTGTAGATTTTAAAACGTAAAAGTATTATTATGCTGCGTTTATTCTTCGTCTGCGCGCCACTTTTGTGCGCTTTTTTCCCTCCCGGTGCAGGTGTCTATTTTCAAATGAGGGTCATAGTTATGGGTGTTTTTGTGCTGTTTTTTCTATTGGACGTGATAGTTATCAAAACCAAACATAATAAATTTGGCAAGTGGAGGAGACATGACACGGAGGAGATTTGTCAATCAGGCTGCAGAATGCAATGCGCATTGTTGACAGTTGTACTGTGCAATAAAAAAATCTCCGAAAAAGCGAGGCAGTGAAGGATGGACAGCGGGACCACTGTGTGCTGTTTATTAATAATCAATAACATATATTCCTATATGACAACATGCATAAATTAACTGCCTACATTAATTCATTGTAAACATACCTTCTGACTGGGACTCCCCTGCTGCCTCTTCGGGCTGTCCCTGGTCCTCGGGGGGGATGTTCTCCACGGTCCGCACCATATTGCCGCTAGTCTCCCGCGGGGTGAGGAAGGGGTCCAGAAACCCCATGCCAGCGAAGAACTTCCATCTCCTCCCTGATCCTGCTGCAGACCCACTCCTCTTCTCCTTCTCCATTCTCTTCTCCTTGGAGTATGTGTCCCTGAGGCTCTTCCACTTTCTCCTGCAGATGTCCTCTGAATAAGCACATTATCTTGTTAGTGGAAAGGTATTTGTACATCAGTAGGAAAATAGCGGGACAGTAGGCAGGCTTGCTAGCTTTTGCGTGGCTTCCCCGGGTCAGTCAAAAATTTCAAAAGAGAAATGAATGAACTTACCAGGTTGCCCGATCTCTTCACACATCTTCCTCCAAGCTCGGTCCTTTTCATTCCTGGCAGCTGGTGTCGGACAGCTCCAGGTGGTTTGTTACGGCGTTGATGAGCCTTTCCTCCATATTGAATGAAGATTAAATGGCTTTGGCTGGACCTGCCCCTTTGAACTAGGGTCAGAGCATCACGTCACCAGGCTCCTGATTGGTTGTCGCGGCGCGGCTTGAAGCTGGAGTTCAGATTTTTCCAACTCGAGCGGTAGACGCAATATGCGCGAATGCACAAAATGCACCACACAAACTGCCGCACGTACTTTTATTCATGCTTCAAACGTTTTCGCGACGCAAATCTGCTTCTGAATTTTCGCGGGACCCCCAGTCGCGCTTCATCGCGTTCCTCCATTGACTTTACATGTAAACCTGACGCTCTGGTCGCGTCTATCGCATTTGGTGTGAACACATCGTAAGAGAAATATGCACTCTCTTTCTAGGCCCTGTCAGTACTCAGTTAGATTGGATAAGTGTAGTCGGATAATAACGACGAGAGGGCAGGTAGTCAGAACTGAGGGATCGAACTACCAGAAGCCAACATTGCAAGCATCGAGGACAGCCACAAGTACCTGGGGATCACGCAGGCAAATGGGAACCACAAAGAGGCCACTCGGAAAGCTGCAACCACTAAGTACCTGCAGAGGTTCAGGCAAATCCTGAGAAGTCAGCTGAATGGTAAGAACAAGATCTGGGCTATAAACACCTACGCCCTGCCTGTGATCAGGTACCCTGCTGGCATAAAAGGCTGACAAAAAAGGCTGGCAAAAGGAGGAGATAGAAGCCAGTGACATCAAGACAAGAAGGCTCCTGACCATGCATTATCATAGTCCAGGATGAGACAACAAACATCCACGAATACATCAGGAAAATGGCCCCAACAGACCGTGTGCTTAGTGAATACCTCAGGCAGCAGAAACCCAAGTGTAAGAATGAAGTTACCTGAAGTGCCTCAATTCTATGCTTTATATTAACTAAAGTGTTATATAGTCATATAACTTGAGAAAATGTAGAGGGTCACGGCAACAGCGGTTTCTATGTTAATTGGGGCACTCGGGGAAATGATCTGATACCGATACAACATCCGAGATCTCTGTCCGGAAACCCAGAGAGATATGTCCATTCACATATGGAAAACAGAAAAAGAAAATGTTTCCTTTTTAAGAGGTTTCTTTAGCCTTTTTTCATACACTCTAATTTTTGCGTATATAGTAAGCCTATACTAGTTCAATGATTTAAAAACAATGCATGGGCAAATTCAGTGAATTGCACAGTGATATAAACATCAGATCAGATGTTTATAGGTCAGATTTCCTGAAGTTGTTTACATGTTAGTGGAGAACCTAATGAGTCCCATAGAGGATGGAAGGTTTCTAATAAAACAAAGCCATATAGTCAGTCACTTACTTTCTTAGTTTAGAGCTGAAAATATATTATTTCAATACAGTAACAGTTGCCTTTTCATTTGTTATTCTTGAATACCATTTATGTAATATAGTTCCATAGTCAGTAACATTTTTGTTTTTGTCAATGGATGTTGAAATAAATGTAACACTGGTAACTTTTGGTGGGTTTGCAGAATTGCACAAATACAGGTATCTCTATTTTGTGGTTATATTCACGTTATATATTCTGATACTCTGCTTTAATTCCACTATAGTGTGCCTTATTTGGACTCACAAAAACCTTCATGAGCCAATGTACATTTTTATTGCAGCTTTGTTAATCAACTCTGTTTTTTACAGCATGATTATCTATCCGAAGCTCTTATCTGATGTTTTGTCTGAAAAACAGACTATATCATATCCACTCTGTCTTTTCCAAGGATTTTTATATTACACCTCAGCTGGGTCAGAATTTTTACTGTTGGCAGCAATGGCATATGACAGGTATGTGTCTATATGTAAACCCCTGCAATATCCAGTTATTATGAATAGAATAACTATATATGTATGTCTGATTTTAGCTTGGCTTATACCTGCTTTTGAAACCTCAGTGCTGGGTGTGTTGTATTCTAATGTCAAACTCTGTAGCTTTACTCTGACAGGAATATTTTGTAACAATTCAGTTCACAAGCTTCAGTGTGTGACCTCAGTCGCAATATCTATATATGGTGTGGTCATGTTGATAAACATTGCATTTCTACCTTTGCTTTTCATACTTTTTACATACATCAGGATTCTTAGAATATCTTACCATTGTTGTAGAGAAGTGAGGAAAAAAGCTGTAAAGACATGTTTACCCCACCTGCTGGTGTTAATCAACTTTTCCTGTTTTATTTTCTTTGATGTAATTATAGTTCGACTGGATTCTGATCTATCCAAAACTCTTCGTTTGACATTGACGTTTCAGTCAATTTTATTCCATCCTCTTTTAAATCCAATCATATATGGACTCAAAATGAATGAAATTTTTAAACATATCAAAATATTGTTGTGTCAAGTTTAATAACACTGGTATTACTGCCCTATTATCAAATGTATGGCATATCATTTGCAATTGTAATGCAAACTAGATAATGGAGTACCTTATCTCTGATTTTACATACAAGACAGAGGAAAAGACATCAAATTTATAGAAATGTCATGACATTTATGTAAATGTTGATTTCTGTTCTTATATTGATGACAACAAAATGGTCATAAAACAAAGACAAACAATTTCTTAAACTGTTTCTGGTAATGTTTAAATTCTAAACAGCTTATATGCCTGCATTTCACATTTTCCCTTCTTTATTGTCATAGATTATTATTTACTATTGTATATTCACATAAAAATAATTTAGTAGAATGAATCAATTAGTAGAAGTCTCTCTTTGATGCTGACAAGCATGTGAATATTCATCACAGTGTCTTCTGTTTTCTCAGTTATATATATTTATGCAGCTAAATAAGCTGTATATAACGATTAAAATTTACACTTCTCTGGGTAAAAATTTAGATTTTTCTGTTGATCCTATCATCAGAACATTGTGAAGCCTTTAATTTGTCTATCTATCCATTTGGTGTATCTCTTCATGTAATGTGGTAGTATTTGTAGAGGAACGATAGACAGTCACTGACACACGCTCACGTTGTGACTTGTGATGGTCGACGGCTGACCACATGACCATTTGCAAAATCACCTCCATCAGCTACATGAAGTTTACAATACTTAAAAAAATTAGTTTTTTTAATGAAAAATTCTTCTGAACTTTCCATAACTCATTATTTATAAACGTAATATAGTTAAAAATCTTAACAAATGATAAATGGACTGGTACTTTTATAGCACCCTTCTATGCACTCAAAGCACTTTCCACAAGAAGTCTTATTCACAAAATAACATCCATATTCATACAGCACTTTTACCATGACTAAGTGCTTTTTAAAATGTTTTTATGGTTAAAATCTATTGTCAACAAACGTGTTACTGCTAGGAATTTTTTACCCATACCTTAAAAAATTTCACTTGATGACTGCAAATCTGAAAACCATTTTCATCTGAGCATGTCCTGTTTTTTGATTGTGATGTTCGAATTATTGGACAAGTATGACTGGACAGAAATTGTCATGCATTTTCAGCAATTAAGAAATTAAGTTTGTGACGTAACCCTTCGGCAGCGATGCCAGCATAGTTTCTAGCTCTTCAAGAACAACAAAAGTCCCTCAATGCAATAGTTGCCTCGGCAGTCAGAGAAGCTATGGACTCTATCTTGGTCCCTGCTTTACACGACTTATGCACAGAGCTTCAAAAGACCAATGTATTGGTAAATGATGTTAGCGGCGAACTCGAGAGAGTGGCTACAATGGCTAAGTGTACTCAAGACCGAGTGGATTCAGTGCAAGCAGCTGCATGAGAGGACAGACGATTGACTATCAATCTAAAGAAACAACTTGACCAACTCGCTACAAAGCTCACAGATCTGGAGTCCAGGGGTCGCAGGAATAACATCGGACTAGCTGGTTTACCAGAAATGACAGAGGGCTGTTGGCTACATCAAGGCTAATCTCCCTAATGCTGGGCATACACTGTGCGATTTTTGGCTCATTTTGAGACGATTTTTCAGTCGTACAACCATTTTGGTGATCGGCCCGAGTTTCGCCTTCATCGTGTGTCGTGCATCGTGTAGTATACGTGGGGTAACGAGAAGCGATTAACACCTCACGACCAGCTCCCGATCATCAATCGTTTGGTCGTAAGAAAATCAAACCTGTTTGAAATCCTGTCGGCCGTTGTGAGGGTGTCAACGCAGTCTCTCACACTGCGCACGCGCAAACACAGAAATGAAAGTGAAAAGACGGGGCAGCACAGCAGTGCAGCGTGTGATCTGGACACAAGCGATGGAGGCACAACTTGTAGAACTTTGGCAAGCTCATCCGAGCCTTTTCGATGTGGCCTCACAAAATTATCAGGACCACAACAACCGTGAAGATAGTTGGATGGACACTGCTACTCAATCACAGCTGCCTGATCAACGTTTTTCATTAGCAATTTAGCAAAGTTGATGGTGGCGGTGTGCGTGTCTATGTGAGTGAAAGACAGAGAGGGAGAGAGAGGGAGAGCGAGCTACAGATTTTCTTCATGTTATGGACGCACAGTGTGAGCACTCAGGTCACATCAGAGCATCGGGCTGTATAGTGTGAGACCCTGCATCGTGACCTACGAACTTCAAACCCCTGCGGGTCAATCGTGCAGTTTGAGTAGAAGCTGGATAACGCGACTGAAAAAAATCACACAGTGTATGCCCAGCTTAAGTGGATTCCATTGCTGGAGGGCACTTTGACATCGAACGGACACATTGGATGTACGACAGACGCTAACACCAAGAAGCTATGTACCCTTATCTTCAGAGTGCTACGGTGGCAGGACAGATCAGCTATTCTCAAAGGTGCACACAAAGTATATCCAGTGAAGCATTCCACCAACACCATGCTTCTATTCTTCCCTGACTTCAACCCGACTACAACAGCAAAGAGAAAGAGTCCTGTCATGAAGAAGGCTACAGCTATGTGCCTGGAAGCATTCCTCATCTATCCCGCTGTGATGAAGTTAGAGCATGGTGGTAAGAAAATGGCATTCGAAATCCCTTAACTTGCTGAGGATTTCATCAACTCCCTGCTGTGAAAGCTGAATCCTGCAATACTGCAGAGTGATGATGCTCTTCCTCCTGGTCTAAACACCGAGGCCAACTATAATGGTAATCAACATGCAAGAGAAGGCAATACAGTGGACATGAATGAGTGAATGCTAGTTAGCAGTTCTGTCTTCGACAAAAATGACCTCAACTAGGTTAAGCGCAGGATGACTTGCATGGGTTAATGTTGGATAATTTAGTGGCTTGTTTTCCCCCCTCCCCTGGGTTTTTTTTTTCTTTTCTAAGCATCTCATGGTCCAACATTTAATTGCTATTATATTTTATATTTTTTATATTTCATTTTATATAAGATAGTTTTACTCAACTGTGATTGTGAAGGATAAACTCACCCAGTTCATTTTTGTTGACGATGTGTGCACGTCTGACACTGTAGTTATGTGTTGGAGTGGAAGGATCGGTCACGAATCAATCAGAAGTTTGGGTTCTTGTGTAACAGGGTCATAAATTACATATTGTTATAATTACACAAAATGTGTTCTAGACCCCAAAACGTTCCTTTTATACCTGACTTTTAGGACCTCCAGGGCTGTAGTTATGTTCATTATCAGTTAGAGCCCCTCCTCATTCTTCTTCTTCTTCTTTGGTGCAACCCTATAAATACGGAGTACCCCTTTGGCCTCTACCCTTTTCTACAATTCCCCTGTGGGAGAGATTGGTGTCATTTTTTCCCAACACTGTACAAAACACATATAATGTATATTTAGCCATTCTGATGTTACTGATTGTGTGGTTTTTTTAGTTCAATTATTGTCATCATTGCGCCTGTCTTTGCTAGATGCTGTAAATGTGTAATACGTGTGTGCCACATATGTGTTATAGGCACAGTCTATGCGCGTTCCTTTTCATCTCAATACGGATGTATTGTAATTGGTCCAGCCCAGAGTCCATCATGACCAACTGGCAAATCCACCACCTTTCATTGTTTATACCATTACAAAAACAAACATAAAAACAAAAAATTACCATCGGCCCAACGGGCAAATTCCCGGTATGCCCGATACCAGTCCAGCTGGTGGGTAACAGGCATCTCCGAAAAAGCTAGAGCACTTTATCAAATATGTGATGTCTCAATAAATTGAGCAGATATTTGAAGTTTATACGGCAACATCAGTTTATTTTGTGATCCAGAAAGACTAATATTTTAAAGTCTGCCATCCTGCGTTCCTCTGCCACTGCCTCATTTGAGTTTTGGACGAAATGCTGTTATTGTGTGTAATGATAATCGCAAACACTGAAATATATTTCTTGAACGCAGAAATGAATTTTGTTTGGCAAAATAATTTTCTCCTCAACATGCAACATTTGCGCTTGCAATTTTTTTTAGGTGCGCTCAGAATAGAGACACTAAAATAACGCCATAGAAATATAGAGGCAAAATCAAAAGTAGTCAAAAGCAGCCAATTATACCCTGGACCCCAGAGGGTTAATGTCATGGTCCCGGGTCTTGAAACCCAGTTTTTTTTAGTTTTCATACATTTTTGATCATTCTGTATTATTTGGTTCCTAGGTTATTCTGTTCACTATGATTTTGTCATGGTCCTGTGTCATTTTCTTGTGTTTTTGTATTCTGTTCTTTATTTATTCTATGATTCCTAGGTTGTTCAGTTTTGTTTATGAGATTTCCCCTTGTGACCTTACCCCATGTGTCTCCACGCATCTGTGAGTCGTTTGCCTCGTTTCTCCTCCTTTTGTTTTATCCCATGTTTTCCCCAGCCCGTTATGTCTGTGCTCTCCCCGTGTTCTCTCCTCCCCTCCTGTCTGCGCCCCTGTGTACTTCCTGTTTTACTTTGACAGTCTCCCGTCAGTATGAGTCAGTGTTGTGTTACTCCTGCCGTGTCTTGTTATGATTATCAGTGTCAGCTGTGTTCCCCATGTGCTCCCATTTTCCTCGTTGACCCTCTGTGTATTTATGTCCGCGTCTCCCTAAGTTCTGTGTTGCCTTCTCCCTCATAGCTGTGTGATTCTCCCTGTGTCTCCTGGTGCACATTATAATTAGTTTTTCAAAGTTTAGTTTAGTTTTGTATTGTTGGTATGATCTGTTTTCCCTGCTTTTGAGTTTAAGTTCTGTCCCCGTGAGTTTGCGTTTGGGTCCATTCCTGCCTGCCACAGAGCCGAATCATGACAGGTTTATTAGATTTCCCCTTGTGTCTTTGCCCTCTGTCTCCCCCTGTGCATCTGTGTTTATTTAGTTGTGTGAGTCCTTGTGCCTGGTTTCCCATCCTTGTGTTTTATTCCATCACGTTTCCCTAGCCCGTCATGTCTGTGCTCTCCCTCGTTTTCCCGTGCTCCTTCTAGCCTGCCTCTCCTCCACTCACACATCGTGTTTCCTGTTTTATTGTAAAGGTCCCATGTTTTCATGTTCATTCCGTTTAGTCTAGCTTCCCTTGTCTCGTTATGGTTATTCATATCGGCTGTGTGTGTCCTCACATCCCTGTCATCCCTCTGTGTATTTAGGTCAGCGTCTCTCTCAGTTCGGTCCTCCCTCATGGCTGCGTGTCTCTCCCTGTGTTTCCCTGAGTAATTAGATTACATTAGGATTAGAATTTCCCAGTTTAGTTTAGCATTGTCTTGTATCGCCTTTTTTCCCCATTAGTAATAAAGCTGTATTTTGAGTTAAGTCCCGTTTTCCGTTAGTTTGCGTTTGGGTCCTCTCCTGCCAGCACACAGACGTTTCATGACAGTCAAATGAGAAGCTTGGCTCCTAGTGGTCTGAAACACTGCAAAGTAAATACAGGATACTGAGTACTAATTTTGATACTTTTAACTTATAAAGGCAGCTTATGTGGCAGAGAGCCGTGTGTCTTGATTTATCAAATAAATCATCATCAATTTGAAAATTCTGAGCACATTTTAATGACAATTAAATTACCTTCCACAAGAAATAGTTAACACAATAAAACAGACCTGTCAGCTTGCAATATATTTAGGAACTGGGTTTCTTTAAGACTTGGAATGTAAATGTAAGTGTCCTCTTTTCTTTTGGTCAACTTCTGTTGATTATTGTGCTATATAAATAAAGTAAACTTGACAGTCAACACAGAAAGGTTATTATATTCAGATATTTTTCATAATTCCAAATTGAGTAAACATAGGAATGACTGAGTAGATAGGTTTTTTTGGCGGTTACAATTCAATGGCTCATCTCGGTGGAACGGAACCAAAGCTATGAGAGGGATTAGAGCAGGACCCCCCGGAGCCTAGATGCTGGTGGTGGAGATTGCTTGAATGGGAAAGTGAGAGTGATAAAACTTAGATTTAGCTGGCAGCACCTGGGAATGCACAGATATGAATATTCACCTATATCTTGTCATGGAACTTTTTAAAAATAAAATACAAACACTTGATGAGTGTCTTTGAAGTGAGTTTTATTCACGTTGCAGCAAGAGAGAGACTCCAGTCAGTCAAAGTCAAGCCAGCGTCTCTAAAGCGGAAGCAGAGCTGTGCTTCCCTTATACAGTCAGGCACACAGACACACAACTCTCATAACTTGTAGCACAACTTATCATATCCATATAAGGTGTTGGTGGTTTATACCTCAGTTCTTCCTTGGAACACACACAGCATCTACTCCTTGAAAGCAGTAAAGCAGTAACAGTCATACCCAAAGAGGGATATGTTTTGCGGATTATCATGTTCTAGGGTGGTCTTACTAGTGCTGTGATGAGTGTCTGTCCCACTATGGTTCAAATAAGCCTGTTATATATGTGTTATTGTCAGAACAGGTGATCAATACACTAAGGAAAAATACATTTTCATTATCTCTCTCTACACATTAAAATATCATATGAATCTCTAAGATAATTACGGTAAGGTAATCAGTCTGATAAAATAACAGCTATGATGACTAATTGGGTTGTTATAATACTACAATTTCAAACTCGATACATGGAAACCAGGAAAATACTTGATACCATATTTGATATCATGGGGAAGATTCTGAACCCACCCTGTAACGACAAAAGTAATGGCAAAGATGTCATATCATGAAAAAAAAAGTTTTAATTTTCATCTACTTTTCCAAATTATATATTTATTATAGTTAGATCTGACAAAAGAAGAACTTAAGATTGAGTTTAGAAGTTTCATTTGTTTTACAAATTATTTATATAATTTAATTGCAGACTGTGAAGGTAGATTTTATAACATATCTGTCTGTAAAGGTGTTAATATTTTTCATGAAATGGTAAAATATTGTACTTTCATTTCAAAACATTTGATATGTTTTTGATGTTCTGTTGTTAATAATATTGTGGGTTTATGAGATTGGTACATTTTTACATTTCTTTTTTTAAAATTTCTACATACATCTGTTTGGTTAATAACTCACACTGACTGATAAAATGTGACAAGTGGTGAAGATGTCCTTGGGCAACAGTTATAAAGTATTACCACTTATTCCTTTAGTGGAGAATCTATGTCTCACTATGTTCCAATTATAGCATATTGTAAATAAGAATTAGCAATAATTTAAAAATGAAGAAATATAAAAGTTTAAAAACATTAATCTGAAAATTGATTTAATTAGCTGTCATTTTACCTATGGCAGAATGAATATGTTTATGTTAAAACAACTGCATACATTTTTCATTAATTGCTTCCCAAAAGCTCCTAGGTTGTAACTTACCAAAACTCTGCAGCTCTGAAACTGTAGGTATTACATCCTGTTTAGATGAGCATTGTACCGAGTACAGCAACATACAACTTAAAAAAATAAATGTGTGAAATGAATTAAAACTAATGTCATTTATTTTGCTTAAATACATTTTCTTTAAAAAGATTGATTACTCTGTTAGACTTGTAATTATTAGAAACTAAAGAAAAACTTGTTGAGGAATAGTGTATCTACAAAATAAACTTAGAACATGTTTGTCCTATTATCAATATGGACTTAATACACCAACAGTAAATCATAGCAATAATTTATGAATAATTAAATGAGTACAAATGACATTTTTATGTTTTACTTTTTGATTATGTTAAATGAAAAACGTTTTCAGTAACTTCAGCAAACTGATTACATAACAATTACGGCACATTAGCTTTCATAGTTAATACACGTAATGATTCTGGCATGACAAAGAATCTTTTTAGCTGTTTAGAAATTTCCTTCATTTTGAGCCCATAAATGAATGGATTAAACAATGGATGATAGAGCACTATTTGTAATGTCATTAGTAATCGAGCAATTTTGGGAAAATCTGATTCCACTCGAGCTATGCCTACATCATAGATACTTAAACAGGAAATACTGATTAAAACTAACAGATGGGGTAAACAGGTTTCTGCAGCTTTCTTCCTAATTTCTTTACAACTTTGATAAGAAACAATAAATATTATTGTGTATGTGAAAACTATGAAGATCATAGGAAGTATTACAAGATCTAGTAATGCAACCACACCAAAGACGGTAATTAATCTTGATCTTTTACACTGAAGAGTGTAAACTGCGTTGTTACAAAATATTCCCTTTAAATTAAAGTTACACAGTGTTGCTTCAGCACTCTCTGTTGCTTGGACAGCAACATGACAAGCAGGTATAAGCCAGGATACGACCAGGAAAATGCTCACAGTGGTTTTGTTCATGATAGTTGGATATTCAAGAGGTTTACAAATAGCCGCATATCTGTCATAGGCCATGGCTGCCAAGAGAAAGAACTCTGAACTGCCTAAAGTGTAAAACATAAAAAACTGAAAGAGACAGGCTGAATATGTTGTGACTTGTTTTTCAGATAAAAAGTCAATCAGAAGTTTTGGATAAATATTTGTGCTGTAAAGGAGACAGTTCAGTAGCAAAGCTGCAATGAAAATGTACATAGGCTCATGAAGGTTTTTATGAATCCAGATCACGTAAACGATGGTAGAATTACTGCATATTATTATAATGTATAATGTAAAGATAATACAAAAATAAACATATCTGTACTTGTTAACTTCAATGTATCCATCTAGAGTTACATATGTGGTATTTAACTCCTCATCCATGAAATTAAAAAAAATAAAAATTCTACAAAACTAATATGTAGCAGCATAACCAGTTTATATGAAGAAATGAAATCAAAATTGCACTAAAATGCAACCTGTGTTGTCTGTATTATTCTTTTAAAGATATCAGAACTTCAAATACAAGTACACTCATCAATCAATGTATGTGTATGTGGATTGAAGAAGAGTTTTATTGGTTTGCCTCATCCTTGAGGGAGCTGAACTGTGGAAGTCGGTTACATCATTGTTCAGCCTCTTTTACTTGAGGCGTTGGCAGTTACAACTAATGGATCATAAGTTGCAGCTAACAATGACAATGATCAGCCAACTTCTATTAATCTAGTATAGAACTTTAATAATGTAGCAAGATTCTATTGTTGAGTGTATCCTGGCTTTTGTGCAGTCGGGTTCATATCTTATTTCATCAGCAGTTTTTTGGTTTCCAGTTTAGGTGGTGTGGTCTTATGCCTTGTGTACATTTTCAGTGTAAAAAAACTTGGATAACTACCATACTAAATAATAATAATAATCATAAAATAATAATAATGAAAAAAAACTTTAACAAAAACAAGGACATCAAGCTTATGCACTATAAATGTCCAACTTTTCATACGTTGTTTTATTTATAGCCTATAAATAAAGCTTATATATAGCCTCTATATATATATATAAAACACCCATCTCGCCCCTGCGGGCGGTTTATCCTTCAAGCTCGGGTCCTCTACCAGAGGCCTGGGAGCTTGAGGGTCCTGCGCAGTATCTTAGCTGTTCCCAGGACTGCGCTCTTCTGGACAGAGATCTCCGGTGTTGTTCCCGGGATCTGCTGGAGCCACTCGCCTAGCTTGGGAGTCACCGCACCTAGTGCTCCGATTACCACGGGGACCACCGTTACCTTCACCCTCCACATCTTCTCCAGCTCTACTCTGATCCCTTAGTAATTCTCAAGTTTCTTGTGTTCCTTCTTCCTGATGTTGCCGTCATTTGGAACTGCTACATCAATCACTACGGCCATTTTCTTCTACTTGTCTACCACTACTATGCCACCAACATTTTGTCCGTCTGTATGTTGAAGTCCCACAGGAACTTAGCTTGGTCATTCTCCACCACCCTAGGGGGCATCTCCCATTTTGACCTTGGGACTTTAAGGCCATATTCAGCCACTTCCTCTATCCTATTGTCCTTCTATGATGGTGCCTCCTCTTTCTCGGGTTTCTGCTGCCTGAGGTATTCACTGAGCATGTGGTTGGTTGGGGTCATCTTCCTGATGTATTCATGGATGTTTGCTGCCTCATCCCGGACTGTTGTGCTGACACACCAGTCCCCAGCCTCCTTCCTTTCGCTTAGCTTACAGCCTCAGGGTGCTGGATTTGGGGTGAAACCCTCCATGCATGGTCAGAGTCTCCTGGTCATGATGTCACTGGCTTCTATCTCCACCTTTGGCCAACTTATTATGTCAGCAGGGTACCTGATCAAGGGCAGGGCGTAGGTGTTGATAGCCCAGATCTTGTTCTTACCATTCAACTGACTCCTCAGGACTTGCCTGACCCTCTGCAGGTACTTGGTGGTTGCAGCTTTTCTAGCAGCCTCTTCATGGTTCCCATTTGCCTATGGGATCTCCAGGTACTTGTAGCTGTCTTCAATGTTTGCAATGTTGCTTTCTGGTAGTTCCTTCCCCTCAGTTCTGACTACCTTCCCTCTCTTCGTTATCATCCAACTACACTTATCCAGTCCGAACAAAATTCCGATGTCATTGCTGTATATCCTTGTGGTGACTACTGAAGGCTGGAAGAATGTATTTTGGACTGAGTAATCAAAATTTTAAATCTTCCGTTCATCATGCAAGGTCTTTGTATGCCATTGGGTCAGTGAAAGGATGGTTCCAGAGTGTGTACCATCAACTGCCAAACATAGAGGAGGAAGTGTGATATAGAGATTATAGAGAGTGAAAGGCACCCTGAACCAAAACGGCTACCACAGCATTCTGCAGCGCAATGCAATCCCCTCTGGTATGCACCAAGTTGGTCAGGGATTCATCCTATAGCAAGATAATGACCCGAAACAGTCCAAGTCCAAGCTATGCCAGAACTACCTCAGAAAAAAAAGAACAAGAGGGTAAGCTTGAAAACATGGAGTGTGTTACGACCGAAAAGGCCAGGCTTTGTGTGTGAACTCAAGTGCAGACACAGACGGAGGAAAGATTGACGTGGATACATTTATTTACAGTGACTAATTTGATAACAATGAATAGTAATTTTGCAAGAAATTCTGAAGGCTATGAACTATGAACTGTGAGGTTGAGAACTATGAACTATGAGACAAAACTATGAAACGTGAAACCTAAACTATAAACTTTGGCTAGATTCAAAAAGTCCATAAACGGATCCTGGGTGGAAATCCAGG
This sequence comes from Pelmatolapia mariae, assembly GCF_036321145.2. Lineage (NCBI taxonomy): Eukaryota > Metazoa > Chordata > Actinopteri > Cichliformes > Cichlidae > Pelmatolapia > Pelmatolapia mariae. Next base: position 28,332,184 of record NC_086241.1, read on the forward strand.
GAATCACGGCCAGTTGGTTAAACGATGTTGTAATGGCTTACGAGTTGCAGGTGAAGACGTTATGGGAGGAGGGAGTCCAAGGGGTCCGGGTGAGCAATGATCCAGAGAGAGTCCAGAATGTACTTGATCCAACAGGCTGGCAGGGAGGCAGGCAGGTGGAGCGCCACAATGAAGGGAGTCTGACCTGATAGCAGAAAACCAGCGTCCAAACAGAGATGAGTATTGTTCCAGCCGTGAAGCATGATGACCAAGTGGTTAACTATGGCAGAGAGAAAATACTATGAAATCAAAATCAAATTAAAATTTTATTTGTCACATAAAAAGTACAACATGTAGTGAAATGTTTGTGTCTGAGCTGTAAAGAGGCTGCAGACATAGCCGTGCCATTCCAGGGCTTGGTTTTAGCATGGGAGGTCTAGCCAGGACCCTTATACTGGGTGGAAATCGAACTTGCGATTCCCTATCCGAAGGTGTGTAGTCTTACCACTACACTATCCAACTCCATGAGCAAAATCACAAAACATTAAAGGATTTAACGAGAGCTTGACGGCATAGCACTAAAATAAGTTAGGTATAGATCTGGCAGAGGTCTGTTGTGAGTGCTGGACTTAAATACCGGTGACTTGATTGCAGTCAGGTGTGAAGGCTGATTGGAGTCTCTTCCGAAGGGGGATCCCAGCGTTGTGTAAAAACCCAGCACTCACCTGGACCATGATAATTTGTTTTTTAATAGACCAGTAACTAAATTAATCTAGAATGCATGATGAAAATGTTCACAAATGGGTAAAAATGTCCTCTCTTTCACAGTGAAAACATCTATCCTAGCTCCATCCTGAGTTGGACCTTCCAGACAATGCAGGATTGCTCCTCAATTGAATCTAGAGGTGAAACCAAACTGAAGTTAGCTGCTTCAGGTTTGGCTAATACTTTACTGTCTAAGTCTGGCCTGTTGCAGTGGTATGCTTCTAACTAACAAACAGTATGGTCCTGACAAGATGCTAACTTGTTGAAATTCTGCTCAGCAGCACAGTGTTTTAGACGCTTGGTTATCTATGCATTCCTGGCTTGGCCACCCAGCCAATGTCCACTTTGTTCAAGACAGTCCTATGAAATCTAAAAACCATTGCATTCTTCAGTTATTCAGTTGTCACCCCATGCTGCCCAACTGAATCCAGTTCTGGGACTGATAGAGTATAACCACCCTTTAACAAAGACGCTTCCTTTAAATCAGTATCAGAATCAACATACTTTATTAATCCCTTGTGAAATTATGTGGGTTACAGGTTGCTCCAGTACAGTGACATTAACAAAAACAATAACAAAAACAGACTAGACGATTAACAATACAATATCTTAGGACCTAAGGAATAGCACAATATATACAAATCACCAAATAATAAATATCCAGGGTTGACAGATGTGATTGCAAATAAATATCAAGAAAATAGACGGAAACATTACCGAGTAAGAAAAGAGCGTGTGCAAAAGGATGTAACTATTGCAGTGTTTACAGTGTATTAGATGGAGGAGTTGTACAGGGAGATGGCCACAGGCAGGAATGATTTCCTGTGTCGTTCAGTGGTGCTTTTTGGTAATCTCAGTCTCTCACTGAACATTAAATGTGATACTACAGAGCTTTAATAACTTTTATCTGCGTAGACTGAGTTTCACTTTAGTGGACCTAAGCCTCCTAGTTTTTTCTCATGAAAGACTGAATAGGTTCATCAAGTGTTGGTTGTTTTTTTTTCTATACTACCCTAAGAGATCAATTGTCAAAGCACCTTAAGTAGATGGTATAATAAATTCGAGCTTTGAAGTAAATTTTGATTCTATTACTTAATGTGCAAAAACAGAATTACGATTTAGCCACACTACTGGCATGCTGACTTGGGGTAACTTAAGGAGCCTAGAGGCTCTTTAAGTTACATATCTTTGCCACTCTTTATTAGACACTGAACTTCTGGACTGCAAAGCTGCCTTAAAGTCAAAACAACTCTTCAGAGTTTAAAAAAGGTCACATGAATGCATGTTGTGGTGGAGGGTTTGCTGAAATCCGTGGAGGGTGAAGTAGTGTGATTAAAAACATACTGCATGGACAGAGCATGCCGCATTAGAACTGTGGATAGGATCTTGTAAATGCAATTCCCAGCCAGGTAACTCAATGGACAATAAACTAAATTTAACTTACATAACACTTAATGGGTATGTAGAGGTGGAAAAGTACAGATATGTCTATTTTCTGATTATTTTTACAATATATGCTGCAGTAATTTTCTCTAATTCCACCATTATTTGTCTTATTGTGTTTCATCAAAGCCTTCATGAGCCCATGTATATTTTTATTGCAGCTTTGCTGATTAACTCTATTTTTTATTGCACAACCATTTACCCAAAGTTTTTGCTTGATGTTTTATCTGAAAAACAGATTATATCACACACAATGTGTCACTTTCAGTATTTTGTACTTTACACTTCAGGAGCTTCAGAATTTTTACTGTTGGCAGTCATGGCCTATGACAGATATGTGTCTATATGCAAACCTTTGCAATATCCTGTAATCATGAAAAAAACTACCATCTCTGTTTTCTTGGTCTTAGCGTGGCTTGTGCCTGCTTGTCAGGTTGCAGGAACAACATCACTAAGTGCTACTAGAAAAGTGTGTAACTTTACACTGCAAGGGATATTTTGTAATAATTCAATTTACAAACTTCATTGTGTGAGTTCAAGAGTCCTGTCTATTTATGGTGTGATTGTTTTGCTCAATATTGTATTTTTTCCCATGCTCTACATAGTTTTCACTTACACAAAGATACTTATAATATCTTATCAAAGGTGTAGAGAAGTCAGGAAAAAAGCTGCACAGACCTGCTTACCTCACCTGCTGGTTTTATTCAACTATTCATTCTTCTGTACATGTGAAGTTATTATACTTCGACTGGAATCTGATATTTCACAGACTGTACGTTTAATAATGACTTTGCAAGTGGTTTTATATCATCCACTATTTAACCCAATCATATATGGACTAAAAATGAAAGAAATTTCTAAACACCTAAAGAGATTGTTCTGCCAAGAAAAGTGATGTACAAAAAAGTATAGTGAGATGTTTGATGTTGATCCCTGAAACAAATTTATTGTTTATTTCATCAGATATTCTTTATATTGATATATCTCCTATATAAATGTTGATTTATCTCTCTTTGTACTTAACAATTTTACTTTTACTTATTTATTTAACAATCTCCCACTTTGTGTGGGAATCAACATTTTATTGATGTGATGAACTCTTCTTTTATAATTTGGTGAGGACTTCTACACTAGCAGTCACATTTATAGCTACATATTGACAGACTTTTCAAAATCATATGCAATAGAAAAAAGTAAACACAAAAAGAAAACAAATTATCAAAGCAGCTCTTCACGTGGGCACTGATAGGAAAAGAAACATAGCTGTTGATAATAATGCAGATTTGGGTCCTGCTGTTAAATGAAACCTTCCCCTTGTATATGTAAGTATTCTTTTGCTATGTTATCAGACTGTAAGGTGACAAATTACTCAAACATAATAAGAAATATAAGAGTAGCACATGGGTGTAGAATTGCTAGCTAACAACAAGCTTGTAATACAGTGTGTTTTCACCATTGGTTTTTCCTGAAATTGGCTTTATTTTGGTATTAAAACAGTTTTTTCTAGAAGTAATTTCGTGTTACCTTAAAACTTCACACATCACCTACAGCAGAGTGCAAAAGCAACCCAAGTTTCTTGTGGCAAAGGAATGATGTTTATGTTACGATGTGCTGCTGGTGAGATTGTTGAACCTTTGTATCCTTAAAAGAAATATATTCAGAGCACTAAAAAAAGGACTCAAGTTTGTTGTGGTTTTTTCTTTTCTTTTTTTTGTGTGGTTTTTTTTCCCATCATCTGGTCCTCTTCATGGCTGCCAGTATATAATCCTATCTAAGGGTTTGTAAACAACAGACCACTATACCTACATTATTAGTAGTTAAGTTAACCGATGTCAAAGTTCTCTGGTGTTGAATATATTTACTAATATAAGCTTAAGGAGCTTAAGGGTCCTGTGCAGCATCTTTGGTGTTATTTGGATTGCACTTTTCTGGACAGAGATCTGGGATGTCCTTCACTACTCCAAGTCCTAAAATTACTATGTGAACCACTGTTTCTTTCACCCTCCACATCTTCTCAAGTTCCTCTCTCAGCCCTTGGTACTTCTAAAGCTTCTCATGTTCCTTCTTCCTGGTGTTGCTATCACTTGGTAAGACCACAGTACATCTATCACTACAGCTAGTAGACCCCATTCCAACAGTACTGCTCAAAGAGGTCCTACCTTAAATTAAACCTCAATCTTAAATATGGGCTACATACCACAGACCTTTAAAGTGGACATGAAACACTTCATGTATAGAGGCTAATTTACATGATGGAGCCCAGCTCTCACAAACTGACACAGTGTGTGTTGCTGGATTTAGGAAAATGGCAGCACAAATGAACAGGTCACCACCATGAGTGACAGGTCACCACACCACATGGACCCTGCTAAGATGAACAGACATATGGCTCAATACACAGAAAGGGAATAAGAAGGAATTCCAGAGAAACAACACACCAGCTACTGGTACAAGGTACCCAAGACTGCAAGACCAGGCTCAGCAACCTATGCATCACCTGGATTGACAAGAAAGCCTATGACTCGATGCCCCACACACAGATCTTGGAACGCATAGATTTGTACAAGATAAAAAGGACACTAAGATCCTCAATCATAAAATTTGATGGGGGTGTGGCGAACTTCAAGCCTATAGCACAAGTCGCCATCAAGTGCGGGATTTACCAAGGAGATGCGCTGTCCCCACTCGTCTTCTGCATATGCCTGAAACCCCTGAGTCATTGACAGTAACAACATCGGAATGTCATACTGGAAAAATGTAGTTGGATGTACCTGGGAATCCCACAAACAAATAACCATGAAGAAACTGCTAGGAAAGCCAGTCTCCAGCAGCCTTGACTGCCTGTTGCCTCTGGTCCTCTGGGACTCACCCTTTGGCAGTGGGCAACTTCAATGGGTAAACTTCACCCTGGCCACTTCACCCTCTCTGGGCCAATTAAAACAATCATAGGGATAGGCATAGTTCACCAACTAGGCAGTCCTCTCCAGAGTTTATTCACATTTCTGTTAAAAATATAAAACTGTAAAATCATTTAAAAATAAGTCTTATTATCAAGGGCTCTAACATTAAAAAGACTAAACTTAGCAAGGTGAATGGAGGTAGCAAAGAAACTGTAGGTTGTAGATGAACAACAGTTAAAAAACTAGATGAGACAAGAGATTTCCTACGCCTTGCAAAAACTGTCCTATTAGTTATTAAGGCCAGAATACCAAAAACGTCACTTGAGGGTTCAAGTCCAGCTGTATTGTATATCAGTCTATTATAATCAACAGGTATGGTTGTTCACGTCTGAGGTTTTTGTTTGTTTGTTTTTGTTTTGATACCCCATTCTGTGTCAGTGAAGGGCCTGTACTATTTCTCCAATTGGTTAACACTCTGCGTGGAAGCCTGGCTGGCCCTGAAGGCCTCTATAGATTGAAATCATCTCAACATAGACTTCAGGTTACAGAACAAAAACAGTAAAAAATGACCAAATAAAGGATCCTTTCCAGACAAAAAAAGTAATAACTAGTAGCTAAATTACATTTTGTTACACTCCACAGAAAACAAACTGGAAAAAAAATCAAGATATACAGTTTTCAACTGTAAAATAAAATGTATTTTGAGGTGTCTGAACCTTATGCAACACAAGATTTTAATGCTATTTCATTTATGCAGAGCCACAGCGCAAGATAAAAACTGACTGGCATGGGGGTGGGGAGGGGGAGAAAAGGGACTTAGGGTTTGGGGTAATGTTCTCTGGAAACCAAATATATTGTATGTTTGTGGTGTGCTGTATAAGACAGTTTCCTTTTGTTCTAAAAGCAAATAAATATTGCATTATAAAAAAAAAAACCTGACTGGCATGATAACGGTCTCATTTTTTTAAGTACTCGATCTCATGTTACTCTACTTCATCCCTTTTTCATTTCTCCTGAGGTTGTGTTAGTATCCATTAAGAAGGATATTCACATTTGATTTCATTGTGAAAATCAATAGGGGCAATCACATTAGATGAAACTATTAACAAATGTATTATTAAGAAATATACATGAGGAGAGTGATATCAGTCATTCATTTTAATATCTGTTTACTTTTCATTTTGGTTTTTAAATAATGATCAATTATTTAAAAACATTAAGCCAGTTTTTGAACATCAAACTGTGCTGTAGTGCAGTTCAAATGATCCTGTGCTCTATATTTAAAAAGAATAATTAGAACACAACTACAGAAAGTAATATTTTTAATGATTAATCTAAAAATTTGAATGACAACACAGTAAAACATTTTTTAATAGTTGCAGAAGCTTATCAGTTACTGCTGAAAAAGGTGATTGTCTTTAGTGTTCTTCAATTCATAAAAAATGAGTAATAAAAAAGACTATAAATTAATAAATTGGTTTACTTGCAATTAACTGAACAGTATTTTGAGGTGTTTAGAAATTTCTTTCATCTTTAGTCCATATATGATTGGATTGCAGAGAGGGTTATATATTACAAACTGTAATGTCATTATAAAACGTGCAGTTTTAGGAAACTCTGATTCCAGTCTAACTATAACCATATCATACATAAGCAAACAAGAATAGTTAATTAGAACTAGCACATGAGGCAAACAGGTTTGTGCAGCTTTTTTTCTGACATTTCCACAACTCTCATAGGCAACTATAATTATCTTTATGTATGTAAAAAGTATGAAAAACATAGGAGAAAGTGCAACACTAAATAGAACAACCATACCATATATAGATAATTCTCTTGAATTGACACAATAAAGATGGTTGACCGAATTGTTACAAAAAATACCTTTCAGAGTAAAGTTACAGAGTGGTGTATTTGCATTTCCTACTATTGGCACTGCAACCTGAATAGCAGGTAAAAACCAGCACAAAACCAGGAAAATATTGACCCTTGTTCTTCTCATGATAGTTGGATATTGCAGAGGTTTACATATAGACACATATCTGTCATAAGCCATGGCTGACAGCAGTAAGAATTCTGAGCAACTTAAGGCATAAAACAGGAATACTTGAAAGAGACAGGCTTGATACAAAATAATCTGTTTTTCAGATAAGAAGTCAATCAAAAGCTTCGGGTAGATGACAGTGCTCAAAATAACAGAGTTCACTAACAAAGCAGCAATGAAAATGTACATAGGCTCATGGAGGCTTTTTTGAACTACAACAAGCCACACAATAGTGGAATTGCTGCAAATTATAAGAACATACACCATAAACATGATCACAAAATAAAGATAACGGTATTTCTCCACTTCCACGTGACCACCGAAGGTTATATATGTTAGATTCATTTCAGCATTCGTAAAGATCAGAAACTGAACTAAAATGTAAAACAGGTAGAACGAGTAACAAGCAGTGTATATAAAATATTTGTTTTATGTAGATTGTCTTATTGATAGATACCTAAACTTGGTGTGTGTTCATTTTTTAAAAGTGAACAACTCAAGTTACATCAACTATATAATGAAACTTCAGTCTCTATGGATCTCATTAAACCCTCCACATGGACTTGCTACTATGTTGACCACTTTAAGAGAGTGTTAGCTGTTAGACCTTACCTACATGGGTGCACATTCTTTTTTTATCTTCCTAACCACACTTTGCACTTTGAAAAAAAAAAATTATGCCGCATTAGGTGCACTAAACACAGCAAACCATGCGATTCTCATAAGTAAATGTATTTTAAGAAAATTCTATTGCTTATAGGAATTTATTATAGAGAGCAAAACACTTGGAAAAGTTAGTAAAAAAGTGTGGGCTCTAAATAATGGAACACTTTGGTTTGTCAGTCTATTCTGCCACAAAGAAACTACACCCTTTATAGAGTTTGCAATAATAGGCCCAAATTTGTTGTCGTTGCTGAGCTTTTTGGTGTGTATATTGAAAACCAGAGATCTTGTAGTCTATGTGGTGCTGCCTTAGCGGATTCAATCATTTTCCATGCAGTAGTAGTTCTAATAGCAGGGCTGTACTGGGACAAAAAATTGGCCCGGGCATTTTGACTAGAGACCGGCCCACCATTTATTATAGGAAAAGCCATAAAGCCTTTGGATGAAAAGAAACGCTGTCGTGACAGTGATGTACCCTGTCTTTTTGGTATATGTATGATTTCTATACATTTTACTTCATACTAAAAACTTTGGTTGTAAGATTCAGATAATTATTTATTAAAAGCTAGACATTTTAAATGAGAATAAGAAAGAAAGGTATTTCTTTGTGCCCCCCTTTCCCTGTTAATGCCCTACCTGGCCCCCTGGCAAAACTTTCCTAGACCCGCCCCTGCACAGTTACCAGCTGTCAGCTACGTAGAAAAGGATCCTGGTGTTATTTGTTCATAACTTCCCTTCAACTCATCCATGTCACCTAAAAGGTAAACCTGTTTCTCCATCATGTGTTCAGCTGTGATGATTCAGTAAGGACATCTCCTGGTTTCATCTTCATGTTTCCCTCTCACCACATATCATGACCAGCAGCTTTTACAACTGTGGCACTAGCAAACATCAACTGATACTAGAAATTAATATTAAATAAATTCTAACAACAGCTTATCACGCTTAAACGTGCTGCTGTTGTTTAGCGCGACATCCGCTGGTTTCCTCTTTATGGAGCAAAGTGGGCGATAAACAAACGAGAGAAGAAGAAGCAGCTGACAGCGTAAAGACGCAGAATAACAGTGATGGGATTTCTGGCTCTTTTTAGAGAACTGGCTCTTTCGGCTCGACTCACTAAAAAGAGCCGGCTCTTTCGGCTCCGAACCGGCTCTTCAGGTTGTTTTGTTGCTTTAATTAATTTATTATTAACAATAATATAAAATTATGCACAAAAGGAATTACTAATGTAAAAAAAACGTGGTTTTATTTATATATGTTTATATATAAATATATACGGTGGCCCCTAGAGATAGGGTTGCCAACCGTCCCTTAAAAAACGGAATCGTCCCGTATTTAGAAACAAAAGTACACGTCCCGTATTGAGCTAATAAGGGACGCACTTTGTCCCGTAATACAGTGAGAATCAAAAGTAGTCTATAAATGTTAATGGAATTAACGCTTTGTTTGAAAACATAATTCCCAGCCCCTCTCCTGCTTTGTGACCAATGAGCTGACAGCACACTTATGACAGTTCGAGTATGACAATTCAGATTACCGCTTATCTCATTGGTCGAGGAAAGGTCGCTTACGGAGAAAATACCGGAAGACAACAGATGACCACAACAAGAAGCATGGCCAACAGGGAAACAAACGCCGACACTGCGGTGCAAGTCTCGGACGACAGTACACCTAAAGCTGGGCATACACTGTGCGATTTTTTCAGTCACGTTATTCAGCTCCTGCTCAAACTGCACGATTGACTCGCAGGGGTTATAAATTCGTAGGTCACGATGCAGGGTCTCACACTATACGGCCCGATGCTCTGATGCGACCTGAGTGCTCACACTGTGCCTCCATAAAATGAAGGTTATAACAGAAAATCTGTCGCTCACTCTCCCTCTCTGTCTTTCACTCACACAGACACGCACACCACCACCATCAGCTTTGCTAAATTGCTAATGAAAAACATTGATCAGGCAGCTGTGATTGAGCAGCAATGTAAATCCAACTATTTTCACGGTTGTTGTGGTCGTGATAATTTTGTGATGCCACATCGAAAAGGCTTGGATGAGCTTTCCAAAGTTCTACAAGTTGTGCCTCCATCGTTTGTGTCCAGATCACACGCTGCACAGCCGTGCTGCTCCGTCTTTTTCACCGACGTTTACGTGTTTGCGCGTGCGCAGTGTGAGCGGCTGCGGTGACACCCTCACGAGCGATTGATGATCGGGAGCTGGTCGTGAGGTGTTAATCGCTTCTCGTTACCCCACGTATACTACACGATGCACGGTGAAGGCCAAAATCGGGCCGATCACCAAATCGGTCGCACGACTCAAAAATTGGCTCAAAATGGGCCAAAAAATCGCACAGTGTAAGCCCAGCATTAGACCAGCAATGTTTGTTCCCCTCAGAGAAAGAAAAAAAAGGCTGCAAAAGTACTGGGAGGAATGGGAAAAGGAAAACACCTGGCTGGAAAAGTGCACGATAACACCTATAAAGCGCACTGCACTGTGTGCCGGCGCACTTTTTCCATAGGCATGCTTCTAATGGTGGGCACATGAAGAACATGAGGCGCGTGAAAGCTCCGGGAACCCTTAACCAATTTTTTGTCCACCAGGCCACGGCAGAAGCAGATATGGTCTGTAAACATTGGTTTGTTTTTTAAACCCTCTGGTTAAGGTTAATATGGGCATGTGCAGTGAATATCAGCGCTATGTGGCCAGAAGTGTGATAATATAATTTATTTTGTGTAATAAACAACTGCAAGGATAAATGATTACAACAAATAGATGACTAATACATAAAAGTAATACATAGATGAATAATGATGATGAGTTATGATGCGTAATCATGGGAACAAGTGGGTTTACAAACGGGAGCAGCTGATTAGCATTAGAAAAGCTGAAATAATACCTCAACTGAAGCCAATCATACTAAATGCACTATATGTGCACTGTTACAAGAATGTTTTTCAGAGTTCTTTTAAAGAAAGATTTACTTATACTCTCAAAAGTTAAGCATGACAGGCTTCTGTTTAAGAAAGAGACCTATTTTATTGTGTTAATGTTGTCATTTTGAGCTAAAAATAAATGGCTAAATGATCATTTGTTTCCCATATGGTCATATCACAAAGAATATGCATCTACTTAAATCAAATTCAAGCCAAATGGTTAAAAAAAATAATTTCACACACACAAAGAGCTACAAAATTCACCACACTGGGAAGGGTGAAGACAACTGGGTTGCCCGGCCCTGGCCACGAGGTGTCCCTTATTTATTTTTCAGGGAGTTGGCAACCCTACCTAGAGACAAAGCACATACAAACTCCAAAACACATTTCTAGCGTTAACTGGACTTCCAAAACAGAGCTACCTAGATCACTTAAATTACACAATTGAAAGCATATGTGTATTGTTTGTGTATTTATACACAAGCACTCATATATATTCAAATAATTAAAAAAAATGTTCATTTACCTGTTACTACCACACACCAAATCCGGTCATTGGTACTTCCTGGCTTGTGTAGCCACTAGGTAACAAAAGCTCAACACTGCCTCTAGCATCCTGGAGCACTTCTGTTGTGTTTTGTACGTGCTTTGGAGTTTGTACGTGCTTTGGAGTTTTTATGTGTTTTGGAGTTTTTACGTGTTTTGGAGTTTTTACTGTTTTGGAGTTTGTACGTGCTTTGGGGTTTGTACGTGTTTTGGAGTTTGTACGTGCTTTGTCTCTAGGGGCCACCGTAAATATACTTTTATTTATTCACTCCACATAAAATGTAATAAATAAATTATATAATACAAAAACCAACTATTTACATTTCAACTTTTAACTATTTAAATTTTCAGCTTTTTCCTTTTAAACAAATTTAAAGTGAAAAAACACAAAACACTTGCAAACCACAACACAATTAAATATAAATATGAAAAAATATGAAAATAAAAAGAAGATGCACATTCTCTGTCATATGGGCCTGCATGAATACACTTTCTGAATCCTTTATCATCTGCAACTGAAAATAGTTGTGGATGATTACTATACCTTTCTAATGTGACGTTGTTGTCCCTGGCTCTCTTTCTCTCTCTTTCCCTCCTGCTCTGTTCCTGTGCTACTGCGAGTGTAACCACCGCACCTCCCCCCTTTTCCCAGCGCAAAGCACAAGGCTGGCGTGCGGAGTGAAGCGGAAAAAAGTGCGAGAGAGAGGGTGAGAGAACGAAAAAAAACCCCCACGTTGTTCACTTCAAAGAGTCAGCTCTAAGAGCCGTTTCATTCGCGACCGACACATCACTAATTTGTATTCAGCCAATCTTGATATCTGATCACTCAGCTTTATTATGCAGCGTTGACCTGCCTAACACTAAGACTAGGGCCTCAACATAGTCAAAATGAACATACTGTCATGTCTTAATTTCCTTTTATTCATGTTGCCACTTCTCCCTCCTCTGACTTACTTTAAGGATCTACACTCTGTGGTGTCTAAATTTATTTGGAATGGGAAAAGGTCTAGGATACGTTTGTCAACTTTGCAGCAGGCCAAATTACTTGGTGGTTTGGCAGTACCAGTTTTACTACTGGTCATTCAAAATCAGGGTGCTTAGGGGGTTGTTTATGAGGCTACTACTGCATGGAAAATGATTGAATCCACTAAGGCAGCACCACATAGACTACAAGATCTCTTGTTTTCAATATACACACCAAAAAGCTCAGCAACGACAACAAATTTGGGCCTATTATTGCAAACTCTATAAAGGCTGTAGTTTCTTTGTGGCAGAATAGATCGACAAAACAAAGTGTTCCATTATGTGTAGAGCCCGCACTTTTTTTTTAACTAACTTTTCCAAGTGTTTTGCTCTCTACAGTAAATTCCTATTAGCAATAGAATTTTCTTAAAATACATTTACTTATTAGAATCGCATGGTTTACTGTGTTTAGTGCACCTAACGCTGAATTATTTTTTTTTTTCAAAGTGCAAAGTGTGGTTAGGAAGATAAAAAAAGAATGTGCACCCATGTAGGTAAGATCTAACAGCTAACACTCTCTTAAAGTGGTCAACGTAGTAGCAAGTCCATGTGGAGGGTTTAATGAGATCCATAGAGACTGAAGTTTCATTATATAGTTGATGTGACTTTTGCTGTTCACTTTCAAAATACGAACACACACCAAGTTTAGGTATCTGTGAATAAGACAATCTACATAAAACAAATATTTTATATACACTGCTTGTTACTCGTTCTACCTGTTTTACATTTTAGTTCAGTTTCTGATCTTTACGAATGCTGAAATGAATCTAACATATATAACCTTCGGTGGTCACGTGGAAGTGGAGAAATACCGTTATCTTTATTTTGTGATCATGTTTATGGTGTATGTTCTTATAATTTGCAGCAATTCCACTATTGTGTGGCTTGTTGTAGTTCAAAAAAGCCTCCATGAGCCTATGTACATTTTCATTGCTGCTTTGTTAGTGAACTCTGTTATTTTGAGCACTGTCATCTACCCGAAGCTTTTGATTGACTTCTTATCTGAAAAACAGATTATTTTGTATCAAGCCTGTCTCTTTCAAGTATTCCTGTTTTATGCCTTAAGTTGCTCAGAATTCTTACTGCTGTCAGCCATGGCTTATGACAGATATGTGTCTATATGTAAACCTCTGCAATATCCAACTATCATGAGAAGAACAAGGGTCAATATTTTCCTGGTTTTGTGCTGGTTTTTACCTGCTATTCAGGTTGCAGTGCCAATAGTAGGAAATGCAAATACACCACTCTGTAACTTTACTCTGAAAGGTATTTTTTGTAACAATTCGGTCAACCATCTTTATTGTGTCAATTCAAGAGAATTATCTATATATGGTATGGTTGTTCTATTCAATGTTGCACTTTCTCCTATGTTTTTTATACTTTTTACATACATAAAGATAATTATAGTTGCCTATGAGAGTTGTGGAAATGTCAGAAAAAAAGCTGCACAAACCTGTTTGCCTCATGTGCTAGTTCTAATTAACTATTCTTGTTTGCTTATGTATGATATGGTTATAGTTAGACTGGAATCAGAGTTTCCTAAAACTGCACGTTTTATAATGACATTACAGTTTGTAATATATAACCCTCTCTGCAATCCAATCATATATGGACTAAAGATGAAAGAAATTTCTAAACACATCAAAATACTGTTCAGTTAATTGCAAGCAAACCAATTTATTAATTTATAGTCTTTTTTATTACTGATTTTTCTATGAATTGAAGAAGAATAAAGAAAATCACCTTATTCAGCAGTAACTGATAAGCTTCTGCAACTATTCAAAATATTTTACTGCGTTGTCATTCAAATTTTTAGATTAATCATTAAAAATATTACTTTCTGTAGTTGTATTCTAATTATTCTTGTAAAATTTAGAGCATAGCATCATTTGAACTGCACTACAGCAAAGTGTGATGTTCAAAAACTGGCTTAATGTTTTCCTCCTATAACTGAGAATTGATCAATATTTAAAAACCAAAATGAAAAGTAAACAGATATTAAAATGAATGTCTGATATCACTCTCATTAATAATACATTTGTTAATAGTTTCATCTAATGTGATTGCCCCTATTGATTTTCACAATGAAATCAAATGTGAATATCCTTCTCAATGGATCCTAACATAACATCAAGAGAAATGAAAAAGGGATGAAGTAGCCCATATGGAAAAGAAATAGTAAAAACTTATAAAAGACTTGCATAAAATGTGGCCTACTTCATATAGTGAATCATATAAGGCTTATATGATTTACTCATGAAAGTGGCCACTTTCTCATTACTTTCATATATTGTTTTAGTAAGTATCCAAAACATATAAGTTTCATTTATATAATTTTTCAAGGGATCTTATATCTGTTTTTACTCTTGTATGCTTTTCATACAAGGTTCACACAAGACATATACAAACTGTATAAGATTTATATATATCTTTTCCATATGGGAGAGTAACATTGGGTCGAGTACTTAAAAAAATGAGACAGATATCATGCCAGTCACTTTTTATCTTGTGGATCTGTGTAAATGAAATTGCATTACAATCTTGTGTTGCATACAGTTCAGACACCTCAAAATACATTTTATTTTACAGTTGAAAACTATATATCTTGATTTTTTTCCCCAGTTTGTTTTCTTTGGAGTGCAAGAAAATGTAGTTCAGCTAGTAGTTATGACTTTCTTTTTCTGGAAAGGATCCTTTATTTGGTCAGTTTTACTATTTTTATACTGGAAGGCATGGGTGTAACCTGAGGTCTCTGTTGAGATGATTTCAATCTATAGAGGCCTTCAGGGCCAGCCAGTCTTCCACGCAGAGTGTTAACCAATTGGAGAAATAGTACAGGCCCTTCACTGACACAGAATGGGGTATCAAAACACAAAACAAAAACAAACAAACAAAAAACTCAGACGTGAACAACCATACCTGTTGATTATAATAGACTGATATACAATACAGCTGGACTTGAACCCTCAAGTGACATTTTTGGTATTCTGGCCTTATTTTTAAATGATTTTACAGTTTTATATTTTTAACAGAAATGTGAATAAACTCTGGCGAGGACTGCCTAGTTGGTGAACTATGCCCTCCCTTTATGATTGTTTTAATTGGCCCAGAGAAAGTGGCCAGGGTGAAGTTTCGGCTGTAGCATTTATCAAATGTTCACTTTTTAAGATTGATGAAGTCTGTATCTCTGAGGTTCTGGTTTTTGAACTAAAATGTGAAAAAGCTACTGTGTGTACAGTTATGTAACAATCTATGTAACAATCTGTTATCTGTGGGATAATAAAGGTTTATTCTATTCTATTCTATTCTACTATATTAGATATTTTTATCAGGAAGGCCCAGATGGGTTGCCCACTGCCAAAGGGTGAGTCCCAGAGGACCAGAGGCAACAGGCAGTCAAGGCTGCTGGAGACTGGCTTTCCTAGCAGTTTCTTCATGGTTATTTGTTTGTGGGATTCCCAGGTACATCCGACTACATTTTTCCAGTACGAATGACATTCCGATGTTGTTACTGTCAATGATTCAGGGGTTTCAGGCATATGCAAAAGACGAGTGGGGACAGCGCATCTCCTTGGTAAATCCCGCACTTGATGGCGACTTGTGCTATAGGCTTGAAGTTCGCCACACCCCCATCAAATTTTATGATTGAGGATCTTAGTGTCCTTTTTATCTTGTACAAATCTATGCATTCCAAGATCTGTGTGTGGGGCATCGAGTCATAGGCTTTCTTGTCAATCCAGGTGATGCATAGGTTGCTGAGCCTGGTCTTGCAGTCTTGGGTACCTTGTACCAGTAGCTGGTGTGTTGTTTCTCTGGAATTCCTTCTTATTCCCTTCTGTGTATTGAGCCATATGTCTGTTCATCTTAGCAGGGTCCATGTGGTGTGGTGACCTGTTCATTTGCGCTGCCAGAAACTCATGGACTCTAGTCAGCTTCTTTAGCGTTTTAAGCACTATTTTCCTAAATCCAGCAACACACACTGTGTCAGTTTGTGAGAGCTGGGCTCCATTATGTAAATTAGCCTCTATACATGAAGTGTTTCATGTCCACTTTAAAGGTCTGTGGTATGTAGCCCATATTTAAGATTGAGGTTTAATTTAAGGTAGGACCTCTTTGAGCAGTACTGTTGGAATGGGGTCTACTAGCTGTAGTGATAGATGTACTGTGGTGTTACCAAGTGATAGCAACACCAAGAAGAAAGAACATAAGAAGCTTTAGAAGTACCAAGGGCTGAGAGAGGAACTTGAGAAGATGTGGAGGGTGAAAGAAACAGTGGTTCACATAGTAATTTTAGGACTTGGGGTAGTGAAGGACATCCCAGATCTCTGTCCAGAAAAGTGCAATCCAAATAACACCAAAGATGCTGCACAGGACCCTTAAGCTCCTTAAGCTTATATTAGTAAATATATTCGAAACCAGAGAACTCTGACTTCGGTTAACTTAACTACTAATAATGTAGGTATAGTGGTCTGTTGTTAACAAACCCTCAGATAGGATGATATACTGGCAGCCATGAAGAGGACCAGATGACGGAAAAAAACAACCACAACAAACTTGAGTTTTCTAGTGCTCTGAATATATTTATTTTAAGGATACAAAGGTTCAACAATCTCTCCAAGAGCTTAACATATCTTAACATTAACATCATTTCTTTGCCATAAGGAACTCTTGGGTTGCTTTTGCACTCTGTTGTAGGTGATGTGTGAAGTTTTAAGGTAATGCTACATTGTAAAAAAAAAATTTCCGTAGAAAAACGAAAAATGTCCTGGTAATTTTCTGCCAGTACATTTTCTGTTTTTTTACGGAAGTTTGACGGACTTTTCTGTAAATGATAAAACGGAAAATTCTGTAGATTTACAGTATACTCTCTGTACTATTTACGGACATTTCCTTCAGCTACAAAATGGAAAATTCCGTTTATTCACAGTATATTTTCTGTATCATTAACTGATATTTTCCGTTAGTAGAAAAATTAAAATTTCTGTTTATATTACTATTTCCAAGCACTTCTTTTCACTGTAAAGCATTAAATATAGTTCTTTATATCCTTAAATGTACATCTCTATGCAATTACAACCTAGTACACCATGTGCTCAAAAATTCATGAATTAAAACTTTTTAAATTAATTTGTGCTTCGTGCACAACAACATTGGTACAATTAATGTTAAATATTCTTTTATTTTCCTCAACTCAAATACTATACTAAAATATAACGACAGCATCCGTCTTGTCATAAAACGACTAAACAGCTGATACATGAACAAAATAACTCACAAGCTTTCAAATTTGAGCACTTTTATTTCCTTGAAATCAGGTTGCCCTCGTGTAAATGTTTTTATTTACATTCATTCAAGTGGCTACCAAGTGTTTTCTTCAAACAGGACACCTGACAAACAAAAAATGTAATATTTAACGATATGTTCACATTTAATAATATCCAGAGTACCTTTTAGTTAGAATCACTTCCTTGTGGTAGTTTTGCCTCAGCCAAATGGTTAAGGTGTGGTTTACATCCATGTCTATACACTTATGATACAGTATACACATGTAGTCAGTTATAGCCAAACACCTTTGATTACTGAATTACATTCACTTCATTAATGAAGCGAATGTAATTCACATTTGTGTGAATATTTGTCCGAGATTAACTCTTTGGGGTCTTTACCTTACAATATAACATACTTGAGTCAAAATTTGTTGACTGTTTAAGTGGTGCTACATGAATAAAACTGAACAGATCTAAAGAAGATCTTCCTGAACTTTGGGTTTATTCGAACAGGACGGATGGATAACCACAGGACTTTTCCCCATATGATAACTACAACACAAAATAAATTAAGACAGATCGCTGTTCCAAACTTAAAGATAAAAGTGCATTTACTGGACTTGTTTTGTCAGTGAGGAGCAAAGTACAATTAGAAGTGCTTGTTCTGTTGAAAAGTTAAACTGTAAACAGCAGCCTAGTGAATAAGGATCTGTGTCCGCGAATCCTCAGCAGTGACAACACTTGAACATCATAGTTAGAAATCCTTAATGCACACCTTTCTCTCCACTGTGTTCAAATGCTCTTAGCTGTTTAAGTAGAGGAAAAAGTCTGACATATTTCATGACCATTAAATGTTAGACACAGCTCTGAAAACGAGGTTACGGTTACAAACAAAAACCTCTGTTTGTGCGCACACACCCTAAATCACAACAAATAAGACAATAGTAAGACAAATTACTACAAAGTGACACCAGAGGCTGGAGAAGAGCAAGCATAAAGTGACACATTGTGTGTGCACAATTTCTCTTGTTCCCGCTCTTCATATACCAGTGTGACAAAGTCCTGAATGCAGCCTGCATGTTAGTCCATCAAGGTCCATCTCAGCTTTAAATAAAATACACTCAGCTTTTCCTTGGATTTTCAGAGTTGCTCAGTTCATACAGGAACTGCAGCAGTCGGGGTTAACGTGTCGCTGTGTTGCTCCTCCATCTCAGCCATTGAGACTAGTCGCAATTTATTCTGAGGAAAAAAAGAGAAACAACAAGACATTTTTAAAAAGTTTGTATTTTTATATATTTTTTACCTTGAACATAAACAACAGAAACATAAAAAGGATTAGGGCTGTGCGATATGACGATATGTATCAGATGACGATATAAAAATGTCTATCGTTTCATATTATACGCTATTGTTTGTTTTGTGGTGTTGCAAAATAAACTGTTTACAGCAATATTTTTTTCATGGTTTTGATGGTCACTGTATTTCTTAAAGCTCTCTCCTTCTCTTATACTTACAATAACCATACTATGGACGGACAAGCGACTGTTTTTACGCGTACTTTCGTTACCAACAATGATGGTAAAACCATTGTGTGGTCCGCTTGTTTATTTTCCACATAAACCTTTCACAATAAAGCTCGGGTTTCTGTTGAGACTTTTCAAAATAAACTGAAATGATATATATTATTCTCAAACATAAAATTTCAGAATATCCAGCAAACAAATGACCACAAATAAAAACATCAAGTAACTATAAATGGCGCTTACAGTCACCACGCAGATGAAGGCACAGAGAATACCAGCATGGCCAGCAAGGATGAGGCAGAACCAGGTAGCTCCAAGCAGAAGGACCAGTCAAAACAAGTAGAGGACCTTATTGTTAAACGAGGGGCTACCTCTGTAGCATGAACATGGTTTGGTTATGAAAAGTCTGACATGGCCCAGAAAACTGTACTATGCAAATTATGCCACAAACTGGTCCCCACCACCACTCAAACACGGCAAACTTCTTTAACCACCTACACAAGAATCACATGAAAGAGTTTCAAGAGAGTTTACGAATGAAAAGCAAAAAAGAGCCGTCGGGTGCTCAAAATAATCCTTAGACTCAAATGTTAGAACAGGCTTTTCCTCGCAGCACACCCTGTAATAAATACTCAGAAAGAAAATGGCGGCCATTTAAACTCATGTCTAAAAATGTATAGTTTCATGCATCGGTCAAAACACTCGACTCCAGGTACACGACGCCCAACTGAAAACACTTCACATAAGTCGAGTTGCCCGAGAATCACAGAATTGACAGAAAATGCACTATTTTGTGATATATATCGGTATCAGGAGAGAAATGTCTTATATTGGGATATGAGATTTTGGTGATATAACACAGCCCTACAAAGGATTATAATTCACGTAGAGTTGCATACACATAACAGCATTCTGTTGCAACAAAAACAGTTTATAATTAAAGCAACATGCATACCTTGAAAGACTAAATCAACCACAACATTAAACTCACCTTGTGTTTGTAGAGAAGGTGATCAGGGTTTTTCTTCATTTCCTGAGACCAGCTGCTCTGGATCATCACCAGCTTGTATCTTCATCTTTTTTTTTCACTCAGGGAAGTTGTTCCTTTTCTTGGCCATTGCTCTGCACTGGAAAACCAAAGTGTGTGATCAAAGGTGAAATAAGGGATATTTTTCCACTGCAGGATTTAGAGTGCTTCAAGTAGTGATAACTGTTGATCCATTTCTCAAATATTCTCTAAGGATCTGAATTTTTAAGAAAGATACAAATATCTCTGCTTATATTTGGCTAAAAGCTTGATATAGACATAACAGTTTATAATATGCCAGCATCCCCCACAAGGCATATAAAGCCCCTGCACACCAGCACTGCACTTACATTATACTTCAATCAAGATATAGTTATTATTGATTTATTATTGATTTTTTTTAGTAATAATTATTAGTATTTAATCACAATAGCACAGTGGGGTGACAAAAATATTCCACATACTAGAAATGCTGCTCAGCATTTCATAAATTACATTTTCAAAAAATGTTGGAGTTTAAACACAGGGAAAATGTGTCTGTCTGCAAATATTAACTAAACATTTCTATGTGCTACAAAATAGACATAATTGTAAATGTGCTGAGGTGAAACTATACTTTCAATAATATTACCACTACAGTCTGTTAACCACCGAAATAATCTATGCTGGTCAGCTAGCTAAAAGTCTTTACTTTAGCAGCCCAAATCAGAGGCTAACATTAGCATTTGCTAGCGTCTGCCAGGAAGGTCTGAGGCTTAAATAAAATAATTTCTTCCTCCCTATACATTAGAAGAACCAGTTATCTACATCGCTGACTTTTGCTAATTTGCTAGTTAGCACTCACAGCTGTGTAATATCCAGAGAGACACAGACAGCTAACTATAATATTTATGAAAACTGGTTCAGCCACTGAAGGGCGAAACTGGTGGTATCACAGTAAAAATTATTTTAACATTAACTAAAATGGAAAGCTTAAGTCATGTTAAACCTAAATAACGATTATTTAGAAAATGAGTCAGCAAAATATTCCTGACTTGTCTGGAGACAGCCAAAACCAGTTAACAAATAAATTAACAATTCTTTCTAAATAAAAATACGGAGTCTTTTGAAAAACATAATTTTAATAAAAGAAAACATGAGTTGTAATACTTACCACAGAAATTTGAAGGCAGTTTCTCTAACTCCAGAGTCCAAAATCCAGATAAAGCCTGAAAGAAGTCTAATGGCTGCTCTTGCTCTTACTTTTCCCTCCTTTTCGGTTTTTTCCCCCCACAATGCATTGCAGTAGTTAAGAAATACAGAAAAATACCTGTAAATGACTAATACGGAAAATTCCTTCACGTTTATACGGTAGATTGTACTGTATTTTTACAGATTTTTTTACAGTGTAAATTACTTCAACAAAAAACAGTTTAAATACCAAAATAAAGCCAATTTCAGGAAAAACCAATGGTGAAAACACACTGTATTACAAGCTTGTTGTTAGCTAGCAATTCTACACCCATGTGCTACTCTTATATTTCTTATTATGTTTGAGTAATTTGTCACTCTACAGTCTGATAACATGGCAAAAGAATACTTACATATAAAAGAGGAAGGTTTCATTTAACAGCAGGACCCAAATCTGCATTATTATCAACAGCTATGTTTCTTTTCCTATCAGTGCCCACGTGAAGAGCTGTTTTGATAATTTGTTTTCTTTTTGTGTTTACTATTTTCTATTGCATATGATTTTGAAAAGTCTGTCAATATGTAGCTATAAATGTGACTGCTAGTGTAGAAGTCCTCACCAAATTATAAAAGAAGAGTTCATCACATCAATAAAATGTTGATTCCCACACAAAGTGAGAGATTGTTAAATAAATAAGTAAAAGTAAAATTGTTAAGTACAAAGAGAGATAAATCAATATTTATATAGGAGATATATCAATATAAAGAATATCTGATGAAATAAACAATAAATTTGTTTCAGGGATCAACATCAAACATCTCACTATACTTTTTTGTACATCACTTTTCTTGGCAGAACAATCTCTTTAGGTGTTTAGAAATTTCTTTCATTTTTAGTCCATATATGATTGGATAAAATAGTGCAAAGTCATTATTAAACGTACAGTCTGTGAAATATCAGATTCCAGTCGAAGTATAATAACTTCACGTGTACAGAAGAATGAATAGTTGAATAAAACCAGCAGGTGAGGTAAGCAGGTCTGTGCAGCTTTTTTCCTGACTTCTCTACACCTTTGATAAGATATTATAAGTATCTTTGTGTAAGTGAAAACTATGTAGAGCATGGGAAAAAATACAATATTGAGCAAAACAATCACACCATAAATAGACAGGACTCTTGAACTCACACAATGAAGTTTGTAAATTGAATTATTACAAAATATCCCTTGCAGTGTAAAGTTACACACTTTTCTAGTAGCACTTAGTGATGTTGTTCCTGCAACCTGACAAGCAGGCACAAGCCACGCTAAGACCAAGAAAACAGAGATGGTAGTTTTTTTCATGATTACAGGATATTGCAAAGGTTTGCATATAGACACATATCTGTCATAGGCCATGACTGCCAACAGTAAAAATTCTGAAGCTCCTGAAGTGTAAAGTACAAAATACTGAAAGTGACACATTGTGTGTGATATAATCTGTTTTTCAGATAAAACATCAAGCAAAAACTTTGGGTAGATGGTTGTGCAATAAAAAATAGAGTTAATCAGCAAAACTGCAATAAAAATATACATGGGCTCATGAAGGCTTTGATGAAACACAATAAGACAAATAATGGTGGAATTAGAGAAAATTACTGCAGCATATATTGTAAAAATAATCAGAAAATAGACATATCTGTACTTTTCCACCTCTACATACCCATTAAGTGTTATGTAAGTTAAATTTAGTTTATTGTCCATTGAGTTACCTGGCTGGGAATTGCATTTACAAGATCCTATCCACAGTTCTAATGCGGCATGCTCTGTCCATGCAGTATGTTTTTAATCACACTACTTAAACCTCCATGGATTTCAGCAAACGCTCCACCACAACATGCATTCATGTGACCTTTTTTAAACTCTGAAGAGTTGTTTTGACTTTAAGGCAGCTTTGCAGTCCAGAAGTTCAGTGTCTAATAAAGAGTGGCAAAGATATGTAACTTAAAGAGCCTCTAGGCTCCTTAAGTTACCCCAAGTCAGCATGCCAGTAGTGTGGCTAAATCGTAATTCTGTTTTTGCACATTAAGTAATAGAATCAAAATTTACTTGAAACCTCGAATTTATTATACCATCTACTTAAGGTGCTTTGACAATTGATCTCTTAGGGTAGTAATCAGAATCAGAAGACTTTATTTATCCCCAAGGGGCACTTAACATACAACAGAGCAGCATAACGTTGAAGATAAGGACAGTAAAAACAGGGAATAACAGTGAGATAATAAATATACAGAATATACAGTATATACAGTTTTAAAATTACACAGTTTTAAAATTAAAGTGACTGAAAAAACTGCTCAACTGACTGGCCAGTCGACCGCACGAGCAGCGACCCGGAACCAGTATCCAGAAAAAGAAAAGAAAGTAAAGAAAAAAAACAACCAAAATTTGATGAACCTATTAAACTAGGAGGCTTAGGTCCACTAAAGTGAAACTCAGTCTACTCAGATTAAAGTTATCAAAGTTCTGTAGTATCACATCTACGTTCAGTGAGAAACTGAGATTACCAAAAACCACTGAACGACACAGGAAATCATTCCTGCCTGTGGCCATCTCCCTGTACAACTCCTCTGTCTAATACACTGTAAACACTGCAATAGTTACATCCTTTTGCACACACTCTTTTCTTACTCGGTAATGTTGCCGTCTATTTTCTTGATATTTATTTGCAATCACATCTGTCAACCCTGGATATTTATTATTTGGTGATCTATATATATTGTGCTATTCTCAAAAAGTTGAATCTGTTCATCTGGACGTAGCGTTTTGTGGGAGAAACGTTTCGTCACTCATCCAAGTGACTTCTTCAGTCTCAGCTGACTGCAGGTTTCCCCAAACCTTATAAACAGTACATTTGCATAATGACTGAAACCAGCCCACTGAGGGAACAATGGGCTGTGAGGTCAGTTCCTTAATCATAATTATGCAAATTCCCATGACCATTGATCAACAGTCACTGATCAAAGCCCACTGATCAATGGCCATGAGTACCATTCACAGAGAGTTGGGGAATGGCTGCAATCACAGCATTGTAAGATGGCGAAAGATGTACCCTTAGGCGCCCTCCTCGATTCAGAGATGGTCTTTCCCTTTTCACGTAAATGGCCTCCTTGACTCCGCGCTCAAACCAGCGTTCCTCCCTGTCCAGGATGTGTACATCCTCATCATTGAAAGAGTGTCCATTGGCCTGTAGGTGTAAATAGACTGCAGAGTCCTGGCCTGACGAGGTAGCTCTTCTGTGTTGTGCCATCCGCTTCTCTAGAGGTTGTTTGGTTTCCCCGATGTATAAATCTTGGCAATCCTCCTGGCACTTAACAGCGTACACTATGTTACTCTGTTTGTGTCGGGGGACCCGATCCTTGGGGTGGACCAGTTTTTGGCGCAGTGTATTTTGGGGTTTAAAAGCCACAGAGACCCGGTGTTTAGAAAAAATGCGTCTCAACTGCTCCGATACTCCTGACACATATGGGATCACTACAGGTTTTCGCCTGGGCAGCGGTTGTCCCTTCTCTCCTGGATCGGCTGGAGCTTTCTTTAGGTGTCTTTCCAGCTTTGACAAAAGTCCAGCTGGGATAACCACATTTACTCAGGGCCTTCTTGATGTGCTGTTCTTCTGCCTCCCTGGCCGCTGTGTCAGTGGGGATGGTGTTCGCTCTGTGTTGTAGCGTCCTAATGACACCCAGTTTGTGCTCCAGTGGATGATGAGAGTCAAACCTTAGATACTGATCCGTATGTGTAGGTTTACGGTACACGTCAGCTTTTAGATGTCCCCAAATCTCACAGTCTAAGAAGGCTAACCTGCCACTTTTCATATCCTCCCTGGTGAATTTGATGTGTCGGTCCACCGAGTTAATGTGATCCGTGAAATGTAGTACGTCCTGAGATTTGATTTTCACCCAGGTGTCATCCACATACCTGAACCAATGGCTTGGTGGTGTTCCAGGGTAGGATAGCAAAGCCCTCTTTTCCACTTCTTCCATGTACAAATTGGCCACGATGGGTGAAACTGGGGAGCCCATGGCACACCCATGTTTCTGCCTGTAGAACTGACCCTTGTATGTGAAGTAAGTGGAATGAAGACACAGTTCCAAAAGCAAACACACTTGGTCGATGCTGACAGTGGTCCTGTTGCTGAGGTTGGTGTCATCCTGTAATCTCTTACGGACTACCTCCAACGCTTCCGTGACTGGGATGCAAGTGAAGAGAGATGTAACGTCGTACGAGACCATGGTTTCATCTGCCTCCATAATGACATCTCTCACCTTCTCAACAAAATCCAGGGTGTTCTGGATGTGGTGTTCAGAGCTGCCCACCAGCGGGTTGAGGATCGAAGCCAGAAACTTGGAGATGTTATAGGTGACCGAGTTGATCATGCAGACAATTGGTCTTAAAGGTGCACCCTGCTTATGTATTTTCGGTAAACCATACAGACTTGGTGTAGACTCCCCTGGGTACAGTCTGTGGTATTAGGTCCTGTCGATAGCCTTGTCTTGTTCCAACTGCTTCAGACAGTCTATCACCCTCTTCCTGTAACCACTTCCTGGGTCTCGTTTCAGGGGCTCATAAGTATTTTCATCACTGAGTAGTGACAAAATCTTCTCATGATAGTCTTTCTGGTTAAGCAATACTGTGCACCTACCCTTGTCTGCCGGAAGGATGATAATGTTGTTGTCATCACTAAGTGATGTGAGTGCCTTCCTCTCCTCGAAGGTGATGTTGGATGCTGGGGGCTTTGCACTGCTGAGACAGGCCAAAACTTTCGTCCGTAGTTGCTCTGCTTCCACTTCTGCAATATTGTTGCAAAACGCTACGTCCAGATGAACAGATTCAACTTTTGGAGATTTACTTTCCTGGATGATTGAGAATGCATCAAGACGTTTTAACCCACTTTGGCAAGGACTGCCTAAAACTTGTACGTCAGTATGAGCAAACAGCACGTAAGATGGCGGACTACAGGAACCACCTGAGATTCAGCCTCAGATGCCGACAAAACAGGATTACTCCTTAAAGTCTGCAAATGAGCTCTTCAGTTCAAGGCTTCCGGGCAACAAAAATCCTCCAGAAGGCACAGCATCAGTTGCTTAATGAACGGGTGAGGCAGACAAATTTTACCATCGACATGCTAAAGTCTCAAGAGGAGCGGACCCGACGGAGACTGACAATGCTTAGATGAGAATACTCTTAAAAAGGTCTTTGACTTCACTGAGAAGGCTCGTCTAGCACAGCACAAGAAGTCTAAGACCAGGCAACAAAAGAAGTTTGACTTACTTGTTGTACGTCGGAAACCACCGCAAAATACGGAGAGTGTCCTCAGTGGCCAGAAGAGACAAGGATGCGACATGGAGGATGTGGACAAGTGGGTGAAGAATTTGTCTGACAGACAGCTCACCCAAACAGAGAAAAACATCCTTGCTAAAGGGTTGAATTTTGCCGTCACACCGAGACAAATCCCGCTAGTGGAGCTGATCACAGCCACAGAAACAGCAATTCGTAACAACAATATTGCAGAAGTGGAAGCAGAGCAACTACGGACGAAAGTTTCGGCCTGTCTCAGCAATGCAAAGCCCCCAGCATCCAACATCACCTTCGAGGAGAGGAAGGCACTCACATCACTTAGTGATGACAACAACATTATCATCCTTCCGGCAGACAAGGGTAGGTGCACAGTATTGCTTAACCAGAAAGACTATCATGAGAAGATTTTGTCACTACTCAGTGATGAAAATACTTATGAGCCCCTGAAACGAGACCCAGGAAGTGGTTACAGGAAGAGGGTGATAGACTGTCTGAAGCAGTTGGAACAAGACAAGGCTATCGACAGGACCTAATACCACAGACTGTACCCAGGGGAGTCTACACCAAGTCTGTATGGTTTACCGAAAATACATAAGCAGGGTGCACCTTTAAGACCAATTGTCTGCATGATCAACTCGGTCACCTATAACATCTCCAGGTTTCTGGCTTCGATCCTCAACCCGCTGGTGGGCAGCTCTGAACACCACATCCAGAACACCCTGGATTTTGTTGAGAAGGTGAGAGATGTCATTATGGAGGCAGATGAAACCATGGTCTCGTACGACGTTACATCTCTCTTCACTTGCATCCCAGTCACGGAAGCGTTGGAGGTAGTCCGTAAGAGATTACAGGATGACACCAACCTCAGCAACAGGACCACTGTCAGCATCGACCAAGTGTGTTTGCTTTTGGAACTGTGTCTTCATTCCACTTACTTCACATACAAGGGTCAGTTCTACAGGCAGAAACATGGGTGTGCCATGGGCTCCCCAGTTTCACCCATCGTGGCCAATTTGTACATGGAAGAAGTGGAAAAGAGGGCTTTGCTATCCTACCCTGGAACACCACCAAGCCATTGGTTCAGGTATGTGGATGACACCTGGGTGAAAATCAAATCTCAGGACGTACTACATTTCACGGATCACATTAACTCGGTGGACCGACACATCAAATTCACCAGGGAGGATATGAAAAGTGGCAGGTTAGCCTTCTTAGACTGTGAGATTTGGGGACATCTAAAAGCTGACGTGTACCGTAAACCTACACATACGGATCAGTATCTAAGGTTTGACTCTCATCATCCACTGGAGCACAAACTGGGTGTCATTAGGACGCTACAACACAGAGCGAACACCATCCCCACTGACACAGCGGCCAGGGAGGCAGAAGAACAGCACATCAAGAAGGCCCTGAGTAAATGTGGTTATCCCAGCTGGACTTTTGTCAAAGCTGGAAAGACACCTAAAGAAAGCTCCAGCCGATCCAGGAGAGAAGGGACAACCGCTGCCCAGGCGAAAACCTGTAGTGATCCCATATGTGTCAGGAGTATCGGAGCAGTTGAGACGCATTTTTTCTAAACACCGGGTCTCTGTGGCTTTTAAACCCCAAAATACACTGCGCCAAAAACTGGTCCACCCCAAGGATCGGGTCCCCCGACACAAACAGAGTAACATAGTGTACGCTGTTAAGTGCCAGGAGGATTGCCAAGATTTATACATCGGGGAAACCAAACAACCTCTGGCGAAGGGGATGGCACAACACAGAAGAGCTACCTCGTCAGGCCAGGACTCTGCAGTCTATTTACACCTACAGGCCAGTGGACACTCTTTCAATGATGAGGATGTACATATCCTGGACAGGGAGGAACGCTGGTTTGAGCGCGGAGTCAAGGAGGCCATTTACGTGAAAAGGGAAAGACCATCTCTGAATCGAGGAGGGCGCCTAAGGGTACATCTTTCGCCATCTTACAATGCTGTGATTGCAGCCATTCCCCAACTCTCTGTGAATGGTACTCATGGCCATTGATCAGTGGGCTTTGATCAGTGGGTTTTGGTCAGTGATTGTTGATCAATGGTCATGGGAATTTGCATAATTATGATTAAGGAACTGACCTCACAGCCCATTGTTCCCTCAGTGGGCTGGTTTCAGTCATTATGCAAATGTACTGTTTATAAGGTTTGGGGAAACCTGCAGTCAGCTGAGACTGAAGAAGTCACTTGGATGAGTGACGAAACGTTTCTCCCTCAAAACGCTACGTCCAGATGAACAGATTCAACTTTTGGAGATTTACTTTCCTGGATGATTGAGAATGCATTAAGATATTGTATTGTTAATAGTCTAGTCTGTTTTTGTTATTGTTTTTGTTAATGTCACTGTACAAGGAATTAATAAAGTATGCTGATTCTGATACTGATTTAAAGGAAGAGTCTTTGTTAAAGTCTTCTCATGGATTTTCCAACACGGAGCTCCTGGGTGGTCGTACTCTATCAGTCCCAGAATTGGATTCAGTTGGGCAGAGTGGGCTGAAAACTGAATAACTGAAGAATGCAATGGTTTTTAGATTTCATTGGACTTTCTTGAACAAAGTGGATGATAATGAAGAGAGGGAAGGTAGTCAGAACTGAGGGGAAGGAACTACCAGAAGGCAACATTGCAGACATTGAAGACAGCTACAAGTACCTGGAGATCCCACAGGCAAATGGGAACCATGAAGAGGCTGCTAGAAAAGCTGCAACCACCAAGTACCTGCAGAGGGTCAGGCAAGTCCTGAGGAGTCAGCTGAATGTTAAGAACAAGATCTGGGTTATCAACACCTACGCCCTGCCCTTGATCAGGTACCCTGCTGGCATAATAAGTTGGCCAAAGGTGGAGATAGAAGCCAGTGACATCATGACCAGGAGACTCTGACCATGCATGGAAGGTTTCAACCCAAGTCCAGCACCCTGAGGCTGTAAGCTAAGTGGAAGGAAGGAGGCTGGGGACTGGTGCGTCAGCACCACAGTCCAGGATGAGGCAGCAAACATCCATGAATACATCAGGAAGATGGCCCTAACCAACCACATGCTCAGGGAATACCTCAGGCAGCAGAAACCTGAGAAAGAGGAGGAAGAGGAGGCACCATCATAGAAGGACACGAGGATAGAGGAAGTGGCTGATATCCAGAAATCCTACCAGTGGCTGGACAAAGCTGGACTAAAACACAGCACAGAGGCACTAATCATGGCAGCACAGGAACAAGCTCTGAGCACAATATTGATAGAGGCTATGGTCTATCACACCAGCCATGACCCCAGGTGCAGGCTGTGTAAAGATGCTCCTGAGACATCCAGCACATAACAGCAGGGTGCAAGATGCTAGCAGGCAGGGCATACATGGAACACCATAACCAAGTGGTTGGCATAGTATACACAAACATCTGTGCCAAATATGGCGTTAAAGTCCTGAGGTCAAAATGGGAGACGCCCCCAAGGGTGGTGGAGAATGACCCAGCTAAGATCCTGTGGGACTTCCAGATACAGACGGACAAAATGGTGGTGGCTAACCAACCGTACATAGTGGTGGTGGACAAACAGAAGGAGACGGCCGTAGTGATAGATGTAGCGGTTCCGAATGACAGCAACATCAGAAAGAAGGAACACGAGAAGCTCAAGAAATACCAAGGGCTCAGAGAAGAGCTCGAGAAAATGTGGAGGGTGAAGGTAACAGTGGTCCCAGTGGTAATCGGAGCACTAGGTGCGGTAACTCCCAAACTAGGCGAGTGGCTCCACCAGATCCCAGGAACAACATCGGAGATCTCTGTCCAGAAGAGCGCAGTCCTAGGAACAGCTAAGATACTGTGCAGGACCCTCAAACTCCAAAGCCTCTGGTAGAGGACCTGAGCTTGAAGGATAAACCGCCCGCAGGGGTGAGCGGGGGAATTTTTTCCATGTATGCTATATATAGGCTTTATTTATAGGCTATAAATAAAACAACGTATGAAAAGACATTTGTACTGCACAAGCTTGATGTCCTTGATTTTGTTAAAGTTTTTTTTTAATTATTAGTTTATTATTATTATTGTTTAGTATGGTAGTTATCCAAGTTTTTTTTACACTGAAAATGTACACAAGGCATAAGGCCACACCACCTAAACTGGAAACCAAAAAACTGCTGATGAAATAAGATATGAACCCGACTGCACAAAAGCCAGGATACACTCAACAATAAAATCTTGCTACATTACATACATTACAAGTTCTATACTAGATTAATGGCTGATCATTGTCATTGTTAGCTGCAACTTATGATCCATTAGTTGTAACTACTAAAGCCTCAAGTAAAAGAGGCTGAACAATGATGTAACTGACTTTCACAGTTCAGCTCCCTCAAGGATGAAGCAAACCAATAAAACTCTTCTTCAATCCACATACATATGATTCACTATATGCATTTGATTAATGAGTGTACTTGTATTTGAAGTTCTGATATCTTTAAAAGAATAATACAGACAACACAGGTTGCATTTTAGTGCAATTTAGATTTTATTTCGTCATATAAACTGGTTATGCTGCTAGATATCTTTTTTGTAGCATTTTTATTTTAAATTCATGGATGAGGAGTCAAATACCACATATGTAATTCTAGATGGATACATTGAAGTTAACAAGTACAGATATGTTTATTTTTGTATTATCTTTACATTATACATTATAATAATTTGCAGTAATTCTACCATCATTTACGTGATCTGGATTCATAAAAACCTTCATGAGCCTATGTACATTTTCATTGCAGCTTTGCTACTGAACTGTCTCCTTTACAGCACAACTATTTACCCAAAACTTCTGATTGACTTTTTATCTGAAAAACAAGTCATAACATATTCAGCCTGTCTCTTTCAGTTTTTTATATTTTACACTTTAGGCAGTTCAGAGTTCTTTCTCTTGGCAGCCATGGCCTATGACAGATATGCGGCTATTTGTAAACCTCTTGAATATCCAACTATCATGAACAAAACCACTGTGAGCATTTTCCTGGTCGTATCTTGGCTTATACCTGCTTTTCATATTGCAGTCCAAGCAATAGGGAGTGCTGAAGCAACACTGTGTAACTTTAACTTAAAAGGAATATTTTGTAATAATGCAGTTTACACTCTTCAGTGTGTAAGGTCAAGATTAATTATTGTATTTGGAGTGGTTGCTTTAATAGATCTTATAATACTTCCTCTGCTCTTCATAGTTTTCACTTATACAAACATTTTTATCATCTCATATCAAAGTTGTAAAGAAATTAGGAAGAAAGCTGCAGAGACCTGTTTACCCCATCTGTTAGTTTTAATCAGTATTTCCTGTTTAAGTATCTATGATGTAAGCATAGCTCGAGTGGAATCAGATTTTCCAAAAGCTGCACGATTACTAATGACATTACAAATAGTGCTCTATCATCCATTGTTTAATCCATTCATTTATGGGCTCAAAATGAAGGAAATTTCTAAACAGCTAAAAAGATTCTTTTGTCAAGGCAGAATCATTACGTGTATTAACTATGAAAGCTAATGTGGCGTAATTCATTATGTAATCAGTTTGCTGAAGTTACTGAAAACATTTTTCATTTAACATAATCAAAAAGTAAAACATAAAAATGTCATTTTTACTAATTTAATTATTCAAAAAGCATTGCTATTATTTTCCGCAGGTATAGTTCATATTGATAATAGGACAAACATGTTCTAAGTTTATTTTGTAAACATACTATTCCTCAACACGTTTTTCTTTATATTCAAATAATTACAATTCTAACAGAGTAATCAATCTTTTTAAAGAAAATGTATTTAAGCAAAATAAATGACATTAGTTTTAATTCATTTCACACATTTATTTTTTTAAGTTGTATGTTGCTGTACTCGGTACAATGCTCATCTAAACAGGATGTAATACCTACAGTTTCAGAGCTGCAGAGTTTTGGTAAGTTACAATCTAAGAGCTTTTGGGAAGCAATTAATGAAAAATGTATGCAGTTGTCTTAACATAAACATATTCATTCTGCCATAGGTAAAATGACAGCTAATTAAATCAATTTTCAGATTAATGTTTTTAAACTTTTATATTTCTTCATTTTTAAATTATTGCTAATTCTTATTTACAATATGCTATAATTGGAACATAGTGAGACATAGATTCTCCACTAAAGGAATAAGTGGTAATACTTTATAACTGTTGCCCAAGGACATCTTCACCACTTGTCACATTTTATCGGTCAGTGTGAGTTATTAACCAAACAGATGTATGTAAAATTTTAAAAAAAGAAATGTAAAAATGTACCAATCTCATAAACCCACAATATTATTAACAACAGAACATCAAAAACATATCAAATGTTTTGAAATGAAAGTTCAATATTTTACCATTTCAT
This sequence comes from Pelmatolapia mariae, assembly GCF_036321145.2. Lineage (NCBI taxonomy): Eukaryota > Metazoa > Chordata > Actinopteri > Cichliformes > Cichlidae > Pelmatolapia > Pelmatolapia mariae. The sequence continues at coordinate 28,365,186 of NC_086241.1, forward strand.
GAAAAATATTAACACCTTTACAGACAGATATGTTATAAAATCTACCTTCACAGTCTGCAATTAAATTATATAAATAATTTGTAAAACAAATGAAATTTCTAAACTCAATCTTAAGTTCTTCTTTTGTCAGATCTAACTATAATAAATATATAATTGGGAAAAGTAGATGAAAATTAAAACTTTTTTTTTTTTAGTGATATGACATCTTTGCCATTAATTTTGTCGTTACAGGGTGGGTTCAGAATCTTCCCCATGATATCAAATATGGTATCAAGTATTTTCCTGGTTAATATGTATCGAGTTCGAAATTCTAGTATTATAACAACCCAATTAGTCATCATAGCTGTTATTTTATCAGACTGATTACCTTACCGTAATTATCTTAGAGATTCATATGATATTTTAATGTGTAGAGAGAGATAATGAAAATGTATTTTTCCTTAGTGTATTGATCATCTGTTCTGACAATAACACATATATAACAGGCTTATTTGAAGCATAGTGGGACAGACACTCATCACAGCACTAGTAAGACATGATAATCCGCAAAACATATCCCTCTTTGGGTATGACTGTTACTGCTTTACTGCTTTCAGGGAGTAGACGTTGTGTGTGTTCCAAGGAAGAACTGAGGTATAAACCACCAACACCTTATATGGAAATGAGAAGATGTGCTACAAGTTATGAGAGTTGTGTGTCTGTGTGCCTGACTGTATAAGGGAAACACAGCTCTGCTTCTGCTTTAGAGACGCTGGCTTGACTTTGACTGACTGGAGTCTCTCTCTTGCTGCAACGTGAATAAAACTCACTTCAAAAACGCTTATCAAGTGTTTGCATTTTATTTTAAGTTCCATGACAAGATATAGGTGAATATTCATATCTGTGCATTCCCAGGTGCTGCCAGCTAAATCTAAGTTTTATCACTCTCACTTTCCCATTCAAGCAATCTCCACCACCAGCATCTAGGCTCCGGGGGGTCCTGCTCTAATCCCTCTCATAGCTTTGGTTCCGTTCCACCGAGATGGGCCATTGAATTGTAACCGCCAAAAAAACCTATCTACTCAGTCATTCCCATGTTTATTCAATTTGGAATTATGAAAAATATCTGAATATAATAACCTTTCTGTGTTGACTGTCAAGTTTACTTTATTTATATAGCACAATAATCAACAGAAGTTGACCAAAAGAAAAGAGGACACTTACATTTACATTCCAAGTCTTAAAGAAACCCAGTTCCTAAATATATGGCCAGCTGACAGGTTTGTTTTATTGTGTTAACTATTTCTTGTGGAAGGTAATTTAGTTGTCATTAAAATGTGCTCAGAATTTTCAAATTGATGATGATTTATTTGATAAATCAAGACACACGACTCTCTGCCACATAAGCTGCCTTTATAAGTTAAAAGTATCAAAATCAGTACTCAGTATCAGTAATGCTGAACCTGTGTTTACTTTGCAGTGTTGCAGACCACTAGGAGCCAAGCTTCTCATTTGACTGTCATGAAACGTCTGTGTGCTGGCAGGAGAGGACCCAAACGCAAACTCATGGAAAACGCGACTTAACTCAAAATACAGCTTTATTACTGAATGGGGAAAAAGGCGATACAAGACAATGCTAAACTAAACTGGGAAATTCTAATGGTATGTTACTCAGGGAAACACAGGGAGAGACACGCAGCCATGAGGGAGGACCAAACTGAAAGAGACGCTGACCTAAATACACAGAGGGATGACAGGGATGTGAGGACACACACAACTGATAGGAATAACCATAACGAGACAAGGGAAGCTAGACTAAACGGAATGAACATGAAAACATGGGACCTTTACAATAAAACAGGAAACATGATGTGTGAGTGGAGGAGAGGCAGGCTAGAAGGAGCACGGGAAAACGAGGGAGAGCACAGACATGACGGGCTAGGGAAAGATGATGGAATAAAACATAAGGATGGGAAACCAGGCACAAGGACTCACACAACTAAATAAACACAGATGCACAGGGGGAGACAGAGGGCAAAGACAAGGGGAAATCTAATAAACCGTAGTGAACAGAATAACTTAGGAACCAAATAATACAGAATGATCAAAAATGTACGAAAACTAAAAAACACTGGGTCAGAAGACCCAGGACCATGACATTAACCCTCTGGGGTCCAAGGTATAATTGGCCGCTTTTGACTACTTTTGATTTTGCCTCTATATTTCTATGGCGTCATTTTAGTGCCTCTATTCTGACTGCACGTAAAAAAAAAAAAAAAAGCAAGCGCAAATGTTGCATGTTGAGGAGATAATTATTTTGAGCAAACAAAATTAATTTCTGCGTTCAAGAAATATATTTCAGTGTTTGCAATTATTATTACACACAATAATAGCATTTCATCCAAAACTCAAATGAGGCAGTGGCAGAGGAACGCGGACTTTAAAATATTAGTCTTTCTGGATCACAAAATAAACTGATGTTGCCGTATAAACTTCAAATATCTGCTCAGTTTATGAAGACTTCACATATTTGATAAAGTGCTCTAACGTTCGGAGATGCCTGTTACCCACCAGCTGGACTGGTATCGGGCATACTGGGAATTTGCCTGTTGGGCCCATGGTAATTTTTTGTTTTTATGTTTGTTTGTTTGTTTTTGTAATGGTATAAACAATGAAAGGTGGTGGATTTGCCAGTTGGTCATGATGGACTCTGGGCTGGACCAATTACAATACATCTATAACGAGATGAAAAAGAACACGATTTGTCCCGTACTTCAGCTAGAATGAAAAAAAGAAAAGCTGGAGTTATTCTGTGTCTTTATGCTGCACAGCTGCCTCTTCTTCTCTCATTCTCCCGCCCCTCCTACTCCTGTTGCTACTTCAATCATGAAACTAGTCAATGATCAGCTGATCGGCTTATTTCTTTTGTTTGTTTATCGCCCACTTTGCACCAGAAAGAAGAAACCAGCGGATGTCGCGCTAAACAACAGCAGCACGTTTAAGCTTGATAAGCTGTTGTTAGAATGAATTTAATATTACTTTCTAGTATCAGCTGATGTTTACTGGAGCCACAGCTGTAAAAGCTGCTTGTTATGATGTCGGTTTGGATATCTGGTGAGAGGGAAACATGAAGATGAAACCAGAAGATGTCCTTAAGTGGTCATCTGATGTAAACTGTTTAGAACTCATACATATATACCAACAAGACAGTGTACATCACTGTCACAACAGCGTTTCTTTTCATCCAAAGGCTTATGGTTTTTCCTATAATACCTGGTGGGCCTGTCTCTAGTCAAAATGCCCAGACCGATTTTTTGTCCCACTCCAGCTGACCAGGTGGTCAAGGCACGGACTCAAGGCACATCGTTTTCAACCCCCCCAACCCCCCTGCGGTCTTTCGCTACTCGGGTTAAACATGATATAAGTCACTTAGATAACTTCTAAATGTCAATGTTTGGTTTATTTCAGTGTTTGATTTGTTCCTGAGTAAATCGGTTTTGGCTTAGATTAAAGTTCAACTTCATAACTAGACCGTTTTATTTAATACTGAAGTCTTACTTGGAGAGCTGTCAGTATATTTTGAATTTCACCTGTTATATTATGAAAATGTTTCCTCCTGAATTTAAATATTTGTTAATGTTAGATTTAATTCGAAGTCAGCTGTTTAAATGAGAACAGAACATTTTGCATCAGGGGATATGATGGGTGAAATTCAAAAAAAGAATTGTCCGATTTCCTCCATAAGACAGTAGAACCGCTGCAGTGCAGACCTCCAACTGAGCCATCTTACGTCATTGTAATACACAACATCTCTGTATTCTGGATGTTGAGTAGAAGCTGTTCAAACTGGCGGTGGCACAGGGCTTTGGAGAGAATATAATTAATAGCCTTTATCACCGGTTTCATAACATGGTCATATTTTAAATGTTTAGCACAGTGTACTTGTTGGTGAATAATACAGTGGAGTTTTATAGCTTTACCTCCTTCTTTGCTGACTTTGTTACAGACTAGGGTTGTTAATTCCTTAGTGAGTACTTCAGGCAGCAGAAACCCAAGAAAGAAGAGGAGCAAGGAGAAGAACCATCATGGAAGGATAGGCCCCTGCATGGTATGTACCACTAGCAGATAGAAGAAGTGGCTAACATTCAAAAAAATCCAACCAGTAGGGCATGGCTAGTCAACTAAAAAGTTGGTTGGGCCAGATTTTCAAAACAAGGAATTTATCTGGGCCAGATATTTTTTAGCAGCCATTAAGCAGCATATCGTGATAAATTTAAAACCAACACAAACGTATTGAAAAACAAGTAATGTTTATTCATTTTGTCCCTTTTAAATCTGGTGACATCTCACAAATGCACACCAAAAACTCCATCCTTCTCCACTACTTCTTCTTCGCATGAAATAAAAAAAAAAAAAAACATTTTGAAAGTTCCATTTCAATATATATGTGACCCAGACACATCTTAAAGTGCATTTAACACAATTAAAATAGAACAGTCAATCCTATCAAAGCTATCAGTGCACAAACCCATAGCAGTAACACATAAGAATACAACATTTACTGCTGCACACTGAGGTAATACAGTTTTGCTTTATATCAACCCCTGTAATTAGGCATGGCTTGTTAGACATTCCACATTATGTTGATATGTGGCTACAGTTACCCTGACATTATTAATGGGAGAAGTGACTTTTTTTTTTCTGAACAATTGCGGCAACTGTTGGCTCATAAGATGTCAGTGCAATCCGAAGGCAATGGTGAAGCGTGTTGTCAGTCAGTGAACAACGAGAGCTGCTTTTTATTGAGTTCATGTGTGAAAAGCTTGATTCACATGTGTACGTTGACCCAAACATACTGAGGATGACGACTGCTACTTTCATAACGTTAGGGAACTGGTGTGTATTGACATCAGTCCAAAACTTTGCAGGTCCGTTAGTGCGAAGATCCTGTGCCATGGCTAAGGATGACTGCATGTCAACAAGTTCCAGTATGAACTTCCCCTCGTCAGTGGAAGGGACCACTTCCTTTGCTCTGATGGACAAGTCGCCTTCTGTTGAAACACTAAATGGGTCTCTGGCAAAACTCATCACCTCTGTGGGTAAAGCAAGTCCATCTAGTCGACCAGAAAAGTTCTCTTTCAACCTCGCAATGAAATCAGTCATCACATCCGTGACTTGTGTTGGTGATTAGATGCATTTGCGGAGTGTTGGAAAATGCAGCAACCGGCCTGTGCTCAAGTCAGTTTCGAAAAGGTTCAACTTGACTTGGAATGCATGCATCTGTTCCACAAATTCAGTGACAGTTTTGCCTCTGGCTTGTAGTCCCACATTGAGGTCATTCATATGTTTGAATATGTCAGTCAGAAAGCAGACACTGGCCATGAAGCTGTTGTCCATTATGCAATTCAAGTATGTTTCTGCTTTTTTTTGCCTGCTGTTGCAGAGGAAAGCTGTGATCTCCTCTTTGAGATCACAGAAACGCTCCAGTGCCCTGCCTTTGGACAGCCACCTGACATCATTGTGCAATAGAAGGTCATGGTGCTTAGAGTCACAAAACGGCCAGAGGCCGAGCACCAAAAATCAAACCCACGTGCAGAAAACCCAAGGCGGAGGCAGAGTAAAGGGTTTAACAAAGGTTTATTTACTAACACCAAAATGACGTTTACGTTAGTACTTGACTTAAGGCTTGACACATGGGGCGTGAGGGTTCTGGCCAGGGGAGAGGGATAAGCAAGGGGACAGGTCCAAGAAGGCAACGGCAGCTGGCTGGTAATTAGGTACGTATGTGCAGGTGGGAGATGGAAGCGTTGAGGGAGAGGTGGTGCGATCCAGATGGGTTTGGTGGTGTGTGGCAGCTGTCCTGAGCGGCGAAGGTCCTGAGGTGGTGTAAGGGCAGGAGGGCAGGCAGGTGAAGCAAGGAGATGACTCCGAAAGCAGGCGGGTTAACCAGATTTCCAAGACGAGTGGTTCAGTGTGATGGAGTTTTCCTGGAGTAAATAGGGTAGTTGATGAACTGGCGAAGAAGCAGTGTCAGCAAGCAGCTTAAATCTCCAACCTGATTGCCTCAATCAGCTTCAGGTGAGGGAGGCTGTAGGCCCTGCCCATGGGTGGATACCAGGGAGGTCCAGACCTTCAATGGAATTTTACAGCCACACCCAGACCATTTCTGAGAGCAGCATGCGGAATAAGCGGTGCTGGAGGCTTGATGTTGAGCGAATAAAATTAATTGTAGCCATCACGCTGTCCATTGTCGTTTTGAGCTCTGCGCTTAGTTTTGCACACAACACAGTCTGATGAACAATGCAGTGTAAGGTTCTCATCTGAGGTGCAACAGCCAACCACCGCGCTGCCAAACCACTCACTTTTCCTGCCATGGATGGAGCCCCATCCGTCACTAGCATACAGACACGCTTCATATCCAGACAATTATCCTGGAAAAAAGCTGAAATCTTCTCAAACATTATTTCGCCAGTTGTGTGTCCCTCTAGTGGCAGTAAGCCAAGCAGTTCCTCTCTGGAGCATTTGCCATAAAAAAAAAAAACGGACATATATGCACAACTGTGCATTATCAGTTCTGTCTGTGGACTCATCTACTGCTATAGACATTACATCAGTTTTCTTCAGGTCATCTAACAGCATTTCAAACACGTCTGAAGCCAGAACTTCAATCCTACGAATATTTGAACTGTCTGACAGGGGCACATTTTCAATAGCAGATGTCACACTCACTCGTTTATCACCTCATCCACCACGGCCAGCATGCACTCTTTCACGGTTTCAGAATCTGTGAAAGGTCTTTTCTTCTTCGCCAAGATTCAGCAAACACGAAGGGAAGCTGCTGCAGCTCTCTCTTCGGCTGTACATGACCTCACCATGGTAGTACAACTCCGGTTGTAAGATGCAATTAAACTCTGTACTTTTACAGCTCTCTCCTGAGATCCCTCTGGAAAGTTTTTGCAGAAAGTCTGGTGTTTGTCATTGTGGTGTCTTCGTAAATTGTAATCTTTAAGTACCGCAACACATTCACTGCAAATTAAACACATTGGTTTGGCATTTGGATTTTGCGGTAAAATGAATAAGTACTTGTCAGTCCAGGCAGGGTTAAACCGACGGTTTTCACTGTCAATTTTACGCGTGTGGATTGAGAAAGACATGCTGTTGTCACATCATACATTACGATGATAGCTTGATATGTTTACAACACGGTGCATTGTGGGTCGAATATTGCTAGGCTACTAGGAGTGTTGCATTCATAGTCCACACTATGCTGTAGGAATTTCTATTTTTTTTTTTTTTCGTTTTCTCTGCGTTTCTGCTAGGACCACGGGCAGGGCCACTCGGAGGTTGCTTCTGGGCCGCATGTGGCCCGCGGGCCGCCATTTGAAGAGGCGTGCAGTAGGGCATACATCGAACGCCATAACCAGATGGCGGACATAATATACATGAACAGTTGTAGTGATAGATTTCTCTATACAAAGTGATAACAACATCGGGAAGAAGAAACACGATAAGCTTGAGACTAAAAAACTGAGAAAGGAACTTGAGAAGATGTAGCGGTTGAAAGCCACAGTTGTTTCTGTGATAATCAGAGCACTCAAGGCAATGATCAGATAGCGAAACGGCATCTGAGATCTCTGTCCAGAGGAGCGGAATCCTAGGAACATTAGAAATACTGCATAGTACCCTTAGGTTCCCAGGTCTCTGGTAGAAGACCCCAGCTTGAGGGGACTCGCAGGTTGAATAGAGTTAGAGGTCCAACCCACAGCTATAAGACTTTGATCATCCTCATTCACATATGGAAACAAGAAAAAAAGACCTTCTTATTTAAGGTGTTTCTTTAGCCTTTTTGTCATCAACGCCGACCTTTTGCCTATGCTACTAAGCCTTTTCTAGTCCCATAGATTGAAAAAATGTGTGGGCAAACACAATGAAGGGCATAGGACTATAAATGTCAACTGGTTAGATTTCATGAAGTTGTTTACATGTTAGTGGAGAACTTAATGAGTCCCACAGAGGATGGAAGGTTTTCTGATAAAACAAAGCCACATAGTCAGTCACTTACCTTCTTAGTTTAGTGTTAGAAATATATTACTCCAACACTCTAACACTTGTCTTTTCATTTGTTATTCATGAATACAGTTTATGTAATCTAGTTCCATGGTCAATAACATTTTTGTTCATTCAATGGATGTTGAATTAAATGTAACATTGTTAACATTTGGTGGGTTTGCAGAATTGCACAAATACAGGTATCTCTATTTTGTGGTTATATTCACACTTTATATTCTGATACTCTGCTTTAATTCCACTATAGTGTGCCTTATTTGGACTCACAAAAACCTTCACGAGCCAATGTACATTTTTATTGCAGCTTTGTTAATCAACTCTGTTCTTTACAGCATGACTATCTATCCGAAGCTTTTATCTGATGTTTTGTCAGAAAAACAAACTATATCGTATCCGCTTTGTCTTTTCCAAGGATTTTCATATTACACCTCAGCTGGGTCAGAGTTTTTACTGTTGGCAGCAATGGCATATGACAGGTATGTGTCTATATGCAAACCCCTGCAATATCCAGTTATTATGAATAGAATAACTATATATGTCTCTCTAGTTTTAGCTTGGATTATACCTGCTTTTGAGACAGCAGTGTCAGTTGTGTTGTATTCTGAAGTAAAACTCTGTAGCTTTACTCTGACAGGAATTTTTTGTAACAATTCAGGATATAAGCTTCAGTGTGTGACCTCAGTGGCAATATCTGTATATGGTATGGTCATGTTGATAAATATTGCCCTTCTACCTTTGCTTTTCATACTTTTTACATACATCAGGATTCTCAGAGTATCTTACCAAAGTTGCAGAGAAGTGAGGAAAAAAGCTGTAAAGACATGTTTACCCCACTTGCTGGTGTTAATCAACTTTTCCTGTTTTATTGTTTTTGATGTAATTATAGTTCGACTGGAATCTGATCTATCAAAAACTCTTCGCTTAATATTGACTTTTCAGTCAATTTTATTCCATCCTCTTTTAAATCCAATTATATATGGACTCAAAATGAATGAAATTTTTAAAAACCTCAAGATATTGTTTTGTCATGTTAAATAACACTGGTATTGCCGCCCTATTATCAAATGTATGACATTTCATTGGCAATTGTAATGTAATTGTAAAGTTAGATAATGGATAATTATGCCATGGCATTTATATAAATGTTAATGCCTGCTATTCTACTGATGACATAAGTAATGGTCATAAAGCAAAGATAAACATTTTCTTAAACTGTTGCTGGTAAAGTTTGATGTCTAAACAGCTTATTTGCCTGCATTTCACATTTTCCTTTTTTTTGGTCAGAGATTATTATTTACTATTGTTGGTTGTAAATGCACAAAAACAATTTAGTAAAATAAATCAAATGCTACCGGTCTCTCAGTGATGCAGAACGCCCTTTTTAGTATTGTCACCGACATATCAATGTCAATGAAAGGGGAAAACCCCCCTTTTTTTTCAAATTCAAATTGTGGTAGCACTTTCTATGCGATTACCAAAGTAATAACCACTTAATAATCAAGTAATATCATGGTAGCAACAGTGGTTGCAGCTGAGTAATATTACCTTGAAATTTATGTAATAAGATAATAAGAGCCCCAAAACTTGGGGTAATAGTATGGAAATACAGCTCTGTAAAAACGTGGTAATAGTAGAGTAACAAGGACAAAACAAGAGTGATTACCACTCAGTTACATGTGGTAGATTCTGTGTAATAAACAGGAAACAGAGTTGCAAAATGCAAAATTGCCTGTTTCTATTTGCTAACATATAATAACCCATTAAAGCAAACTTAAAAAGTGTGCGATTATTACCTGGATACACCTGTGGTAGTTTCTGTGTAATAAGTATACATAAAAACAGCCTGCAAAGAACTGGCTGCCAGTAGGCGGCAGACTGCTGTCCAATGGGAGTCTGCACTTTCTATTTTATCCCTAGATAAAGACAAAGAAGAAGTGGGGTGCCAACTGCTAACTTTAGCGTAGTGGTAATACTATATGCCTTGGGAACAAGAGCCATAGGTTCAATTCCTGACCGGGTGTCTGTATCCACTAAGGGTCTTAGGCTAGACCCCCCATGCTAGCCAAGCCTACCTTAGACATGAGCAAGAGACACAAATATTAAGCCATACCAGCTCAGTCTGCATAAGCTTTTAGGAACCAGGAACCAAGGACACCCTGATGAGAAGTGGGCTACTGGAACGAGACGGCATCGGTGGACAGCTGAAGAGTTGGATAGCACCAGACCCCAACATGATTCACGCCTAGTACTACTACTAAAGAAGCCAATTGCTTTCTGTCAGCACAAATGAACCTGCTGCTAGTCGAGAGACACCCAGAATGGCTAACCAAAGGTCAAACAACCCTGATCCCCAAGGACCCCCAGAAGGGACTGGTCCCATCCACCTACTGGCAAATAACCTGCCTCAGTACCACATAGAAGCTCGTGTCAAGCATCATAGCGGCAAAGATGAACAGGCACATGCGCGGGGTACAGAAAAGAATTGGCAAGAATACCAGAAGCACAAAACACCAGCGCCTGGTAGACAGTGTAGTCACCCCAGACTGGTTAATCTGTGCACTCCTTGGATAATTACAAGAAGGCCCATGACTCGATGCCCATATCCAGATCAACCAGACGCTAAGAGCCTTCATCAAGAACTCAATGGGGATGTGGCGTACAACACTAGAGGCCAACTTCAAGCAATAATCAGCCATCTCCTCTACAAGATGACATCAAGCTGCAAATGGACTGATTCTTATATATTTTCTACTCCCTCAGAGTACTCAAAGCGCTGTATACAACTTGCCTCATTCACACCCACTCATACAAGCACTTCTAAACACCAGTGCAAACTAATCTACATTCACACTCTGATGAACGCATCGGAGGGCAACTTGGGGTTAGTATCTTGCCCAAGGATATTTGACATGCAGACTGGGAAGCCAAGGATCGAACCACCAACCTTCCAATCAGTAGCTGATCCGCTCTACCATCTGAACCACAGCCACCCTTTGTATTCCAAGAGTCCCTGATTCACTAATCCACACCATCAGGATATACATCGGAATGTTGTTCAGACTAGAGAAGTGTAGTCGGATGGTAACAAAGGGAGGGAAGGTAGTCAGAAGCAAGGGAAATGCACTATCAGAAGGCAACATTGCAAACATTGAGGAGAGCTAAAAGTAACTGGTGATCCCACAGGCAAATGTGAACCATAAAGAGCCCGCTAGGAAAGCTGCAGCCAACAAGTATCTGCAGAGGGTCAGGCAAGTTCTGAGGAGTCAGCTGATGGTTAAGAACAAGATCTATCAACACCTACACCGTGATCAGGTACCCTGCTGAGATAAGAAGCTGGCCAAAGGAGGCGATAGAAGCCAGTAACATCAAGACGAGGAAGCTCCTTACCATGCATGGAGGGTTTCACCCCAAGTCCAGCACCCTGAGGCTGTATGCTAAGCGGAAGGAAGGAAGCGGAGACTAGTGAATTTCAGTACTACAGTCCAGGATGAAACAACAAACATCCACGAATACATCAGGAAGATGGCCACGACCAATAGGGCTTTGGAGCGTGATGTCACGGGGGTGGGCGTGGAAATGATTTTGGCCTGATGCGCCATTTTCGGGGTCAAAACAAAGCGCAAGCGAAAAAGGAGCGAAGGCACACACAACAGCCATGGTTCATATTTGCTGTGTGGTCGGCTGCAATGTTCGATCGCACGACCGGCAAGAGAATAAGCTTGAAAATGGTTTATCTTTTCATTCTTTCCCAACCTGGAAGCAACACGAGGCAGCTCGTGTATCGGATGTTACCAAACGAAGGCGTCTAGCCTGGATAGCAGCTGTGAGACGAGCTGATATCCAGTTCTCTTCCATCTCCAAATATCTGTTGGTGTGCTCCAGACATTTTCATTCCGGTAAGTTCTAAATATGTTCATATCACTCTTTATAGCCTATTAGTTTTATTTTCGATGCACTCTGAGGTCATAGCAAATTAGAACAAACATCCTAATGAGTGATGTTGCAGAACTACCTTCTATTTATAGAGTTGCTAATTATTTGGCATTATTGCAGCAAACCAGCCTATGAAATGGATGAAACACATCGTGACTGGGTTCCAGCGCTACACAAGGGACCTGCTTCAAACAAACCACCATGCCAAGCAGATTACTTCTTCCATGTGAGGTGTTAGAGTGAATTGTTAAATGTTTGTCATTTTTATGCTTACCATCCCTACGAAAGGAATTTCACTGTCCCCCTCCCCAGATTCTCGAGGTTCTGGGTGGGGGGCTGTAGTCTTTTATTACAGTAATCCTTGTGAAGGTCCTTGTGTTGTAAGCTTCCTGTTTTTATGACCCTTTTGGTCAGCAGGAGGCCACACACACACACACACACACACACACACACACACACACACACACACACACACACACACACACACATTCTTACTTACATACAGAAGTTCACACACAATGCCTTGTCTTAGAAACTATGTGGGCGTTACTTTTTGTGTGAACTGTGTGCTCAATAAAAGGCAGCGAGAGGAGGCCGGATTTGGGGTCATTTTCGTGCTGGACACAAATGAGGCTTCCCTTGCGCAAGTAATCGATCGAACGCTGTTGCCTTGTTTTCTTTCATGATGAATAAGTCTCTAGAACTAGCGGGTTTGTGGGAACAGACCCAACATGAGGGTGAAGAGGTGACCCTTCTGGATAAGATGGTGAAGGTTTGCTGCCGTTTTGGTGAACAGTGTGGTAGTAAAACCAGGGAAAAATGAAACTTGCTCCTGTTAAATATTCTTAAGTCTTTTGCTGTATAAATAGCGGTATTTTTTTCCAAAAGATACAGTAAATAAAGTAGTGTTAGTAGTGGGTGATATCATGTAAACACTGTCATGATTTTATGTAAACATTTTGTCATTTGTAAACTATAAATGACATGGATTCTACATTGTAACTGATGTGATGTTCTATAAAGTGGTTTTAATTTAAAAAAAAAGAGTTTGTTTCTTTATTCAATTTTTGAACAGTGGTACTCAGTCAGTACATATTTAGTAAATGCAAATTATTTACATGGCAGTGCACTACAAGCATAAATCTAGACCCCTAGATAAAACATTATGGCATTATAGCGGTGACAACTCCTCCACAGTAGCAGGTGGGATTTTTCTTTTTGAGGACGGCTCCTTTTACCTTTCAATACGGATGGTCTGTTTATGTTTTGATCAAGAGCCTTTTTTTGGGCAGCTGAAGAGGAGAAGTCTATCTTATGGCCAACCACTGACTGTATCTTGGTCACATTACCCAGCAAAACCCAGGTTCATCTGTAACAGTCCTTGTGCCACAGATCAGCACTTTTGCTTCTACATTAAACAGAAGAGCAGCGACATGGCTGCAGGTCTCCACGACTCCGGCCATACAGGTGCAGCGGGCGGCTGTGATGCTCACAGTGACCCATGGCTGCAATGCTGGTTCATTCAGTCTTTGAGAGTGCAGTACCTGAAACACACACAGACAAAGTTAATTTAAAGACAAGAACTTTAATGAGTCAAGGCCGACATAAATGTGTTTTATCTACTTTATCATAAATGTAACAAAGTGTTTAGAAAGTTAGCACATACATGTAATTTTTCATTTTTTTTATGTATCCATCTATAGAACGCTGCATGTTATATTCCAAATCTGCCTGTTCTCTCTCAGAAACCCGCCTGCAGAAAATGAACCTAAAGTATGTAATGCAAGGATGTCATCACTTTCAAGATGGAGAAAGCATAAAGTGACAATTATGAATCACTTAATATGATAAGGAGATTCTGCAGGTCATTAATCAATGTATAAAACTAAAATAAAATGAATTTTTAGTGACACAAGATACAAATATTGAAGCAAGATGTATAATTAGAATTATTTATAATAAATATGAATAAATCATTGCAATTTCTTTAACCATAAAGAATAACTAAATCGTTCAGGACAATGTCACATCAATGCACTGAACTAACAGAGCCTCCACATGTTCTCACTGTAATTTCCCCCTCATGAATGAATTTATGCTGCACTAATCTGAATGTTTGGAGAGAAATCAAACGCATTTCACTCGCAGTACTCAAGCTGACTTACCTTTGTTTGAATGACGACTTGTACTCGCTGACTCCACAGACAAGGTACGAAAATATGTCAGGCTACGTCAATAGCGGTAGGTCTTCAGGGTTTCTACTCCACGGCCGTATTTCATACGGGTCCACATTTCCAATGCACGCTATTTTCTGCAAGTACCGCTGCTTCGCTTCTGAATGCAATCGGTCTCTATACAGTCCATTCTCTTTTGAGCTGCTTTTAAGCATCTTTCTTGTAGTTGTCGTTCCAACAGTGTGTTTTTTTTAATTTCTAGACCCCGAAAATGGCGCCGCGCTCCCACAATGCATTGCGGCGTGACATCAACTCCAAAGCCCTATCACGTGCTCAGGGAATACATCAGGTGTCAGAAACCCAAGAAAGAGGAGGAAGAAGAACCATCATGGAAGGATAGGCCCCTCTACAGTATGTACCACCGGCAGATAGAGGAAGTGGGTGACATCCAAAAATCCTACCAGTAGCTGGACAAAGCTGGACTGAGAGACAGCAAAGAGGCATGAATCATGGCAGCACAGGAACAACCTCTGTGCACAATATTGATAGAGGCTGGGGTCTATCACACCAGGCAAGACCCCATGTGCAGGCTGTGTAAAGATGCCCTGAAACAATCCAGCACATAACAGCAGGGTGCAAGATGCTAGCAGGCAGGGCATACATGGAACGCAATAACCAAGTTGCCGGCATAGTATACATCTGCATCTGTGCCAATTACGACCTGGAAGTTCCAAAGTCAAAATGGGAAATGCCCCCTAGGGTGGTAGTGAATGAGCAAACTAAGATTCTGTGGGACTTCCAGAAACAGATGGACAAAATGATGGTGGCTAACCAGCCGGACATAGTAGTGGTAGACAAGTAGAATAAGATGGCCGTTGTGATAGACGTAGCGATACCAAATGACAGCAACATCAGGAAGAAGGAACACGAGAAGCACCAATGGCTCAGAGAAAAGCTGGAGAAGATGTGGAGGGTGAAGGTAACAGTGGTCCCAGTGGTATTCGGAGCACTAGGTGCAGTGACCCCTATGTAGGGCGTGTGGCTCCAGCAGATCCCAGGAACAACATCCGAGATCTCTGTCCAGAAGAGCACAGTCCTAGGAACAGCTAAGATACTGCACAGGACTTTCAAGCTCCCAGGCCTCTGGTAGAGGACTCGAGCTTGAAGAAGGATCTGCAGGGGCGAGAGGGGATTTTTATAAAAAGGTAAATACAAAAAACCCACTAGAGAATAAATAGATTTTTTTATTTGAATGGTGTTTTAAATACAGTTTATGAAGTAAAGCATATACTCAACAATTTCATCTTTTTGCTTGATTTTCAATCCAAAATTCACCCACAACCAGTCACAGCAGAACCTGGTTCTGCCAGAGGTTTCCTGATAGAAAGGAGCTTTTCCTTCCTGCCATCGCCAAATGCTTGCTCAATGGGTATCATTTGATTGTTAGCGTTTCTCTTTATTGTTGTAGGCTGCTGCAAACCTTACAATGGGGTGTCTAAATTCATAGGCTGCATTCTCCTGAGGCCACATTTGAAGGCCGATTACATCACAGCGACGCGACAAACGCTGTCCAAATTCGTAGACTTCTCCAAATGCAGCCGATAAATGCGTTTCCTTTTCCCCAGATTTGAAGGATGGGTCAGGTGTATCCTTCGTGGCCCACCATATCTCAGAATTCATAGCCAATTCCAGTTTCCAACAATGTCGGCAGCTACTTAGTTTTAATATTACTCTTTCTGGGTCACAAAATAAACTTTCAAGATATTTTCAGGCGAGAATGTACATGTGTGAACTTCAAATATCTGCTCAGTTTATCAAGACATCACATGCTTGAAAAGTGCTCTGAAGTTTTCGGAGACGTCTGTTACCCACCAGCTCAATAGCTAGCCAGGGTGAGAACAGCAAACTCCTGGCACATCGTTTTCAAACCCCCCGCGGTCTTTCACTAGTCAGGTTAAACATGATATAGAAGTCACTTAGATAACTTCGAAATGTTATTCTTTGGTTTGTTTCAGTGTTTTATTTGGTCGTGAGTAAATTGGTTTGGCTGAGATTACAGATGAATACACGTCAAATGGAAAGTGTCTTGTTGCATTCTCAATCATTCAGGTAAGTAAATCTCCAAAAGTTGATTCCGTTCATCTGGAGGTAGCGTTTTCAGTGGGAGAAACGTTTTGACACTCATACAAGTAACTTCTCCTGAAGAAGTCACTAGGGTGAGTGATGGGCGACTGTGGTTCAGGGGGTTGGGAAATTCATTTTGTAACTGGAAGGTTGCCGGTTCGATCCCCAGCTTTGTCTGTCTTGGTTGTTGTGTCCTTGGGCAAGACTTCACCTGTTGGCCAGAGGGGCCGATGGCGCGATATGGCAGCTTTGCTTCTGTCAGTCTGCCCCAGGGCAGCTGTGGCTACAATTGTAGCTTGCCTCCACCAGTGTGAATGAATAGTGGAATTGTAAAGCGCATTTCAAAGCCTTTCATTTATCCAGCCATTTGCTGTCTCTCAGCATGAAATGTGGTAGTAGTATTTGTAGTGGATCAATAACACACACTCACATTGTGGCTTGTTTACATGTACTAGTCTACAGCTGACCACATGACCAATTGCTACATGACTTCCTTCAGCTACACGTTTACAGTACTTAAGAAAGGTGTGTTTTTTGAATGAAAAATTCTTTTGAATTTCCCATAAGGCATTCTTGCAGACATTCTGCAATTTCAGCAATTAAGAAATTGTTTTGTCTTCAAAATATCAAAGCCAAAATTGAAGATGCACTTATGCACTCTTAACCACTGCTGTAAAGCTGTATCATTTAGGAAGTCAAGAAGGTCATTTGGCAACGTAATATGTGTGTGTGTGAGTGTGTGTGTGTGTGTGTGTGTGAGTGAGACCATGTGTGCCTTAGAAGAATGAAAAAAAATTATTTTCCAATTGTGTGTTGCAATTGCATCTGTATGATGATATAAGGATTCTTTAATGAGTATCATTAGTGAGTTTACATCTGTGCCACCTGCACTGTGTAAGACAACAAGCCAAGCCTCATAGGAGTGGCTGGACTACAGCCAGTCTCTAAACAGCTAATTATGACTCAGTCGCTACAATGAGCAGGTTCTCCCATTATTATGACCCGTGAAACTGATCTAATATATTATATCACAATAAACATCCAGTATACCTTTGGGTCTTAAGACCAGAGAATGTTTCCTTCATTTGCTGCCATAATTAGTTGCTAAGTTAAGAGCTCTAACTGTCAAAATGATAAGGTGGTCAACAGGTTATTATGTCTTTGGCCCTAGAGAGCAATTAAACTTCAGCTAGGTATTAATAGGCATGCCCTTTAAAGTGTAGCCTTCAACAACAACGTAAAGTAGTCAAAGTAAACAGATATTATTATGGGTACTATGTGGCTCATTAAAACATGTACTGAAAGTTTAATTAATCAAGTCAATCTTGATAATCATTGGTCATATAATGTCATACAGTATTATCTGTGGACAGTTTTCAGGTAATTGTTACACCACTCCAGGACAACTTGGTGTAGACAGCAAACCGAGTTTATTTGGGTACTC
Organism: Pelmatolapia mariae; assembly: GCF_036321145.2. Classification (NCBI taxonomy): domain Eukaryota; kingdom Metazoa; phylum Chordata; class Actinopteri; order Cichliformes; family Cichlidae; genus Pelmatolapia; species Pelmatolapia mariae. The sequence goes on from NC_086241.1 coordinate 28,382,907, forward strand.
CAGAACCGTGGCTTTCACATACAGAACCCAAAAGAATACTCTCTTCTTTTTTTCTTTTTTTACAGAACATTGTTTTCTTTTCTTTTTGCCGTGACTGCCCTCTACTGGTGGAAAACATGTAGCAGCCAAAAACCCAAACATATAGTTGAATAACACAAATACCAACAGATTTATGCAATGTTTTAGACATATTTTAGCTTTACACTTTACCAAGTGCTACATTCCTCCCCTGCTAAATAAATGTTGTCCCAACATTGACAAAACATGAAAATAAGAAACAAAAATAAACAAATATACTTCTTTTTTCTTGTGACAATGTGGAGATGGCGTAAGTTGGGATAGGGTATAGCAGTGCTTTAAGATCACTTTCACGATGCACTATTGGACCTCAGGTGACAGAATCACTTGTTACTCTCTTACCAGATAAGCATAGGCTTATAACAATGCTGAGTTGTTTCCAATAGTCCACATAGAAATATTACCCTCTAAGACATTACTATCACTTCATCACGTGCTCCGGAGCTTGTCAACTTAGATAGTAACCATTTAATCACAATTAACCTCATCAAACATAACACAATCCAATGTCTTACGCTACCATCTCAAAAGCATCAAATACTTGTGTCACCATACTGGTAAGACCTTGTAAGTACTCATACATTTTTGAAAAATAACATCATTTAAATTCAGAAAAGCTCTTTCACAGTTCAATAATCACTAACTGGTACATAAGCTGGATAGTAAGGCATTTGTAGAGCTGCCCAAGGTAATCCAAACTGTTCATAGAATGGAGATGCTGTTGCACTGGCATACAATGGGTTAACACTTTGACCAATTACTCTTTGAACTGGTTGGCCAAATGCATCATAAGTCAATATTTTCCGTGGACATCTCTCCCTTTGAGATCTTCTCAGCTGCGGTTCTGACAGTTCTGGGTTCATTTCACTGGGCTGATCTGGCGAAGCAACAGTGTCTGATGATGCTGAGATGTCATGTTCAGTGTTATCCTGTCCATTCACCATATCTGCTTGAAACTCTTCAGCGTCCACTCTAAGCTCCGTGCTCTTTTGCTGAAGGTCCTGGTCAGGTTCAGTAGCAGGTGCAGACACCATCGAATCCCCTTGAGGCTGACAGTGGTGGTGCCTCACTCTCTGAGACCAATACTGCTCCTCATCATCTGAACTCTCTATATGGTTCAATGCATCTTGTAGGTCTCTTTGTTTTTGTGTCTGTGTAGTGTTTTTGTGTCTGCTTTGTTCAGTTCTTGTTATTTTGGGAAGCGGTAATGCATTACAGGGCATTAACATGTTGCGGTGGAGAATACGACCTCGTCCAGTACCACGCTCCGGCTTGACCTCATAAACAGGGCTATTTTCCCCCTTTTGGGAGATCACTATGTGAACTTGATCCTCCCAATAGGAGCGTAACTTTCCCGGGCCTCCCCTCTCTGACATGTTCCTGACAAGTACCCTGTCCCCAGGTGAGAGTACAGCACTTTGTCTCTTCTGGTCATAATGTGATTTTCCTCTTGCCAGAGTCTTTTTAATGTTTCTGGATGCAATGTCATATGCTTCTTCCATCTGTTGTTGCCATTTGTGAGCATAATCCTCATGTGATTTGCATTTGTTTGTCTCACTCAGTCCAAAAATTACATCAATAGGGAGACGTGGATGTCTACCAAAGAGTAAATAAAAGGGCGAGTATCCTGTCGAGTCACTAGTTGTGCAATTATAGGCATGCACAACTTTATTTACATAGTCACTCCAGTTTTCTTTCTTTTCCTCATCCAGGGTCCGCAGCATTGACAGCAAGGTGCAATTAAACCTTTCCACTGGGTTCCCCTGTGGATGGTAGGGTGTAGTCTTTGAATTGGCTATTCCTGTGTACTTCTGCAGCTGTTTGAATAAATGGTTTTCAAATTCTCTGCCTTGATCATGATGTAATTTACCAGGAAAACCAAATTTCAAGGAAAAGTCATTAAAAATTTTATCTGCTGCTGTTTTGCCAGATTTGTTGCGTGTAGGGTAGGCTTGAGCAAACTTGGTGAAGTTGTCCTGTAACACTAAAATATACTCATACCCTCCCCTGCTCTTTTCGAGATGGACATAGTCTATTGAAACCATTTCAAAGGGTGCAGTAGCCGGCACGTGACACATGGGGGCCCTACGCTGAACTGTAGGTTTTTTCTGAATATTACATTTGCACACCTGTGTGATGAAAAACTCAATATCTTTGTACATATTCGGCCAATAAAACCTACTCCTTGCCAAATTCATCACACGGTCTACCCCCAAGTGACCCATTTCGCAGTGAAGGTGTTTGTACACCAGTTCTTTGTAAGAGTCTGGAATCACAATCTGAGTACAAGTCACAGTCTTTCGTATCAGCAACCCATCATCTGAAATAAACAGCTTTTTCCACTCATGTAGTAGCTGTTTTACTTTAGGAGTTTTGGTCGCTGATGTGTTGTCAAAGCTTGCACCTGTACTCTTTAAGTTGAGAACATAAGCAATGGCAGAGTCCTGCTTTTGAGCTTGTAATAGCTCCTGTGTTGTGATTCTCACATCTGGCTGAGTTTCTGTAAGTATTTTATTTACTTCTGGATTGCACGTTATAGCTGATATCCAATCCAGTTGCTTTTCTTCCTGTGTTTCAATGGCATTCAGTACTGCGCTTAACACTTCAGGCGAACACAGCTCAGTACATTCTGACATGTATGAGTCCATACTAGAAGGTGTTCTGGACAAAAAGTCTGCATCCACGTTAGTTTTTCCGGGTCGGTATTTCAGTGTTATGGTAAAATCAGCCAGCTCGGAAACCCATCTGTGTCCTGTCGCATTCAGTTTAGCTGTGCCTAAAACATAGGTTAAAGGGTTGTTGTCACTGTATACTGTCACTGACGGAGCATAGAACAAATAGTCTCTAAAGCGCTCAGTCACTGCCCATTTTAGTGCCAAAAACTCAAGTTTCCCTGAGTGCCACCTGTAGTTCTTCTCAGCCTGTGTTAATGTTCTTGATCCATATCCAATTACTCTTAATTTACTGTCCTGCCTCTGGTACAAAACTGCACCAAGGCCTTCTTCTGATGCATCGATGTGCAGAATGAAGGGTTCCTCAAACTTAGGATAAGCCATCACAGGTGGATTAGTCAAAACATCCACCAAATAGTCTAGTGCTTTTTGGTGGCTGTCACTCCACATGATTTTTTGGGTGGGTGCAGCATGCCCCGCCTTGGCTGACCGCGCTGGTGTTTGGGTGTGGTCAACTGAGAGTAAATCATATAGGCACTTTGCATGTCTTGAAAAATCTTGTACATAGCTTCGGTAGTATACTAAAAATCCTAAAAGCTTCCTCAGCTCTGATGTTTGTTGGTGGGTTGTCCTTCAAAGCTCGTACTGCTTGTACCTCTTTTTCATCCATTTTGTAACCGTCTGCTGAAATGATTTTGCCCACGTAGCGGACCTCATTTTTAAACAAGTCACATTTATCAGGTCTTAGTTTTACTCCCCAAGCCTGCTGACGTTTGAGAACTGATCTCAAATCTTCAATATGCTGCTCAAATGTTTGACTGTACACTAAAACATCATCTAAATATGGAGTGCATATTTTGTCCCTCAAGCCTTCTAAACTTTCCTCCATACTACGTTGGAAAGCTGAAGGCGCATTGGTGAGTCCAAATGGAATTCTATTCCATTCATACAGCCCCCAGGGTGTTGTGAAGGCGGTATATTTTTTTGAGTCTTCGCTGATTTCACCTTGATAATACGCTTTGCCTTGGTCAAGCACACTAAACCACCTATTGCCGCCAAGTCCATCAAGGATTTCCTGTATTCGTGGAATAGGGTGTCTGTCTGGAATGGTCTTTTTATTGAGACCCCTATAATCCACACATAGTCTCAGGCCTCCATCCCGCCTCCTCACACACACTATTGGAGAGGCATATGGTGAGGTTGATTTGCGAATAAAGTCTTTTTTTAACAAGTCCTGAATGTGACTTTTTACTTCATCATAGAGAGAACGTGGGACCGCATTATAGGATGTGGCTACAGGAATCTGATCAGTGAGTTTAATATCCATTTTTAGATTTTTTATGTAACCAACTTCCTCTTTGTGTTTAGCAAATGCGCCTGACTCCTCCCTTAACATTTCCATGACAGCTGCCTGTTGTTCTGTGTTAAGGTGGCCCAAATTGACAGGTGGTTCCCAAGGCTCTTCTGATAAGCTAGGTGAGTTCTGATTGTCTTTTTCTACAACCGAACCTATCTGAGCTTCTTTGAGATTCACAGGATAACTGTGTGTTACCCTCTCTATGTTACCTAGAAGGGTTTTAGGTGGCAACACAATGTCATGTTTGGTAACATTAGTAACATAGATATTGACTTTGCGGGTACTGCCTGATACAGACAGCAACTGGCAGTTAGATTTCAGACCCTCATCTAAAGACAAGTTTTCATCTGGCTCAAAAAGCATTTCACTTTTTACCTTTAAGTCTGTTTTGATGGAACAACTAATGCCGTACATTTGTCCACTCGGTACGACAATAGCTTTGCGTCCTGATCTGACAGGATAAGTAACTATCTCGCTACTGGTGGTGTGGATAAGGTTCAACAGTGCTTCTGCTTTGCTTGATCCTACTCTTAGAGAGTTTCTGAGTAAAGACAAGCTTTCACTGGACTGAGTAGTGTCTTTTTTTATCAGTTCCTCAATAGCATTAAACCCTATTATTGGTTTCTGCATCACATCCTGACTTACTAGGATTGGAACCCAAACCTCATTCTGAGCTACAGCTTTTCCTCTCGGATCACAAAGGCTAAGGCTAACTTCTACCCAACCCTGGAAAGGGACTTCAGATCCATTTACGGCTCTCAAGTCTAAAAGTTCATCCTTACTTAGTAAATCACTAATGGGGTGAACTTCTAAGTGAGGTAAGTTGTCTGATTTCCAGCATGCACTCATTATTGAAACTTGGGCTCCCGTGTCCCACAGTGCCTGTGTTTTGCAGTTGTTCATTCTACACCATACTAGACACTTTTTGCCCACGAGCTGTGCTACTTTTCTTTTTTTGGTACTCAGATTGAACACGTTTGGGGGTTGGTTCCTAATTTTAGGATTTCCTGAGTCAGTTGGTGATGCAAGGGATAAGCTTTGGGCCTTGGGAATGTTATCACATTGGGACATTGGTGCTGAAGCTGTGGCTTGTCCCGCAGTCACAGCCCCGCCCAGTTTCCCTGCTTCTGAGCTCCCCTTACTTTACATCCTTTTGCCCAGTGAGAGTCACTGCCACATTTGAAACAATGGTCACAGTCCCTGTTTTCTTGTTGACATGCAGAGCATCGGCTTTTTGGTCTCTGAGCTGACTTTCTGTACACCCTGGCTTGCCTATCACCGTCACCACTTCTATCCCGTTGGACAGTTTGTACTAGTGAAGCTACCTGTCCTGTAAGTTCCCTGATTGCTGAGTTACTTTCCTCAATTTTTGCAAATAAGGAGTTATCTTTGAGGGGTTTAGCTGGTTTTGTATCAGGCTGGCTTGTGCAGGGATCAGTAAGCGCTACATTCTGCTCAACTACATTTAGTCCTGTTCTAAATGACCTGTGGGCTTTTGCCTTTAACGCTCTCTCGCTTTCATTGTACTGGGCTGTTTGCATTTTCATTAATAAGAGTTCATCGCTACAGTTTTCATCCTGCAAATATACTCTCATTTCTGCTCTGACATTGTCATTTAGAAGACCTGTTCTAATGGACTGAAAACATTGACTTTGAACAAGTTCTTTGTTGTACTTTAGGCTAGACTGGGACTCAGATGCAAAAAGAATTTTTTGACGCAAATCCAGCACTCTAATCAGGAACTCGAGTGGTGTTTCATTTGCCCCCTGTGTAGCTTTGGTTAATTGCTGATACAGTACTGTTGCATCCGTTTCTGCATAATGGGCTTTTAGAACTTGTCTCAGGCTGGTCAATGTGAGATCTTCTTTCCCTTCCAAATAGCTCCTTAGTTTTAACCCAGGACTGATGGCACGTATGACAGCCTCCACGATCTCAGCTTCAGAGTAGCCCGTTTTTAAGCCACTTTCCATCTGGTGCTCTAAGCTACTGAAACTCAGCGTGTCTTTAGCTGTTGACTCACCCACATGTCCACTTATCCAGAAGTCTTTTCTGAATCCACCTGATGAAACATTACAGCAGCTGTTGCCAATGCAGTCTCTCCCCCTGCGCTGTGTTTCGCCGTCCAGCGACGTCCTCATGGCCACCTGCCGCTCCGCTGATGTCCCTTGAGCCGCCTGATGCTCCAGCGATGTCATCGGCCCCGTCCGCCGCTCCGGAGGTGCCCGCGCCACTGCGAGTTGCCCCTCGTGCACAGCCTCCGCCGTCATCCCCGCTCTGTCTGAAGATGAAGACCGGGCCGCCGCTCCTGCGCCGACAGCCGCTGACCGCGCCTCCACCAGCAAAACCAGCACATCATTTAGCTCCAGAAGCACCGACATGCCTTCATCCTCTCGTTGCAAAAACTCTTCTCGTTCACAGAACTGGCTAATAAGCTTAACGAGAGCTCTGCGAGATTTGCTTTGTATTTCTTCGCTGTCCTTTTCTGTAATATTACATAGTTCACATACTCTGAGCAGTTCTTCCACAGAAAGTCCATAACTTCTGCTCCAACTCCAACAAAAAATCTTCACGGTTCTCAGACATGCTTGAAAGATAACTAAGACGAGTGAAGCTCTCTCAGTGTATCTGACCGGAGAAAACACAGTTTGCGTCGCATTAGCTAGACTGTTGCAATCCGTTAGCATTAGCCCCTTTGCTCTGTCACGCTCCTTTACCGTGTTCCTCTGTGTGAAGTAGTCCCAAAACGATCTCGGCGGAACCTCCAAAATGTTACACCACTCCAGGACAACTTGGTGTAGACAGCAAACCGAGTTTATTTGGGTACTCCAGAACCGTGGCTTTCACATACAGAACCCAAAAGAATACTCTCTTCTTTTTTTCTTTTTTTACATAACATTGTTTTCTTTTCTTTTTGCCGTGACTGCCCTCTACTGGTGGAAAACATGTAGCAGCCAAAAACCCAAACATATAGTTGAATAACACAAATACCAACAGATTTATGCAATGTTTTAGACATATTTTAGCTTTACACTTTACCAAGTGCTACATAATAACCAAGAAAAGACAATAATGAGGCTTATTTTAAGCAAAGACTTTTCACCATTCTCTTGTAGGTAGACCTACTCAAGAAAGTGGGCAGAGTCCGTGCTTTAGAAAGTGGGCAAAGTCCGTGCTTTAGAAAGTGGGCAAAGTCAGTGATTTATGAATGGCGTGACATTAACTTGTGTAATGTTAGAAGTACTATGCAGCAGCAACAGAAAAAGCACACAAGGTACTACACTACTGCGTCTGATTCTTTGCATTGAGCCTGATGATGCTTGGATGCACCTGCTGGGTCATGGAAACCCATTCCATTAAACTCTATGCAGTTTTCTTGACAGTTGCTGTCATTTGTAATCACTTACACTTTGTTATAATACCATTACTATGGCATGACTTTTAGCATTTCAGAGAAAACCCTACTTTTTGGGAGTTGGAACTACTGCTTTATATATGAATCCATAAATTAGCCCCACACATGGGGCGAACTGCACTAACTCTCTAACAGAGATTTGCCGAGTTAATGTGGCTATGCCGTTAACGTCATTTTAATGAGATTAACGCTGACAGCACTAGTTGTAAGTAATCCAGAAAAACGTTGGAACACCTGTAAAAATTTGTAGCACCATCTTTCAAGGCTTGATCAACTGCCATTGCTGCAGAACAGCTTTAAACATTCCGAACCGCTACATCTATCACTACAGCTGTCTTCTTCTGTTTGTCTACCAGTACTATGTCCGGTTGGTTAGCCGCCACCATTTTTTCTGTCTGTATCTGGAAATCCCACAGGATCTTAGCTCGGTCATTCTCCACCACCTCCATGCCATATTCAACAAAGATATTTCTGTATGCTATGCCAGCCACTTGGTGATAGCATGCCATGTATGCCCTGCCTGCTAGCATCTTGCACCCTGCTGTTATGTGCTGGTTTGTCTCACCTTACCTCTCTCGTTATCATCCGACTACACTTCTCCAGTCTGAACAATATTCCAGTGTCATTGCTGTACATCCTGGTGGTGTGAATCCGTGAATTGATGTCTCGTTCAATCTTGGCATACAGCTTGATGTCATCCATGCAGAGAAGCCGCCTATCAACTGCTCCATTCTGTAGTTGGTTTTCATAACCAGTTTTGTTAATGATTTCACTGAGGGGGTTCAGGCCTATGCAGAAAAGCAGTGTGGACAGCGCATCTCCTTGGTAGATCCTGCACTTGATAGTGACTTGTGCTATTGGCTTGAAGTTGGCCTCTTAGTGTTGTACGCCACATCATGATGATTAGGGACCTGTTGATCTTGTATAGTTCCAAGCATTCCAGAATCCAGGTGTGGGGCATCGAGTCATAGGCCTTCTTGTAATCAATCCACACAGTGCACAGGTTGGTCAGCCTAGTCTTGCAGTCTCGGGTGATTGCTTGGTCTACCAGTAGCTAGTGTTTTGCACCTCTGGTATTCTTCCCAATTCCTTTCTGTGCCCCACTCATGTATTGAGGCATGTGCCTAGTCATCTTAGCGTTTATGATGCCTGACAGGACCTTCCATGTGGTACTGTGGCAGGCTATTGGTTGGTATTTGGATTGGACCGGTCCCTTCTGGAGATCCTTGAGGATCAGGACTGTCCGGCCTTCGGTTAGCCATTCTGGGTGTCTCTAATCAACTAGCAGCTGGTTCATGTGTGCTGCCAGATGCTTGTGGAGTGCAGTCAGCTTTTTCAGCCAGTAGGCGTGAACCGTGTCACAGTCTGGTGCTGTCCCATGTTCAATGCTGCAAATTTTTCGTTTCTATACTGCTACTATACTACAGAATTGCTCTGCTCACTTACCTTGCAGCATTTGCCCAACAAGTGAAGCAAATAATAATAGGAAATCCAGCTTCTGTTAAAGATTTCGTTCTTTTGGCTCAGCTCCCTTAAGAACTGGCTCTTACAGCTTCCGAATGGTCATTCATTCAGTATTAACTTCATTTTTTTATTTGGTATTTCCATAAAAATCTTGTTTTCATGCATTTTCTACTGCTGGAGAGAATATACACAGGGTTTAAGGCCTTTACAAAAGTTTGAAATGTTTTGTACTCACAGTCGAAATGCTTAAATATCACTATCTATCGTCTTAGCCAGCTCCTCATCAACACTTATTTATTTGGCTGTGGTCATTTATTTTAGAAGAAATGCGCTTATTTTGGATTGAGCTGCAGAGGTCTGTGGTATACTTGGAGTTTTTCACAAGATAGTAGATGCTAAAGCAGAAGTACTTGGCTCACAACAGGATACTTTTATAGGGTCAGTGGATGGCAGCTAGAGGAGCGAGGGGAAGGTCTACTCCAGCTTCTTAGTAATCTGTGCAGGTTTATTATTGACTGCACTAAGTTTTGTCGTCTCCAATATCATTGAAATGCCACCAGTGGTGTCAGTGATAATGGAGACCACAAATGTCACTCATTTCCCCATCTCTCTGTTCCTCTTTGTACCTGGCCCGTACCACTACACTTGCTGTCTTTCGGGGGTCTGCCCGCTGTGTTCATCAAAGTAAACTCCCATTCCTGCCTGCACAACAGCAGGTGAAGATTCAGCTTGCTTGACAGGAGTCCGATCTTCATATTCCCTAAGAAGAATTGTCTCTTAGACCAGGCACTAACTGAACACAAACAGTTTGAGTATTTGCTGAGATTTGTTGAACTGATAGAATGATGCACCGCAACCACAGCTCATCTGCACTAGTTCAGGTGTTGTACCAATAAACATCAGCCCACATTACCCCTGACGATGTCACTGTAAGGAATGCATAAATGATATTACTTTGCCTCTTTCATTTCTTTACGATAACCTCTGGTGACTAATACACCAACAGGACTGCCTTTCATGTGTTACTGTTTAAGCTCAAATTGCTTTGATGTTTGAAGGTGTTTAGAGCTGGGAAATAAAAACTTCCATCACATGTCTCGAATCAAAAGTAATAATCCTGTAGAAAATACAGATTAAGTTGTCCAAAAAGAAAAATGCTCAAGTAAAGAACTTAATTTGTACTTTATTACTTCCCACTGCTGGGAATCACACTAGAAACACTAAAAGCACAAGCTCTCCACAGTAATTCTCTTTTTACTGTCATCCACATCACATTGGGCAAAGGTAAGTGTTTATGACTCTTTGACTAGCATCACTCCTAAAACATAAGAAGACAGATGATAAATGCCATAAAAATAACAACACTTTTCCATATTGTGTATAATAAGATTGTTTATCTTGGCACATCAAGAAGTAAAACACTGGTATAATTTCAGGCCTCTGGGTTTATTTAAATTCTATACTCTGCATTGGTGGTTGTAAATGAGTTCCTTTGTGGATGAGGATGTTCCAAGAACTTACCACAGAACAACTGTTCACTCTGTGAACATACAACCAAGAGCCTTTTTAGGTCATTTAGACTATAAATATAAAAAAAAAACTTATGACAAGTTGGATATTTGTAATGCACAAGCTTGATGTCCTTTATTAATTAAGGTTTTATTATTGTTATCTAGTATTGGCGTTATCCAAGGTTTTTTTTTGTTTTGTTTTTTTTAATGCTGATGAATTACATCACACCTTATATACACTGAAAATGTACACGAGGCATAAGTCCACACTACCTGGAATGGAAACCAAACCGAAGCTCCTGATAAGAAAAGTAAGGTATGAACCTGAGTGCACAAAAGCCAGGATACACTCAACAATAAAATCTTGCTACATTATTAAAATTTGATACTAGATTATTAGAAGTTGGCTGATCATTGTCATTGTTAGCTGCAACTAATGATCCATTACTTGTAACTGCCAGCGCCTCAAGTAAAAGAGGCTAATGATGATCCATGATGTAACCGACTCTCACAGTTCAGCTCCCTCAAGGATGAAGCAAACCAATAAAACTCGTCTTCAATCCACATACATATGATTCACTATATGCATTTGATTAATGAGTGTACTTGTATTTGAAGTTCAGATATCTTTAAAAGAATAATACAGACAACACAGGTTGCATGTGAGTGTAATTTAGATTTTTTTCTTCATATATACTGTTTGTGTTGCTAAACATCTGTTTTGTAATTAACGCATTTTTATTTTAAATTCATGGATGAGGAGTTAAATACCACCTGTGTAACTCTAGATGGATACATTGAAGTTAAGAAATACAGATATGTTTATTTTTGTATTATCTTTACATTATACATTATAATAATTTGCAGTAATTCTACCATCGTTTATGTGATCTGGATTCATAAAAACCTTCATGAGCCTATGTACATTTTCATTGCAGCTTTGCTACTGAACTGTCTCCTTTACAGCACAACTATTTACCCAAAACTGCTGATTGACTTTTTATCTGAAAAACAAGTCATAACATATTCAGCCTGTCTCTTTCAGTTTTTTATGTTTTACACTTTAGGCAGTTCAGAGTTCTTTCTCTTGGCAGCCATGGCCTATGACAGATATGCGGCTATTTGTAAACCTCTTGAATATCCAACTATCATGAACAAAACCACTGTGAGCATTTTCCTGGTCGTATCTTGGCTTATACCCGCTTGTCATGTTGCAGTCCAAGCAATAGGGAGTGCTGAAGCAACACTGTGTAACTTTAACTTAAAAGGAATATTTTGTAATAATGCAGTTTACACTCTTCAGTGTGTAAGGTCAAGATTAATTATTGTATTTGGAGTGGTTGCTTTAATAGATCTTACAATACTTCCTCTGCTCTTCATAGTTTTCACTTATACAAACATTTTTATCATCTCATATCAAAGTTGTAAAGAAATTAGGAAGAAAGCTGCGGAGACCTGTTTACCTCATCTGTTAGTTTTAATCAGTATTTCCTGTCTAGGTATCTATGATATAAGCATAGCTCGAGTGGAATCAGATTTTCCAAAAACTGCTCGATTACTAATGACATTACAAATAGTGCTCTATCATCCATTGTTTAATCCATTCATTTATGGGCTCAAAATGAAGGAAATTTCTAAACAGCTAAAAAGATTCTTTTGTCAAGGCAGAATCATTACGTGTATTAACTATGAAAGCTAATGTGGCGTAATTCATTATGTAATCAGTTTGCTGAAGTTACTGAAAACATTTTTCATTTAACATAATCAAAAAGTAAAACATAAAAATGTCATTTTTACTCATTTAATTATTCAAAAATTATTGCTATTATTTGCTGTAAGTATAGTCCATATCCAAGTCCATATTGATAATAAGACAAACATGTTCTACTTTTATTTTGTAGATATACTGCTCCTCAACAAGTTTTTCTGTAGTTTCTAATAATTACAGGTCTAAAAGAGTAATCAACCTTTATAAGGAAAACAGATTTAAGCAAAAATAAATGACATTAGTTTTAATTCATTTCACACAATTCTTTTTAAATTCGTTTTTTAAGGTGTATGTTGCTGTGCTCAGTACAATGCTCATCTAAACAGGATGTAATACCTACAGTTTGAGAGCTAAAAAGTTTTGGTAAGTTAAAGCCTAAGAGCTTTTGAAGAAGCAATTAATGAAAAATGTATGCAATTGTCTTAAATATTTCCATTCTGCCATAGGTAAAATGATAGGTAATAAATCAATTTTCAGATTATTGTATTTCTTCATTTTCACATTATTACTGATTCTTATTTACAATGTAGCGAGTAATGCCCAGACCTCTACATTGGAGAAACCAAACAGCCACTTAATAAACACATGGCACAGAAGAGCCACCTCCACGGGACAAGACTTGGCTGTCCATCTGCATCTAAAGGACAAAGGTCACTGTTTTGAGGATGCCAATGTTCACATTTTGGACAGAGAAGACAGATGGTTTGAAAGAGGAGTGAAAGAAACCATCTATGTCCACTGTGAACGACAGTGGATATAGATGAACAGAGGCGGTGGTTTACAACACCACCTGTCTGCCATCTATAATCCAATTCTGAGATCCTTTCCCAGACGCCTTAACGCCCACTCACATCCTGGGCCATCTGACCTCAGGAAATCACATGATAGGGTGGGATTAGGTTTCACAATGAGCTCACCTGAAACTTTGGCTGATTGTGACCTACACCCGTTTTCACACCTTGGCTCGTGTGATTAGGTAGAGGATCATTACGGGGTCCATTGTCCCTCTGGGGGGGACACTCCCACAGGGCTTAAATCTGGGACTCTCCACCATTTGACCCTAGAACTGAAGCTTCTCGGATGAGAGATGAAACATCTTTAAGCAACTTAAAGAAGTCCAGACGCGTCTAAGTTCCTTAGACTCTGGTGACTAATACAACAACAGAACTGCCTTCATGTGTTATTGTTTAAGCTTAAAGTGCTTTCATGTTTGAAGGTGTTTAGTGCTGGGAAATAAAAACTTCCATCACGTCTTAAATCAAAAGTAACTTTATTACTTCCCATCGCTGGGAATCACACTAGAAGCCCAAGCTTTCCACAGTAATTCTCTTTTTACCTAATCCACATCACATTGGCCCAAGGTACCCACATAGCAAAATTGGTATGGCCCAGATCTGGCCCACACAATGTGCTTACACATGGCCCGCATACCGCAAAGAATGACGGCCCTTTGGTGGCCCAGATCTGGTTTGCCAGAGGTGGCCCACACATGGGCCAGCACAAGGCCAGTTCCAGACACACTGCTGGCCCTGTGCTGGCCCAAAACAATTTCAGCTCTGGCCCCACATGTCAGCCTAATGTGTACCTTAATCAAGCCATGTAATAACAACATGTGCCAGAACACAATAGTGCAAAAGTAACATGACAATATTCTGTTCAGACAATGGATGGATTGATTCTTATATAACGATTTTCTACTCTCCCAGATGACTGAAAGTGCTCTATACAACATACCACATTCATACTCCTGATATGCAGATTGGAGGAGCCAGGGATCAAACCACTAACCTTCCAATCAGTAGATGACCTGCTCTACCTCCTGAGCTACAGCCATCCAATGGCAAACATGAGTAAACCCTGACGGTCGAGAATTTACGCCAGTGTCCTGTTATATTTTAGATAGCAAGGAGCAGACGGCCGAGTTTATTAAACTCCACCGACACAGCAGTGACGCAAATCTGAAGGCTAGACTGTCCCATTTCACAGCCTCGCACTTCTCGCCTTCTCGGTCTTAGAAGGACCCGGCCCACGTAGACCGCAAAGGCCGGGTCCTCCAAAGGATGCAGCCGACGTTTTGGGACACAGCTACTCACTCACCCCCTCCCTCCTGCCTCACAGCTTCTTCTTCTTGGTTGGCAACCAATGCTAAGGCGCATTACCGCCCCCTGGCTCACAGCTCAGTGGACATTTAGATGAGAAAATATATATTTGACACATTTGAGGAAAATACTAATAAAATAAAAATAAATAAAATAAATGTTCCCTTTAGAAATTTTTTTTTGCTCTTTTTTGCTCTATAAAAATAGTTGTTCTTTATCAATCACTTATCTTAGCAGTAGGATATACATGAAAAGAGAAACAAATTAAGTTTGAGTGAAAATGTACATTTTTTACACTCTCTCGTCAACTGACTCAGTGACTCAGATGACTCAAAAAACCCGATTCACTTTGGTGAGTGACTCATTCAAACTCGATTCTGTAAAAAGAATCAAATTTACCATCACTAGTAATGGTGGTCCGATGCTTGGAAGGCGGGACTAAAACTGCTTCCAACAAATGAAATGGCCATTACCCATTGTGATTCGTGTGTCACTACCCGATCCGTACCGGAAAGCCGATCGGTATCATGTATGCGCAAATCTTGCGTCACTTCCTCTCTTTGCCAACATTGCGACAGTTATGTATTTGAATGACACGGTTAGCGCCCAGTTAGCTCCTTGCATTTCTCAACAGCTCTGCCTCCTTTTCGACTGTTTGGGACATTTAACCCTAGAACACTATCGCTATAAATAGTAACACAATCACTAACGCTGGGTGATTTTTACCCGATATAATATGACCAACTAAAAGTACTTGTCATCAAAATATATCAAACACATGACAAATCAGAGTGGTCAGCTTTTACTTTCAACTGTGCCATGTCTAACAAAATGAAAATAAGTGTCATGGGGAATGCTAAAATAATGCTCCAAAATTACAGAAAAATCTGGAATTCAAGAACAAAAAATCCCTAAAAAAAAAAAAAAAAGACGCTGGAAAGCTGGTCTTTGATACACCCATTCCTGGGACATTTGAGACTTCCCTGGTGAAGGCACAATCTCCTTGACACACTAACAGCTGCAGGAGAGAGAAATCATGTAAATGTATTTGCTCGGGTGAAAATCACCCAACGATAGTGTTCTAGGGTTAAACAATGGATAATCCGTATACAAAAAAAAAATCATGCTTTTCTCCTCAACAGAGAGCGTCCCCCAATTGAACAACAGCGCCACAAAAAAAGAAGAATGGCGCCTAATTACAGACTTAATAATACTGACTTAGTAATATGTCACGTGAAGATTCATCAGCCAGATTAAGTGTTTACTGACAACTGACAGTGATAGCGGACATCATCATCACTATTCCAACAATCCTCTCCACACAGACAAGCATAAAAACACTCGACTATCTCTAAATCAAATTTAACACGAATTTGTAATGACGCTAGTTCAGTTTGCAATAGGGTTCATTCGCTCAGTCAGCAGGTGGCGGTATTCTCGTACACTGGGGAGTAAACTGCCATTAAACGAAACAGAAGAAGAAGAGAACATCTGCACATGCGCTTTACGGATTGGGTGGACCCGAATTGTACAGTCCGACTTTGCACATGCACAGTAAGGATCGGGGAGTCCTGATCCGTAACTATCTTTTTATTTTTCATTTTTGTCTTCATTATATTGAGATGTTTCATTATTGCTAACATTTTAAGAGATACTTATTATTCTTAACATCTTAACAGATACTCTGACCTGTAACTATCAAAAAATGCTTCGACCGGAAGTAGACACCTTTCGCACATGCGTGTTACCGATCGGGTTTCCGGTACCGATCGGGTAGTGACACCGTGAAACAGAAAAATAAAGTTCGATAGAGGATCACCCTTCCTTCTTTCAAAATAAATGTTTCTTTTCAAAATACAAGAGTGGAAATACATTTATACAAATAAAAAGAAAGCGAGAAAGAATAACAACAAAAGCAGTTTTCTCTACTGGGTTACAAGTGCCATCTACACCAGGCCAGGCCCATGTCTGGATGACATACCACTTACCATGCCAGAAGTCAGCCAGCAGTGCCAGCTTGACACCAGATCCGGGCCAGTCTGCTATGTGGGTAAGTGTTTGTGACTCTTCAACTAGCCTCACTCCTAACACATAAGAAGAGAGAAGATAATTGACAAATTTACATTGGATGTGCCAGTAACCTCACCTGGCACGACTCACTGAATCACTCTGCCTCACTTGCAGCTGAGCTGGAAACCACCACGTACTGTCATTTCAGTTTGTAGCTGTAACAGTGCTAGGTGGAGTGGAGGAGTGGTTATCACCTCATAGCAAAAAGGCTGCTGGACTCTATAGCAGCGGAGATGTGTTCTCTGGATTGACTTATCACACTTCTCTGTATTTCAATCCAATGGACAACTCTGGGTTCGTTGTTTGCCACGAGAATGGTGGTTCTCTGACTGCTATGTCATTAATGTAAAGTTTGGTGGAGGGGGGGATTATGTTTCATGTTCCCAACTTTGTGGTGACAGTTTGGGATAGCCCCTTTCTATTCCAAAATGACTGTGCGTCAGTGTACAAAGCAAAGTCTATAAAGACCTATATGAGTGAGTCTCGACCTGAACCCGATAGAACACCTATGAAATAAATTAGAGTGGAGTCTGCGAGCCAGGCCTTCTTGTACAACAGCAGTGTCTGACCTCACGAATACACTTCTGGAAGAATGGTGAAAAATCCCCCTAAATATATTCCTAAATCTTGGGGACAGAAATCCCATAAAAGTTGAAGTTGTTATAGTTGCAAAAGTTTGGCTGACGTCATATTAACCTCTATGGATTAAAAATGGAATGTCACTCAAGTTCATATGTGTATGAAAGCAGACGAGCATACTTTTGACAATTTTGTGTATGGCAGTAAACTGAGATCTGAAACTGTATCTATACAGGTCTCTACTGTACAAAGAGGAAAACTGAGATCCTTTCCTTTACAGAAAATAGCAACACTTTTCCATATGGTGTATGATAAGATTCTTTATCACACTCTTGACCTACTGATCTCCAAGGGCCTGAGCATTTCAAAGGTTACTGTGTCTGATGTGGGCCTGTCTGATCATTACTGTGTTTTCTTTGAAAGTAAAATCTCAGCCCACACAAATATATCAACAGCAGTGATCACAAAACGGTGTATAACTGAACACAGTAGTGAGATCTTTAACCAGGTCTTCCCATTAACACCTGACATGTCCAGAGGTTCAGTCAATGAGCTTGTCAATAGCTTCAATGCTAAAATGTTAAATGTAATGGACACTATTGCTCCCATTAAGGTGAAGGTTATCTCTGGAAGGAAAAAGTCTCCATGGAGAAACTCCACACTGGTGAAAAGTGAAAAAAGAGAGTGTAGGAAAGCTGAGCGCAGATGGAGAAAAACAAACATCCAGGTTCATTATGACATCTATAAAGAGAAACTTCACAATTATAATTTACAACTGAGGAGTGCAAGGAGGTCCTACTTCTCTGACATCATCACCAAAAACAGTCATAATGCTCGGGTCTTATTTTCTACAGTTGACAGACTAACAAAACCTCCTGTGTCAGTGGCAGCTGAACTTCATTCGACCATGGCCTGCAATGACTTTGAAAAATTCTTCACAGAAAAAATCCGAAAGATTAGACAAGCAATTGGTACATCAACAGCAGATCCAGGATATGTATTGTGTCCACCAAATAACTGTTTAAACACCATCAAACAGTTTCACCCTATTAACAGCAAAGACCTGGAGGACATCTTAGGCCAACTGAACTCCTCCTCTTGCTGTTTAGATGTCCTGCCAACAAGTTTTTTCAAAAAGGTCTCAAAGACTTTGGAGTCAGACCTGTTACAGATCGTAAACTTTTCTTTAATGTCAGGTGTGTTTCCAGAATCACTAAAAACTGCTGTAATAAAACCTATACTGAAAAAGGACAATCTTGACAAGACACAAATGAATAACTACAGGCCGATCTCAAATCTCCCATTTTTAAGTAAGATCATTGAAAAAGCAGTTTCTCAACAGCTCAATTACTTCTTAACACAGAATAACTGCTATGATG
Organism: Pelmatolapia mariae; assembly: GCF_036321145.2. Lineage (NCBI taxonomy): Eukaryota > Metazoa > Chordata > Actinopteri > Cichliformes > Cichlidae > Pelmatolapia > Pelmatolapia mariae. The sequence continues at coordinate 28,401,296 of NC_086241.1, forward strand.
CCTTTCAGTCAGGTTTTAGACAGAACCACAGCACTGAAACCGCTCTGACCAAAGTGTTTAATGACATATGTTTGAATACAGACAGTGGAAAAATGTCAGTCTTAGTTTTACTGGATCTCACTGCAGCATTTGATACAGTTGACCACAACATATTACTCAAACGACTGGAGAACTGGGCAGGACTTTCAGGAACTGTACTAAACTGGTTCAAAACATACTTAGAAAACAGGAAATACTTTGTATCAATAGGTAACTTCACATCTGAGCAGACAAGTATCACATGTGGAGTTCCCCAAGGTTCCATCTTGGGACCCCTTCTGTTTAACATTTACATGCTCCCACTGGCACAGATTATAAAGAACAACAAAATAAACTATCATAGCTATGCAGATGACACAAAAATATATATCACAATGTCACCAGGAGACCGAGGCCCTGTACAGGCTCTTGGTAAATGCATTGAGGAAATTAATGACTGGTTGTGCCACAATTTTCTCCAGCTAAACAAAAACAAAACTGAAGTAATAGTCTTTGGTGCCAAAGAAAAACGATTACAGGTCACCAGAGAACTTCAATCTATACACCTAAAAACCACCAACCAGGCGAGAAATTTGGGTGTAGTGATGGATGCAGACCTAAACTTAGAAAAACACATTAAGACAATAACAAAATCAGCTTACTATCACCTCAAGAATATTTCAAGGATAAAAGATCTGATGTCTCAACAGGACCTGGAAAAACTAGTCCATGCATTCATCTTTAGTAGGCTTGATTACTGTAACAGCATCTTTACAGGTCTACCTAAAAAATCAGTCAGACAACTACAGCTCATTCAGAACTCTGCTGCTCGAGTCCTCACTAAGACCAAAAAAGTGGACCACATCAGTCCAGCTCTGAGGTCTTTACACTGGCTGCCTGTCCGTCAGAGGATAGACTTTAAAGTTCTGATGCTGGTCTATAAAGCTCTGAATGGTTTAGGACCAAAATACATCAGTGACCTCCTGACCCAGTATGAACCTTCCAGATCCCTCAGGTCATCTGGATCCGTTTTTTTATCAGTTCCCAGAGTCAGAACCAGACACGGAGAAGCTGCATTCAGCTTTTATGCTCCATATATCTGGAACAAACTCCCAGAAAGCCTCAGATCAGCTGAAACACTCAGTTTATTTAAATCCAGGTTGAAGACTCACCTGTTCTCAGCTGCTTTTGAATAAAGCACCAAATCCACACTTTTAAGCTTAAATTTCAAAACTTACATTTTAACTACTGATTTTATCTACTATTCTGATTTTATCTACTGTTCTGATTTTATCTACTGTTTTGTTTGTTTGTTTGTTTGTGTTTGTTTGCTTGTTTGCTTGTCTTAATCAATTTCAAATCATGCTTTTTATTTGTTTTTGTTTTTAATGTCTCTGTAAAGCACTTTGAATCACCTTGTTGTTGAATTGTGCTATATAAATAAACTTGCCTTGCCTTGCCTTATCATGGCACATCAAAAGTAAAACTGGTGTAATTTCAGGCCATTGGGTTTATTTAAATTCTTTCTTTGCTGATGAATGGATGGACGGATGATCCAAGAACTTACCACAGAACAACTGTTCACTCTGTGAACATACAACCAAGAGCCTTTTTAGGCCAGATAGGTTATGAATAAAACAACCTATGACAGGTTGGACATTTGTAATGCATAAGCCTGATGTCCTTTATTAAAGTTTTATTATTATTATCCAAGTTTTTTTTAATGCTGATGAATTACATCACACCTTATATACACTGAAAATGTACACAAGGCATAAGACCACATTACCTGGAATGGAAACCAAATAAAAAATCCTTATAAAACATAAAGCATGAACCTGAGTGCACAAAAGCCAGGATACACTCAACAATAAAATCTTGCTACATTAGAAGTTGACTGATTATTGTCATTGTTAGCTGCAACTTATGATCCATTAGTTGTAACTACTAAAGCCTCAAGTAAAAGAGGCTGAACAATGATGTAACTGACTTTCACAGTTCAGCTCCCTCAAGGACGAAGCAAACCAATAAACTCTTCTTCAATCTACATACATATGATTCACTATATGCATTTGATTGATGAGTGTACTTGTATTTGAAGTTCAGATAATACAATAATACAGACAACACAGTTTGCATGTGAGTGTAATTTAGATTTTTTCTTCATATATACTGTTTGTGTTGCTAAACATCTGTTTTGTAATTAAAGCATTTTTATTTTAAATTCATGGATGAGGAGTTAAATACCACCTATGTAACTCTAGATGGATACATTGAAGTTAACAAGTACAGATATGTTTATTTTTGTATTAACTTTACATTATACATTATAATAATATGCAGTAATTCTACCATCGTTTATGTGATCTGGATTCATAAAAACCTTCATGAGCCTATGTACATTTTCATTGCAGCTTTGCTACTGAACTGTCTCCTTTACAGCACAACTATTTATCCAAAACTTCTGATTGACTTTTTATCTGAAAAACAAGTCATAACTTATTCAGCCTGTCTCTTTCAGTTTTTTATGTTTTACACCCTAGGTTGTTCAGAGTTCTTTCTCTTGGCAGCCATGGCCTATGACAGATATGTGGCTATTTGTAAACCTCTTGAATATCCAACTATCATGAACAAAACCACTGTGAGCATTTTCCTGGTCGTATCTTGGCTTATACCCGCTTGTCATATTGCAGTCCAAGCAATAGGGAGTGCTGAAGCAACACTGTGTAACTTTAACTTAAAAGGAATATTTTGTAATAATGCAGTTTACACTCTTCAGTGTGTAAGGTCAAGATTAATTATTGTATTTGGAGTGGTTGCTTTAATAGATCTTATAATACTTCCTGTGCTCTTCATAGTTTTCACTTATACAAACATTTTCATCATCTCATATCAAAGTTGTAAAGAAATTAGGAAGAAAGCTGCGGAGACCTGTTTACCTCATCTGTTAGTTTTAATCAGTATTTCGTGTCTAGGTATCTATGAAGTAAGCATAGCTCGAGTGGAATCAGATTTTCCAAAAATTGCTCGATTGCTGATGACATTACAAGTAGTGCTCTATGATCCATTGTTTAATCCATTCATTTATGGGCTCAAAATGAAGGAAATCTCTAAACAGCTAAAAAGATTCTTTTGTCAAGGCGGAATCATTTAATGTATTAACTCTAAATGAAACATTTATGTTGTGGTTATACTGCTCCACAATGAAAGGAGAGAGTTTTTCTGTAGGTTCTAATAATTACAGCCTGTGAGATTATTATACTATCTTATGCCACGTTATACCTCTAATTAAAGATTGTGAAATCATTATGTAGTTTTAGGTTGCATTATTCTCCTGACTTAGAAGAAGGTGATAACTATTACATTTCTTAGACTGATTTGTACTACATTAGACTGCTGATTTATTGTGAATTAATTACATTGTTTATGATGCATTATACTGCTGAGTTATAAGAAATGCTGTTTGTGTAGAAACATGGCCTTTCTTTTCTGATTACAAAGAGAACAGAACATACTGTAGAGGTTTTCTGCCCCATCTCATCAGGAGGAGATAAAACAGGAAGCCAAGGTCATAACTTAGGCTCACTGAGAGAGAGAAAGAATGTGGATGTTTAGGTTTTATGACTTTGGAAAGGGGGCTGAAGCTACAAGAATGTGAGATGCGGTCAGACACTTCGAGATCTGGCGGACACCCTCCTGTCCAGATCTTCCGTCTAGACGTTCTTTAATGCTCAAAGTGTTGTATGGAATAATGAGAATTGTATGGAATAAAGAGATTGTTGATTGAGCATTTATACACCGAGTGTTGTTCTTGCTTCAACCCAAAGATCAAAGAATTGGAATATTTAACAACTTCCCACATAACAAGCAGGTCTGGCCTGGATCTGGTATCAAACCGGCACTGCTGGCTGACTTCTGGCATGATATGTCAACCAGATATGGGACAGGCCTGGCATAGATGGCACTGTCTATGTGATGGCATGCCATATCTGGCTCGATTGTGGTTTGGTTTATGTGGCCCAGGCCCAGAGAAAACAGGTCTGGCCTGGATCCGGGATCAAGCTGGCACTTCTGACTGACTGGTGTCATGGCAGGGTGTATATCAACCAGATGTGGGCCAGGTTTGGCAATGATGGCCCTATTTATGTTCCTATTTTCCTGTTTTAGTTAGAAGACCCAAATGCCTTGTTGCAATACTATACTGCTATGGTAGCCAACGTTTCAAATGCAGGTTTGACAGGTTTGTGAGTGTACACTTTATCCAAAACCTAGTGAGGGTTTAATCATGGTCACCACTGGGTGGCTGTAGCTCAGGAGGTAGAGCAGGTCACCTGCTGATTGGAAGGTTAGTGGTTCAATCCCTGGCTCCTCCGGTCAGCATGTCAAGAGTGTGAATATGTATGAATGTAGTTAGGAAGCACTCAGTTTAGAGAAAGTGTGTGTGATTGGGTGAGTGTGGCATGTTGTATAGAGCACTTTGAGTAATCCGGGAGAGTAGAAAAGGGTTATATAAGAAACAGTCCATTGACTGTCTGAACAGAGTTTTGTCATGTTACTTTTGCACTATTATGTTCTGGCACATGTTGTTATTACATGGCTTGATTAAGGTACACATTAGGCTGACATGTGGGGCCAGAGCTGAAACTGTTCTGGGTCAGCACAGGACCACCAGTGTGTCTGCAACTGGCCTTGCGCTGTACCATCTGTGGGCCACATCTGGCAAACCAACATCATAAGTTGAGGCTGAATTCCAGAATTCCAGTGTGTGTGAAGGTTCCACATTAAATTCCACATTTTACTTAGTCAATGACTGGCTTATGGGGCAAGAAACAGTGAAAAATTTCTAAGTTACGGACAACGTTTCAGTATATGAAATAGAGATGAAATAGAGACTGGCTGTTGGTGCAGAAACACTTTAAATTATTTCCAAGTTGAGCCCGAAGTTTCTGTGTGTGTTTCTGCGTGTGAGACACGCTCTCTGTGTGTTTCAGTGTGTGAAATATGAACATGGTTACAGTGACGGTTAATGTGTGAATTAGATGGTACTAGAGCGAAGACAGATTTTAAGATACTCAGGTTGACGTCTAGTGGGCCTTGTGGATTTTGTTCAGGATAGGTTTCCCAACCGGTAGTTCGGACGTGGCCCGGAGGTAACTAGGGTAGCAACCTTGGGAGTGGAACCCCTAAAAAGCTTGTTCATGGTGTGGCAACCCCCCTGCTTGTGGACGCAGAGGCAGGTCCAGCGGCGTCTGGTTAGCCGAGATGGCGACTTGGGAACTTAGGACTCCCGCATTAGCCCCAGTATAAACAAAGAGACTGCTGTGTAATCACGGGTTGATGTTTATTCTGGCATAGAACAAGATACGTATATAAAAATCACAGGTTGAGTTCTACATTAGGTAAAAGGTTGAATCAATCGCTTCAGCGGTAGAAATTGTTGATTGTTTTGTGCCTGTCCCCTGGCGAGTGTGTAGAAAAGAAAAAAAGGAAAAGAAAAGAAGAAGAGAGAGAAAAGAGGGTAATTTGGAGCCACATAGAGACAGACAGGCTTAATTGGGTGACATTCTCTGTGGTGTAAAGAAAAAAGAGGAATCAAAGCAGTAAGAGGTGAGTATTGGTGTGAAATATGTTGGGTTTTAAATCTGACGTGAAGGAAGGAGAAATAGAGAGAGGAATATGTTGTGAGACTGGCGTGCAGTTTGCGCTGTAAAGGTGGGCGTGTTGCCTGCTTGTCTATTTACCAGTGATGAAAATGATATTAAATAAATCTCTTAGTGTGTTAATATAGGTGGCTACGGACCTGGATCAACCGCCCTCCACGAGCACAGCGGCCGGAGCAAAATGATAGTTTAACATCAGTTTTTTTTTAGATCATTTCGAACCAAAATCCAAGTATGTTAAAACAAATTCTAACCAGAAACAGCATTTTCATTGCTTTTAAACAGAAAATAACCACTGGTGAATTGGTGTTAACAAAAAAAACAAATTTCAGCAACAGACTAGCATATTATTTTTTTTCCAAACACATGGGCTCGACTCAGAAAAATGACAGAAAATTCCGCACATTAAACAATGGATAATCGTATACAAAAAAATTCATGTTTTTCTCCTCAACAGAGAGCATCCCCCAATTGAACAACAGCGCTGTAAAATAAGAAGAATGGCGCCTAATTACCGACTCAATAATACTGACTTAGTAATATGTCACGTGAAGATTCATCAGCCAGATTAAGTGTTTACTGACAATTGACAGTGATAGCGGACATCATCATCACTATTCCAACAATCCTCTCCACACAGACAAGCATAAACACACTCGACTATCACTAAATCAAATTTAACACGCATTTGTAATGACGCTAGTTCAGTTTACAGTAGGGTTTATTCGCTCGGTCAGCAGGTGGCGGTATCCTCGTACACTGGGGAGTAAACTGCCATTAAACGAAACAGAAGAAGAAGAGAGCATCTGCACATGCACAGTAAGGATCGGGGAGTCCTGATCCATAACTATCTTTTTATTTTTCATTTTTGTCTTCATTATATTGAGATGTTTCATTATTGCTAACATTTTAAGAGATACTTATTATTCTTAACATCTTAACAGATACTCTGACCTGTAACTATCAAAAAATGCTTCGACCGGAAGTAGACACCTTTCGCACATGCGTGGTACCGATCGGGTTTCCGGTACCGCTCGGGTAGTGACACCGTGAAACAGAAAAATAAAGTTCGATAGAGGATCACCCTTCCTTCTTTCAAAATAAATGTTTCTTTTCAAAATACAAGAGTGGAAATACATTTATACAAATAAAAAGAAAGCGAGAAAGAATAACAACAAAAGCAGTTTTCTCTACTGGGTTACAAGTGCCATCTACACCAGGCCAGGCCCATGTCTGGATGACATACCACTTACCATGCCAGAAGTCAGCCAGCAGTGCCAGCTTGACACCAGATCCGGGCCAGTCTGCTATGTGGGTAAGTGTTTGTGACTCTTCAACTAGCCTCACTCCTAACACATAAGAAGAGAGAAGATAATTGACAAATTTACATTGGATGTGCCAGTAACCTCACCTGGCACGACTCACTGAATCACTCTGCCTCACTTGCAGCTGAGCTGGAAACCACCACGTACTGTCATTTCAGTTTGTAGCTGTAACAGTGCTAGGTGGAGTGGAGGAGTGGTTATCACCTCATAGCAAAAAGGCTGCTGGACTCTATAGCAGCGGAGATGTGTTCTCTGGATTGACTTATCACACTTCTCTGTATTTCAATCCAATGGACAACTCTGGGTTCGTTGTTTGCCACGAGAATGGTGGTTCTCTGACTGCTATGTCATTAATGTAAAGTTTGGTGGAGGGGGGGATTATGTTTCATGTTCCCAACTTTGTGGTGACAGTTTGGGATAGCCCCTTTCTATTCCAAAATGACTGTGCGTCAGTGTACAAAGCAAAGTCTATAAAGACCTATATGAGTGAGTCTCGACCTGAACCCAATAGAACACCTATGAAATAAATTAGAGTGGAGTCTGCGAGCCAGGCCTTCTTGTACAACAGCAGTGTCTGACCTCACGAATACACTTCTGGAAGAATGGTGAAAAATCCCCCTAAATATATTCCTAAATCTTGGGGACAGAAATCCCATAAAAGTTGAAGTTGTTATAGTTGCAAAAGTTTGGCTGACGTCATATTAACCTCTATGGATTAAAAATGGAATGTCACTCAAGTTCATATGTGTATGAAAGCAGATGAGCATACTTTTGACAATTTTGTGTATGGCAGTAAACTGAGATCTGAAACTGTATCTATGCAGGTCTCTGCTGTACAAAGAGGAAAACAGTGCTTTTTACAGAAAATAGCAACACTTTTCCATATGGTGTATGATAAGATTCTTTATCATGGCACATCAAAAGTAAAACTGGTGTAATTTCAGGCCATTGGGTTTATTTAAATTCTTTCTTTGCTGATGAATGGATGGACGGATGATCCGAGAAGTTACCACAGAACAACTGTTCACTCTGTGAACATACAACCAAGAGCCTTTTTAGGCCAGATAGGTTATAAATAAAACAACCTATGACAGGTTGGACATTTGTAATGCATAAGCCTGATGTCCTTTATTAAAGTTTTATTATTATTATTCAACTTTTTTTTTAATGCTGATGAATTACATCACACCCTATATACACTGAAAATGTACACAAGGCATAAGACCACATTACCTGGAATGGAAACCAAATAAAAAATCCTTATAAAAAATAAAGCATGAACCTGAGTGCACAAAAGCCAGGATACACTCAACAATAAAATCTTGCTACATTAGAAGTTGGCTGATTATTGTCATTGTTAGCTGCAACTTATGATCCATTAGTTGTAACTACTAAAGCCTCAAGTAAAAGAGGCTGAACAATGATGTAACTGACTTTCACAGTTCAGCTCCCTCAAGGACGAAGCAAACCAATAAAACTCTTCTTCAATCCACATACATATGATTCACTATATGCATTTGATTGATGAGTGTACTTGTATTTGAAGTTCTGATATCTTTAAAAGAATAATACAGACAACACAGGTTGCATGTGAGTGTAATTTTGATTTTATTTCTTCATATAAACTGGTTATGCTGCTACATATTTGTTTTATAGCATTTTTATCTTTTTTTTTTAATTCATGGATGAGGAGTTAAATACCACATATGTAACTCTAGATGGATACATTGAAGTTAACAAGTACAGATATGTTTATTTTTGTATTATCTTTACATTATACATTATAATAATATGCAGTAATTCTACCATCGTTTACGTGATCTGGATTCATAAAAACCTTCATGAGCCTATGTACATTTTCATTGCAGCTTTGCTACTGAACTGTCTCCTTTACAGCACAACTATTTATCCAAAACTTCTGATTGACTTTTTATCTGAAAAACAAGTCATAACATATTCAGCCTGTCTCTTTCAGTTTTTTATGTTTTACACCCTAGGTTGTTCAGAGTTCTTTCTCTTGGCAGCCATGGCCTATGACAGATATGTGGCTATTTGTAAACCTCTTGAATATCCAACTATCATGAACAAAACCACTGTGAGCATTTTCCTGGTCGTATCTTGGCTTATACCTGCTTTTCATATTGCAGTCCAAGCAATAGGGAGTGCTGAAGCAACACTGTGTAACTTTAACTTAAAAGGAATATTTTGTAATAATGCAGTTTACACTCTTCAGTGTGTAAGGTCAAGATTAATTATTGTATTTGGAGTGGTTGCTTTAATAGATCTTATAATACTTCCTGTGCTCTTCATAGTTTTCACTTATACAAACATTTTTATCATCTCATATCAAAGTTGTAAAGAAATTAGGAAGAAAGCTGCGGAGACCTGTTTACCTCATCTGTTAGTTTTAATCAGTATTTCCTGTCTAAGTGTCTACGATGTAAGCATAGCTCGAGTGGAATCAGATTTTCCAAAAATTGCTCGATTACTAATGACATTACAAATATTGCTCTATCATCCATTGTTTAATCCATTCATTTATGGGCTCAAAATGAAGGAAATTTCTAAACAGCTAAAAAGATTCTTTTGTCAAGGCAGAATCATTTAATGTATTAACTCTAAATGAAACATTTATGTTGTAGTTATACTGCTCCACAATGAAAGTTGACTTTCATTGTTTTTTCTGTAGGTTCTAATAATTACAGCCCTAACAGGGCAATTGGCCTTTTCAAAGAATACATATTTAAGAAAAATAAATCACTTTAATGTAGCCATGTTTTCACTGCTGTCTTCCACACAATTCTTTTTCATTTTTTTAAGTTGTGTGTTGTTGTGCTGAGTACAATACTTATGTAAATAGGATGTAATGCCAGTTTCAGAGCAGAGTTTTGGTAAGTTCCAAACTAAATGTTTTAATGAAGCATTTAATGAAAAATGTATGGAATTATCTTAACATAAATGTATTAGCTCCACCATAAGTAACCTGATCCATTTTCAGATAACTGTTTTTTAACTTTTTATATTTTTTTCATTTTTTACTTTATTACTGATTCTTATTTGCAATATGCTACAAGTGTGACATAGATGGAATAAGTAGTAACACTTTATAACTGTTGCTTAAGGCATCTTCATCTCTTGTTACATATTATTGTTCTCTGTGAGTTATAAACCAAACAGATGTATGTAGAAAAACAATCTTGAAAAGTACAATCCTAATTACAAAAACTAAGGACATTGTGTAAAATGGAAATAAAAATACAATGTAATAATTTCCCAATCTCATAAACCCATATTTTATTCACAATAGAACATGAGAAACATATCAAATGTTTCTTTTCTTTAGGGCTAATGCCTCATGATTGGCATCGCATATTTGTGTGTGTGTTTTATTCTTCTTAACTTGCACAGTGTAAGGCCAGCGGACAAGAGGTGGTCATGGTAACGAGAGTGTTCCCTGCAAAATGGCGTCTCCAAATAAAGTGATGCCTAGAGAGCTGCAGAAGAAGAAACGTGAGCTGATATCAGACCTAAGGCTACTCTCAGCTCTTTTGACCAATCATGTTAGCATTCAGTTTCTTTGACTCATAAAAGTGTATACCGCCTGGTTGCGGCGCCTTTTCTCTGAGCCAAAGAGAGGAGGTGGATGGAAGGAACGGACTCGAGCGCAGATCTCCTTTTGAGATGAGACAGTGAATTTATTTACAGTGGAACAAACAACAACAGTTCTGTACATGACGTCCACACAGTGCTTCCTCCAATTCCTCCTTCATATTCATGGTTGCAAAAACACAATAAGATGAGTAGGTAAGAGTAAACCGTTACGCAAAACCCGTTTGATGACTGTACGGGTAACACTCAGTGATCCAGCACCGACGGATGCCCGGTTGCACCTTTAAATAGGTTGACAGAAGATGTTGATTCAGGTTTATTTTAGGATATTTAGTTTCCTTCAGTGTTTCCCTTTCTATCTTTTCCTCAGTGTCTTGTCTCCATTTTTATGTACCTCCCTGCACCGCTCTGTGTGCCCCTTGTTCTCCCTCTGTGTGTCCCTTGTGCTCCCTTTCTCTTCCCTCTCTTTGTGCTCCTCGCACTCTTTCTCTCGCTCTCTGTCCATTGCTCTCCCTCTCGCTCCGTGTCTCTTTATTTCTCTCGCTCTATGTCTTAGTCATATCTCTGTGTTTTGTCTCTCTTACCTGTTCCCATGTTCCTCTCTTTTTGTGTTTCATCCTTGTTTCTTTAGTCTGTCATGTTCCAGTGTTTCCTTATCCCTGTCCTAGTGTGAAGTTCACGTTTGTGTTACTTGCTGTTTTATTTTGATCATCCTTGTCTCTCATTATGTCTTATTTGTTCCTGCTGTGTTTCCCAGCTGTCTCCCCTATTCTTCCCCTTGTGTATACATTTTCTCAGTAGCCCCTTGACCCTTGTCCGAGTCTCTTCTCATCAGTTTTTGTGTCTCTCAGGTTCCATGTCCCTTAGTATTTTCCCACTTTAGGTTATTTGTTTTTGTTTGTTTTTGTACCTTCATGTTCAGGCTAAATAAACAGCTTGCTTTTTGCTAAGTAGTTCCTATTCTCCTGCGTTTGGTTGCTCTCACCACCTCACACTTTCTGCAGCCACAGATCCGGACAAATTAGTTCATCTGTGGCATCATTCGATGAGTCATGAGAGCATCTCCTTCACAAAAATCAATAAAGCCATTTTTGAAACCTGGCAGTGAGGAAAATGGCACAAAAACCAACACCATGGTCTGCGAGTCTGATGAAAAGCCACAGATAGCCCAATGGAGGGCTCATGGTATGGAGGACTCAAGGTAAATTTTTTATTTTAAGTCTTAAAGTTCTCAGGGGAATATGAAACATTTCCCCTGAGAACATGGGTACAAGAGTTCTAAATGTTCTGATTTAACAGAAGGAGTGAATATAAAGACAAGAGATTTGCTACAGAAAGCTTTTGTCATGGTCGGACAGTCCTTCCCGGGGTGACCTGCCTGTGTGTGTGTGTTTCTCTCTCTCCTCCTCCCCACCCTTGTTGTCTCCACCCAGCGGCTGACACACCTGCACCTAATTTGCCACCCAGCTGTCACTAACTATCCTTTGTCGTGGGCTGAGGTATTTAACTGTGTGTCCAGACGGCAGTCGACGCTGGATTGTACTTGAAGCTCGGTAGTAAAGAGTGTTTGTTACTCGCAACTTAGCTTTAGCCGGCTAGCCTTCTCACCTGTTGTTTTCGCTCGTTTGTAGGAGGAAGAGTTACGGAGCAGGAGGTTGGAGAGAAGGAGCCCGCGGGATTAAGCTCTCGGAGGAGAACACATACTCGGATAATCACTTTGGAAACTCACCTGCGCACCACTGGGAGTTTGGAGAAGATCACTGTTGGACTTTGCACTTCGCTTTGTGTTTTGAGACTGTTTTTGGGCACTGTAAATAAACGCATCCAGAGCTCCGCGACTGAGTCCGTATTTTCCCATTACCCGTGACAGCTTTAGCCTGTAGTGTTTCAGTAGTTCCACCCTTTTGCCTCATAAGTGAATTCAAAAAATCAAACATCATCATCATAATCATCACCTTTCTTTATAAAGCACTTTAAAACAACCAGAACTCAGAGAAGAGAAACTAAGTCTCACTGAGGTTAAAAGCCAAAGAATAAAAGTGGGTTTTAAGACGTGATTTAAAAGTGGACAGTGGAGGGGCCTCTCTAACGTGCAAGGGCAAATTATTCCATTATTTAGGACCCACGATAGAAAAGGCCCTGTCCCCTCTGAGCTTCCTCCTGGATCTTGGTACCTCTAGGAACAGCTGATCAGCTGACCTGAGAGACTGACAGTGTGTGTGGGGATGAAGAAGCTCAGAGAGGTAAGGCGGTGCAAGATTGTTAAAGCATTTAGAAAAAAACATGAGAATTTTAAAATGAACTCTAAAAGATAGGCAGCCAGTGCAGAAAGGCCAGCACAGGGGTTATATGCTCTATTTTACGAGCTCCTGTTAGGAGTCGTGCAGCAGCATTTTGAACCAGCTGCAGACGTCAGAGCAACGACTGACTGACCTCCACATAAAGTGAGCTACAGTAGTCCAGACGGGAAGAAATAGAAGCATGTTTCAAGGTGCTGCCTAGAGAGAAAAGATTTAACTCTTGCCAGTTGCCTTAAATGATTAAAAACTGGAATTCACCACTGCTCTGATTTGGCTGCCCAATTAAAAATCACTGTCCAACTTAAAACCAAGGTCAGTAACAACAGGTTTAAAATAAACTTCCAGGGGTCCCAAACAACAGAGGAGAACTCAGAAGGACCACTACGTCCAAACACCAACACTTTTGTTTTCTTTTCATTATAATTTAAAAGGTTTAGAGCCAACCAAGCTTTAATGTCATCTAGACATGTCAAGAGAGGTTTTATGGAGATGCCATTCTTCCGCTTTAGTGGCAAATAAATTTGGCAGTTATCAGTATAACAATGAAAATCCCATGTCTTCTAAGGATGGAACACAGAGGCAATAAATACAGTAAAAACAACAGTGGCCCTAAAATTGACCCCTGTGGGACGCCGCATGACAGAGAAGCAGAAGATGATTCGTAACCGAGAAGGCTGACAGAGAAAGTTCTGTCTGCCAAATAAGACCTAAACCAATTAAGTGCAGTGCCACCAATACCCACTCCATCATTTAGTCGAGAAATTTGAATATTGTGGTCTACGGTGTCAAAGGCAGTAGTTAGTCAAGCAAGACCAGAACAACATGCCAGAAGGATGTAATTAAAAACCCTTAATAATGCAGATTCTGTGCTATGAAGGGTTTTAAAATCCGATTGAAAAACCTCAAGAATACCATTATCATCTAGAAAATATTCCAGTTGACTAAAAACAATTTTCTCTAAAACCTAAAGTAAATGCAGCTTGGAAATAGGCCTATAATTAGCTAAAACTGTGTGATCAAGGCCAGGTTTCTTAAGAGCACTACTGCATGTTTGAAATTGGCAGGAACCAAACCAGAAGACAGACTGCTGTTAATAATGTCAAGAACATATTGCCCTATACTAAGAAAAATTTCTTTAAAAAATTGTGAAGGGAAAGGATCCCGAGAGGAACCTGTGTGGCGAATCACATCCACTAAAGTGGAGAGCTTCACGTGATCAAACTGAGCAAAAACAGCAGTGCAAGGGACAGAGACAGAGGGGTCAGAGTCAGGAGCTGTGATAAGAGCCCTGGTGGTGACAAATCTTTTTAAATAAAAAAAGTTCAGAAAATTATTGCAAATATCAGGAGAAACTTCCAAACAGACATTCAATGGAGTACTAAGAACAGTGTCAATGGTCCTAAATAACACACCTATGTTATGACAGTTGGAAGAAATAATATTTGCAAAATATTCCCTTTTTGCCTGTTTAACAGTGTTCTGGTAGTGATGCCAGCAGTCTTTTAGAATTTGAAGTGATACATGCAGTTTATCCTTTACCCATCTCCGTTCTGCTCAATTACATTCCCTCTTAACAGCACTAGTACTCTCATTAAACCAAGGCTCAGGTTTGGCCTTAGGCTGCCTGGTTTTTAAAGGAGCCAGAGAGTCCAAGACGGTTTGACAGCAAGAATAAAACCAGGAATTAAGCTCTTCTGTGTCAGAGGAGACAAAGTCAGAAGGGCCACATAGCTGATTAAAAGCAGCAGAAAACTGCGTGGCAGTAGAGGGGTTAATAATCCGACAGCGCCAAGCACCAGCGTGAGTTTTAACTGCAGTATGTATAAAACCAACATTGAATAATAAAGGCATATGATCTGATAGTGTACAGTCACAAATCTCCAAGTTAGTGACAGGCAGACCATATGACAGAAATGTGTGGGGCCAGCCACGGACTGATCCACCGCTGGAACGAGACAATTCTACTACAATGTCAAAAGCACGACGCAAGTCACCAGAGGTCTTTGTGTTACTTGTGCACGAGGGAGAGAACTGTGACGAGCGCTGTTCCTGACGCTCGAACCCCAGTTGCTCTCGTCTGCTCCCTCGTAGCATTGCTCTTTATTGTGGTTACATGAATATGCATAAGTTCATTAACATATGACGTCTTACACAGGCATACATGTGAACAAAGAGTACCGTCTGTGTGTATGCGTAGGTATGCGTGTGTGTGTGTGTGCGTGTCAAGATGTGACCCTGTGAACGACTCCCCAAAGCTGGTGCCAGGAGTCCAGCGGTCCACCTAAACAAAAGGCTCTTATACTTAAACAGATACAGATTAGGTGTCCTCCAATGTTCCCTCTAAGCTGCACGCGTGCGCAATTGCGTACTGCTGGCATGGTCTCTGCGCACAGAAAATCTGTGTTGCGCACAGAAAAAAAATCTAATCTGAATTGAAATTAAAATTAATACTTTAACAATTCTGTTTTGCAGTGTTAGTCAGTAAGTGACTGGCTGCTCCAGTATGGGATTAGAATGATGCCACCTTATCCCATAGTCCAGCCAATGATGCGATTCACATTCGTATATACGCAGCTAATCCACGACGTTGACAGGCTATGACAGCGTCCTTATGTGCTGACACTGGTGTTTTAGCTAGCAAAGCGGCGTGGCTGATGTGGAGTGAAGCCACGTTAATGACAACGTGTCCAACCATTGGAGATGTGAGCAGGACAGACGGAACAATTGACGGAAAAAGTGTGGACTTTATACCAGTTTTTAAATTGTGTTGATAGGCCACGTAAAACCAGAGTTATGATAAAAATATATGCAATGTTTGGTTTTCTTCCTGAATACTGTCGTTGTTTATATTTACTGCGGGAAGAAACAGTAAAAACGGCGTTTTATAAGGAAAACGCTCGAAAGCACTCTCCGCCTGTGAGCAAAAACAAAACCAAAAAAAACCCCACCCTTTCCTGTTGGTCAAAAAATGTACCATGTTGACCAATCAAAACATGGCATTTAGTTGTTTAGGAAGGGGGAAGTTTTAGGAGTGACGGCGGTGTTTTGAGATGTGAGAGATTTGCGACGTTAAGCGCAAATCTTGTGTAGTTAGTGTGTAGTGTAGTCAATAGTTTTGTTGTGTGTGTCAGAACAATGAGGCGACTGCTGAATGTTACAGGTGATACAGGAGTGATACATCTCCTGTTGTCACACCTGCAGGTATCAGGCTGTTGTTCTCCTTTATCTCATAGTGAACAGAAATTATTTTTTGGAGTGGCACAAATAATTTGTGTGGCATCAGATTTGATGCAGAACAGCTGATTGTTCTGTAAATATTTTGAAATGTTTGTTTAAAAAACTGCCTTGGCTGCATTTTTAGGTAAACAGCTGCAAAAAACTTTGTTGTTTGCAAAACTCAGTAACTATATAATTAATTGCCCAACATTGGTCATTATATACTGTATTTTGCAGACAGAGAGTTACAGGACTCTCTCCCAGACCACAGACTCATACTCATAATACAAGTCAGAGCTTTATTTAAAAAAAGAAGAAGTTGTTTTCAAAATTGGATTTCAAGTTATTTTTACTTCCAATAGTGTTAACATACTACACAGGTCATGAACAAGATTTATTTAAATTTTCATTGTAAGTGGGCTAAAGCAGTTAATTAAAAGTAGTCTAACATAAATGTAAATGCTGTAATTTGATTATTTTAATAAACCATGTAACTTGGATGGATTCGATGCTGGCGTGACCACAGTGCACACGTATGCTGTTGCTCACAGTGGTCCAAGGGACCGCTCAGGGAGTTTGTGTGTTCGCTCAGACACATGAAAATTAGAGGGAACATTGGTGTCCTCCTATACCATAAATCAGTAAGAGAAGGTACGCCCTCTCTCATGACCCTAGGATGTGTGTGCATGCCAGAGTGCTCTGGGAGGCACACAGAGTCTTTGCAGACTGCTAAGGATCAGACCTCTATCATTATGCAATTGATTATACAGGGTGGGCCATTTATATGGATACACCGTAATAAAATGGGAATGGTTGGTGATATTAAAGTCCTGTTTGTGGCACATTAGTATATGTGAGGGGGCAAACTCCTCAAGATGGGTGGTGACCATGGTGGCCATTTAGAAGTCGTCCATCTTGGATACAACTTTTGTTTTTTCAATAGGAAGAGGGCCATGTGACACATCAAACTTATTGGTAATGTCACAAGAAAAACAATGGTGTGCTTGGTTTCAATGTAACTTTATTCTTTCATGAGTTATTTACAAGTTTCTCTTTGTTCACAGCCATTGACATGTCGAAGAGGTTAACACGTGAGGAGCGGATCGAAATTGTGTTGATATCTGGTGAACGCAGTAACCGGGTCATTGCAGCAGATTTCAATGCAAGACACCCTACAAGACCACCCATCTCCCATGCTACAGTTAGCAAACTGCTTGCTAAGTGAAACTGGTTCAGTGTTGGATTTGCCAAAATGTGGACGCAAGAAAAGTGTCACTAATGAAGAAACATCAGTGGCTGTCCTAGCTTCATTCAGCAAGAGCCCACAGCGTAGCACTCGCCGCATGTCACTGGAGAGTGGCATTAGTCGAACATCCCTTCGGTGGATATTAGCTACTCACAAATGGCACCCTTACAAACTCCAGCTACTGCAGCATCTCAACGAGTATGACCCAGATCGGCGCACAGAATTTGCAGAATGGGCAAAACAAAAATTGGAACAGGACTCTCAGTTCACACAGAAGCTTTTGTTCAGTGATGAGGCAAACTTTTATGTGAATGGTGAAGTTAACAAATAAAACCACCGCTATTGGTCTGACACTAACCCACATTGGATGGATCCCTCCAAGACTGTTGGAACAACAAAAGTGATGGTTTGGTGTGGTATATGGGGTACAACAATAGTGGGTCCATTCTTCATCAATGGAAACCTCAAGGCCACTGGATATTTGAAATTGCTACATGATGATGTGTTTCCCTCTTTATACACTGAAGCTGGCACGTTCCCTGAGTTTTTCCAGCAAGATGGTGCACCACCACATTATGGGTGCCAGGTCCGAGCATTCCTAGATGAACAGTTTCCTGGAAAGTGGATTGGTCGTCGTGGGCCAGTTGAATGGCCCCCAAGGTCTCCCGATCTGACCCCCTTAGACTTTTATCTTTGGGGTCATCTGAAGGCAATTGTCTATGGTGTGAAGATACGAGATGTGCAGCACCTGAAACTATGGATACTGGATGCCTGTGCTGGCATTTCTCCTGCGGTGTTGCTATCAGTGTGTGAAGAGTGGGAGAAGAGGGTTGCATTGACAATCCAACACAATGGGCAGCACATTGAACACATTTTATAAGTGGTCAGAAACTTGTAAATAACTCATGAAAGAATAAAGTTACGTTGAAACCAAGCACACCATTGTTTTTCTTATGATATTACCAATAAGTTTGATGTGTCACATGGCCCTCTTCCTATTGAAAAAACAAAAGTTGTATCCAAGATGGCCGACTTCTAAATGGCCACCATGGTCACCACCCATCTTGAGGAGTTTGCCCCCTCACATATACTAATGTGCCACAAACAGGACTTTAATATCACCAACCATTCCCATTTTATTACGGTGTATCCATATAAATGGCCCACCCTGTATAACTCTAAGCATATATGAGTATATATTTCTAAGCATAAATGACAATGCAACAATATAAACCTAACACGGACTGTACCAGGCTAAAAGTGTCAATAAGGCTTAAAAAGTCCTTTACCAGTGGTTTATCAGGACAACATACATGTATGTTAAAATCTCCAATAATAAGAACATGATCATAGTTAGGCATAATCCCAGCTAAAAAATCGGAGAAGTCGTTTATGAAGTTCTTATTGTCTTTCGGGGGGCGATAGATGGCAGTGCAGAAAACTGGGTTTGTGCGACTCACCTCAAACGAGGTAAGTTTGAAGCTGGAGAATGAAAGCTGTAGAAAACACTGCTTACATTTGTAAACCTTTTTGTAAACAGTTGCTATGCGTCCGCCTCTGCCTGACGTCCTTGCGAGTTAAAATAGCAACAATCCACTGGTAACAGTACAGATAGAGCACTGGACTCACCAACACGTCTCAGTCACACACAGAAAATCTAGATCATGGGAACTGAAAAAGTCCAGAAGAATAAAAGTTTTGTTTAAAAGTGATCTGGCGTTTACCAGGCCAATCCTGGCAGGAGCTGGAGCTGCAGCACGGAGTTCAGTAATTTGAGAAACCTGACGAGGCGATCTCAGGTTTCAATAATGTTCACGGCGGAGGTTTAGCCTGGGAGGGCATGGGCAACAAGGCTGAGGAGCATTATCAAAGCTGACCACAGGCACCAAGCAGGCATCAAGAGGATCCAGGAAATGCCAAGACACAAACAATCTTGGGAATAATCCATGCCCTGGTCGGAAAAAAGCAGAACAATTCTTTAGAGAAACCTTTACCTTCACCAGCTGACCACTTTGTTTACCCCTGTGACGATGACGCTTTCGCCAGGAAGGTAGCGTGGGAACGTGGTACAGGTACCCTGCATTATTTATTAATCTAATTGCCCTGTCTTGTCTGCTTTATAATTATTGTTTGTGTATTACTTTTGCATGTGTTTCCCCAGATCTCTACACAATAGCTCATATAAGGTAATAGTAAAGCACAGTATAATATGTGGAGTGCTTTCTGATTCAAGATTTGCTTTATTTTTCCAGTGCCAATTTCCCCCTAACATAAGTAATGTGGGGTTTCCAAGAGAGCTTGAAAACTCTTTCTCTTATACCACAAATCCAAATGTCTTTAATTCTTTGAACTTCTCATGATCTTACAGTTTATTTACTTGACCACATCCCCACTAAACTATTTAAACCTATATCTCATTGCTTTAATTAAGTTAATTGTACAAGTCACCATCAAATTCAGGATTTACCGAGGAGATTCTTTGTCCCCACTACTGTTCAGCATAAGCCTGAACCCCTCAATAAGCTCATCAACAAGACTAGCTCCATATACTGACAATGGAATGAAGCCATTGTCAACCACCCTCTACCACCTACATGGGTGATATCAAGTTATATGCCAGGAGTGAATAACAGATCAATTCAGTTATCCACACCACTAGGATCTACAGCCATGATAACACAATATCATTTGGACTGGAGAAGTGTAGTTGGATGGTAACTAAGAGTGGGACAGTAATCAGAACTGAGTGGATTGCACTATAAGAAGGCAACACTGCAGACATCGAGGATAGCTACAAGTACCTGGGAGTCCCACAGGCTGTAGCTCAGGAGGTAGAGCAAGTCATCTACTGATCAGAAGATTGGTGTTTTAATTTGGGTTCCCCAGTCTGCATGCCAAAAATCCCTGAGCAAGATATTAACCCCAAGTTGCTCTATGTTGCATCCAGAGGAAAGTGCTCGTGTGAATGGGTGAATGTGGTATGTTGTATTAAAGCACTTTGAGTGCTCCAGGAGAGTAGAAAAGTGCTATATAAGAATCAGTTCATTCACCATTTACCTAATGAAAACCTTAAAGAGGCCATGAGGAAATCTGCAACAACCAAATACTTGCAGAGAGTAAGGCAAGTTGTAAGGAGCTGAATGAGAAGAACAATACCTGGGCAATCAACACCTGAAGAAACCTGAGAAAGAAGAGGAGCAAGGAGACGAACAATCATGGAAGGACAGATCCCTGTACAGTATGGACCACTGGCAGATAGAAGACATGGCTGACATCCAGAAATCCTATCAGTGGCTGGACGAGGCTGGACTGAAAGACAAAACATAGAGATATGAATCATGGCAGCACAGGAACAAGCTCTAAGCATAAGATCCATAAACACTTAGTTCTACCACACCGGGTAAGACCCCTGGTGCAGACTGTGCAAAAATGCCTCTGAGACACTCCAGCACAATAAGAGTAGAGTGCAAGATGCTAGCAGTCAGGACACACATAGAACACCATAACCAGGTGGCCAGAAGTATATCAATTAACATCTGTGCAGCATATGTCCTGGAAGTCCAGAGGTCAAAATGGGATACATCACCCAAGGTAGCTGAAAATGACCAAGCTAAGTGTGGGTCTTCCTGATATAGACAGACAAACTGGTGATGGCTATCCAACCAGACATAATAGTGGTGGACAAGCAGAAGATGACTGTAGTGATAGATATAGCTATATCAAGTGTTAACAACATGAGGATGAAGGAACGCGATAAGCTTGAGACTTAAGAAAATGTAGTGTGAAGGCAGTAGTGGTTTCCATGGTTTCTGTGGCTTTTTTGCTTTTATACTAATTCTATACTAGTTCCAGGGGTTAAAAAAATGGATGGGCAAACACAATGAAGTGCATAGGACTAAAAAACTCAACTCGTCAGATTCCCTGAAGTTGTTTACATGTTAGTGGAGAACTTAATGAGTCCCATAGAGGATGGAAGGTTTTCTGATAAAACAAAGCCACAAAACAGAGACAATTACTTACCTTCTTAGTTCAGTGCTGGAAATATATTACTACAGTACTTTAAAGCATTGTTTATTTAATGGATGTTGAATTAAATGTAACATTGTTAACTCTTGGTGGGTTTGCAGAATTGCACAAATACAGATACCTTTATTTTGTGGTTATATTCACGTTATATATTCTGATACTCTGCTTTAATTCCACTATAGTGTGCCTTATTTGGACTCGCAAAAACCTTCATGAGCCAATGTACATTTTTATTGCAGCTTTGTTAATCAACTCTGTTCTTTACAGCATGATTATCTATCCGAAGCTCTTATCTGATGTTTTGTCTGAAAAACAGACTATATCGTATCCACTCTGTCTTTTCCAAGGATTCTCATATTACACCTCAGCTGGGTCAGAGTTTTTACTGTTGGCAGCAATGGCATATGACAGGTATGTGTCTATATGCAAACCCCTGCAATATGCAGTTATTATGAATAGAATAACTATATATGTCTGTGTGATTTTAGCTTGGCTTATACCTGCTTTTGAGATTGCAGTGTCATTTGTGCTGTATTCGAATGTAAAACTCTGTAGCTTTACTCTGACAGGAATTTTTTGTAACAATTCATTTTACAGGCTTCAGTGTGTGCCCTCGGTTGTAATATCTATATATGGTATGGTCATGCTGATAAATATTGCCTTTCTACCAATGCTTTTCATACTTTTTTCATATATCAGAATTCTAAGAATATCTTACAGTTGTTGTAGAGAAACAAGGAGAAAAGCACTAAAGACATGTTTACCCCACTTGCTGGTGTTAATCAACTTTTCCTGTTTTTTTTTCTTTGATATAATTATAGTTAGACTGGAATCTGATCTATCAAACACTCTACGCTTGACATTGACGTTTCAGTCAATTTTATTCCATCCTCTTTTAAATCCAATCATATATGGACTCAAAATGAATGAAATTTTTAAACACATCAAGATATTGTTGTGTCAGGTTTAATAACACTGGTATTACTGCACCATTATCAAATGTATGGGATTTCATTGTAATGTGAGTTAGATAAAGGAGTACCTTATGTCTGATTTCACATGCAAGATAGAAGGACAGAGATCAACATTTAATAATAATAATAATAATAATAATAATAATAATGGATTGCATTTATATAGCGCTTTTCGAGACCCTTAAAGCATTTATATAAATGTTGATCTCTGTTCTTCTACTGACAACAAGACGATAAACATAATGGTCACAAAACAAAGATGAACAATTTCTTAAACTGTTGCTGTTAATGTTTGAAGTCTAAACAGTTCATTTGCCTGCGTTTCACATTTTTCCTTCTTTTTTGTCACAGGTTATTTTTTTACTATTGTGGGTTGTAAGCGCATAAAATAATTTAGTTAATCAATTGCTACCTCTCTACAATGCTGAAAGGCATTTTTCGTACTGTCACTGTCATATGTCAGTGAAAGACAAAAAACAAAGTAAGGCTATATATATATTAGGGGTGCAACGATACTCGTACCGATATTGAACCGTTCGATACAGTGCTTTCGGTTCGGTACGCATGTGTATCGATCAATACAAAATTTTTAATTTATTTTATCAACTTTTCTTCTGACGATGCTGTCTGTGTTGAGAGCTCAGTGGATCTGCGTTCGACTACTCCGCCTAGGCTGCACTGTCGAGCGCAGATCCACTGAGCGCAGGGCAAGCTAGCAAGACAGAAGCTTAGCTCGTTGCAGCATGGCAAATTGAGCCTCCCCCACCCTCATTCAGATATGGCCTTTGGAACTATTTTGGTCTTCATGTGAAGTATGACCCTGAAGGTAAGCGCCTCATGGACAAAAGTAAAACAGTATGTCGGATGTGCCACGCAATGCTCAATTACATGGGTGGGAACTACTGCGTTAGCGCAGTTTGCTCGTTAACGTGTTGACGCGGTACAGCCCCACGCACGGGGTGATCCGCGGTAGCTCGTTAACGGAGATTTGCCGTGTTGTGGCGTTAACGTCATTTCAGATTAACACTGACAGCACTAGTGGGAACACAATGAATATGACTGCACATTTACTCCGACATCATCCTAGTGCAAAGACAAGTGGAAGCAGACAAAAACAACAAGCACGCATGCTACAAACTTTACCCGAGTCATTTAGACAGCCGTTAGCACATGATTCTCCTTATGGGGACCTGATATGTTTAATATGCTGCTGAGAGTATACCCCAGAAGAAGCATATAGTATAGCTTTTTATTTTGGAAAGAGCCATTTCTCTGTAATAAACTCTCTTTTCCAAAAATGAGGGATTTCTCCATGAGATATTTATTTTTTTATTACTTTGTCGTTTCAGCAACATTAAATTTAAAAACTGTACTTTTGAGTTAAAATATATATTTATAATTTTAATAAATGACAAATTAAAAAAGCATGAACATTTTTTTGCATCGAAAAAATATCGAACCGTGACACCAAAGTATTGAACCGTATCGAACCGTGAATTT
The DNA here is from genome assembly GCF_036321145.2 of Pelmatolapia mariae. Lineage (NCBI taxonomy): Eukaryota > Metazoa > Chordata > Actinopteri > Cichliformes > Cichlidae > Pelmatolapia > Pelmatolapia mariae. The sequence goes on from NC_086241.1 coordinate 28,425,170, forward strand.
TGTGTATCGTTGCACCCCTAATATATATGTATATATGTATATATATATATATATATATATATATAGTACTGTGCAAAAAGTTTTAGGCAGGTGAGAAAAAATGCTGTAAATAAAGAATGCTCTCAAAAATGGAGGTGTTAATCATATATTTTCATCAATCAACATGGAATTATCTTAATATAAATGTATCAGTTCTGATCCATTTTCAGATAAATGTTTTTAAACTTTTTTATATTTTTTCATTTTTACTTTATTACTGATTCTTATTTGCAATATGCTACAAGTGCAACATAGATGGAATAAGGCGTAACACTTTATAACTGTTGCTTAAGGCCCTGCATCTTCACCTCTTGCCACATATTATTGGTCAGTGTGAGTTATTTTACTCACAATACAACATGAGAAACATATCAAATGTTTGTTTGCTTTAGGGCTAATACCTCATGATTGGCATTGCATATTTGTGTTTTATTCCTTACTGCATACAGTGTATTGTAGGTAAGTTTTGGAAGTAGAGTGTTACTCTGATACTATCAGATACAGCACTTCCTCACAAACCCTCACAGGAATGTGGCATTGATCATAAATCTGCTGTTATGGCATGCACTCTACACCCCTTCTTTAATTCTACAGGCGAGACAGACGAAAGTGTTGCCTGCAAAAGGGCGTCTCCAAATAACAAGATGCCCTTTTGCAGGAGAAGAAACATGAGCTGGTATGAGACCTAAGGCCACTCTCAACTCTTTTGACTAATCATGTTAACATTCAGTTTCTTTGACTCATAAAAGTGTATACCGCCTGGGCACAGTGCCTTTGTCACTGAGCCAGAGAAAGTAGATCTACTTTGAGCCATGTAAAACATTTAAAATTCTAAATGTTTCGATGATAAATTGTGAAAACTTAAAATTGGAGCATATTGTCTTCTCTCTCATAAAAAAACCCTCAACAGTTTCCTAGTTTAGCTTTCTTGTTCTTATGTTCTTCTGATTATGCAGTTTATCCCTGTTGATTCAGGTTTATTTTAGGGTATTTAGTTTCCTTTAGCTTTTCTCATTCTGTCTTGTCCTCAGTGTCTTGTCTCCATTTTTATGCACCTCCTTGTGTCACCCTCTCGCTCTGTCTTGCTTACTTTCCCTCTCTCTCGCTCTCTCTCTGTCTCTTGCGCTTCCTCTCTCGCGGCCTCTCTCTATTTCTCTCGCTCGATGTCTTACTCATATCTCTGTGTTTTGTCTCTCTTACCTGTTCCCATGTTCCTCTCTTTTTGTGTTTCATCCTTTTCTCTAGTCTGTCATGTTCCAGTGTTCCCTAATCCCTGTGTTGTTTTATTTTGATCATCCTTGTCTCTCATTATGTCTTATTTGTTCCTGCTGTGTTTCCCAGCTGTCTCCCCTATTCTTCCCCTTGTGTATACATTTTCTCAGTCTCCCCTTGACCCTTGTCCGAGTCTCTTCTCATCAGTTTTTGTGTCTCTCAGGTTCCATGTCCCTTAGTATTTTCCTAGTTTAGGTTATTTGTTTTTGTTTGTTTTTGTACCTTCATGTTCAGGCTAAATAAACAGTTTGCTTTTTGCTAAGTAGTTCCTATTCTCCTGTGTTTGGTTCCTCTCACCACCTCACACTTTCTGCAGCCACAGATCCGGACAAATTAGTTAATCTGTGGCATCACTCGATGAGTGACGAGAGCATCTCCTTTGCAAAAATCAATACCACTGAAACCTGGCAGTGAGGAAAATGGCTACACAGAAACAAAATCATGGCCAGAAAGTCTGATGAAAAGCCACAGACCTCTGCATGTCCTCAACAAAATACTGAGAACCATTCTCCATACAAAATGTATCTTGAGCAATGGAGGGATCACGCTAAAATTATTTAAGTTCTCAATTCTTAAAGTTCTCAGGGGAATATGAAACATTTCTTGTGTCTGGAAGTATCACAATGCAGGAACTCCAGCAACACTTGAAGGGAAGAGGAACAACTTCATTGACTGACCAACGCGTTTCGGCTTGTGGCCTTCATCAGGGTCATAGTAACACATACTAGAAGTGTGCTTAAATTAAAAACAGGAAACAGAAAAAAATTCAAATTAACCAATCACATCTTCATGGATAAACCAGCTGACATATAACAGGTTTGTATTGGTTAATTGGTTAAGTCACGCCCAAGTAAATACTGAACTAGGTCATTAATGGTGAAGACGGGGTGAGGACACATAATCCCCACCTGTCTTAAAATAATACATGCATGACATACATAAAAAGAATATTAAAAATATACAAAAAAAAAAGATTACAAAGAAAAGCATTCAATGAAAAAGAAGTCAGTGCAGTAGTTAGATTAAAAAGCAAGAAGACATCATCACATGGAAAAACATTTGTGGAAAGGTCCTCATTTATGTCTCTCAAATGTAGACTTAAAATGTAGACTTAAAACAAGATGTCTAGAATGTTACTCCTACTTTTACTGATAAAATAAATAGAAATAGATAAATAAATAGACATTACCCATGCAAGAATAATGGACAGAGCAAAGTAACTGGTAAAAAAAGAATTAAAAAAAAGGGTACAGTTCACAAAAACTCACTGATAGAAAAATCCTTATTCATACCTCTAGGGTGCAGACTCTCAAAATGGAATATCCAAGATGTTTCTCTTTTTTTCTGGGTAAAATTAATATTACCACCTCTTTGGTTTAGTTTAATGGCTTCAGTCCCTAAAAAGAATAGAGGTAAATTTGGATGTTTATCATTGAAGTGTCTTGCAACAGGGCTGGTTAGATCATTCCTCTTGATCGAACTTCTGTGTTCATAAATTTGATCTTTCAGAGGGCGGGATGTTTCTCCTATACATATTTCATTGCATGGGCACTGTATCATGTAGATCACATTTTTAGTTCTGGATGTGATAAAGCCTTTTATGGCAATAGTTTTGTCACTTATAGGATCTTTGAATTATTTGACATTTTTGGTGTATTGGCAAATTATGCATGACCCACATTTGAAATTACATTGTAGGTTATGCCTTATCCCATTTGGGCAAGACACTTCACCCGTTGCCTACTGGTGGTGGTCAGAGGGCCCGGTGGCGCCAGTGTCCGGCAGCCTCGCCTCTGTCAGTGCGCCCCAGGGTAGCTGTGGCTACAATGTAGCTTGCCATCACCAGTGTGTGAATGTGTGGATGACTGAATGTAGTGTAAAGCGCTTTGGGGTCCATGGGGACTAAGTAAAGCGCTATACAAATACATGCCATTTACCATTATTTGATTTTAGGAGGTGACTTTAATTGTACAATTGATGATTTAGATAGGAATCACTTGGAGCCCCATATGCATTCAAGGAGGATATTGAAACGTGTTAACAAGATCTATAATTTGGTTGATGTGTGGCATTGCAAACATGGTAAAACACAACTTTTTTCATGGGCTCATTGTAAGGAGAATTACATTTCTTTAGCACGTTTAGATAGTTTTATTGTTATTGCCATGCAACATGTGTCCAGTGGGTTTTTCTGATCATAGTATGATGGAAGCAAGTGTGTTTATAAAGAGACTAAGACCTAAGAGTGCATACTGGCATTTTAATACGGTTTTGCTAAATGATGGGTGTTTTAAAAAAGGATTTTTCTTTTTTTTTTGGAATCAGTGGAGAACTATGAAGTGTCAGTTTGCTTCCTTGCAGCAATGGTGGGATATTGGTAAAATAAAAATTCAACAGTTCTGTATTCAATATACACATAATGTCACGAGAGATGGTAAAATCTATTAAAGAATTAGAGACTGATATAGTAGATCTTCAAAATTTGAGTGAGTCCACAGGAGATCGAGGCCATTTTCAGGCACTCAAAAGTAAAAACGCTGTTTTGGCTGATCTGCTAGGGCTTAGAGCACAGGCCACCCTGTTTTCAAAATTTTGTTGAAATGGATGCTCCCTCAGAATTCTTCTTTAGTTTGGAGAAAAACAATGGACAGAATCACCTTACTCACTGTATTCAATCTGAGGATGGGAAAGAGCTGACTGAATCCACTGAATTACGAAAAAGGGCTGTTGATTATTTTTCAAAGCTGTGTGTCAGCGGGTTTAGAGAAGATTCCATGGCTAGTGAAGAGTTTCTCAGTAACTTGCCAGAGGTCTCAGAGCAAGACAGTATTGTCTTGGAGCATGCCTTAACGCTGCAAAAACCTATTGGTCAAATTACAGACTATTATTTTAAACTTTGTTGGGGACAGACTTCATTGGGTTCTTCAAAGTGTTTTGTTTTTGCCAAAGGAAGAGGGAGGCTTTGTTGAGTATAGAAAATGGTAAATCTCCTGGAATAGATGGCTTGCCTGTAGAATTTTATAAATCATACTGGTCTGTGTTGACTGGAGTGATAGCAGAACAGATGTGTTATAAAATTTTGAGCAATGTCCTTGTACGATATTTAAGCTGCTTGTAAAGTGAAGAAAATAGACACTTTAATCAGCCCACTCCTACAACCTGAAATGTGTGAAGGTCTAAATATTTATCAGAGGGGCTCACTAAAGATCAGCTGATTTTTACGGGACCAAAACTGCTTAAACTATTTCAGTCTCCCACTGTGACCATTGCTGCAGTGCAGGATGAGGGTTTGAAGGTCAGTTCCTGCTTGCAGCATCACTGAGTGTCTATCTTAAGATAAACATCAATTATTTTTGAGGTCGGTTTTGCTCAAGAACTTATGTTCTTAGTATAGCCTGCATGAAACAACCAGATCAGGAGGTTCAATCAAGAACATCTGACACATATCTACTTGACATGAAAGCAGTACACACTGAACTCAAGTAACATTTGTTATTAGAGGAGGTTAAAAAGTGTGTCAGTGAGAAATATACATCAAAAGCATGATTTACACTAGCTGCAGCTCACAGTCAGCAACTCATCAGTTTTGTTGTTTAAACCAAACAAGAATTTTTCACATCATGTAGAAGTGCAGGAACTCACCGGATCACCTCTCCAGCACCTTGATCCCAAGACAGGAATACAATATGCAGAGTTAGTTTAAATGATTGGAATTCAGCTGTCATCTTCAGAGTTTCATTTAGTTAATACAATTAACTAAAGTTAATAAAGAGAAATCAAGTGGTCAGAACTATCATGGTGATATTCAGGGTCAGATTCTGTGCTAGTGCAAAACCTTCTTTTGGCCTGAAAAAGCTGCTGTGGGGTTTACAACAGAGGCACAACTGAAAGCCTGCAGGTCAAATTAGCATGAGGATGCATTTGCAAAAATGTTCCATGTGAGGGGAAAGTTCTCTGGGTGATCCAATAGTGCGTTAGTTGATATACAAACACGCAGTGAGAACATTTCAGTAATTAGCTGTTAAGTGTCACCCAAACATGAGCACGCCAGTGAAAGAGCCAGTGACGGTTTAACAAAAAGAATACAGTATGAGTGCAGGTTTACATGTTTCTCTCTGAAAACACTGTGGCAGGTTGGCTCAATTAAGCCAAACTGTGGCAGTTTGGCTCAGTGTGTTTCTATTAGTGTGACCTCCTTTTTAGAAATTGGGCACTGTGTGAGGTCATTTAGTAAGAGTCAGTGAATCTTTCACAGTTGTAAAAAACATAAAAAGAAACAACATAAGTAACGTATGTTTTTTTTCTGAGGGTGGTGGGGTAGAGGACTTCATGTGTATGTGACTGAGAATGTCCACTTTATTAGATATGTTGTTGTAACTGTTTCAAAGTCAGTAATGCATGAATCTGCAATGATTTTTCTTCCTTAAAAGAGGACTTTGGTAGAATGAAATACTGCCTCCGTGCGTTTTATTGATTGTCTAACATGATCTACAATATTTGAAAGGATTGTTCAAAAAGTCCACAAGTCTTTCAGAAGTCATGACTCTCAGAAATCTTGCTGTCATGTCTACACCAATAAGCCAAGGAAGAGTTCAGCCTGTTTCGAGCTCCAGCTTCTTGTTTCAGGCTGATGAGTGCCTTGTTTGATGAGACAAAATCGGACATTCCTAAGCATCAAATTCTCTTTCACTGGGATACTACGGTCTCATAAAATGCACAACCCTTTGTGCACGGTGATCACAAAATGTGGTGTGCAGTGAACTAATCTATAAAACTTGAAGTAACTAACAAATGTGAAATATGTGAGCAGAAAATGGTCTGCTGAAATAATAAGAGCCTTAATACTATATTTTGTCTCTTTAACAAAGGAGCTCAAGGTTAGCGGATGAAGGGAGGCCTATCTTCAGACCCTTATCACGTCACTACAGTCCCCTCTGGCTTCTGCTCCGTGGCCACTGGGTGACCCCTCATCTGGGGCTCTCCTCAGCGCTTCCCAGGAGGGTGGCGCGGCTGCCACTCCGATGGTCCTCCTTGGGCTCTCACATTCTGGGGGCCTCTGGGTGTCTGGGGCCTGGATCTCCTCCATCCCTGCTTCATGCCCTGGGGGACGGGACTATGGCTGCCCACACCCTCTAGCAGATCGTTATATGGAGAGACCTTTAGAATACAAGCGCGCTCATCCACACAATGTGTGCACACAGGTGTTCACTGTTCACAGACACAATCTTGAGTGCTGGCTTCCCTTCATTGGCTCCCTGTTAATTGAATTCAAAATCCTGCTCCTCACATACAAGGTCTTAAATAATCAGGCCCCATCTTATCTTAATGACATTATAGTACCATATCACCCCATCAGAGTACTTCACTCTTGCACTGCAGGCTTATTTGTTGTTCCTATAGTATTAAAAAGTAGAATGTGAGGCAGAGCCTTTGGTTTTCAGGTCCCTCTTCTGTGGAACCAGCTTCCAGTTTGGATTTGGGAGACAGACTCTACTTTTAAGATTAGGCTTAAAACTTTCTTTTTTGCTAAAGCACATAGTTAGGGCTCGATCAGGTGACTCTGAATTCTTCCTTAGTTATGCTGCAATAGGCGTAGGCTGGTGGCAGATTACCATGATACACTATGTATTTCTTCTTCAGTCACCTTTCTAACTCACTATGTGTTTATACACCTCTCTGCATTGAATCATTACTTATTATCAATCTCTGGCTCTCCTCCACAGCTTAGCTTTTGTCCTGTCTTCCTCCGCTACTCCCAACCGGTTGTGGCAGATGGCTGTCCTTCCTCAGCCTGGATCTACTGGAGATTTCTTCCTGTTAAAAGGCAGTTTTTCCTTCCCACTGTTGCCAAAGCGCATGCTCATCAGAAATCATATGATTATTGTTCTTTTTTCTGTATTTTTCTCTCGTCCACATCGGAAGGAGCCAGTTAAAGTGGTTCTGGCATCTGACAAGGATTCCTCCTGGGCATTTCCCAGGTGAGGTGTACTGGCCGTCTTACACCAGGAGGAGGCCCTGAATCAGACCCAAGACACGATGGAGTTCCCCTAGATAAGCTGGAGGAGGTGGCTGTGGAGAAGGAAGTCTCTGCTTAGGCTGCTGCCCCCACAACACGGCCACATATAAATGAAATAAGTAGACCAAATATAACTTGGTGTTCTAAAGAATATTGTTGTTTCCTTGCAGGACACCAGGAGAGATGAGCCCTCCTTCACAGATGGTGTGGTCACCTGCAGGTTCAAGGTCATTGCATCTCCAGCCCACATCTACTGCCACTGTACTTAAGTGAAGTTGGGACAATGTTAAAGACTTTCTTCAGACAATTGCATTTGGATGAGCTAAATGCTAATTCATGACAGGAATTCAAGCAGTAATGCCTCGACTGACAAATGAACATACCAAGCTTCTGTGTTGTTTGAGCCAGAGACTGCACTTGTGGATGAACAATAAAAACATTTTATATTTATTATATTACTAATGTAACTTGCAATAAAAAGTTATGGGAAGCTTAAAGTTAGTTTCAGAATAATTAAATCTGAGACTTTGTTTTATTGAAAGGTTATTGAAGTTTTAAATTGTGTGACAAATAAAATAATAAATTATTAAGTAACACCAGCTACAATATTTGAAATATGTGTGATATTCAGCAAAACAGTGTCCAGTATATTGGCTGAAATGCTTTATCTAAATTAGAAAATAAAAGTTGGGCTGATTTTAACACATTACAAGGAGTGTTTTAATTACTATTTTTTAAATAAGCATACAGTGTTTATATTACGTGTTGAATTAGAAATAAGTTCAAGGATAATAAAAGGTCATGTGATTTAGTTTCATTCAACTTATATGCAGCAAAACTAAAAATAAGTTACTGAAGTGTTTAAATAATATGTGCTTTAAAAAATCCTTGTCTATTTAAAGACTACACAATCTGTGTTAATTATAATTATACCACAATCCCTTGCCTGTTGTGTTAAATATACAAAAACAGTATGTGTTATCAGATGAAAGTACAAAACTCTCAAGAACCCCCCTCCTTGCACTGGTTTCATAAATTTCAGGTGGCATTTTTAAAACATGCCATGACATAACACACAGCTGCTATAATCACAAAGGGGGGTCAAATGTCAATTATCCTTATAGGTTCTTGCTATATGTTATGACATACACAGCACAGTTGTAAGAATCATAGTTTCTAGGTTCTAAGGCTTTTTGTCAGTTTAATAGTGAGCTTTACATGACTGATTTTCGTGCCAAAGGCTTGCACAGGCCTAAGTTCCCTTATGACAACTAGAGCTGGAAACAAGACCTCAAGCAATCCTAAGGCTAATTAGCACGGCTAGCATTTTAAAAAAACATTTGTTAAATGTTGTCATTGCTAGCATATACCTGCCTTACAGCATGGTAAGTAGCGAGAACGCTAAGCTTTTGTTACCTTTCAAAAGAAAAATGTGAAGATGTAATATTAGCATGAGCTATGCTAATGTTATTCACTCAAGCAAACATCTCAGGTACTGACTTGCTGCTTTCTAATATCTGTGTTTATTTCTGGATATACCTACATGGTTATTAGACATCCCACATAAAGGGTGACAAAGGCAGTAACTATAAATGACCATAACTTTACTGTAAATTACACTGCGATGGGCTCAATTCATATAGTTCTATCACGTGCACACGCATGTTAGCAACCGTAACCACGGCCCGCTGTTGGTATATGAATGCTGCACAAGGTTCCAGTCGTCCCTTTACACTCGCTCTTGGACTTGTCTTGACCTGCTCCAAGCTCAGCTTGTGGAAAGATAACGTTTGGAGAATATTTCTACAGAAAGCGGATTTTACTAGAAAGCGACAAAAACTACTGCATCTTTGGATCTTTTGTACTTATGTTTCATCATAACAGCAAAGCTTGAAGATCGCTTGTCGTGGACCCTGACTCGTCGACAGTCACCTGGTACATTTCAAAATTTCTTCAATTATTTTAAGAGTCACTAGATGATTATAATAATTTAACAAGTTCCAGTGTGGATATCAAGTTTTAATGTAATCGAAATAAGTGTATTCCAAGACTTTTTCCGGTAAATTGCTTGTATGCTTTAAATTTTCCAGGAGAGGTGTAGAATTTATTCCCGACTGGTTGTGAAAAAAGGTGTTACTTTGATTTGAAGCCTTCAAATTTGACACTTTTTTCCAATGCAATGGTTAAAATGAGCTTAAAATTCGTAAAATGCCCCCCTCCCCCAAATACATATGTGTGTGTGTGTGTGTATCGGTTTCTATGGTAACAGCATCTCCTCACAATGGTAGAACATATAGGAGTAAACGTACCAGATCCCCTGTAGGTCCTAACATCATTTTCTTCTCTGGATCAAAGGCTTCATTTAAATAAACTATAACTTTTTCCCAGCTTTTACATCGTTAATGAAAGAATTAAAAAAAAATAAAAATAAGGGAATGAGCTGCGAAGTTAGTTATAAATTTACTATAGTATATTAGAAGCTATTCATGTCCGGTTCTTTACAGATCAATACCTATTATCCATTACCTACTCCAACATAGTGTTTGCATAAAGGTTTAAAAAGAACAAATAAACAAAATGGACATATACAAAATACAATACTGTTACCTTAAAAGTGTAGTGTGCACAGAGAGTGAGCTGCCTTGGCAGAGATTTGGTGCTCTTCTTTAAAAAAATGGATGCTTCACTTAATGATTGTGGACATAGTTGAAATCTTCTTCTCACATGAACAAGTAAAGTTTAATTCAGTCGGACATAAATGTAGCCTGTAGCTTTAGCACTGGGTGTTTACTACATTCCTAATGTTATTTTAAACTTGTTTCCTTACAGGCTGTCTTGACTACATTGTTGAACGTCCCGAGAACGAGGCCTTTCTGAAGTTATCACGATCCTTGATGACAGTCTCCTGAGAGCCATCTCTTCTGATGAAGCATGGGACACTGATACCGAGCGTGTCAGTAAAGGTGAGTACATCGCCCTCTCACCCTCCCCCTCTTCTCACGAGGAACTGGATGCTGATGCGTGTCAGTGAAGTGGAAGGTGAGTTATTTTCAATATCTTGTACTTGTTTTTACACCTTTTAAACTTAAAGTTGGCCGTTGTGCTTTTCAGTGTTGGAAAGACACTTTCTCACACTGCGGTCTGCTTATTTTCAATGTCTTGTACTTGTTTTTACACCTTTTAAACTTAAAGTTGGCCGTTGTGCTTTTCAGTGTTGGACAGACACTTTGTTGCACTGAGGTCTGCTTATTTTCAATATCTTGTACTTGTTTTTACACGTTTTAATGTTAAAGTTGGCCTTTGTTTTTTGCAGTGTTGGACAGACACTTTGTTCTTGCACTGAGGTCTGCTTATTGTAAATATCTTGTACTTGTTTGAACACCTTTTAATGTTAAAGTTGCCCTTTGTTATTTGCAGTGTTGGACAGACACTTTGTTGCACTGAGGTCTGCTTATTGTCAATATCTTGTACTTGTTTGAACACCTTTTAATGTTAAAGTTGCCCTTTGTTTTTTGCAGTGTTGGACAGACACTTTGTTGCACTGAGGTCTGCTTATTGTCAATATCTTGTACTTGTTTGAACACCTTTTAATGTTAAAGTTGCCATTTGTTGTTTGCAGTGTTGGACAGACACTTTGTTGCACTGAGGTCTGCTTATTTTCAATATCTTGTACTTGTTTTTACACCTTTTAATGTTAAAGTTGCCCTTTGTTTTTTGCAGTGTTGGACAGACATGTTCTTGCACTGATGTCTGCTTATTGTAAATATCTTTTATTTATTTTTACACCTTCTACTGTTAAAGTTGCCGTTTGTTGTTTTCAGTGCTGGAAAGACACTTTCTCGCACTGAGGTCTGCTTATTGTAAATATCTTGTACTTGTTTGAACACCTTTTAATGTTAAAGTTGGCCTTTGTGCTTTTCAGTGTTGGAAAGACACTTTGTTGCACTGAGGTCTGCTTATTGTCAATATCTTGTACTTGTTTGAACACCTTTTAATGTTAAAGTTGGCCTTTGTGCTTTTCAATGTTGGACAGACACTTTGTTTCACTGAGGTCTGCTTATTGTAAATATCTTGTACTTGTTTGAACACCTTTTAATGTTAAAGTTGGCCTTTGTGCTTTTCAATGTTGGACAGACACTTTCTCACACTGAGGTCTGCTTATTGTAAATATCTTGTACTTGTTTGAACACCTTTTAATGTTAAAGTTGGCCTTTGTGCTTTTCAGTGTTGGAGAGACACTTTGTTGCACTGAGGTCTGCTTATTGTAAATATCTTGTACTTGTTTTTACACCTTTTAATGTTAAAGTTGGCCTTTGTGCTTTTCAGTGTTGGAGAGACACTTTGTTGCACTGAGGTCTGCTTATTGTAAATATCTTGTACTTGTTTGAACACCTTTTAATGTTAAAGTTGGCCTTTGTGCTTTTCAGTGTTGGAGAGACACTTTGTTGCACTGAGGTCTGCTTATTGTAAATATCTTGTACTTGTTTTTACACCTTTTAATGTTAAAGTTGGCCTTTGTGCTTTTCAGTGTTTGACAGACACTTTGTTTCACTTCGGTCTGCTTATTGTCAATATCTTGTACTTGTTTTTACACCTTTTAATGTTAAAGTTGGCCTTTGTGCTTTTCAGTGTTGGAGAGACACTTTGTTGCACTGAGGTCTGCTTATTGTAAATATCTTGTACTTGTTTGAACACCTTTTAATGTTAAAGTTGGCCTTTGTGCTTTTCAGTGTTGGACAGACACTTTGTTGCACTGAGGTCTGCTTATTGTCAATATCTTGTACTTGGTTTTACACCTTTTAATGTTAAAGTTGGCCTTTGTGCTTTTCAGTGTTGGAAAGACACTTTGTTGCACTGAGGTCTGCTTATTGTCAATATCTTGTACTTGTTTGAACACCTTTTAATGTTAAAGTTGGCCTTTGTGATTTTCATGTGTTTGAAAGACACTTTGTTGCACTGAGGTCTGCTTATTGTAAATATCTTGTACTTGTTTTTACACCTTTTAATGTTAAAGTTGGCCTTTGTGCTTTTCAGTATTTGAAAGACACTTTCTTGCACTGCGGTCTGCTTATTGTCAATATCTTGTACTTGTTTGAACACCTTTTAATGTTAAAGTTGGCTTTTCTGCTTTTCAGTGTTGGAGAGACACTTTGTTGCACTGAGGTCTGCTTATTGTAAATATCTTGTACTTGTTTGAACACCTTTTAATGTTAAAGTTGGCCTTTGTGCTTTTCAGTGTTGGAAAGACACTTTGTTGCACTGAGGTCTGCTTATTGTCAATATCTTGTACTTGTTTGAACACCTTTTAATGTTAAAGTTGGCTTTTCTGCTTTTCAGTGTTGGAGAGACACTTTGTTGCACTGAGGTCTGCTTATTGTAAATATCTTGTACTTGTTTGAACACCTTTTAATGTTAAAGTTGGCCTGTGTGCTTTTCAGTGTTGGAAAGACACTTTGTTGCACTGAGGTCTGCTTATTGTCAATATCTTGTACTTGTTTGAACACCTTTTAATGTTAAAGTTGGCCTTTGTGCTTTTCAGTGTTGGAAAGACACTTTGTTGCACTGAGGTCTGCTTATTGTCAATATCTTGTACTTGTTTGAACACCTTTTAATGTTAAAGTTGGCCTTTGTGCTTTTCAGTGTTGGAAAGACACTTTGTTGCACTGAGGTCTGCTTATTGTAAATATCTTGTACTTGTTTGAACACCTTTTAATGTTAAAGTTGGCTTTTGTGCTTTTCAGTGTTGGAAAGACACTTTGTTGCACTGAGGTCTGCTTATTGTCAATATCTTGTACTTGTTTGAACACCTTTTAATGTTAAAGTTGGCTTTTGTGCTTTTCAGTGTTGGAAAGACACTTTGTTGCACTGAGGTCTGCTTATTGTCAATATCTTGTACTTGTTTGAACACCTTTTAATGTTAAAGTTGGCTTTTGTGCTTTTCAGTGTTGGAAAGACACTTTGTTGCACTGAGGTCTGCTTATTGTAAATATCTTGTACTTGTTTGAACACCTTTTAATGTTAAAGTTGGCTTTTGTGCTTTTCAGTGTTGGAAAGACACTTTCTTGCACTGCGGTCTGCTTATTGTCAATATCTTGTACTTGTTTGAACACCTTTTAATGTTAAAGTTGGCTTTTCTGCTTTTCAGTGTTGGAGAGACACTTTGTTGCACTGAGGTCTGCTTATTGTCAATATCTTGTACTTGTTTGAACACCTTTTAATGTTAAAGTTGGCTTTTGTGCTTTTCAGTGTTGGAGAGACACTTTGTTGCACTGAGGTCTGCTTATTGTCAATATCTTGTACTTGTTTTTACACCTTTTAATGTTAAAGTTGGCCTTTGTGCTTTTCAGTGTTTGAAAGACACTTTCTCACACTGAGGTCTGCTTATTGTCAATATCTTGTACTTGGTTTTACACCTTTTAATGTTAAAGTTGGCCTTTGTGCTTTTCAGTGTTGGAAAGACACTTTGTTGCACTGAGGTCTGCTTATTGTCAATATCTTGTACTTGTTTGAACACCTTTTAATGTTAAAGTTGGCCTTTGTGATTTTCATGTGTTTGAAAGACACTTTGTTGCACTGAGGTCTGCTTATTGTAAATATCTTGTACTTGTTTTTACACCTTTTAATGTTAAAGTTGGCCTTTGTGCTTTTCAGTATTTGAAAGACACTTTCTTGCACTGCGGTCTGCTTATTGTCAATATCTTGTACTTGTTTGAACACCTTTTAATGTTAAAGTTGGCCTTTGTGCTTTTCAGTGTTGGAGAGACACTTTGTTGCACTGAGGTCTGCTTATTGTAAATATCTTGTACTTGTTTGAACACCTTTTAATGTTAAAGTTGGCCTTTGTGCTTTTCAGTGTTTGAAAGACACTTTGTTGCACTGAGGTCTGCTTATTGTCAATATCTTGTACTTGTTTGAACACCTTTTAATGTTAAAGTTGGCCTTTGTGCTTTTCAGTGTTTGAAAGACACTTTCTTGCACTGCGGTCTGCTTATTGTCAATATCTTGTACTTGTTTGAACACCTTTTAATGTTAAAGTTGGCTTTTGTGCTTTTCAGTGTTGGACAGACACTTTGTTGCACTGAGGTCTGCTTATTGTCAATATCTTGTACTTGTTTTTACACCTTTTAATGTTAAAGTTGGCTTTTGTGCTTTTCAGTGTTGGAGAGACACTTTGTTGCACTGAGGTCTGCTTATTGTCAATATCTTGTACTTGTTTTTACACCTTTTAATGTTAAAGTTGGCCTTTGTGCTTTTCAGTGTTGGACAGACACTTTGTTGCACTGAGGTCTGCTTATTGTAAATATCTTGTACTTGTTTGAACACCTTTTAATGTTAATTTTGGCCTTTGTGCTTTTCATGTGTTTGAAAGACACTTTCTCACACTGAGGTCTGTGTATTGTCAATATCTTGTACTTGGTTTTACAGCTTTTAATGTTAAAGTTGGCCTTTGTGCTTTTCAGTGTTGGAAAGACACTTTGTTGCACTGAGGTCTGCTTATTGTAAATATCTTGTACTTGTTTGAACACCTTTTAATGTTAAAGTTGGCCTTTGTGCTTTTCAGTGTTGGAAAGACACTTTGTTGCACTGAGGTCTGCTTATTGTCAATATCTTGTACTTGTTTTTACACCTTTTAATGTTAAAGTTGGCTTTTCTGCTTTTCAGTGTTGGAGAGACACTTTGTTGCACTGAGGTCTGCTTATTGTAAATATCTTGTACTTGTTTGAACACCTTTTAATGTTAAAGTTGGCCTGTGTGCTTTTCAGTGTTGGAAAGACACTTTGTTGCACTGAGGTCTGCTTATTGTAAATATCTTGTACTTGTTTGAACACCTTTTAATGTTAAAGTTGGCTTTTGTGCTTTTCAGTGTTGGAAAGACACTTTGTTGCACTGAGGTCTGCTTATTGTCAATATCTTGTACTTGTTTGAACACCTTTTAATGTTAAAGTTGGCTTTTGTGCTTTTCAGTGTTGGAAAGACACTTTGTTGCACTGAGGTCTGCTTATTGTCAATATCTTGTACTTGTTTGAACACCTTTTAATGTTAAAGTTGGCTTTTGTGCTTTTCAGTGTTGGAAAGACACTTTCTTGCACTGCGGTCTGCTTATTGTCAATATCTTGTACTTGTTTGAACACCTTTTAATGTTAAAGTTGGCTTTTGTGCTTTTCAGTGTTGGAGAGACACTTTGTTGCACTGAGGTCTGCTTATTGTCAATATCTTGTACTTGTTTGAACACCTTTTAATGTTAAAGTTGGCTTTTGTGCTTTTCAGTGTTGGAGAGACACTTTGTTGCACTGAGGTCTGCTTATTGTCAATATCTTGTACTTGTTTTTACACCTTTTAATGTTAAAGTTGGCCTTTGTGCTTTTCAGTGTTTGAAAGACACTTTCTCACACTGAGGTCTGCTTATTGTCAATATCTTGTACTTGGTTTTACACCTTTTAATGTTAAAGTTGGCCTTTGTGCTTTTCAGTGTTGGAAAGACACTTTGTTGCACTGAGGTCTGCTTATTGTAAATATCTTGTACTTGTTTGAACACCTTTTAATGTTAAAGTTGGCTTTTCTGCTTTTCAGTGTTTGAAAGACACTTTCTCACACTGAGGTCTGCTTATTGTAAATATCTTGTACTTGTTTTTACACCTTTTAATGTTAAAGTTGGCCTTTGTGCTTTTCAGTATTTGAAAGACACTTTCTTGCACTGCGGTCTGCTTATTGTCAATATCTTGTACTTGTTTGAACACCTTTTAATGTTAAAGTTGGCCTTTGTGCTTTTCAGTGTTGGAGAGACACTTTGTTGCACTGAGGTCTGCTTATTGTAAATATCTTGTACTTGTTTGAACACCTTTTAATGTTAAAGTTGGCCTTTGTGCTTTTCAGTGTTTGAAAGACACTTTGTTGCACTGAGGTCTGCTTATTGTCAATATCTTGTACTTGTTTGAACACCTTTTAATGTTAAAGTTGGCCTTTGTGCTTTTCAGTGTTTGAAAGACACTTTCTTGCACTGCGGTCTGCTTATTGTCAATATCTTGTACTTGTTTGAACACCTTTTAATGTTAAAGTTGGCTTTTGTGCTTTTCAGTGTTGGAGAGACACTTTCTTGCACTGCGGTCTGCTTATTGTCAATATCTTGTACTTGTTTGAACACCTTTTAATGTTAAAGTTGGCTTTTGTGCTTTTCAGTGTTGGACAGACACTTTGTTGCACTGAGGTCTGCTTATTGTCAATATCTTGTACTTGTTTTTACACCTTTTAATGTTAAAGTTGGCCTTTGTGCTTTTCAGTGTTGGACAGACACTTTGTTGCACTGAGGTCTGCTTATTGTAAATATCTTGTACTTGTTTGAACACCTTTTAATGTTAATTTTGGCCTTTGTGCTTTTCATGTGTTTGAAAGACACTTTCTCACACTGAGGTCTGTGTATTGTCAATATCTTGTACTTGGTTTTACAGCTTTTAATGTTAAAGTTGGCCTTTGTGCTTTTCAGTGTTGGAAAGACACTTTGTTGCACTGAGGTCTGCTTATTGTAAATATCTTGTACTTGTTTGAACACCTTTTAATGTTAAAGTTGGCCTTTGTGCTTTTCAGTGTTGGAAAGACACTTTGTTGCACTGAGGTCTGCTTATTGTCAATATCTTGTACTTGTTTTTACACCTTTTAATGTTAAAGTTGGCCTTTGTGCTTTTCAGTGTTTGAAAGACACTTTGTTGCACTGAGGTCTGCTTATTGTCAATATCTTGTACTTGTTTTTACACCTTTTAATGTTAAAGTTGGCCTTTGTGCTTTTCAGTGTTTGAAAGACACTTTGTTGCACTGAGGTCTGCTTATTGTCAATATCTTGTACTTGTTTGAACACCTTTTAATGTTAAAGTTGGCCTTTGTGCTTTTCAGTGTTGGAAAGACACTTTGTTGCACTGAGGTCTGCTTATTGTCAATATCTTGTACTTGTTTGAACACCTTTTAATGTTAAAGTTGGCTTTTGTGCTTTTCAGTGTTGGAGAGACACTTTGTTGCACTGAGGTCTGCTTATTGTCAATATCTTGTACTTGTTTGAACACCTTTTAATGTTAAAGTTGGCCTTTGTGCTTTTCAGCGTTGGAGAGACACTTTGTTGCACTGAGGTCTGCTTATTGTAAATATCTTGTACTTGTTTGAACACCTTTTAATGTTAAAGTTGGCCTTTGTGCTTTTCAGTGTTGGAGAGACACTTTGTTGCACTGAGGTCTGCTTATTGTCAATATCTTGTACTTGTTTGAACACCTTTTAATGTTAAAGTTGGCCTTTGTGCTTTTCAGTGTTGGAGAGACACTTTGTTGCACTGAGGTCTGCTTATTGTCAATATCTTGTACTTGTTTGAACACCTTTTAATGTTAAATTTGGCCTTTGTGCTTTTCATGTGTTTGAAAGACACTTTGTTGCACTGAGGTCTGCGTATTGTCAATATCTTGTACTTGTTTTTACACCTTTTAATGTTAAAGTTGGCCTTTGTGCTTTTCAGTGTTTGAAAGACACTTTGTTGCACTGAGGTCTGCTTATTGTCAATATCTTGTACTTGTTTTTACACCTTTTAATGTTAAAGTTGGCCTTTGTGCTTTTCAGTGTTTGAAAGACACTTTGTTGTACTGAGGTCTGCTTATTGTCAATATCTTGTACTTGTTTTTACACCTTTTAATGTTAAAGTTGGCCTTTGTGCTTTTCATGTGTTTGAAAGACACTTTGTTGCACTGAGGTCTGCGTATTGTCAATATCTTGTACTTGGTTTTACAGCTTTTAATGTTAAAGTTGGCCTTTGTGCTTTTCAGTGTTGGAAAGACACTTTGTTTCACTTCGGTCTGCTTATTGTCATTATCTTGTACTTGTTTTTACACCTTTTAATGTTAAAGTTGGCCCAGGGCTCGCAAAATCGGTAGCCCGACGTCCCGAGGCTAGCGATTTTTCCAGTCGGGCTACCAAAATCTATCTCTGCCCTGCCCGTCGGGCTATCATAGGAAGGAAAAATATATGCTAATGCTTTTGAATTCTTTCGGAAATGTAGCTGGGCAATTATGTCACTGGCATCGGTGAGCCACTGTCAATATGTGACATATTGAAATCGCATTTGAATTTGCGCTTGTTTTTTGCTTTCACTTTGCAATCGCGCGAACTGTGTATAGAGAGTGACAGTAATGATTGGTGAGTGACGATAATTTGCGCACCAATTCCTCTGACATCGTCTTATCAATCGTTAGCTTACTACGCAAACATGACAAGTGAAATCTCCCGCAGGAAGCTTAAACATGTGAGAGGTTGATCGCGCAGAGAATCGCTGAGCGTTATGTGAGTGCGTGTGTAAAGGCAGCAGGATATATATTTTAGTTCTGCTGAGCCAAATAAGACCGGTGAGGGTGAAGAAGTGACAGCCAAAGAAAAGCTTACCACAAAACGGAAAAGTTAAGACAAATCAGACTATAAGGCAAAAAGAAAGTGCAGCTTTATGGTTTCATGGACAAAAGAATTTCTGTGGCTGCAATATGACAAGCTAAATAACCAGGGGTGCACATAAGTGGTCCGCAGGTGCGCATTCGCTGTCAAAATAAAAAACGCGCACAAGATAAGAAGTTGCAATGCGTGTTTGCGTACATAAGATTTTCTAGAGGAGGACAGACATTTGTTTAGAACTCTTAAAGATGTCGAAGAAGCAACCTCCTTTAAGCAATTACTTTGGTGGCCTCCACCTCCAAAGAAATGTCAGAAGGAGTCCGAACCACAAAAGAAGCGCGTATTCTCGGAAAAGTGGTTGCAGGAGGTGAGCTGGCTTCAAACAAATGATGAATGCAAAGAGATTTGGTGCAGAATGTGCCGTGAAAATCCCACCCTAGCGGACAAAAACACTGCCTTTCATATGGACGCAAACGCGCGTTGCAACTTCTTATCTGGTGCGCGTCTTTTATTTTGACAGCGAATACGCACATGCGGACCACTTATGTGCACCGGTGTAAATAACATAATGTTCTGCCGGGTGTGTTGTTGGTTTCCCTCGATTTCTGAGTCGACAAGTGCCTTTCTTACTGGGACCAGTAATTTTAAGAAAGGCCCCCATTAGAACTAGGGCTGTGCGATATGACCAAAATCTCATATCCCGATATTAAGACATCTATCTTCACGATAACGATATAAATCACAAAAATGTAACATTTTCTGTAAATTCTGTGAATCTCAGGCAGCTCGACTTGTGTGAAGTGTTTCCAGCTGGGCGTCACGTACCTGGAGTCGAGTGTTTTAACTCATGCATGAAACTATACATTTTTAGACATAACGGCCGCTGTTTTCTTTGTATTTATTACACAGCGTGCTGTGGGGAAAAGCCTGTGCTAACGTTTGAGTCTGTAAGGTTTATTTTTTAGCACCCGGTGGCTCTTTTTTGCTTTTCACCCGTGAACACTATGCACATTTCACGTGATTCAGTTTATTTTGAAAAGTCTCAACAGGATCCTGAGATTTATTGTGAAAGGTTTATGTGGAACAAGCGGACACGCAGTGGTTTTACCGTCGTTGTTGCTAACGACAACGCATAAAAACAAATGCTTGTCTGTCTGTAGTGTGGTTATATTAAATATAAGAGAAAGAGAGAACTTTAAGAAATTAATATAGCCACTACAGTGACCATCAAAACGATGAAAAAAAAATATTGCCGTAAACACTTTATTTTGCGACACCACGAAACAAACGATAGCGTAAAATGAAACGATAGATGTTTTTATATCGTCATCCGATATATATCGTTATATGAACAGCCCTAATTAGAACCCATGAGAAATGCAAGAAATGCATTATTGCTCAGTCTGCAAATAACATACTAAAAATCAACCTGAAAAATCTGTTTAGAACAGCGTACTGTGTTGCAAAGAGTGAACTACCACTGGCAAAATTTAGCATCTTTGCAAACTTCAAAAAGCAAATGGCCTAGATCTTGGTTCCACTTGCCTCTTACCCGTGACTTTGGTGGAAATTTCAAATTCAGGATCTGAGACAGACTGATTCATGTTCTACACAGTTCTTACAAGTTCATAGAAATTTCTGTTCAATTAGAACCAAGTATTTGAGTTGATGATTGTAATTTTTATACAATGTTGTAATTTGTGTTTCAACAATTTTTTAATTAATGTTTTGTTACAATATTATACTTTAATGTATAATATTGTAACGGAAACAAAACAGGAAACAAAACATAACAAATTGCTCCCTTTTTTATTCGGGCTACTTAAATTTATTTTGGGCTACCAAAAACTGAAGAGTCCCTGCCCGAAGGGCTACCAGGGATTTTGAAATTTTGCGAGCCCTGTGGCCTGTGTGCTTTTCAGTGTTTGAAAGACACTTTGTTGCAGTGAGGTCTGCGTATTGTCAATATCTTGTACTTGGTTTTACACCTTTTAATGTTAAAGTTGGCCTTTGTGCTTTTCAGTGTTTGAAAGACAGTTTGTTGCGCTGAGGTCTGCTTATTGTAAATATCTTGTACTTGTTTGAACACCTTTTAATGTTAAAGTTGGCCTTTGTGCTTTTCAGTGTTGGACAGACACTTTGTTGCACTGAGGTCTGCTTATTGTAAATATCTTGTACTTGTTTGAACACCTTTTAATGTTAAAGTTGGCCTTTGTGCTTTTCAGTGCTGGACAGACACTTTGTTGCACTGAGGTCTGCTTATTGTCAATATCTTGTACTTGTTTGAACACCTTTTAATTTTAAAGTTGGCCTTTGTGCTTTTCAGTGTTGGACAGACACTTTGTTGCACTGAGGTCTGCTTATTGTAAATATCTTGTACTTGTTTGAACACCTTTTAATTTTAAAGTTGGCCTTTGTGCTTTTCAGTGTTGGACAGACACTTTGTTGCACTGAGGTCTGCTTATTGTCAATATCTTGTACTTGTTTGAACACCTTTTAATTTTAAAGTTGGCCTTTGTGCTTTTCAGTGTTTGAAAGACACTTTGTTGCACTGAGGTCTGCTTATTGTCAATATCTTGTACTTGTTTTTACACCTTTTAATGTTAAAGTTGGCCTTTGTGCTTTTCAGTGTTTGAAAGACACTTTGTTGCACTGAGGTCTGCTTATTGTCAATATCTTGTACTTGTTTGAACACCTTTTAATGTTAAAGTTGGCCTTTGTGCTTTTCAGTTTTGGAGAGACACTTTGTTGCACTGAGGTCTGCTTAATGTAAATATCTTGTACTTGTTTGAACACCTTTTAATGTTAAAGTTGGCTTTTGTGCTTTTCAGTGTTGGAAAGACACTTTGTTGCACTGAGGTCTGCTTATTGTCAATATCTTGTACTTGTTTGAACACCTTTTAATGTTAAAGTTGGCCTTTGTGCTTTTCAGTGTTTGAAAGACACTTTGTTGCACTGAGGTCTGCTAATTGTAAATATCTTGTACTTGTTTGAACACCTTTTAATGTTAAAGTTGGCCTTTGTGCTTTTCAGTGTTGTAGAGACACTTTGTTGCA
Organism: Pelmatolapia mariae; assembly: GCF_036321145.2. Classification (NCBI taxonomy): domain Eukaryota; kingdom Metazoa; phylum Chordata; class Actinopteri; order Cichliformes; family Cichlidae; genus Pelmatolapia; species Pelmatolapia mariae. Next base: position 28,446,965 of record NC_086241.1, read on the forward strand.
CTGAGGTCTGCTTATTGTCAATATCTTGTACTTGTTTTTACACCTTTTAATGTTAAAGTTGGCCCTTGTGCTTTTCAGTATTTGAAAGACACTTTGTTGCACTGAGGTCTGCTTATTGTCAATATCTTGTACTTGTTTTTAAACCTTTTAATGTTAAAGTTGGCCTTTGTGCTTTTCAGTGTTTGAAAGACACTTTGTTGCACTGAGGTCTGCTTATTGTCAATATCTTGTACTTGGTTTTACACCTTTTAATGTTAAAGTTGGCCTTTGTGCTTTTCAGTTTTGGAGAGACACTTTGTTGCACTGAGGTCTGCGTATTGTCAATATCTTGTACTTGGTTTTACACCTTTTAATGTTAAAGTTGGCCTTTGTGCTTTTCAGTGTTTGAAAGACACTTTGTTGCACTGAGGTCTGCGTATTGTCAATATCTTGTACTTGTTTTTACACCTTTTAATGTTAAAGTTGGCCTTTGTGCTTTTCAGTGCTGGACAGACACTTTGTTGCACTGAGGTCTGCTTATTGTCAATATCTTGTACTTGGTTTTACACCTTTTAATGTTAAAGTTGGCCTTTGTGCTTTTCAGTGTTTGAAAGACACTTTGTTGCACTGAGGTCTGCTTATTGTCAATATCTTGTACTTGTTTTTACACCTTTTAATGTTAAAGTTGGCCTTTGTGCTTTTCAGTGCTGGACAGACACTTTGTTGCACTGAGGTCTGCTTATTGTAAATATCTTGTACTTGTTTGAACACCTTTTAATGTTAAAGTTGGCCTTTGTGCTTTTCAGTGTTTGAAAGACACTTTGTTGCACTGAGGTCTGCTTATTGTAAATATCTTGTACTTGTTTGAACACCTTTTAATGTTAAAGTTGGCCTTTGTGCTTTTCAGTGTTGGAAAGACACTTTGTTGCACTGAGGTCTGCTTATTGTCAATATCTTGTACTTGTTTTTACACCTTTTAATGTTAAAGTTGGCCTTTGTGCTTTTCAGTGCTGGACAGACACTTTGTTGCACTGAGGTCTGCTTAATGTAAATATCTTGTACTTGTTTGAACACCTTTTAATGTTAAAGTTGGCTTTTGTGCTTTTCATTGTTGGAAAGACACTTTGTTGCACTGAGGTCTGCTTATTGTCAATATCTTGTACTTGTTTGAACACCTTTTAATGTTAAAGTTGGCCTTTGTGCTTTTCAGTGTTTGAAAGACACTTTGTTGCACTGAGGTCTGCTTAATGTAAATATCTTGTACTTGTTTGAACACCTTTTAATGTTAAAGTTGGCTTTTGTGCTTTTCAGTGTTGGAAAGACACTTTGTTGCACTGAGGTCTGCTTATTGTCAATATCTTGTACTTGTTTGAACACCTTTTAATGTTAAAGTTGGCCTTTGTGCTTTTCAGTGTTTGAAAGACACTTTGTTGCACTGAGGTCTGCTAATTGTAAATATCTTGTACTTGTTTGAACACCTTTTAATGTTAAAGTTGGCCTTTGTGCTTTTCAGTGTTGTAGAGACACTTTGTTGCACTGAGGTCTGCTTATTGTCAATATCTTGTACTTGTTTGAACACCTTTTAATGTTAAAGTTGGCCTTTGTGCTTTTCAGTGTTTGAAAGACACTTTGTTGCACTGAGGTCTGCTTATTGTAAATATCTTGTACTTGTTTGAACACCTTTTAATGTTAAAGTTGGCCTTTGTGCTTTTCAGTGTTGGAAAGACACTTTGTTGCACTGAGGTCTGCTTATTGTCAATATCTTGTACTTGTTTTTACACCTTTTAATGTTAAAGTTGGCCTTTGTGCTTTTCAGTGCTGGACAGACACTTTGTTGCACTGAGGTCTGCTTATTGTCAATATCTTGTACTTGTTTGAACACCTTTTAATGTTAAAGTTGGCCCTTGTGCTTTTCAGTATTTGAAAGACACTTTGTTGCACTGAGGTCTGCTTATTGTCAATATCTTGTACTTGTTTTTAAACCTTTTAATGTTAAAGTTGGCCCTTGTGCTTTTCATGTGTTTGAAAGACACTTTGTTGCACTGAGGTTTGCTTATTGTCAATATCTTGTACTTGTTTGAACACCTTTTAATGTTAAAGTTGGCCTTTGTGCTTTTCAGTGCTGGACAGACACTTTGTTGCACTGAGGTCTGCTTATTGTCAATATCTTGTACTTGGTTTTACACCTTTTAATGTTAAAGTTGGCCTTTGTGCTTTTCAGTGTTTGAAAGACACTTTGTTGCACTGAGGTCTGCTTATTGTAAATATCTTGTACTTGTTTGAACACCTTTTAATGTTAAAGTTGGCCTTTGTGCTTTTCAGTGTTGGAAAGACACTTTGTTGCACTGAGGTCTGCTTATTGTCAATATCTTGTACTTGTTTTTACACCTTTTAATGTTAAAGTTGGCCTTTGTGCTTTTCAGTGCTGGACAGACACTTTGTTGCACTGAGGTCTGCTTAATGTAAATATCTTGTACTTGTTTGAACACCTTTTAATGTTAAAGTTGGCTTTTGTGCTTTTCATTGTTGGAAAGACACTTTGTTGCACTGAGGTCTGCTTATTGTCAATATCTTGTACTTGTTTGAACACCTTTTAATGTTAAAGTTGGCCTTTGTGCTTTTCAGTGTTTGAAAGACACTTTGTTGCACTGAGGTCTGCTTAATGTAAATATCTTGTACTTGTTTGAACACCTTTTAATGTTAAAGTTGGCTTTTGTGCTTTTCAGTGTTGGAAAGACACTTTGTTGCACTGAGGTCTGCTTATTGTCAATATCTTGTACTTGTTTGAACACCTTTTAATGTTAAAGTTGGCCTTTGTGCTTTTCAGTGTTTGAAAGACACTTTGTTGCACTGAGGTCTGCTAATTGTAAATATCTTGTACTTGTTTGAACACCTTTTAATGTTAAAGTTGGCCTTTGTGCTTTTCAGTGTTGTAGAGACACTTTGTTGCACTGAGGTCTGCTTATTGTCAATATCTTGTACTTGTTTGAACACCTTTTAATGTTAAAGTTGGCCTTTGTGCTTTTCAGTGTTTGAAAGACACTTTGTTGCACTGAGGTCTGCTTATTGTAAATATCTTGTACTTGTTTGAACACCTTTTAATGTTAAAGTTGGCCTTTGTGCTTTTCAGTGTTGGAAAGACACTTTGTTGCACTGAGGTCTGCTTATTGTCAATATCTTGTACTTGTTTTTACACCTTTTAATGTTAAAGTTGGCCTTTGTGCTTTTCAGTGCTGGACAGACACTTTGTTGCACTGAGGTCTGCTTATTGTCAATATCTTGTACTTGTTTGAACACCTTTTAATGTTAAAGTTGGCCCTTGTGCTTTTCAGTATTTGAAAGACACTTTGTTGCACTGAGGTCTGCTTATTGTCAATATCTTGTACTTGTTTTTAAACCTTTTAATGTTAAAGTTGGCCCTTGTGCTTTTCATGTGTTTGAAAGACACTTTGTTGCACTGAGGTCTGCTTATTGTCAATATCTTGTACTTGTTTTTACACCTTTTAATGTTAAAGTTGGCCTTTGTGCTTTTCAGTGTTTGAAAGACACTTTGTTGCACTGAGGTCTGCGTATTGTCAATATCTTGTACTTGTTTTAACACCTTTTAATGTTAAAGTTGGCCTTTGTGCTTTTCAGTGTTGGAAAGACACTTTGTTGCACTGAGGTCTGCTTATTGTCAATATCTTATACTTGTTTTAACACCTTTTAATGTTAAAGTTGGCCTTTGTGCTTTTCAGTGTTTGAAAGACACTTTGTTTCACTTCGGTCTGCTTATTGTCAATATCTTGTACTTGTTTTTACACCTTTTAATGTTAAAGTTGGCCTTTGTGCTTTTCAGTGTTTGAAAGACACTTTGTTGCACTGAGGTCTGCTTATTGTAAATATCTTGTACTTGTTTGAACACCTTTTAATGTTAAAGTTGGCCTTTGTGCTTTTCAGTGTTTGAAAGACACTTTGTTGCACTGAGGTCTGCTTATTGTAAATATCTTGTACTTGTTTGAACACCTTTTAATGTTAAAGTTGGCCTTTGTGCTTTTCAGTGTTGGACAGACACTTTGGTGCACTGAGGTCTGCTTATTGTCAATATCTTGTACTTGTTTGAACACCTTTTAATGTTAACGTTGGCCTTTGTGCTTTTCAGTGTTTGAAAGACACTTTGTTGCACTGCGGTCTGCTTATTGTAAATATCTTGTACTTGTTTGAACACCTTTTAATGTTAACGTTGGCCTTTGTGCTTTTCAGTGTTTGAAAGACACTTTGTTGCACTGCGGTCTGCTTATTGTAAATATCTTGTACTTGTTTGAACACCTTTTAATGTTAACGTTGGCCTTTGTGCTTTTCAGTGTTTGAAAGACACTTTGTTGCACTGAGGTCTGCTTATTGTCAATATCTTGTACTTGTTTGAACACCTTTTAATGTTAAAGTTGGCCTTTGTGCTTTTCAGTTTTGGACAGACACTTTGTTGCACTGAGGTCTGCTTATTGTAAATATCTTGTACTTGTTTTTACACCTTTTAATGTTAAAGTTGGCCTTTGTGCTTTTCAGTGTTTGAAAGACACTTTGTTTCACTTCGGTCTGCTTATTGTCAATATCTTGTACTTGTTTTTACACCTTTTAATGTTAAAGTTGGCCTTTGTGCTTTTCAGTGTTTGAAAGACACTTTGTTGCACTGAGGTCTGCGTATTGTCAATATCTTGTACTTGTTTGAACACCTTTTAATGTTAAAGTTGGCCTTTGTGCTTTTCAGTGTTTGAAAGACACTTTGTTGCACTGAGGTCTGCTTATTGTAAATATCTTGTACTTGTTTGAACACCTTTTAATGTTAAAGTTGGCCTTTGTGCTTTTCAGTGTTTGAAAGACACTTTGTTGCACTGAGGTCTGCTTATTGTAAATATCTTGTACTTGTTTGAACACCTTTTAATGTTAAAGTTGGCCTTTGTGCTTTTCAGTGTTGGACAGACACTTTGGTGCACTGAGGTCTGCTTATTGTCAATATCTTGTACTTGTTTGAACACCTTTTAATGTTAACGTTGGCCTTTGTGCTTTTCAGTGTTTGAAAGACACTTTGTTGCACTGCGGTCTGCTTATTGTAAATATCTTGTACTTGTTTGAACACCTTTTAATGTTAAAGTTGGCCTTTGTGCTTTTCAGTGTTGGAAAGACACTTTGTTGCACTGAGGTCTGCTTATTGTCAATATCTTGTACTTGTTTGAACACCTTTTAATGTTAAAGTTGGCCTTTGTGCTTTTCAGTTTTGGAGAGACACTTTGTTGCACTGAGGTCTGCTTATTGTAAATATCTTGTACTTGTTTGAACACCTTTTAATGTTAAAGTTGGCCTTTGTGCTTTTCAGTGCTGGACAGACACTTTGTTGCACTGAGATCTGCTTATTGTAAATATCTTGTACTTGTTTTTACACCTTTTAATGTTAAAGTTGGCCTTTGTGCTTTTCAGTGCTGGACAGACACTTTGTTGCACTGAGATCTGCTTATTGTAAATATCTTGTACTTGTTTGAACACCTTTTAATGTTAAAGTTGGCCTTTGTGCTTTTCAGTGCTGGACAGACACTTTCTTGCACTGAGGTCAGCTTATTGTCAATATCTTGTACTTGTTTTTACACCTTTTAATTTTAAATTTGGCCTTTGTGCTTTTCAGTGCTGGACAGACACTTTGTTGCACTGAGGTCTGCTTATTGTCAATATCTTGTACTTGTTTGAACACCTTTTAATGTTAAAGTTGGCTTTTGTGCTTTTCAGTGTTTGAAAGACACTTTCTCACACTGAGGTCTGCTTATTGTCAATATCTTGTACTTGTTTTTACACCTTTTAATGTTAAAGTTGGCCTTTGTGCTTTTCAGTGTTTGAAAGACACTTTGTTGCACTGAGGTCTGCGTATTGTCAATATCTTGTACTTGTTTTAACACCTTTTAATGTTAAAGTTGGCCTTTGTGCTTTTCAGTGTTGGAAAGACACTTTGTTGCACTGAGGTCTGCTTATTGTCAATATCTTATACTTGTTTTAACACCTTTTAATGTTAAAGTTGGCCTTTGTGCTTTTCAGTGTTTGAAAGACACTTTGTTTCACTTCGGTCTGCTTATTGTCAATATCTTGTACTTGTTTTTACACCTTTTAATGTTAAAGTTGGCCTTTGTGCTTTTCAGTGTTGGACAGACACTTTGTTGCACTGAGGTCTGCTTATTGTAAATATCTTGTACTTGTTTGAACACCTTTTAATGTTAAAGTTGGCCTTTGTGCTTTTCAGTGTTGGAAAGACACTTTGTTGCACTGAGGTCTGCTTATTGTCAATATCTTGTACTTGTTTTTACACCTTTTAATGTTAAAGTTGGCCTTTGTGCTTTTCAGTTTTGGACAGACACTTTGTTGCACTGAGGTCTGCTTATTGTAAATATCTTGTATTTGTTTGAACACCTTTTAATGTTAAAGTTGGCCTTTGTGCTTTTCAGTTTTGGAGAGACACTTTGTTGCACTGAGGTCTGCTTATTGTAAATATCTTGTACTTGTTTGAACACCTTTTAATGTTAAAGTTGGCCTTTGTGCTTTTCAGTGCTGGACAGACACTTTGTTGCACTGAGATCTGCTTATTGTAAATATCTTGTACTTGTTTTTACACCTTTTAATGTTAAAGTTGGCCTTTGTGCTTTTCAGTGCTGGACAGACACTTTGTTGCACTGAGATCTGCTTATTGTAAATATCTTGTACTTGTTTGAACACCTTTTAATGTTAAAGTTGGCCTTTGTGCTTTTCAGTGCTGGACAGACACTTTCTTGCACTGAGGTCAGCTTATTGTCAATATCTTGTACTTGTTTTTACACCTTTTAATTTTAAATTTGGCCTTTGTGCTTTTCAGTGCTGGACAGACACTTTGTTGCACTGAGGTCTGCTTATTGTCAATATCTTGTACTTGTTTGAACACCTTTTAATGTTAAAGTTGGCTTTTGTGCTTTTCAGTGTTTGAAAGACACTTTCTCACACTGAGGTCTGCTTATTGTCAATATCTTGTACTTGTTTTTACACCTTTTAATGTTAAAGTTGGCCTTTGTGCTTTTCAGTGTTTGAAAGACACTTTGTTGCACTGAGGTCTGCGTATTGTCAATATCTTGTACTTGTTTTAACACCTTTTAATGTTAAAGTTGGCCTTTGTGCTTTTCAGTGTTGGAAAGACACTTTGTTGCACTGAGGTCTGCTTATTGTCAATATCTTATACTTGTTTTAACACCTTTTAATGTTAAAGTTGGCCTTTGTGCTTTTCAGTGTTTGAAAGACACTTTGTTTCACTGAGGTCTGCTTATTGTCAATATCTTGTACTTGTTTTTACACCTTTTAATGTTAAAGTTGGCCTTTGTGCTTTTCAGTGTTGGACAGACACTTTGTTGCACTGAGGTCTGCTTATTGTCAATATCTTGTACTTGTTTGAACACCTTTTAATGTTAAAGTTGGCCTTTGTGCTTTTCAGTTTTGGACAGACACTTTGTTGCACTGAGGTCTGCTTATTGTAAATATCTTGTACTTGTTTGAACACCTTTTAATGTTAAAGTTGGCCTTTGTGCTTTTCAGTTTTGGAGAGACACTTTGTTGCACTGAGGTCTGCTTATTGTCAATATCTTGTACTTGTTTGAACACCTTTTAATTTTAAAGTTGGCCTTTGTGCTTTTCAGTGTTGGACAGACACTTTGTTGCACTGAGGTCTGCTTATTGTCAATATCTTGTACTTGTTTGAACACCTTTTAATGTTAAAGTTGGCCTTTGTGCTTTTCAGTGTTTGAAAGACACTTTGTTGCACTGCGGTCTGCTTATTGTAAATATCTTGTACTTGTTTGAACACCTTTTAATGTTAAAGTTGGCCTTTGTGCTTTTCAGTTTTGGAGAGACACTTTGTTGCACTGAGGTCTGCTTATTGTCAATATCTTGTACTTGTTTGAACACCTTTTAATTTTAAAGTTGGCCTTTGTGCTTTTCAGTGTTGGACAGACACTTTGTTGCACTGAGGTCTGCTTATTGTCAATATCTTGTACTTGTTTGAACACCTTTTAATGTTAAAGTTGGCCTTTGTGCTTTTCAGTGTTTGAAAGACACTTTGTTGCACTGCGGTCTGCTTATTGTAAATATCTTGTACTTGTTTGAACACCTTTTAATGTTAAAGTTGGCCTTTGTGCTTTTCAGTGTTGGAAAGACACTTTGTTGCACTGAGGTCTGCTTATTGTCAATATATTGTACTTGTTTGAACACCTTTTAATGTTAAAGTTGGCCTTTGTGCTTTTCAGTGTTGGAGAGACACTTTGTTGCACTGAGGTCTGCTTATTGTCAATATCTTGTACTTGTTTGAACACCTTTTAATGTTAAAGTTGGCCTTTGTGCTTTTCAGTTTTGGACAGACACTTTGTTGCACTGAGGTCTGCTTATTGTAAATATCTTGTACTTGTTTGAACACCTTTTAATGTTAAAGTTGGCCTTTGTGCTTTTCAGTTTTGGAGAGACACTTTGTTGCACTGAGTTCTGCTTATTGTCAATATCTTGTACTTGTTTTTACTAGAGATGGCACGATACCACTTTTTATGTCCGATACCGATACCGATATCATAAATTTGGATATCTGCCGATACCGATATTAATCCGATATAGTGTGTTTTTTAATCAATAAAACTGTTTTTTTTTAATATCTTGCTGCATTTTGTATAAGTTCATACTCAAGTTTAAATAAACAACAACACTAAAGCTATTCTGTTATACCTGTATGTAAAACATACACTGCATCCAAAATATTTCATAGTTCAGCAATACTGATCAATCTAATAAACTTAAACCTACTCCATCCTTACTAATCTGGTATTTTAAAAAGTACTTAGCAGAAATATTAAGCAACCTAACTAATAGGGTTGCAAACTCCCAGCAAAAAAAAAAAAGGGAACCACCCCCACCCTCCACCTCATGATGCTTAATCGACGTAATCAACTTTAATTTGATGCAGTGTGAAAAAAATGCACAGAAATAAATTATTTTTCAAGAATAATTAAATATATTCAACATCTTTCTTCTACAGAATTGCAGACTGCACAGATGGTACTTTCCCAAAGGAAAAAGTACTATAGCTTACTAGGGTATATTAGACTTAACAGTTACTATATACAGTAATGGACTTCTATACATTTTACATCAGATTAAAACTTTGGGTGTAAGATTCAGATAATTATTTATTAAAAGCTAGACATTTTAAATGAGAATAAGAAAGATAAGTATGTCTTTGTGCCCCCTTTTCCCTGTTAATGCCCTATCGGCCCCCCTGGCTAAACTTTGCTAGATCCGCCCCTGCACAGTTACCAGCTGTCAGCTACGTAGAAAAGGATCCTGGTCTAGAAAGTAATATTAAATAAATTCTAACAACAGCTTATCAAGGTTAAACGTGCTGCTGTTGTTCAGCCGCTGGTTTCCTCTTTCTGGTGCAAAGTGGGCCAAAAACAAAGAAGAGAGACGGACTCGCGACAGAAAAGCCGATCAGCTGATCATTAAGCAGTTTCACGATTGAAGTAGCAGCAAGAGAGGGAGAGAGAAGAGGCTCCATATATCGGTTGTTAAGCTTAACGTAGGTACGCTTTACAAACATTCAGAGATGAACTTACACACTTGCTTTACTTCTCTCTGGGATAAAATCCTCGGAGATGAAATGCTGGATTGCTAGCGAGGCTACAAATAAACACAGCCGCTCTATCACGTGAGCACACTGCTTCGACGTGCTACGGTTACAAGCCGAGTTACGTCGTGTCACAAGTTTTGTGAGGTGCTTTTTTGATATTTAATGGATCGGATTACATTTTTTAATTTCTCGCCGATATCCGATCCAGTAATTTAGGTCAGTATCGGACCGATACCGATACGTAATATCGGATCGGTCCATCTCTAGTTTTTACACCTTTTAATGTTAAAGTTGGCCTTTGTGCTTTTCAGTGTTTGAAAGACACTTTCTCACACTGAGGTCTGCTTATTGTCAATATCTTGTACTTGTTTGAACACCTTTTAATGTTAAATTTGGCCTTTGTGCTTTTCATGTGTTTGAAAGACACTTTGTTGCACTGAGGTCTGCGTATTGTCAATATCTTGTACTTGGTTTTACAGCTTTTAATGTTAAAGTTGACCTTTGTGCTTTTCAGTGTTGGAAAGACACTTTGTTGCACTGAGTTCTGCTTATTGTCAATATCTTGTACTTGTTTTTACACCTTTTAATGTTAAAGTTGGCCTTTGTGCTTTTCAGTGTTTGAAAGACACTTTGTTGCACTGAGGTCTGCGTATTGTCAATATCTTGTACTTGGTTTTACAGCTTTTAATGTTAAAGTTGGCCTTTGTGCTTTTCAGTGTTTGAAAGACACTTTGTTGCACTGAGGTCTGCTTACTGTAAATATCTTGTACTTGTTTGAACACCTTTTAATGTTAAAGTTGGCCTTTGTGCTTTTCAGTGTTGGAAAGACACTTTGTTGCACTGAGGCCTCCTTATTGTCAATATCTTGTACTTGTTTGAACACCTTTTAATGTTAAAGTTGGCCTTTGTGCTTTTCAGTGTTTGAAAGACACTTTGTTGCACTGAGGTCTGCTTACTGTAAATATCTTGTACTTGTTTGAACACCTTTTAATGTTAAAGTTGGCCTTTGTGCTTTTCAGTGTTGGAAAGACACTTTGTTGCACTGAGGCCTCCTTATTGTCAATATCTTGTACTTGTTTGAACACCTTTTAATGTTAAAGTTGGCCTTTGTGCTTTTCAGTGTTTGAAAGACACTTTGTTGCACTGAGGTCTGCTTATTGTAAATATCTTGTACTTGTTTGAACACCTTTTAATGTTAAAGTTGGCCTTTGTGCTTTTCAGTGTTTGAAAGACACTTTGTTGCACTGAGGTCTGCTTATTGTAAATATCTTGTACTTGTTTGAACACCTTTTAATGTTAAAGTTGGCCTTTGTGCTTTTCAGTGTTGGAGAGACACTTTGTTGCACTGAGGTCTGCTTATTGTCAATATCTTGTACTTGTTTGAACACCTTTTAATGTTAAAGTTGGCCTTTGTGCTTTTCAGTGTTGGAGAGACACTTTGTTGCACTGAGGTCTGCTTATTGTAAATATCTTGTACTTGTTTGAACACCTTTTAATGTTAAAGTTGGCCTTTGTGCTTTTCAGTGTTGGAGAGACACTTTGTTGCACTGAGGTCTGCTTATTGTAAATATCTTGTACTTGTTTGAACACCTTTTAATGTTAAAGTTGGCCTTTGTGCTTTTCAGTGTTTGAAAGACACTTTCTCACACTGAGGTCTGCTTATTGTCAATATCTTGTACTTGTTTGAACACCTTTTAATGTTAAAGTTGGCCTTTGTGCTTTTCAGTGTTTGAAAGACACTTTGTTGCACTGCGGTCTGCTTATTGTCAATATCTTGTACTTGTTTGAACACCTTTTAATGTTAAAGTTGGCCTTTGTGCTTTTCAGTGCTGGACAGACACTTTGTTGCACTGAGGTCTGCTTATTGTCAATATCTTGTACTTGTTTGAACACCTTTTAATTTTAAAGTTGGCCTTTGTGCTTTTCAGTGTTGGACAGACACTTTGTTGCACTGAGGTCTGCTTATTGTCAATATCTTGTACTTGTTTGAACACCTTTTAATGTTAAAGTTGGTGTTAAGGTTCAGATATTGAGGAGGTAGACCAAAATAATGACCACTGATCCGGCCGGGTGCAATTAGACGACATTTTAATGAATACACGCAGCATGGAGCCAACACTGTACAGATTCAGTGTTGAACTCCCTTACAATAGTCAGAACCCAATATTTATAGGGGTGAAACAGTACAGCCCCCCCCCTTTCTGTTGCCAGGCAGAAACCAAAACCACAATGACTTTTAACATAGTTTAAAAAGAACATCGTCGCGTCTCCATCCAGGTGCCTTCCTGTTGTCCCCGGACGCTCGCCTTCGCTGTCACTTGTCTCTGGAACATCCTGCACCTGCTTCTTCATCAAACAGTCACATATGCACGCACAATTTTTGCAGTTGCAAGCAAAACATAATTAACTTTTACCTATATAACTGAGTCTATCTACGATGTGTGTGTATGTGGGTGTATGTGTGTGTCAGCTTCTGCTTGCACTTAGACTCTGGTTTCAGTTTCGCTTCTGCAGAAGCATACTCTGCACAAGCCTGTGTCTCCTGTCAAGACCGTGTAGGCCTAAAGTTAGACCTTCTCTTCTATAAAATAATGTGGCCAGGAAGTACGTATTCAGATTATAAATTTAAATCTCAATAATTCCCCCTTTTTGTGTTTCCCTAGAAACACAACACAATTCCTAGTTTTCACCCTATCTGTCCCCTCAAAGGGTTGTATGTTTTCAATGTTTCCTCATTATTTTGTCATAATTACTTCTATCCACAACAAATAAATCAAACAAATAAGCTGTGACCGGTCCTAAATCTACTTCCTTCACCCCCTTTTCACCCAGTTTAGTTTTCTTTCAATCCTACTTTAAACTCTTCCTGACTTCTATTCATATATAGTCTTAAACAGCACTTATTGTAATCTACAACATTCTAACAGTCTTAAAGCACTGCTTTCACGCCCCCGCATATATTTCCTGCTGCTCCCCTTATCTGATCATCAACATCCTGTACTGTCGCAGCGGCATGTAACTCTCATCTAAAATCACCTTTCACAAGAAAAATCATCAGAAACTCCTATTCTACTAAAGGATTTAAGAAAAAACAACCATTCTAATCAACTAGATATAAGCATATAATCAATTACTATGTGTTAACCCTAACTTCATTTTAAACTCACATTTCCTGTGTTATTCCGGTTCTTGGTATAACATTTTATTGCACTTTGCTGCTCCTAATGTAAGGGTACATTCTAATTTATACTTTATCAGACTTAACCAAAATATATAAGCTTTCCCCATTTACGTCTGTTTTAAAACAAAAAACTTGGTCACTTCACCAAGCATTTGTTATTCTGTAACTGCATTTTATATAATAAGACTAATTTAGAGCTGCATGTGTTATCGCAATATTTTACATGTCACACAGTTTAGTTACAAGCAAAACTCCTATTCAAACAGAGACTAAATGGATTTGAGGCCTTTGGCCTGGAATCAATACTGTCATGTGTGGTTATGGACTCTATATGTCTGTAAGCGTGTGCGGCCTTCCATGCTCTGTCATCTTGCACAATAAATTGCTTGGACATCGTGCCAAACAAAGCTTCTGACCTTCAGTTATTGACTTGAGCAACATTTCTTTAATAAGCACAAAATGCAATGTGTATGAAATCATTTCTATGTATGTAATCTTCAATGCTATTCCTTTGGGTCAGTGACACTTTTAACATCGTCATAAAAAGCTCTCCTCTACCCTAGAAATAAATCTATTTAATATCTGTTTCTAAAGCCTACATTATAACAGCTTATTCTACAAATAAAAATAAATCAAACATTTTCTACTCCTAAAATCTTCACTAGTTTTCCCCAAATTATCTAAGCCTATCTTTTATTCCCACAGTTTCCCTTTAAATTTGGTGTACAACTTCTCATGGACACCATTTATCTTCTGAACAGAATTCAGTTCATTTTACTCCTTTAGCTTAGACATAAAAATAACAATTCCTGCCTCAGTTTTACCATATCTAAATTATCACAAAAAACCCCATAATTATAAACTCATCCTAAAACCCATTTCAAATTAAATCCCCCTTTTTATTTGGACTTCACATGTGTGTCCAAATAAAACTCAAAATGCATCACCCAGGCTTAAGAAATTAAAGGGAAAAAAGGTTAGTCATATCATCTCTCTAAACACTCAAACACTACAGCCATCCTCCTCCCAGGTATTTTGCCCTAAAAACCTGTGTTTAAGGAATAAAATCAATCTATTCATTATGTCAAATCTTCTCAAACTCCTTGCTCCATGCAAAGTCTGGATCCTTGGAACTTCCTGGAAACAAAAACCTGTACTTTACATTTCATAACCAACTCTCCCCCTTTATGATCCAATCTGTGTTATAAGAAAGAAACCCCAAAACAGCACAATCATCAAACAAATAGATTATAAAAAATAGCAGCAGAAATATCAGCAAAATACGAATCTAACCCCAGTCAGTAAAACAGAAATTCCCTCAAAGCAACTCAAAAGTCAGCATCCCCCGAATTAAGTCTCCCCCTTGTCCTGCTTATGACAAAAGCAAAACAAAGCCTCCCATCTTCCTGGCATGGTAAATTGGTTGTCCACATTTATTCACCCCCACCTTGGTCCAGTCACTCACATTCACTCACACGCATTCACACATGATGTTTGCTGATATCGAGCCTTCAAATAATCAGATACTCCACATCAGCAAAATGAGCTCAATCATTTGTTTTATTTCGTTGTCCTTTTTAGGAAAATAGTCCTTTAGGCTTTTGACTGGATTGAATCGCTACAATCCTTTTAGACAGAGACTCACAGCCAATCAGGTCCCCACGATGGACTCCTCTTCAGCCAATTACAATCTGAAAAGCCCACCTTACATTTTGTTCTCCCGAGAATTTTGTCAGCGCTGCTCACCCTCTTCCAGGCCTGCTTCAGAACAAAAAATGAGAAAAAGAGAGCTGCTTATTAGCTCATCAAAGTACAAAACAAAATCACCTGACAGGTTTTTTCTAAGTGCACTACTACAAAAACTATGGGCCCTTTTCGACATGTCCATGTTTATTAAAACTCCTTCTATTAAAATAAAAACAGCAACCTCACAAATCTTAACCAATCCCAAATGTCACCCGTTCAACACACCGAAAACCCCGTCAAAAGCTGCACCGTTTTCCACACAACAATGTCTCCCTAGACACTTCACCATACTTAGATTCAGCATAAGATATACACCCATTACAACAACGTATCATCACTACATTATAAATTTCCTGTCCAAATCTGCATCTCTGAACAGACCTGACCACCATAATCAATTATCCTGTTACTTTACCATTATATATTTCGCCCAATAATCCTTCTCAGTCACTGCTCCGTTTGCTCACTGAAAGCCTGAGTCTCACACGCACACAGGAAGTGTCTTCTTCACCACTCACTCCAGCTAATTTGCATACTGAGTCATCTCTCAAGAAGTTACTGTGACAAGAAAAATGCATGTTTAAACCTTATCACATCATTCAATTATTTTCATTTTCTTTCTATACTAATCACTTGCTTTGATCATTCAGTGCAAAAGCACTCCTAACTCACTCTTATAAAAACTACTTTAATCACTGTTCTGTTTGTTTTTTCCATAACTCACTCCCTTGTCATACAGCTTCTTTTGAGTCAACTTCAAGCTTTAATCTATCTTATTAAACATTCACACCATTCTATCACTCATACAATTAGCAAGCTGATTTAATTGCATGTGTTTGTGTCCTTTAGCCAAGTTTAATCACTATCTTTGCATTACTCTTCACAAGCTTGTCTCTATCTTCTTAAGGTTAGTGCATTTTCTGTTTGTATGTATGGTTTTGCATATGTTGCTTTGCAGTATTTCAGACTCCTTCACAATTCTCCAGTTAAACAGTCAGTTTTCTCCTTCCCCGAATTACTAGCCCAAACTTTTCGATTTCCCACCTTAAATAACAGCCCTCCTGGTCTTCAGCCAGGAGTTAGGGCTTGCTTTCAGGTTCCTGGACACCTCATGCTGTGAACAATTCAACCAGAAACTTGCCTTAACATATCCATTGATGTTAACCTATAATTTCTTCCGACCGCTGCTGTGGAGAATTGGTCCAGGTCTGCTTTGCTCCTGAAAATAACAAAACTGAGACATGTTCATTATTATCACGGGTACCTAAAGACCCATTTCTCTCTCTCTGGTCAGAAATACCAACTTATGTCATGTATGTAAGCGTGTTCTTCCTTGCGTTATGGGGTCATGTAAATGCAGTGTAAGCTGTTTCTTCATTGCCTCTTAAATTGTAATCAGCTTTACTTAATGCGTCTTTCCTCTGAGTTCTAGATTCAAACTATCTCACTTCTGCTTCTCTCCAAAAATACTTTCACATGTAACAATTTGTGCATATGTGTTTTCTATTCATTAATGTAGTTGTCAGTTTTTTACTTTCATTATTTTTACCTTTTGTATTGTTTACCTCTTTGTTGTGACGTGGTGGACCTCCCTAAACCATCATAAGTCCAGCCTTCAATTTCAACCCAATCATATCCTATATACTCGCAGTCAAACTTGTCCTGCTTCACCTGACCTTGGTCCCTCTCTTCACAGTGTCCTGTCCGGCCTTCAAAGCTCCAACAAACACAGTCTGTTTCTTCTCTGTTTTGATGTTTCAGTATTCTTCTTTTAAGTTGAGTTCCAGTCTGGCAAAATATCACGTTCAGTGCCTTCGACTCAGTGCCCCCCAGTCCAGTCACACTGCTCTTTACCAGCAACGGGGCATATTGCATCACGTGCTTTCATTCATACTGCTGGACTCATCAGTCGTCGTCAGTGTTAATGCTTTCACTTGCACTGCCTTTTGGCTGCAGTCAATTCTTCCATGATGTTCTGTCGGTCTTCCTCATGAGATTAACTGTCCTTTAAGCTTCTTCTCAGAGTCCGGACAAAGTGACAGGTGAAGCTATCAACTTTTAGCCAAAAAACTGGCCTGTTTTCCCAATTGTGTTGATCTATACTTTTGCTGCTGTACTCAGGGTTCCAGGTTGAAAGAACTCCACCTGTATTAACACACTAAAGCATACAATTAATATCCTTTTCATTTCTTTTCTTTTCTGTGCTTTCTCCACCCAGAGTTTAACTCGTCTCTCTCTCTGGGTTCTCTCTTCACACACTCCGTTCCTTTTATGGGCATGCAGCCCCGGTTACACACACACACACAGGCACACAGAGCCATATTTCCTGTTTCTTCAGACTAATCTAACTCTTTTGTTTTTCATCGTATTTATAGTCTACAGACCCTCTTTAATTCTACTAATCTTAATCTAAAATACACCTTTATTTCCTGCACACTTTTAACTATTCTAACCTCTTTCAGACATCATGAATCGTCTCACACACACTGCCTTTTCTCTCACACTTCCACTTTTTCGCTCACTCTACTATCAACCTCCTGAGTGTTATTATTACCTATTTACTTATTTTATACAAATCACGCACAGTCACTCAAATACTTACATCATTCACACAGTTAAAATCACTCCACATACACTCTCCTAGGAGTATTTTAGACATGCTTTTCATAATCATAAAAGCAAGTCAAAGAAAAACAATTTAAACCTCTAATCATTCTCACAGCACACACATAACTGAACAAATAAAACACACCAGCATTTGTGGCTCAAGATAGGTTACTACTTTAAAATAATATATTGGTCTTAGGTACTGTACAATGCACTCAATCTATATATATCTATCAAAAGTCAGTCAACTCCTATACATCTACAGTAATCAATTCACACTCTATTTATACAATTGTAGTGAGCAAAACCAGCATCTCAGTCACAGGCTTTTGAAAACATCTACAAACAATAGTTATCAAGCTAGATAACACACAAAACCGAAAGCAACCATGTTCCTACACGTCACGGCTCCTCATTTGCATTCTCACACACACACCATCAGTGCACATCCGGCAGTGCACTGCTGACACAGAAACTCCTCTCAGACAAAGATCTCATAGTTTATATTACAGAGACGTCTCACAATTACAACTGCACAGATTTTAGGCCTTTTAAAAACCTATATAATTTTGACAAATTTAAGTTAACGGTCCAACCGATAAAGTCCCAGACTTTTTTGCGTCCACTTCACCAGAACAGACTTCAACTGCTCCGTCCAGATTTTCTAGCCCTAACTTAATTTACCAGTGCCCAAAAAAGCGCAGAAATAGGAGACTTTAACTCCTAGCAGTTTTGAAGGTTCCCAACATTCCTTCCCCGCTGTCGACGGTACTATCCCTACTCGCCGGTAGGTCAAGGGTCAGCGTCCTGCCCAGGCGCAAGCGTTACCAAGGAGAAAAGTGCGCTTCTTAAGGGTCCCAGACTCCTCGTCCTAAAGTAATTTAGAACAATTTGAAACAACAATCTACACCCAAAACAGGATTAAGATTGAGGCAGATCTCCCGTTGTGGACATAGGGGACTCTAACCCACAAAAATGACCATCACACGTAGACCAAATGACCAACGGACTTTAACCCACACAATGACCAAATTCCCTATCACTCTAAGTTCACTTAGCAGTCCAACTGCTTTCTCTTTTCATTCCTTTATTCTCATTACTCAGTACTGTCACTTATACTTCATTATCATTACTTCAACCGGTAAGCCTCATGAAAACTTCACCAAAATCAAAACAGACATTCACCAGTAATTTCAGTGATTAGGCTTTAATTTGACATGCCCAATGTGACACCTTTTGGAAATATATTTCAACAGGCAGTGTCTTACCTTTAAATGCCCCGGGGAATGCCTCCTCACTTTCACCACTGACTAGCGTCTGCCCGTCTAATCACCACGGACCCCGGATCTCTCCGTCTACACCTCCAAAATTCCCCCTCTCACCGGACGATGCCCCCAAATGTTAAGGTTCAGATATTGAGGAGGTAGACCAAAATAATGACCACTGATCCGGCCGGGTGCAATTAGACGACATTTTAATGAATACACGCAGCGTGGAGCCAACACTGTACAGATTCAGTGTTGAACTCCCTTACAATAGTCAGAACCCAATATTTATAGGGGTGAAACAGTACAGCCCCCCCCTTTCTGTTGCCAGGCAGAAACCAAAACCACAATGACTTTTAACATAGTTTAAAAAGAACATCGTCGCGTCTCCATCCAGGTGCCTTCCTGTTGTCCCCGGACGCTCGCCTTCGCTGTCACTTGTCTCTGGAACATCCTGCACCTGCTTCTTCATCAAACAGTCACATATGCACGCACAATTTTTGCAGTTGCAAGCAAAACATAATTAACTTTTACCTATATAACTGAGTCTATCTACGATGTGTGTGTATGTGGGTGTATGTGTGTGTCAGCTTCTGCTTGCACTTAGACTCTGGTTTCAGTTTCGCTTCTGCAGAAGCATACTCTGCACAAGCCTGTGTCTCCTGTCAAGACCGTGTAGGCCTAAAGTTAGACCTTCTCTTCTATAAAATAATGTGGCCAGGAAGTACGTATTCAGATTATAAATTTAAATCTCAATATTGGCTTTTGTGCTGTTACGGCCTCTGGCCTCAGGTGGCCCCGCCTTCCTCCATGCAAATCACAGTGTTCCAGGACTCGCGGGGGATTGGCTGGCCCCGGACCTATGCCCGCCTCAACTACATGCAGATTAGAGTGTGCAAGACCACTCACTCCATTGGCTGCTGCAGGAGCCTTGAACACAACGCACCAATGACACGGCTGCCTGCATTTACCGGGGAATACAAAAGGCTGGAGGTCCTTCACTCAGTGGCTGCTGCTTAGGACTGAACATGCAGTTTGCCCTTCGTCCTTCCCTCGTCAACCTTTGTTGAACTTGTTCATATTGCTGAACTTTGACAAACCTTGGTGCATGCTTGAACTTAGCCTGATTAGAGCTTTGAGCTGCTAGTTGGCTGTGAGTAGAATATTGTGATGCTGGCTCGCCTTAGTTTACTCTTAGCGTTTATTTTGTGTGCCGCCAGCTTGCCTTAGGTAACCTTTAGCTTTTACTCTTGTCTTTTCTGTTGTCTTTATATAATTGTTTGCCCAGCGGTCTGTTGAACAGCCCTGTCGGTTTTCTGTTTAAAGTTTGTTATTAAAACCCTTCTTTACTCAGTTTTGTGTTCGGGGCTTGTGTATGTTACTCCTCCCCTGACGCCTAGCAGAGGGGGTCGTAACATAAGTGGGGGCTCGTCCGGGATCCCTCATAGGGGGTCTTTGTTCCTGGGAGGGGGGTTAAGAAGAGAGGAAAAAAAAAAAAAAAAAAAGGGGGTGTTTGTGTTAGAGGACCTCTATCACTTTAGGCGCTATGTCGGCTGTGTTTTGTTTACAGCACTTTATAGATGCCCCATCTCTTGAGGTTATTAATAGCTGTCGCAAAAATGATTTGCTGCAGATTGTGGATCACTTTCAGCTGCAGGTTTCAAAAACCCTTCGTAAGTGTGACTTAAAAGCTTTGGTGGTGGACAAATTGGTGGGAGCTGGGGTGCTTCAAGCGCCTGTTTCGCCTGTGGTCTCTGGTGTGCCAAGCCAAGCTGCCGTAGTTGAAGAGGGCCAAAATGGTTCTTGTGGGGATGGTGAGGGGGATGAGTGGGGAAAAACGCCGCGCACGTTTCCTCGCTATGATCCACTCTCCTCTGGGAGTTCAGAGGGCAGAGAAGGAGCTCGGCTGAAGGTGCGGCTGGCACGTCTCCAATTGGAGGCTGAGGAGAAGGCCCAGAACAGGCGGGCTCAGTTAGAGCTTGAAATAAGAAGGCTGGAGATAGAGGCAGACAAAGCCATTAAGCTGGGAAAGCTTGAGCTGGAGTCGCAGTCTCAAGCCTCGTCTGTCTCTGCTGACAATTCCGGTCCCACCTCCCCGTCCACTTCTGCTTTTAAAATTGATAAGTGCATTTCTTTAGTGCCCACTTTTAGAGAAACTGAGGTTGATACATACTTTGCAGCATTTGAACGTATCGCTGGGGCATTGCAGTGGCCTAGGGATATTTGGCCTCTTTTGTTACAGTGCAAACTGTCCGGCAAAGCCCAAGAGGTGGTGGCTGCGCTTTCTTTAAAGGACAGTTTAGATTACTCGTGTGTCAAAACAGCTGTTTTGCAGGCATATGAGTTAGTCCCCGAAGCCTATAGGCAGAGGTTTCGCCAGCAAAAGAAATTGCCAACCCAAACTTATGTGGAGTTTGCTAGAGAAAAGGGGATTCTCTTTGATAAGTGGTGTGTTGCTTCAAAAGCAAGTGACTATGATGTCTGCTGCTGTTCTTGCTGATGAGTTCGTGCTCACTCATAAAGCCTCGTTTACTGGCAGTGAGAAGCCACGGGTTAGCACTGTGCAACAGCCCCACACGGCTAAAGTGTCTGGTTCCAGGGAAAACCGTGAATTTTTTTACTGTCACAAAACTGGCCATGTGATTGCTGACTGTTTAGCTTTAAAACGCAAATCGTCAAATGCTCAGCAACCAAAAGGGGTGGGTTTTGTAAAAGCTGAGGCCCATAATGAGGTCCATGGTTGTGGTGGTAAGGTGCCGGACCCCTGTTTTGAACCATTCATTTTTGATGGCTCAGTATCGCTAACAGACAATCCATCTGATTTAAAACCTGTGCGTATTTTAAGGGACACTGGAGGTTCTCAAACTGTCATCCTCGCAAGTGTTTTACCTTTTTCTGCTGACAGTGAATGTGGGTTTAATTCTGTTCTACGGGGGATAGAAATGGGTTACGCTCCCAGACCTGTTCACAGAGTTTTTATAAAATCAGAACTTGTAACAGGATTTTTCCCTGTTGCTGTTTGCCCGGCCTTGCCAATAGAGGGCGTGGCCATGTTGTTGGGCAATGATATTGCAGGAGGGTTAGTGCTCCCTCGTCTGGAGGTTTTAGACAACCCCCTAAATCAGAAGATTTCTGATGTTTCCGTGCACTCTGGGCTGTATCCAGCCTGTGTGATTACTCGAGCACAAGCTCGTAAAGATACTGATGTTGACCTCTCTGATTCGGTGTTGTGGTCCTCATTTTCTGAGGAGAATAATGTACCAACTAACAGAAACAATGTTCTGTCACCCCCAGACTCAGTGAAACCTGAGGAGCCTGATCCATTTCCTAAGGTCTCTTCGTTGCCCTTGACTAGAGACCAGCTGTCAGCAGCTCAATTAGCTGATGAAACACTGCAGAGTTGTTTCAAACATACGGTAAGTGCTGAGCAAGTCAATAAAGAGCAACAAGCCTATTTTGTAGAACATGATGTTCTAATGCGTCAGTGGTCTCCACCAGGTGCAGAAGGTGCAGAATGGAGTAAAGTCAAGCAGACTGTCGTGCCCTCTGTGTACCGGCGGAAAATCCTGGCTCTTGCCCATGAAAGCCAGTGGTCAGGACACTTGGGCATCACAAAAACATACCAGCTACTATTAAAACATTTCTTTTGGCCTGGTATGAAGCGTGATGTTTCTAAATTTTCCCGCAGTTGCCATGTATGCCAGATTGCAGGTAAACCTAACCAGGTCATACCCCCAGCTCCGTTGTGTCCCATTCCTGTAGTGGATCAGCCATTTGACCATGTCATAGTAGACTGTGTGGGTCCACTACCTAGAACAAAATCAGGAAAGCAATACCTTCTCACGATCATGTGTGCAGCTACCCGTTTCCCCGAGGCTGTCCCATTACATAAGGTTACAGCAAAATCAGTTGTTAAGGCGTTGACAACATTCTTTTCAGTGTTTGGCCTGCCAAAGGTCATACAGACTGACCAGGGCTCAAACTTTCAGTCTAGGTTATTCAAACAAGTGGCTAGCACTCTAGGTGTCAAGCATGTCGTGTCCTCTGCTTATCATCCTGAATCGCAAGGTGCGTTAGAGCGGTGGCATCAGACCTTAAAGGCGATGCTACGCAAATACTGCCTGAAGTCTGAAAAGAGCTGGGATGAGGGTGTTCCATTTGTGTTATTTGCTGCCCGTGACGCTGTTCAGGAGTCACTTGGTTTTAGTCCTTCCGAGCTGGTATTTGGCCATAGGCCACGCGGACCCCTCAAAGCTCTGAAAGAGGCATTTTTGAGCCCACATGGGGTTTCCAAAGTAAATGTAAGCAGGTATGTAAAACACTTCCGTGAGCGTTTGAACCAAGCCAACGCTCTGGCTAAACAGCACCTTGCCGTTTCACAGGGAAAGATGAAACGCCATTATGATAAGGCTTCTGTTAAAAGAACCTTTCAGGTGGGTGACCAGGTTCTTGTGCTCTTGCCTGTTCCAGGCTCAGCCTTGTCTGCTAGGTATAGCGGCCCCTTTAAAGTCTGTGAAAAGAGAGGGGAGACTGACTATGTAATTTGCACTCCCGACCGCAGACGCAAATTGACTGACCTACTCAGCCCAAAGGTTGAGTTTATATGGTCATGTGAGTGTCAAGATGCTTTTGAGAGTGCCAAAGCCCTCCTCTGCCACACTCCTGTGTTAGCTGCACCTGATTTGACGCGACCGTTCAAACTTGAGGTTGATGCCTGTGCTGTCGAGGCTGGGGCAGTGCTGTTGCAAGAAGACTTGCAGGGTTTGGACCACCCCGTTTGTTACTTTTCCCGCAAGTTCAATAAAAATCAGTTAAACTACTCCACCATTGAAAAGGAGACCCTGGCTTTGTTGTTGGCTCTTCAGCACTTTCACGTTTACCTGGGGTCCAGCATGTTACCTCTTGTTGTATACACTGACCACAACCCACTCGTGTTCCTTGCTCGCATGTTTAATCATAACCAGCGCCTTATGCGCTGGGCTCTGTTGTTGCAGGAATACAACTTAAGTATTCACCACAAAAAGGGGTCTGAAAATGTTTTAGCTGATGGTCTGTCCCGGTTGTAAACATGTTTTGGTGTGTTTGTTCTTTGTTTTTGTTCGCACTCTGTAATGTCTGCTTCTGCCCAACATAGTTGGTATTTTAAGGGGAGGGGTGTTACGGCCTCTGGCCTCAGGTGGCCCCGCCTTCCTCCATGCAAATCACAGTGTTCCAGGACTCGCAGGGGATTGGCTGGCCCCGGACCTATGCCCGCCTCAACTACATGCAGATTAGAGTGTGCAAGACCACTCACTCCATTGGCTGCTGCAGGAGCCTTGAACACAACGCACCAATGACACGGCTGCCTGCATTTACCGGGGAATACAAAAGGCTGGAGGTCCTTCACTCAGTGGCTGCTGCTTAGGACTGAACATGCAGTTTGCCCTTCGTCCTTCCCTCGTCAACCTTTGTTGAACTTGTTCATATTGCTGAACTTTGACAAACCTTGGTGCATGCTTGAACTTAGCCTGATTAGAGCTTTGAGCTGCTAGTTGGCTGTGAGTAGAATATTGTGATGCTGGCTCGCCTTAGTTTACTCTTAGCGTTTATTTTGTGTGCCGCCAGCTTGCCTTAGGTAACCTTTAGCTTTTACTCTTGTCTTTTCTGTTGTCTTTATATAATAATTGTTTGCCCAGCGGTCTGTTGAACAGCCCTGTCGGTTTTCTGTTTAAAGTTTGTTATTAAAACCCTTCTTTACTCAGTTTTGTGTTCGGGGCTTGTGTATGTTACTCCTCCCCTGACGCATAGCAGAGGGGGTCGTAACAGTGCTTTTCAGTGTTTGAAAGACACTTTGTTGCACTGAGGTCTGCTTATTGTCAATATCTTGTACTTGTTTGAACACCTTTTAATGTTAAAGTTGGCCTTTGTGCTTTTCAGTGTTTAAAAGACACTTTCTGACATTGAGGTCTGCTTATTGTCAATATCTTGTACTTGTTTGAACACCTTTTAATGTTAAAGTTGGCCTTTGTGCTTTTCAATGTTGGAAAGACACTTTGTTGCACTGCGGTCTGCTTATTGTCAATATCTTGTACTTGTTTGAACACCTTTTAATGTTAAAGTTGGCCTTTGTGCTTTTCAATGTTGGAAAGACACTTTGTTGCACTGCGGTCTGCTTATTGTCAATATCTTGTACTTGTTTGAACACCTTTTAATGTTAAAGTTGGCCTTTGTGCTTTTCAGTGTTGGAAAGACACTTTGTTGCACTGAGATCTGCTTATTGTCAATATCTTGTACTTGTTTGAACACCTTTTAATGTTAAAGTTGGCCTTTGTGCTTTTCAGTGTTGGAGAGACACTTTGGCTACGTTCACACTGCAGGCGAAAGCGCATCAAATCCGATTTTTTTCGCCCCTATGCGACCCGTATCCGATCTTGGTATGACAGTGTGAACGGCACAAATCCGATATTTTCAAATCCGATCTGGGTCACTTTCGTATGTGGTACTGAATCCGATACGTATCCGATGTTTTAGAAAGCGACTGCTGTGTGAACGGTCAAGTCGCATTAAATCCGTCTTTTACGTCACTGATACAAGACAGACGCCAATTATCAGTGCCGGAGAAGCGCCCGATAGGACATCGCGAACGATTTCCTACCATCCGGTGAAACTGTTGGGAAGACCACGTTGGAGAAATGTGAAAATTTTATTTTTACTGTATTTTCTGCAGATTCTGACAGAAATCTGCAACAATCCTTTAAAGCACCGCTCCTCTAAAACAGCAAAAAGGATCATTATTAGGTCATCTACATTATTATGTAAATAACAAAATAACTTAAAGCAAAAATCTGGAAACATAAAGTCCGAAGTCTTTATATTAAGGGCAATCAGTCAAACAATACTGTTTGCTCTGGGTCTAAACAGAGCGAGTTGTGTGTGACATCTTCTTTTGCGCATGCGGGCCGCTTTGAGCGTTCACACTAGAGCGCGTTTGATGTCGCATTTTATGTGTAGTGTGAACAAGCAGACAAAAAAATCGGATTTGATCAAAAAATCGGAATTGAGCATTAAGACCTGCAGTGTGAACGTAGCCTTAGTTGCACTGAGGTCTGCTTATTGTCAATATCTTGTACTTGTTTGAACACCTTTTAATGTTAAAGTTGGCCTTTGTGCTTTTCAGTGTTTGAGAGACACTTTCTCATACTGAGGTCTGCTTATTGTTAATATCTTGTACTTGTTTGAACACCTTTTAATGTTAAAGTTGGCCTTTGTGCTTTTCAGTGTTTGAAAGACACTTTCTCACACTGAGGTCTGCTTATTGTTAATATCTTGTACTTGTTTTTACACCTTTTAATGTTAAAGTTGGCCTTTGTGCTTTTCAGTGTTGGAAAGACACTTTGTTTCACTGAGGTCTGCTTATTGTAAATATCTTGTACTTGTTTGAACACCTTTTAATGTTAAAGTTGGCCTTTGCGCTTTTCAGTGTTTGAAAGACACTTTCTCACACTGAGGTCTGCTTATTGTCAATATCTTGTACTTGTTTGAACACCTTTTAATGTTAAAGTTGGCCTTTGTGCCAACTTACCATCGTATTCTGTATCACTTTTTTTGGCCAGGGTTAAAAACTGATGTAACCAAGAACTGCCGTTCTTGCCACATTTGCCAGGTCAGTGGAAACCCAACCAGGTTATTCCTCCCGCTCCATTGCATCCAATCCCGGCTTTAGGGGAACCATTTGAGTACATAATCATTGATTGTGTAGGTCCTCTTCCAAAAACAAAGTCAGGACATCAGTACATCTTGACTTTGATGTACTGATGTCCTGAATTTGTGGTACTACGCACTATCAAAGTCAAAGCATTGGTAAACTTTTTCTCCACTTTCGGTTTGCCAAAATCTGTTCAAACGGACCAAGGGTTTAATTTTATGTCCAAAATATTTGCTCAGGTCTTAAAATTGCTGTGCATCAAGCATCAAAAATCCAGTGCGTAACATCCCGAATCACAGGGTGCGTTTGAGCGTTTCCACCAAACATTAAAAGCCATGATGAGGAAGTTCTGCCTCGAGTCAGGAAGAGAGTGGGACGAGGGTCTGCCACTTCTCCTTCTAGCGGTTAGAGAGAGTGTGCAGGAGTCCACAGGTTTCAGTCCCACTGAGCTGGTGTTTGGACAAACAGTGAGTGGTCCCCTGCGGCTGCTTAAAGAGAAATATCTGTCCGACACAGATATCCCCGAGCAGAACGTTCTAGATTACCAAAGTTGTTTTAGGGAGCGTCTGCATAGACCCTTTACTGACTTACCCGTCCCTGTTTGCTGACACTCCCTCTCGCACTACTGTCCTCGAACATGACATAGATGTAGGTGACCACCCTCCGATCAAACAACACGCTTATCGTGTGAACCCTACCAAACACGCACTTTTTCAGTAAGAAGTTTCCTGCTTGCTGGAAAATGGTCTAGCTGTCCCGAGTTCTCCCGAATGCATGGAGTTCCCCATGCCTTCTTGTGCCGAAGGAAGACAAAACCCCACGTTTTTGTACTGATTTTCGAAAAGTGAACAGTGTGACCAAACCTGACTCCTATCCTCTTCCCCGCATGGAAGACTGTGTTGATAGGGTTGCCTCCGCAAAGTTTGTCACCAAGCTGGATTTATTAAAGGGTTATTGGCAAGTCCCCCTCACTCCACGTGCATCTGAAATTTCTGCTTTTGTCATCCCTGATCACTTTACACCGTCATGCCTTTTGGCCTTCGAAATGCCCCTGCCTTATGCACATTGTGTTAGGTGGTGTCAAAAATTGTGAAGTGTACTTAGATGACATTGTAGCTTATTCAGAGACCTGGTCAGAACACCTTGGAACACTCACTGAAATTTTTGGAAGGTAAAAAAGAGGGATCCCTTACCCTTTATCTTGCCAAATGTGACTTTGGTAAAGCCACTGTGACTTATCTAGGGAAGCCTGTGGGCCAGGGTCAGGTGCACCCCCTTCTGGCCAAAATTCAGGCTATCCTAGATTTCCCTGTGCCTCGCACTAGACGTGAGCTTCGCCGTTTCCTTGGAATGGCCGGCTATTATCGTGGCTTCTGCAAAACGTTTTAACCTTTCACCAGTCTCACAAGTGTGTCAAAACCATTCATGTGGTCGCCCACAAAATTCTAATCAGAGGCTCATGAGATGGTCCCTCTTAGTGCAGGATTTTAATTTGGAGATCCATCACAAAAAAGGAACCGATAATGTAATGGCAGATGCACTGTCGCGTGGTTTTCTCCATTCCTAAGTGCCAAACATCTATAGGGGAGATGTTTGGTCTTGGGAAGGGGGGTGTTACGGACCTGGCCATAATGTGTCTTGGTGGCTGTTTTTTGTTCTGCCTGTCTGTGTCTTTAAGAGTCTATGCGGATGGTGAAAATAACAAAAGCAAGGACAGCACTAAACATAAAAAAGGAGTTGGTACAAAAGATAGACCAAGTTCAAGCACTGATAGCTGAGCGGGGTCAAAGCAGTGTTACTCAAGTTGACAACAGCTGACTTCTTCCCCGGAATTGGGATCGTCCATGGATGGTTCAGTGAGTCTTTTCCTTTTTCCCTGCCGTGTGCATTTGCATTTGGGCCTCTTCTGGATGGAGGTTCCAGGGGGGGAAACTCTGTTTGGTCCAAAAAAGGATATTTGGACTGGTTGGGTAATTTGTGCTGTGGCTTTTTCTTATTTGTGGTAGTTGAAGGAAGTCTTGGTCTTGGATGAGTTTTCTTAAACCAAAATTTCTGTTGTGTTTGGCATGGTTCAGTGGTTGTTGCAGCATTGACAACTGAGTTATGGGTATCTTTGGACCACGGGTATATGAATCCCTTTTTGTAGTCTCTCTCATCTCTCAGGAATTTAGTTCTTTTGAGGTCCTTTATTTCATTTTCATATTCCATTAGTCTTAGATCACTTTCCTCCATTTGTTTCAGTACATCATTCTTGTCTCTTGCCATCACCTCGAGGTGCTGTTCAGTCTGTAATATTTCATTTTGTATCTTACTCTCTTCCTCATTCAAATACCTAATAGTAATAGCCATCAATGCAGTAGTGAAAGCAGGATTGTCCTTACCAAAAGATGGTGGCTTGAGAATACGTAGTCCTCTTGGGATCCTTCCTGATGTAGTTTGATAAGGTGATGGCATGCCATTTGTTACGGAGTATCTTTTGGCGTGCGAAATACAACTTCCTCAGGTGATCTGTTGCTTCCTGATTGGTGTCTTGTTCAAAGAGTGAGGAATTCCTCAAAACTTCTATAGGATTGAAGCAACAGAAAGCTGATGCTCCTTGAATGTCATCATCTCTTGTGGTCAAGTAGGACGTGTTGTAATTCTAATGTTGTTGCTCCATGGTAAGTGTGTCAGCAAAATGAGGACCTTTCCACAAATGTCTTTCCATGTGATGATGTCTTCTTGCTTTTTAATCTAACTACTGCACTGCCTTCTTTTTTATTAAATGCTTTTCTTTGTAATCTTTTTTTTTTGTAATATTCTTTTTATGTATGTCATGCATGTATTATTTTAAGACAGGTGGGGATTATGTGTCCTTACCCCTGTCTTCACCATTAATGACCTAGTCCAGTATTTACTTGGGCGTGACTTAATCAATTAACCAATACTAACCTGTTATATGTCAGCTGGTTTATCCATGAAGATGTGATTGGTTAATTTGATTTTTTTTCTGTTTCCTGTTTTTAATTTAAGCACACTTCTACTATGTGTTACTATGACCCTGAAGAAGGCCACAAGCCAAAACGCGTTGGTCAGTCAATGAAGTTGTTCCTCTTCCTTTCAAGTGTTGCTGGAGTTCCTGCATTGTAATTTTTTCATCCTCTTCACGCACCTTGGAAGTAGGTGAAGTTGTGCCAAAAATTTTTTTTGTGATTTTGTCTGGAAGTAGAAAAGAATAAATGTTTGTATTTAAATTGTAGTTTTTTAGCATATCTGTAAAAAAGTTACCCAAGCTGCTTAAAATATTGACTTTTTTGTGTCACTAACCTTTGCTGCTGTAAGGTCAAATGGGTGCAAGCGTTTTAAATGTTTTTATTTTAACAGGAGTGAATGTAAAGACAAGAGATGTACTACATAAAGCTTTAGCCTGTAGTGTTTCAGTAGTTCCACCCTTTTGCCTCATAAGTGAATTAAAAAAAAATCAAACAAACTCACCTAAATGTCAAAGAAAACAGACGCGTCAATAAGATACAAATTATTTTCCATAAAATAAAAGTATAATCAAGTATAAACTTCCACAGGTGGTGCAAGAAGAAGACACAAATGCAATGACTCTAATGAGAACTTAAACAAGATATAGAATGCAATTAAACCAGAAATGGTTGAATGCAGGAGTCCCTTGAGCAGCAAGAAACAAATCAAGTAAGAGGAAACAAATTCTCAACAGAAATCATGAACACACAAAAGGATGCAAACACACACTCAGACAGAACAAAGGAAGTTCAGAGCTATAAATGCACATATCAATGGAAGTGAATGTAAAAAGGTAAGGAGACACAGTAGATACCAATGAGGATAATGAGCCAATGGAAGCAAAACAAAATGCAAGACACAGGAAACAAATGACTATCAGTGGGAAACAATAACTGAAACAATAATCCTGAGTACAAGATGTATTACAAAAATTTAAAACAGAGTCAAACACTGAGTAAAAAGCTGAATACTCAATTGGCAACAAGGATTGGCAAAATGATAGTCGCAGTGCACTGGGAAAAACTTAACAAGTGAATAAATTTGCCTGCAACTGGAGGTTCACAAGAAGGGGAGGTAAGCTCGGGAAAATCCGGGTGAGCATGTGAGTGATCCAATCCAAAAAAGTTCCAATGGTAAAACAATACCCCTAACCAAGGGAACCCTAAAATGAGAAGAGCAGTAGGTGACTGGAATGTAAAAGGTGAGTGTCTCCCTATGATTTCCAGACGTAACTAGTGTGAGGAGTTCGGTTTGGCGTGTGATATGGGCAAAGATGCGGTCATCAACGCCATAGCTGGAATGGGAGGATTGAGCTCATGTAGTGGAAGGTTCAGTTGTTGCACAAGCCCCGAATCAATGAGATTTTGATCCACCCACGAGTCGACTAAAGCTTATAGTGAATGAGTATTTTACTGCTGCGTTAATCAGGTGCGGCTCCCGCAAGAAATGAGGAATCTCTGCCTGCTGAAACACAGCAGGAAAAAACACTGCCACTCACCCAGACCATGATAACTATTTACCAAATGGAAACCATAAAGAGGCCATTAGGAAAGCTGCCACAGCCATGTACTTGGCAAATCATAAGGAGTCAGCTGAATGGGAAGAACATTTTCTGGGCAATCAACACCTACGCCCTAGCTATGATCAGATACACTGTTGAGATAATAAGTTAGCCAAAGGAGGCGATAGGAGTCACTGACATCAATATAAGGAAAACTCTTTACATACATGGGGGGGTTTAACCCAAGGTCCTGTACCCTGAGACTGTAAGCTAAGAGGAAGGAAGGAGCTGAGGACTAGTGAGTATCAGAAACACAATCCAGGATGAGTCAATGAA
This sequence comes from Pelmatolapia mariae, assembly GCF_036321145.2. Taxonomy (NCBI): domain Eukaryota; kingdom Metazoa; phylum Chordata; class Actinopteri; order Cichliformes; family Cichlidae; genus Pelmatolapia; species Pelmatolapia mariae. The sequence goes on from NC_086241.1 coordinate 28,477,925, forward strand.
CATCCATGAGTACATATGGAAGATGGCCATGTGTGCTTAGTGAATACGTCAGGCAGCCAAACCTTAGAAAGAATAGGAGCAAGGAGATGAACCATCATGGAAGGACAGATCCCCGTACAGTATGGACCACCAGCACATAGAAAACATGGCTGACATCCAGAAATCCTACCAGTGGCTGGACAAGGCTGAACCGAAAGACAAAACACAGAGGCATGAATCATGGCAGCACAGCAACGAGCTCTAAGCATAGGATCCATAGAGGCTTAGGTCTACTACCCCAGGCAAAACCCTGGGTGCAGACTGTGCAAAGATGCCCCTGAAACAATCCAGTACATAACAGCAGGTGCAGGTTGGCCGGAAGTATATCAATTAACATTTGTGCAGCAATGTCCTGGAAGTCCAGAGGTCAAAACGGGATACATCCCCCAAGGTAGCTGAAAATGACCAAGCTAAGTGTGGGTCTTCCTGATATAGACAGACAAACTGGTGATATCTATCCAACCAGACGCAATAGTGGTGGACAAGCAGAGGGAGATGACTGTAGTGATAGATATAGCTATATCAAGTGATAACAACATGAGGATGAAGGAACACAATACGCTTGAGACTTATCATAGGCTGAGAAGAGAGCTTGAGAAAATGTTGAGCGTGAAGGCAGTAGTGGTTTCCGTGACTTTTTCGCTTTTATACTAAGCCTATACTAGTTCCGTGGATTTAAAAAAATGCATGGGCAAACACAATGAAGGGCATAAACGTCAATTCGTCAGATTCCCTGAAGTTGTTTACATGTTAGTGGAGAACTTAATGAGTCCCATAGAGGATGGAAGGTTTTCTGATAAAACAAAGCCACAGAGTCAGTCACTTACCTTCTCAGTTCGGTTTTTGAAATATATTAATACAGTACTTTAAGGCTTATCTTTCATTTGTTATTCTTGAATACCATTTATGTAATCAAATTCTATAGTCAGTATACATACTTTTTTTTTTTATTCAATGGATGTTAAATTAAATGTAACATTGTTAACTCTTGGTGGGTTTGCAGAATTGCACAAATACAGATACCTTTATTTTGTGGTTATATTCACGTTATATATTCTGATACTCTGCTTTAATTCCACTATAGTGTGCCTTATTTGGACTCACAAAAACCTTCATGAGCCAATGTACATTTTTATTGCAGCTTTGTTAATCAACTCTGTTCTTTACAGCATGATTATCTATCCGAAGCTCTTATCTGATGTTTTGTCTGAAAAACAGACTATATCGTATCCACTCTGTCTTTTCCAAGGATTTACGTATTATGCCTCAGCTGGGTCAGAGTTTTTACTGTTGGCAGCAATGTCATATGACAGGTATGTGTCTATATGCAAACCCCTGCAATATCCAGTTATTATGAATAGAATAACTATATATGTGTTTCTGATTTTAGCTTGGCTTATACCTGCTTTTGAGACAGCAGTGTCAGTTGTGCTTTATTTTAATGTAAAACTCTGTAGTTTTACTCTGACAGGAATATTTTGTAACAATTCAATTTACAAGCTTCAGTGTGTGCCCTCAGTCGCAATATCTATATATGGTGTGGTCACTTTGATAAATATTGCCCTTCTACCTTTGCTTTTCATACTTTTTACATACATAAGGATTCTTAGAATATCTTACCATTGTTGTAGAGAAACAAGGAGAAAAGCTCTAAAGACATGTTTACCCCACTTGCTGGTGTTAATCAACTTTTCATGTTTTATTGTTTTTGATTCAGTTATAATTAGACTGGATTCCGATCTGTCGAAAACTCTTCGCTTGACATTGACGTTTCAGTCAATTTTATTCCATCCTCTTTTAAATCCAATCATATATGGACTCAAAATGAATGAGATTTTTAAACATATCAAGACATTGTTGTGTCAAGTTTAATAACACTGGTATTACTGCACCATTATCAAATGAATGGCATTTCAGATAATGGAGTACTTTAGCTCTGATTTCACATGCAAGATTGATAGCAAACATAATGGTCATTATACAAAGATAAACAATTTATTAAACTGTTGCTGGTAATCTTTGAAGTCTAAATAGTTCATATGCCTGTGTTTCACATTTTCCTGTCTGTTTTGTCACAGATTATAATTTACTATTGTGTAAATGAATAAAGCTAATTTAGTAAAATTAATCAATTGCTACCAGTCTATTATGCTGACAAGCATTTTTTGTATTGTAACTGACATATCAATGTCAATGAAAGAAAGTTTTTCAAATTCTATAAATTATAACAAAATATTACATATACATATAGCTCGGGTCCTCTACCAGAGGTCTGGGAGCTTGAGGATTCTGCGCAGTATCCTTTCTGTTCCTTGGATTGCGCTCTTCTGGACAGAGATCTTGGATCTCCAAGTGCTCTAATTACTACTGGAACCACTGTTACCTTCACCCTTCACATCTTCTCGAGCTCTTCTCTGAGCCTTTGGTACTTCTTCACCTTCTTGTGTTCCTTCTTTCTGATGTTACTGTCATTCGGTGCCGCCACATCTATCACTACAGCCCCCTTCCTCTGCTTGTCCACCACTATGTCCAGTTGGTTAGCCATCACTATTTTGTCCGTCTGTTTCTGGAAGTCCCACAAGATCTTAGCTCAGCTAATTCTTGACCACCCTAGGGGGAGTCTCTCTATTTTTGACGTCAGGACTTCCAGGCCATACACGGCACAGATGTTTCTGTATAATATGCCGGCCACTTGGTTATGGCATGCTATGTATGCCCTGCCTGCTAGCATTTTGCACCTTCCTGTTATGTGTTGGATTGTCTCAGGTGCATCTTTGCACACCCTGCACCAGGGGTCTTGCCTAGGGTGGTAGGCACACAATTCATACAGCACTTTTGCATATGCCTAAGTGCTTTCTAACGTTTAGACACACTAATATGGTGGTTTTTACTATCATTTTCCTCTAGTTTCATTGATATTTTATTTGTATAATTGTTCCAGGATTCAAAATATATTTTCAAAATGATTATGAGATAAACAGTCTTGGATTTTGAAATCCCTTGTCAACAAATCATTTTGCTGCTAGGAATTTTTCACCTATACCTTAACAAATTTCACTTAATGACTCCAAATCTGAAAACCATTTTCATATAAGTATGTCCTGTTTATTGCTTGTGATGTTACAAGTATTGGACAACTATGATGACAGGACAGGATTTGTGATGCATTTTCAGCAGTTAATAAATTTTGTGGGTGAGCTCCTTAGAAGAATGAAAAAAATAATAACTGTGTGATGGTATAAAAAGTAAACTGACAGCCCACAGGTGATATAAGGATTCTGTAATGAGTGTCATTAGTGAGCATGCATCGGTGCCACCTGCGCTGTGTAAAACAACAGGCCAAGCCTCAGAGGAGTGGCTTGACTACAGCCAGTCTCTAAACAGCTAATTGCTAAGTTAAGACTAGTAAATGTCAAAATGGTCAACAGGTCATTATGTCTTTGGCCCTAGAGAGCAATTAAACTTCAGCTTTGGTACCGTTCAACAACAACAATAAAAATAGTGTCTATAATATCTGTTTACTTTGACTATGTGGCTCATTAAAACAAGTACTAATAAAAAAGTATAAAAAGTTTAACTAATCAAGTAAATCTTACTGCTGTCATCATTGGTCATATAATGTCATTAAATATTATGACAATATTATAAACCTAAAAACCTAAAACAAGCAGTGGAAAGGAGCAGAACTTAAAACCATTGTGTATATTTTTACTGCTAGAAGAAAAGTGGCCTAACTGCATAATTTTGCACTGAGGCAGCAAACCAAAACATGCTGTTTTGGTAAATCTGTCTATAAACAACTGAAAATAATTCATTAGATATTCTTCTGCATGCACATATTTTTTAAAAATACAGTTAATTCAATTTAAACATGAATAAAAATGTTTTTAGTCTTAGCAGTAGCTAGCACTGTGCCATATGCAGATTTGGCACATGAAAGAATTGCCCAAGGTCAAAGGTCAAATCATCTGCTACTCCTCATTTTACTCAACACTGAGGTATTTTGTGTCACAAAATAAGTAAATACATAATAAAGGGACAGTGTAATAACCAAAAATTTGGTTTGCTGCCTAAGAGCAACACCATGCTATAGAGGGCTAACAGTTGACTGTGGAGAATTTGGTAGTGACAAAACTTCATGACTGGACGTGTTGCAAAGGTATCATTCCATCAGCCATGTTGGCATTCCATGAGCTCCTGCTATTGCCCCTGTCTGGGTGTTTGATTTTATACACCTGTGGACATGGAAGTGACTGGAACACCTGAATTCAATGATATGGATGGGTGAGATAATTATTTTGGCAATATGGTGTGTACACTACTAAAAAAAAAAAGACAAAGGAAAAGAAATCATGCTGGATCTCTGTACTGATATGGACTGGATAATGTTTTAGGAAAAGAACACATTTGGTGGAAATGAAAATTATCAATATACAAAGGGCTGAACGCTGACTAATCCATTTTGTCCATTTTGAAAGTTCATTGGCACATTGTAGTAACTCAGGCATGTATACAACTACCACTTGCATGCATGCCTGATAATGTTGACATATACACATAATGAGACGAGGTTTGGTGTCCTGTGGGAAGGAGGTGAGATCTCCTTACATATCTCACCAGGCCACACGCCTCTCACACGCCTGGACAGTATAAGGCTACATTCACACTGCAGGCGAAAGCGCATCAAATCTGATTTTTTTGACCCTATGCGACCCATATCCGATCATGGTATGACAGTGTGAACGGCACAAATCCGATATTTTCAAATCCGATCTGGGTCACTTTGGTATGTGGTACTGAATCCGATACATATCCGATGTTTTAGAAAGCGACTGCTGTTTGAATGGTCATGTCGCATTAAATCCGTCTTTTACGTCACTGACACAAGACAGACACCAATTATCAGCGCCGGAGAAGTGCCCGAGAAGACATCGCGAACGCTTCCTGGCCATCCAGTGTAGATGTTAGTGAAACTGTTGGGAAGACAACGTTGAAGAAACGTGAACATTTTATTTGTACTGTATAATCTGCAGATTCTGATAGAAATCTGCAACTATCCTTTGAAGCACCGCTCCTCTCAGCAATAAGGATAATTATTAGGTTATTTACATTATTATGTAAATAACAAAATAAATTAAAGCAAAAATTGGGAAAGTAAAGTCCGAAGTCTTTATATTAAGGGCCATCAGTCAAACAATATTGTTTGTTCTGGGTCTAAACAGACCGTTGCGTGTGACGTCTTCTTTTGCGCATGCGGGCCGCTTTGAGGGTTCACACTAGAGCGCGTTTGCTGTCGCATTTTATTTGTAGTGTGAACAAGCAGACAAAAAAATTGGATTTGATCAAAAAATCGGAATTGAGCATTAAGACCTGCAGTGTGAACGTAGCCTAAGGTTCAACCTGATGGCATGGGAAGGACTGAAACATAATCTCCCAGAGAGAGGCCTGTTGGATTTAGGTCATGTGAGCGAGGGGGACAGCCAGTAATATCAATTCCTTTATCGTCCTGGAACTGCATGAATACCCTCGCCACATGAGGCCAGACACTGTTGTTCACCCACAGGAACCCAGGACCCACTGCAACAGTGTAGGGTTTGACAATGGGTCCCAGGATTTGATCCCAAAACCTAATGTTAGTTTGTGTGCTGTTGCCAAACCTGTAAAGGTCAGTGAGTACCTCTGTGTATTTACTTCCCCAGACTATCACTGACCCACCACAAAAACAGTCATGCTGAACAATGTTACAGGCAGCATAACATTCTCTATGGTTTTTCCAGAACCTTGCGTGCCTGTTATACGTACTTAAGGTGAACCTGCTCTCATCTGTGAAAAGTCCAGGGCTTTTGGGGGGGTTGTCTCATTGTTGCACTTCTAGTATAACTGCTAACATTATTAACATCAAAGAAACTGAAATTGATTAACAACCTCCTCTGCAACTTAACTGACTAGATCAATATACAAAAAATTTAAATGACTTGATATTTTACTCTGATTAAAAAGTATTTCAGAAATTGAGCAGTGTATTAGATATCATTCTTATTACTCTATTATAATGTATTATAATATAATTGTAATGTACTCTTCATAAGCAGGTGAGGTCACAATTATTTGTCTCCATTTTAAAGTTAAGGTTTTATAAATTTTCCTAGTGTTTTTTTAAAAGAGCAAACATTTTTCAAAGAAACATTTCTAAACCTGAAAGTTTTCTTTAGAAAGCACAAATTATTATTTTTATTCGTGCACAATAACAGAATTATTTCAGACCAGCATGCGGACCGATAAAAACTCAACTTTTGCTGATGAGACATTGTGAAGCCAGTCTGACGTATGCTAAAGACAACCTGGAGAAAAATTATTCAAACTGGAGAGGTGTACAACCCAAAAAGAACACCATCCCCACACTAAAAAAGTGGAGTGAGTATTATGCTGTTTGGTTGATTCAGTGCATCTGGAACTGGGAATCTCATCAAGGTGGAACTAATCATGAAGAAAGAAAGAAATGTGAAAATCTTGATCAGTCGACAGCTGGGTCGTCGCATTGTCTTCCAACATGAAACAACCCAAACATACATCAATCCTGGTGAATAACTACCTGAATGATGAATGCTTTAGCATTCAGGAATTGAATTGACTGGCACTGACTGACTGTAGAAATCACTGAGTTGAATCCCATTGAAAATCTGTGGGATGATCTAAAGGACTAATAATGCTTACCCTAGCAGTTTCTGAGTTTTGTGAAATATTTTGTTTCTGCATGCCAAGTAAGTGTAAGCATCCAAAATAAAATAATGACATATAGAAAAGTTATGTTAAATATTCCCTGGTCTGTTTAGCGGCACTTGGTGTTACAAATACACTCAAGAGGGATGATCAGGATTTCATCAGGAGCTGGTTGTGAGGTGTTAATCACTTCTCATTACCCCATGTATACTGCACGATGCAGAACACACGATTAAGGCAAAACTTGGGGCAATCCCCAAAATAGTCGCACAAGTGAAAAATCGTCTCAAAATGGGCCAGAAAAATCGCACAGTGTATGCCCAGCTTTAGTGGTAAGTTGGTAGCTCAATACTTAGCTGCTCCAGTCAACATGCCAAAGCATTCATGCGCAAGAAAGGGAAACTTGATTGGATTTTACATGATGAATTTGTGAGTATGTGAGACAGAAAACAGATGTTAAAAAAAGTACTTTTATGAATGTGTGTTTGTGAGATGTGGTTTGCTAAGTAAGAACCACTCCATTTACATGCAGGTGACCACAATGCAATAAGACTGGAAACATGCACTGTCAGTCAGCTACATTTAAAAAGTACCCACAACTCAAAGTTTAAATATTATACTGGATATTATCAGTGTTGGGAAGGTTACTTTTAAAATGTATTCCACTACAGATTACAGAATACATGCCCCAAAATGTATTTTGTAACGTATTCCGTTACGTTACTCAATGGGAGTAACGTATTCTGAATACTTTGGATTACTTAATATATTATCATGCTTTTTACAACTACATGAATGTGGTTTATTACTATTACTGAAGGTCCGCGGCTCTGAACCGTAGTAAAGGGACCTCTGGCTAATACGTCGGGTTCCGTGTCGGGCTCGTAGCCGAAAAATAGCTTTACTTTGTTGTCTGGGTCAAGTTTGCTAGCGAGAGACAGAGAGAGGCGTTGAAATGCTGCTCCAACGGAACTTATTTTTTCGGAGGAAAACACGAACACGGTGTACAGTCGAGTCTTAATAGCTTACTTACAGCTGGGGTCCTCAGGCACTCTTCTTGGCTGCAGTGGTTATTATTATATTTACATGCTTCCAGCTCCCATTTCTGCTCGATGACAACTCGTACTTTTCCACTCTCCTTTTTCTCCCTCCTCGCGCTCACAGACACATAACGGGTATGGCAGTCCATTCTCCCTGCAGCACGGACTACACTGCCCATGAGGCTACATTCTTTAGGGCTATGCCTGTAGCATTCTGCCTATTAGCTTAGCACAACAACAACAACAACAACAACAACAAAAAGGCGCTCTCTCACCCAGGAAACACACAGTCGCAGAGAAAGCGCATGTCACCCTGTAACCATGGCAACCGTAATGCTGCCGCCTGGAACAACAGAACATAGCTGTCAAACAAACCCAAACAGTCCTGACCCGCGACAATATGAAACAGGAAAATACCGCCATGTAATCCATTTATTTCAACAAAGTAACTGTATTCTATATACCACCTTTTTAAACGGTAACTGTAACGGAATACAGTTACTCATATTTTGTATTTTAAATACGTAACGGCGGTACATGTATTCCGTTACTCCCCAACACTGGATATTATACTGTTATGTCAGTTGTCAGCAGAAGTGTATGTTGAAAACGCAGAACTTTACAACCTGAAGTCTGTCAGGATAAGAAAGGATCAGATCTTTTCCGGTTTGAGATAAACTTGACAGCAGTTTGTAATGATTCTTTTCTCTTTGTGATTATAGGCGCTACTCTCAGATTCAGACCTCAGCACCACCCAGTGACAAAAGACTGGGTGGTGCTATATGTCCACTCTTTATGTCAAATGCACATTTTTGTAAAATATTTGAATACTTTTGTAATAACCCTAAAATTAACCAATGAAAGAGTGCAAAAGCTAAGCTATTATGTACATATGCTGTAGCTGTTTTACTGAGAAAATTAAAGACAAAAAGTCAAAAGAGATCATACAATCATGTAACTGGTATTTTCTGTGAAGTAATTAACCATGACACAGAGTAACCAAAGAGGGCAATATATATATTTTAAATATATATAGGCTTTAAACAGGGTAAAATATTCTTTTAAGTCACTGAAGTTTGAAAGTGTTTTCATGGTCATTTTTGATTGCCTGATTGAAGGACAATGTGATATAGTCATGCCTGCTGAAACTGAAATAAAGGAATGTTTTTATTTATCTTCCTGATGTGTAAAACTCTAAACTGACCTGCTGTGCTGTGTTGTGTGATTCAGGTCTTTGGGGCATATTGAGCCGAAAGGTAAACTGCAGATACAGCTGAATACCTCAGGATCTTTCAGACTTCCAGAACTCATGTAGAGGGTTTTAAAAGCAGAAACAGATGTATGACAGCACTTCAGAAAACTCTGCTCATACTGATGTGACAATAACTTTAATTTGTATTTTCTGTTAACATCACTAGGGCAATTGGATGGTCTCCATCAGTGACATCTGCCAGGATTTCTGCTGCTACCTCACCTGCTTTTTCCCAACTCCATACCTGATAATGAAAGTTGAATGCTATGTTGAGCTTCTTTGTTAAATATGTTCATGGTTAATACAGCATCTTTCTACTCGTGGTCCTCATGGTCTAAATTAAGTGTGTGTATAGTTTTTACTCACTTGTCAAATTGAGATGCAGTTTTAATGGTAAGTAGATTTTGGTATCATTATTTAAGTCCTTTACCTCTCATTACATCTGAGAGAGTTTTAAAACATCTTAACATCCTAACATCTATACTTAATATCTAGCTTTTTTTTGGAGATTAAGTATCGGAATTTCAGGAGCAGGACCACGCCTCCAAACACACTCCTTCCGGCTGTCATCTATTTAGGTTCCCCCTGTTCTGCAAGCTGATCATTCTCGTTTATGTGCCCCACCGTCCCTCCCTCCTTGTTCTCTATTCTTTAACTTCTTCGCTTCTATTTAGTACATGGGAATCTGCCAGGCCCGGGAGCCATCGCCAGTCCCCTTCGAGGCCTTCCCCAAACTGCAGCTCAATTCATGTCAAAGCATTCACCTTTACCTACTAAAACGCTGTCAAACCTAAAATAAGGATGTGGGCCCAGCCAGTGAATTGGAATTTCAGGAGTGGGACCACGCCTACAAACACGCTCCTTCCGGTTGTCATCTATATAGGTTACCCCTGTTCTGCAAGCTGTTCATTCTCATTTACGTGCCCCACCCTCCCTCCCTCCTTGTTCTCAATTCTTTAACTTCTTCATTTCTATTTAGTACATGGGGATCTGCCAGGCCCGGGAGCCATCGCCAGTCCCCTTTCCCAAACCGCAGCTCAATTCATGTCAAAGCATTCACTTTTACCTACTAAAACCCTTTAAACCTAAAATGAGGATGTGGGCCCAGCTAGTGAAATGTTCAAGTGATACAGAGTGCTACAACAGGGTCTATCTGTATGTGCTTTTGCTAATAGTAGATCATCTTTTTAATCAAAAATACATAGTATAAGTCCAATTAGTATGTTGAATAAGAAATGCAGAGTAAATCAAATTATTCTGATGTCTAGATTTTATGTGTGTAGACATGATTCAGCTTCAAGCTTGGCTGATAAGTGTCATGGTGAACTACCTGTGTTTTTCCACTGTTTCCTAGTGTATCCACCTCTGGGTGGAGTCCTCATCAGTCCACCTACTCAGCTCACCCGATATAGATCGAGGACAATCAGCACAGCAGTATTTAGGACCAAGTCTTCTCCACCAGTTTGTCAGCTAACCTCACATTAGTAACAGGCTGCCTTTGCTTCATGCTCTTTGTTTCTGTGTTGTGCCTCTAGTCATCTCTTGAAGCCATCATCACACTTACCTAAGGCTTGCATTCTAAGGATGTTGGTCACTACGTTAAGACTCTCAATTCTTTACACCTGTCTGCCCCCCTGCCCTTGCACCTCTCTGGATAAACCAGGTTGGACTCTCTCCAATCACCCACCTTCCAGGATGCTCACTTGGCCATTACCTCTCCCCCCTGACCCACACACAATCCACCTGCCAAGTAAGATGCAAACACACAGTTGCAGATTCTGTGTAGCAGTATTTGGGTGGAGTTACTTGGGTCAAATTCTTGCCTACACACCAAACTGACGTACCTGTGATCACACCCGCCTAGACTTTTTATACATGCATTGTGCTGGGCAGAATTAACACCAGTTTGCGTTACAGGATAAATTTGAAAAATTAAAAAAAAACCCATGAATTCTGACCTTGAGGGCAAGGGTCACAGAGATTCAAACTTGTCTGAGACTTTTATTAGATGCAGCTATGGTGTTAATTTGAAAGTCCTTTGTACGTTCTTATATTACTGTGATTACAAGACTTTTGGAAAACTTGATCCTGACTTTGTGCTCCCTCATGTCAAGGCCACTGAAATTCAAACATCTGCAAGATTTTTAGTAAATACTTAATGCACCGATGGTAAAAAATAGAAAATTATAGGTGACTTTTTTCTTCGTCTGTTCTCAAGGTGTTCAGAAAGAAACTTTTATTCACGCCTTTAGGACAAATGACCTGTGATGACATCCACACAGGTATTTATGCCTGCATATATCCCCCTGTTATTACAGCCATCTCTTAGTTAGTTGCTCTTCATTGAGCCAAGCTACAAGGCATGGAAATCTTGTGTTTAACATTGTTCCTCTCCTTCAGGGAATACAAGTTATAGATATAACTGTTTGTTCCCTTTCAGATGATTCACTCGGTGCAACACATATATATGGGACATATATACACACCCCATAGAGCAACCTGTGGTCGCAAATTTTGAAGCCATCCTGATAACCTTCTCCCACCAAGGATGTGATCTTTAGAGCCAATTAAAATCGAGACACTTAAAAAGATGCTCTGGAAAAGAGTAGAATTCTTGGAACAGAGTTTAATACACTGAATCAGTTCAGTTCAGTTCAGTTCATTTTTATTTCAAACATGTGCCTTCACAATCATTTCCAAATATCATTCCATTATTTGTTTGAAAAGGAGTAGGCAGAAGTATTTACTTATTTGTCCCTACCCCCTCAAGTTTTACCTCTCATTCATTTAATTTTCTTTTAGTCTTAAATTAAACAAACAACATATGAAACAAAAGTAAAGCAAAACAAAACAAAACATACTGTTAGGATTCAGAAATTCTTTTATTTCTGCCATTTAATCTGCCTTATGATAATTGCATTAATAACATGTTTTATAGCATTATTTTATCAGTAATATTTCTTACAGGGTTATATTGAAGATGTTTGTCACCATATTGACCTTTCTATTTACAGGTTGTGTTTCTATACACATTGCTTATCTGTGCTTGTTTAGAGTTGGTGTTCCATTCAGGAGGGTTGCAAGCTTCACTGACGCGATGTTCAGGTGATACATGTTGAGGGAGGTTGAGAACATAGCAGGTTAATTGCATGCAGGCTTACATTACACATATTAATCTAGTACTAGGCCTGAGCGAAGGCCCAAGTGTCTTCTGCTTCTTTCTGAGACCTGCGGCAGTTCTGTCTACTTAGTGATTGGTGACGAGGGTCAATAATTTAGCCACTAGAGACCCTGAAGTTTATTACCTTAAAAGGCAAGTGTTATAGAAAAGAGAAGTTATATGTCTGATTATAGCTATTAAAAATGTACAAGATGTACCCATGTCTGTCAACAATGTATTTTTGACCTGTACTTGACGTGTACGTGGGGGCGTACATTTTCTGTCCTATAAAACCCCCATTCAGTGTATTCTTGTCAGAAGAGGACATATGCTGATGCTTCTTCTCCTGTGTAATAAACTCATAGTTTGATTGCACTTTTCTGGAGCCTCCATCATTTGTTGTCTGGTCTGCAGTTGATTGATCTCGCTTCAATACATAAATCAAAAACAAGAAATTAGCAAGCCCCACCACAGTATAGTTTCTTTTATATGAAAAATACAGAATGTGTATATTTGCAGATTCACAAGTTATGGAAAAACAAACAAACCAAAAAAACCAAAAAAGAACCACAACACCATTACCAGCAACATTACCGCCCTGGGTTAACCCCGTTTTCTTCATTCTTATACTTATTTAAAATTTGGTTTTTATATTTTACTTTAAGCTGGTTTATGTTTTTACTTTCTTTTATTTCTTCTGTTAGACTGTTCCATAATTTAACTCCTGCAATTGAGATAGACATAGTTCTTAAAGTTGTTCTAGCACTTTGTATTTTGAAATTCCATTTCCCTCTTAAGTTATACCCACCTTCTCTTTCTATGAACAATTTACAGATTTCTTTTGGAAGCAATTTATTTCTTACTTTATACATTATTTGCGCTGTTTTAAGCTTCACCAAGTCTTGGAATTTAATAACTTGCATTTTGACAAAGAGTGCATTTGTATGGTCCCTGTACCCCACATCATTTATTAATCTAATGGCCCTTTTCTGTATTATAGTTATTGTTTGTGTGTTACTTTTGTATGTGTTTCCCCAGACCTCTACACAGTAGCTCATATATGGCAGTAGTAAAGCACAGTATAAAATGTGCAGTGCTTTCTGATCCAACATATGCTTTGCTTTCCCCAGGACGGCAATGCCCCGTGCCAGTTTCCCCCGAACATAAGTAATGTGTGGCTTCCAACAGAGCTTGTGGTCAATGATCACCCCAAGAAATTTTATTTCATTTACTCTTTCTAAATATACATTGTCAACACATATTTCTATTTTGATGTTTTTCTTTTTGTTTCCAAAAAACATAAATTTGGTTTTATCTAGATTCAATGATAATTTATTTATATCAAACCACTTCTTTAATATCGTTAATCACATGAACAGCAGGGAAAATACATACAGACATTTAGCAAGAGAGTTACATAGCAGAAAGCAAGCAAAGCAAAACCCCGGGGTGTACAGCCTTAAGCACAGACAGTAGAGCAACACAGAAACGGACAGAGAGTAACAGAAGGGGAAAAAAGTGCTGGGGGTGTCCTCTGGTCCTCTAATATACAGGGACCAGTATCCCCGCCCCCTGCTGCTGAGTAAATTTCCCACAGCTGCAGGGGTCAGGTAGCGGCCAAGGTCTTGGCCAAAGGCCAGTCAGGACTCTGACTACCCCTTGCTCTGGCTTATCACAATAGGTCATGACACAGTCAAACATCACACATTAATCCTAATTACTAAATCTTACACAGCAAGTGGCACAATCTTATAATATATAATCTTATAACTACATAGGTTAAATGCTTAAAACACTTCAGTGTAGTTCAAAGTATATGTGTGTGTGTGTGTGTGTGTGTGTGTGTGTGTGTGTGTGTGTGTGTGTGTGTGTGTGTGTGATTATATCGTATGATATTTTATTGTGATGTGTTCAGGATCTCTGTTACAATGTTACTGTTTTGGTTTTGCTGCATGAAAGACGTTGAGTGTGTATTAGGGAAGGTTAGTTACCGGAGAGTAAATTATTCAGGAGAACTCTCCCCTTACATTAACTGCCCTGTTACTGTACCACCTTAATAAACCTCGGTGAAGCAAAATGTCTTGTGCTTAAGACTCCACATGAAAGTTAGAATATATATGTTCAGTGCTCATAGATATATAGTGTATATAGTTACATAGTTATACATATCATACAAAAATCCACCACAAACCACCAAACTGAAGTTGGACCACCAGCACCTTAGAGTGTGGTAGAACCAGCAGAGAGGACAGCATGAGTTGTAACGTCCAAACAATAGAGCTGAACAAAAATATACGGTCATGTCCAACTGCAGCACAAATATCACCTATGGGGACCCATTTAATAAGAGTTCATAAGGTTGCCATTACTCTGGTGAAATGAGTTTTCACCCCATGGGGCAAAGCAAGACCCCTGGTGCTGTACGTCAGTGAGATAACTTCTATAATCCAGTGGGGCAGCCTCTGGCTGGATTAGCGAAGCAGACAAACAACTTGTCACATAAGCACACATTCTGAGTGTGCTCAACGTAGTTACGTAGAACACAGAGAATGCATCCTCCTCTCCTCCACACAACACTCGAAAGGAGGGAAGCAAAAGCTCAGCAGCTCAAATTCCACCACTGCAGGAATGACTTTGGGTAAATAAGCAGTATTTGGGCGAAATACTCATCTCGGGCCATCATGAGAAAACTGCAGGGATGCATGGACAGAGCATGAAAGTCACCCGCTTTCTTTGCAGTAGCCAAAGTGAGAAGCAATGCAGTCTTATATCAAACAAAATTTCATGTTTACCTGCCTCTCAGCAGGTAAACATGAAGGCACCACAGATCTGTGCATGGATGAATCACTTCTCCTCCTACCTGAAGGGGGAGGCAAAAAGATCTACTTGCACCTTGCCAAATAGATCCCAAATCTGGGCCACGATCAAAGGGTGCAACCTCCAACATTGCAACCTCAACTCCCAGGTTCAGATGGCCCAGAGCATGGGTGACTCTTAGAGACACCCATGCACCATAACAGGTTTCTTCTCTGCCTGTTTATGTAAAAGATCACTGTTGAACTGTTGGTCCTGACTAGGAAATGCTGGCCCCTCAGTACCAGACAAAAAAGCTTGAGGGCTAAGAACACTGCTAGCAGCTGTAAGTGACAGATGTGCAGGGTGTGCTGCGCTGTGGTCCAGGTCCCTCTCACTGATGTACAAATGCATAGAGCTCCCCACCCTCTTAGGGAAGCATCTGTGGACACCACCTTGTGAAACAACACCCTCCCAATCCAAGAGCCCTGGTGAAATGCGGCCACTCTGTGCTACGACAAATGTTTGCAACTGGAAAACGAGCATATTTCCAAAACGAGGAAAGAAATCTGCTGAATCTGAATCTGTTAAAGTGGTCACACTGTGCAACTAACTGCAACCAGTTTGTGTGTTTTTTGATGTTTGCACATGTTTGCTCATCGCAGCCCCTGAGTATAAACGCTACATGTAGAAAGTAAAAGTAACAAGTTTACAAAAAAATGGTTAAGTTAAGTATGGATACCTGAATATTCTATTTAAATACAGTAACAAATTATTATACTTTGTAAGGAAGTATTTGTACTTCTTTATGTCCCACCTCTGCTAAATACTGCAACAGAAGGAGGTCAGAGATCAAGTTTTCTGAACATCTTGTGAATGCCAGACGAAAGAAGTTACCTAGGATTTTCAAATCAATACCACAGGTGCATCTACTAAAAATTTCAGACATGTTTGAATGTTCGAGAATGAGGCAATGTAGAATGTTCTAATTGATAGCTTAGTCTCAGATGAATTCAAATCCCACTGACCTTAGCTTCAACGTCAAAGGTCAAGTTTTTTCAAGGATCACCTTGGATTTTCACAATTATGCTAAAAGTGCATCTATTAGGAGGTTGAGTGCTAACACTGCTTCTGTTGGTATTTTTAAATATAGTGATATGATTGCATTTCCCTCAATTTAACAAGTCACAGTAAAATCACCAGCAGTAATCACTAAAATTGGAGCATCAAGGATGCGTAAAAAGTGCCGGGAGGTGTGATCACAGTCACAAAGATTTGGTGTGTGGGCAGGAATTCAACCCAGTAACTTCACCCCAAATCGACATTACACAGATCCTGCCTTGGAATCCGCAAGAGAGCAACCTTCACAAGCACAAAATTATGGCTTGACTTTTGTACAGTGGAAGAAAGTGGAGCCTTATTGTCCATGTCTTATAAATTTTTGCATCGGATTTGATGGTAACCAATGTTTTTGCAGTTTAATCCTTTTGCCTTTATTGAAAATGGACAGTGGAGAGAGAGAGAGAGGGGGGAATACGTTCAGCAAGGGGACACGGGTCAGACTCGGACCTGGACTGCTTTCTGGCCATGTATAATTGGTGACTAGATCACCTACTGAGCTAAGCTGGTGCTTTATGTTCTTCTACACATAGTACAGGTCAGCTGTTACAAACGGTTTTCATGTTCATTCAATGCACTGCTCAATTTTGATGCAGTAATTTTCGCTGGTCTCTGCTCTCTTAGCAGAATGCTGGTCATTACTAAAATGAAATTAGTGCATTGTCAATGGATCACAAGCAGAACTTTCTTTCTCCATCTCTGCATTTTTTCAGTTGTGGCATCTTGATAATCTAGTGGTTACCAAAAAGGCAGTACGATTCCAAACACACACAAACAAAATATTATGCTATAATTCTTCACATTTAACAACTTAACTGTAATAGAGGCATGCAGGTAAGAGTCTGCTTTTTAAAGAAAGTTTTTAAGAAAGTATGAACACAGATACATCTATATTATATAAAGAATATCTCATGGGATAAATACATAATAACACTTTTTGATATGAAAAATTTGTTTTAAGGATCGAGCAACTTATGTATATATATATATCTTTTTACATCACTTTAATTTGCAGAACAACCTCTTTAGGTGTTTAGTAATTTCTTTCATTTTTAATCCATATATGATTGGATTAAATAGTGGATGATATAAAACCACTTGCAAAGTCATTATTAAACCTACAGTCTGTGAAATATTAGATTCCAGTCGAAGTACAATAATATCATATGCACAGAAGAATGAATAGTTGAATAAAACCAGCAGGTGAGGTAAGCAGGTCTGTGCAGCCTTTTTCTTGACTTCTCTACAGCTTTGATAAGATATTACAAGTATCTTTGTGTAAGTGAAAACTATGAAGAGCATAGGAAGAAATGCAACATTGAGCAAAACAATCACACCATAAATAGCCAAAACTATTGAACTCACACAATGAAGTTTGTACACTGAATTATTACAAAATATCCCTTGCAGAGTAAAGTTACACACTTTTCTAGTAGCACTTAGTGATGTTGTTCCTGCAACCTGACAAGCAGGCACAAGCCACGCTAAGACCAAGAAAACAGAGATGGTAGTTTTTTTCATGATTACAGGATATTGCAAAGGTTTGCATATAGACACATATCTGTCATAGGCCATGACTGCCAACAGTAAAAATTATGAACCTCCTGAAGTGTAAAATAAAAAAAATTGAAAGTGGCACATTGTGTGTGATATAATCTGTTTTTCAGATAAAACATCAAACAAAAGCTTTGGGTAGATGGTTGTGCTGCAAAAAATAGAGTTAATCAGCAAAGCTGCAATAAAAATATACATGGGCTCATGAAGGCTTTGATGAAACACAATAAGACAAATAATGGTGGAATTAGAGAAAATTACTAGAGCATATATTGTAAAAATAATCAGAAAATAGACATATCTGTACTTTTCCACCTCTACATATCCATTAAGTGTTATGTAAGTTAAATTTAGTTTGCTCTCCATTTTAAATAGTCAGAAATGTACCTCTAAATTAAACTGCAGATATTCAACCTACCTAAAATATTGAGTGAAGTCTTTATTATCTATATTTGAAATGATCTACAGTTACCTGGGTTTGAATTGCACACATGGAATCCTATCCAGAGTTCTGATGCAGTATTTTTTTGTCACACTGCTTCATCCTTCATTGATTTCAGTGAACGCAGGCATTTACATGACCTTTGTCAATCTCTGGAGAGTTGGTAGGTAGTTAGGCAAATTATTTCATTTGAATCTAATATTGATCATAACACTTTAAGCCAAAAAAGTAGTATTGCTAAATCTTGAGTCTGATTTCATATAAAAATAATGGAATAGATTCCTTTATAGGATTAAAGTTTAATATATAAACATAATAAAGCCCATGGGACTGAGTTGCCCTGACCAGGATATCAATCTGGGCCACTGGATGGCAGCTTTTCCTTATAACTACCCTCCTTCCTGATGCCATTGCCTTTCATTGTACACCAATGTAAGTAACAGAGAGACAGAAACAATTAAATGATAGAAAAGTTATTTTTTTTAAATGTCTACCATAGCAATGAGTGTGGTTTTTTTTGTCTTATTGTTTATTGTAAGTTTACATTTACAGGTACAGAGGCACCTGTAAATGTAATGGCTTCATGGCAGCACAGGGACAAGTTCTGAGCACAAGATCCATCGGGCTGGGGTCCACTGCACAAGGCAAGACCTCAGGTGCAGACAGTGTAAAAATGCCCCTGAGACAATCCAGCACATAACAGCAGAGTGCAAGATGCTAGCAGTGAGGGCATATATGGACCGCCATAACCAAGTGGCTGGCGTAGTATACAGAAACATCTGTGCCGAATATAACCTGGAAGGCCACCTATATTTAGGAAACTTCGTTTTTTGTTTATCTGTGTTATCTTTGTCTGATATTAACATTTGGTTTGATGACCTGAAATATTTAGGTGTGACAAAAATACAAAAAATAGGAAATCAAAAAGGGCCAAACACTTTTTACACCACTATAGTTGCCTGCAAATAGACTTACTGAATCTAATCTCCTAACTCCTGCCATTTTCCATTGTGCAGTCTGCGCTCCTTGCCTGTTTCCTAGTTAACTTTCAAAACTTTTTGCTCGCCCATCTGAACTTTGTCCTGTGTTCCTGTAAGGAGTTCAGAATCGACAGGCGGTTACTCACTTCCTAGAATCCGCTCATTTCCATTTAATTCAGATTTATTGATATTTTGCCAAATTAACAGTTGCCCCATAGTGCTTTATATTGTAAGGTAAAGATAATACAATGCAACAATACATAGAAACAGTCAGGTGACCCCTATGAGCAAGCACTTGGCGACAGTGGGAAGAAAATAAACCCCCTTTAAACAAGAAGAATCAGGCTTATGTAGGGGCAACCATCTGCCATTACCAGTTGGGGTGAGGGGAGGAAGACAGGACAAAAATCATTCTGTAGAAGAGAGACAGAGATTAATAATAACTCTTTAAATGCAGAGTGGTGTACAAGCACATAGTGAGTGAAAAGAGGTGAGTAAAGGAGAAGTGCATCATCTAAAGCCCCCAAAATTCTAGGCCTATTGCAGCACAAAAAGTGAGGATGTTGTGTTACCTGATCCAGCCCTAACTGTATGCTTTGTTCTGTAAGAACTACTCCAATGTTTAACATTGGCAAATGCTAAAGTCAAGTGTGATGGATTGTCAAAAACCAAGTGTAGCCGCTCACATAGACAGAAATCTCTCTAAAAGAGATTGCAGTTATTCACAGTGAGACTTCAGCTGTTTGGAGAAAGGTTGCCTCCTATCAGACGAAATGAGTCATGATACTCATAGTATCCCCAGGCTATTTTAATGTATTTAATAAAAATATTGATTGATTGATTGATTGATTAGTATCACTGTATCTATACAATACAAAATAGTGTGATACTATACTGTATCAGGGGTCTCAAACTCCAGACCTCTAGGGCCGGTGTCCTGAAACTTTTCCATGTGTGCCTGTTGCAACCCACCTGAATACAATTAGGTAGGTAGAAAACCATAATTCAAAGAGTATAACTTAGACAAAAAAACACAAACACTGGGTCACCAGACCCAGGACCGTGACATGACAGAAAAAACACATTACTTGTAGATACTAAAGATTAAAGTAAAAGAGGCTGAACAAATGAGTGACAGACCTTCACAGTACAGTTCCCTGGTGGACAAAGCAAACTGATAAAAACTTTCCACTGGCTGAGATGATTCACTGTGTGCATTTGTTTCGTGAATATACCTCAAGGTATATTTCAAGTTCAAATCACTTTAAATTTATATGACACACAGCATGAGTTGCATGTTGTACGGATTTTGATTGGTTTTTGCTTATGCATTTAACGTGGCTATGTTGCTTTGCATCTGTTTTATAATTTAAACATTTTTTTTCCAAAGCATTAATGGATGAGGTGTTAAATGCTACATATTTAACTTTAGATGGGTATGTTGAAGTTAACAAGTACAGATATGTTTATTTTTTTATTTTCTTTATATTATATAGTTTAATAATCTTCAGTAATTCTACTATTGTGTACATAATCTGGATTCATAAAAACCTTCATGAGCCGATGTACATTTTCATTGCAGCTTTGCTACTGAACTGTCTCCTTTACAGCACAACTATTTACCCAAAACTGCTGATTGACTTTTTATCTGAAAAACAAGTCATAACATATTCAGCCTGTATCTTTCAGTTGTTTATGTTTTACACTCTAGGTGGTTCTGAGTTCTTTCTCTTGGTAGCCATGGCCTATGACAGATATGTGGCTATTTGTAAACCTCTTGAATATCCAACTATCATGAACAAAACCACTGTGAGTATTTTCCTGTTCATAGCTTGGCTTGTACCTGCTTGTCATATTGCAGTCCCAGCAATAGGGAGTGCTGAAGCAACATTGTGTAACATTAATTTAAAGGGAATATTTTGTAATAATGCAATTTACACTCTTCAGTGTGTAAGGTCAAAGTTAAATACTGCATTTGGAGTGGTTAGTTTAATAGATCTTGTAATACTTCCTATGGTCTTTGTAGTTTTCACATACACAAAAATATTTATCGTGTCTTATCAAAGTTGTAAAGAAATTAGAAAAAAAGCTGCTGAGACGTGTTTACCCCACCTGTTAGTTTTAATCAATTTCTCCTGTTTAAGTATCTATGATGTAAGCATAGCTCGAGTGGAGTCAGATTTTCCCAAAACTGCGCGATTGATAATGACATTACAAATAGTGCTCTATCATCCATTGTTTAATCCATTCATTTATGGGCTCAAAATGAAGGAAATTTCTAAACAGCTAAAAAGATTTTTCTGTCATGATAAAATCATTTTATGAAAGCTATGTTCCTGCAATTTGTTCTGTAATTACTCTGCTGCTATTACTGAAAACACTTTTTATTTAATATAATCAAGTGGTCCAAACTGCCATTTGGTAAATGTTCATGTTTACTGCATCTGTGGAAAAGGGGGAATAAGTAAAACATAAAAATGTAATTATAACCAATTTGATCAGGAAAGTGTAACTGCATTTATGAAAATAGGAAGCTTGTATCATTTGCTTTGGGTATAGTAAGGTACATGGTTGTCCAGGTTGACTGTATTGTTTTATAGATAGATAGATAGATAGATAGATAGATAGATAGATAGATAGATAGATAGATAGATAGATAGATAGATAGATAGATAGACTGTTTGATCCAGTGTACAGTCCTTATCGTATTGACTGTATTGGCTTTCCTCTCTGTCTTTCTGTACTCTCAGGGGAAAAGGTTGATTCAGGTTCATTTTGACTTGGCCTTTCCAAGACTTGCATTAACCATTTAGGCCCTTATAAATAAACTAACCTATTGCAAAACCTGTTGTAACAAATCTGACAGTTCTTGGCATAAGCATGTACAAACAAACAACTATTTAAATGCCAAAAGTGCTGCAGAAAAAATAATGTAAAGTATATATATATATATATATATATATATATATATATATATATAGATAGATAGATATAGATATAGATATATAAGACAACATGCATTTTGCAGTATTTTCCCATCAACTGAAATGTCAGCACTCGACAATAACTCTCTTATCACAGTTATCCACAGGCCACTGACCCCAGATAAGTGACTGTGACTCTTCAATTGGCCCCACACCCAGTGCATAAAAACTTAACAAATTTACACCAGGTGCACATATCAACTCAACTGGCCCAATCACTCTGCCCCACCTTGTGGGAATCGCAAGACATACCATACTACGATACCATATTGCAATTTTCTAGCATTTTTAGTATGCTGAGTATTACACAAGTATTCCCATTCTGTTTTCATTTATTTAATAAAATATTGATATTTGGTGTCAATGGATCAATGCAATATTGCTATATAAAATATACTATATATACACAACACTATCTCGATTCCCCCCCCCCCTCCCCTCCCCCCCGAGGTGTCTAAGGCTACGTTCACACTGCAGATGAAAGCACATCAAATCCGACATTTTTGACCCTATGTGACCCATATCCGATCATGGTATGACAGTTTGAACAGCACAAATCTGATATTTTCAAATCCGACCTAGGTCACTTTCGTATGTGGTACTGAATCCGATACATATCTGATGTTTTAGAAAGCGACTGCTGTTTGAATGGTCATGTCGCGTTAAATCAGTCTTTTATGTCACTGACACAAGACAGACGGCAATTATCAGCGATGGACAAGACAAACGAGAAAGCATGGCGGCAGAAACTGGAGACGGAGCGAGTCAATGGACAGAAACTAAGGTTTTGGACTTGATTAGCATATGGGGAGACAATTCTATTCAAGCTAACCTTGAATCCCACTACTCCTGGTTCCAACTCAGTGTCCATATATACCTCTGCATGGAGGTAGCAGCCACTGCTCCAAACAAAGCCATTGTTAAAGCATGGGCTCTCTCTTTTCTCAGTGTCCTTCTTTCTCTAATTAATTTGTAAAAAATTCTGTCGGTTACGACTGTGCAGAAATTGATAGACTGCTGCAACAACATCTACTAGCTCTGTAGCCGCAATTTTTACTTCCGTAAACAGAGCGCGTTGTGTGTGACGTCTTCTTTTGCGCATGCAGGCCGCTTGAGGGCCAGAAACCGTTCACACTAGAGCGCGTTTGCTGTCACATTTATTTGTAGTGTGAACAACCAGACAAAAAAAATCGGATTTGATGAAAAAATCTGAATTGAGCATTAAGGCCTGCAGTGAGGAAAATAGTGGTTTGTACAGCAAACAGTACAAACTTTGGATGTAGCATATTAATGTGTAGATGTGCAAGGCAGGTAGGATTGGACCCAAAAAGCAAGACTCACAAGCAGCACTGAATTCAAACTCAGTTTTATTGCTGGAATTACAGAGCACATGAACTGAGAAAAACACAAGAAACCTAAACTGATTCAAACTAACGAGATAGGACAGCCAGTGGATGAGGGAGATCATGAAACTGGACGGAGGGCGACATAGACAATTTATGCAGGAGGGAATCAGGCAAAGAGGAAGCACCTGGCGAACACAGCTGGCAACGATCTAACAGACGAGACAGGGGGAATAAAAACTGAACATTATGCATACAAGACAGAAGACTATCGAAGTAAAAACAGAATGCACAGGAAACTGAGACGCAGACTGTCGAAACCCAGGGAACAGAGGGAAAAGACAGAGAGGACGAGGAAGCATGGGAAAGAGAGGGCGAGAGAGCGATGGACGACACACACACACACACACACACACACACACACACACACACACACACACACACACACACACACACACACAGACATATAACTTGGGAAACTGGCAACTAAAAGACAAGGGGCTTTACAGGGAGGCACACATAACACAGGAAATTCAGGGCAGGACACAGAGGAAAGACTAAGACAAACAGGACGTGAAAGGGAACAGGCTAAATGAACAAGTGCCTGAGACTAGAAATACAAATTATGAAACTAAGAAGCACAAAAAGACTAACCAATACCAAATAAAGGCTAAAAAAAACAGATCACCACAATAATAAACAAGGTTCAAAAATCCAAAACCCAAAAAGCTGGGTCAACGACCCAGGTACCAATTACAACATTGTTTAATGTTTCACTTGCCACAATACAACAATTTCAGAGCTTCCTTCTAGCCATGATGCCAGCGAGACCTCATCCAACCAGATTCATTCAATATACAACAGAATCGTTCTAGGGTACTAAAATTTTGGTGTTGAAATAGAACACAAGTTATGGCAGCTAAATAAATGAGTAATTTGTAGTATCAACTAAAGCCTCATTATTCAGCCACTTGTGAGGCTGAACAATCACGTTACAGACCTTTACAGTTCAGCTCCCTGGAGGACGAGGTAACCTGATAAAACCTTTCACAGAGTAAGATGATTCACTGTGCACATTTGACTGATGAATGTACTCCAAGATATTTTTCAAGTTCAAATACCTACAAATGAGTGAAGGAAAGACAACACAGGTTGCATATTGGTGCAGTTTTGTTTTGTTATTTGTTATTCTTCATTAACACTGCTTGTTTAATTTTTTTTTTCAAAGCATTAATGGATGAGGTGTTAAATGCTACATATTTAACTTTAGATGGGTATGTTGAAGTTAACAAGTACAGATATGTTTATTTTTTCATTTTCTTTATATTATATAGTTTAATAATCTTCAGTAATTCTACTATTGTGTACATAATCTGGATTCATAAAAACCTTCATGAGCCGATGTACACTTTCATTGCTGCTTTGCTGCTGAACTGTCTCCTTTACAGCACAACTGTTTACCCCAAACTGCTGATTGACTTTTTATCTGAAAAACAAGTCACAACATATTCAGCCTGTCTCTTTCAGTTTTTTATGTTTTACACTTTAGGCAGTTCAGAGTTCTTTCTCTTGGCAGCCATGGCCTATGACAGATATGTGGCTATTTGTAAACCTCTACAATATCAAACTATCATGAGTAAAACCACTGTGAGTATTTTCTTGGCTGTAGCATGGCTTGTACCTGTTTGTCATATTGCAGTCTTAACAGCTGGGAGTGCTGAAGCAACATTGTGTAACTTTAACTTAAAAGGAATATTTTGTAATAATGCAGTTTACACTCTTCAGTGTGTAAAGTCACGATTAATTACTGTATTTGGAGTAGTTGCTTTAATAGATCTTGTAATATTACCTATGCTCTTCATAGTTTTTACATACTCAAACATTTTTATCCTCACTTATCAAAGCTGTAAAGAAGTGAGGAAGAAAGCTGTGGAGACCTGTTTACCCCATTTGTTAGTTTTATTTAGCTTCTCCTGTTTAAGTATCTACGATGTAAGCATAGCTCGAGTAGAATCAGATTTTCCCAAAACTGCGCGATTAATAATGACATTACAAATAGTGCTCTATCATCCATTGCTTAATCCATTCATTTATGGGCTCAAAATGAAGGAAATTTCTAAACAGCTAAAAAATATTTTCTATCATGATAAAATCATTTCATGTATTAACTCTGAATGCTAAGGTGCCACAATTTGTTTTGTAATAATTTTCCTGCCATCATTGAAAATGCTTTTCATTTAACAAAGTCATTCAAACTATTATTCAGAAAAGTACAGGAAAAAATAAAACATGCCATGTTCATCTGTATTTGTAAATAAACTGAACATATATGTTCAATTTATTAATATTATAATATTCTAATATTATATATTATAATATTATTATTATTATATTATTATTAACGTGCATTGAAGTCTGTTGTTAAGCTCAGTAAAATGCTCATGTGAATAGGGTTTAAGACCTATGGTTAATTTACATTAACAGCTTTTGGTGAAGTATTTAAATACAAATATAAATTGCCTTCTTTTATGAAAGGTTCACCAATTCCAAGATAGGTAAGAGGATAGGTAATCAAATAAACTATCAGATTAGTTTTGTCAGACTTTCATATTTTATTTTGGATTTTTATAACATTATTGGTGATTCTTATATTCTATGCTGTGTAATAAAGATTTTCCACTAAAGGAATGGGTGGTAACACTTTATAAAACTGTGATAGCTGCAATAGCTTTATAATAACTACATCTTCCTCCCTTGTCACAAATCATGGGCCAGTTATTGTCATCTATCTTGAATGTGCATAAAACATTTGAAAAAGTACAATCCTAATTCCAAAAAAGTTGGCATATAAGAAAAGAACCCAATAATTTGCAAATTATTTACTGTCATGGCCCTGTGCCTCCCCGGCTAGCCCAGTCTGGCTACAAGTGTTTTTGCCTCTATTGTCCCTTCTCTCTTCCCTCTCGCACCCAGCGCACCACCAGGGCGGAGTTCTCTGTGGGCTCCCGCCCCTGGCTCCCGCACCTGCAAACAATCTCTGGTGATCAGCACTCACACTAGCTCGGTACTTAAGGAGGTGGCTGGAGGTGCCTCATCGCTGGATTATTGTGTAACACTCGTCAGTGTCATTGCAAGTCAAGCTTTCTCTGAGTTTCACTCGTGCCGCAACTTACCTGTTCTCCTTTCCTGTGCCAGACTTCTTGCCAGACTGAGGATCGCCGTTTAGTGAGCCAAAGCCGGAGTCCGAGCTAGCCTGAGCGTCCGTGGAGGATTGTGCATAGCCCATGTGTTCCTTCCCCGTGCCTGTGTTCCTGGAGACCCCCCTTCCCGTGACCCCCCCCCCCCCCAACTTGTATATATTCGCACCTGGTGTCTGTTGTAAATAAATTGTGAACTTTTGAGACGGTCTGCCTCTGAGTCTCTCCTGAGCCTGACAGAATTATCCAGCCACGAAATGGACTCCGCAGACCCCACACCTGCTGCGGCAGCCCCGATCCCTCTAGAGGAAATACTGCAACGTCACGAACAGATGTTAATTCAACTCGGCAGAGAAGTGGCAGCGTTAACTCAGCGGCATCTTCGCAGGTAACTCCCGCTGCCGTCGCTACGCCTGGTGCTGCAGCCGCTCAGGCAGCTGGCGTCATAGCCCCGTTAGCTTCGGCCTTTTCACTAGATAAACTGTTGCCTACACCTGAGCCTTTTTCTGGGGAACTGGGGAAATGTGCGGGATTTTTAACACAATGTACGATGCAGTTCCAACAGTTGCCTAATATGTTCGCTAGCGACGGGGTCAAAATTGCCTTCCTGACCCAGCTGCTTCGTGACCGAGCTTTGACCTGGGCTCAGGCACTGCTGCAGGCCAGCCCCGGAATTTCTTATGATGACTTTCTGGCCCGTTTCAAGGCAGTGTTTGATAAGGGCTCTAGTGCGGAGGCCGCCGGCCACCGTTTAATCAACCTAAAACAAGGTAGGCACAGTATGGCGGACTATTCCATTGATTTTTGGACACTGGCGGTGCAAGCTAAGTGGGACTCTGAGGCTCTAAAAAACGCCCTGTTAAATAATGTCAATGAGGAGCTGAAAGATGAAATTATGATGCGTGAAATCCCTTCCTCTCTGGAGGCGCTTATGTCACTATGCATCCAGGTGGATGACCGCCTACGGACGCGCCGGACCTCACGGAAACAGCTGTTTCGGGAACTTCCAGCGTCGAGAGAAGACCAGTCTGAGTCACGGGAAGCCCGGAGTGCCAGGGAGGAGGAGGGGGAACAACCAATGCAGCTTGGTCGCTCACGGCTCTCACCTGCGGAACGACAGTGCCGCTTTGCAGCGGGTGAGTGTTTATATTGTGGCCGTAAGGGTCATTTCATCTCCGCCTGTCCCGCATTGGCAAAAGGGCGCGCCCACCAGTAATTGAGAGGCTACTGGTGGGCGACCTGTCTGGCAAACACCCTCTTCCACGTTTGTTATTGGCCGCTAGACTCTCTTTTCAGAATGAAGCACATTCACTCTCCGCTCTGGTAGATTCAGGAGCGGAACAAAACTTTATTGATGCCTCACCAGTTGCTAAGCTTCACATTCACACCAAGTCTCTGCCTCACCCCCTCCGGGTGTCAGCTTTATCCGGTCAACGTTTGCCAGACATAACTCTTGTCACCTTACCCATCGCCCTCACCCTCTCTGGCAATCACACGGAGAACATTTGCTTTCGTGTTTTCAAGGCTCCTGTCACCCCCCTCGTGTTAGGCTACCCATGGCTCATGCAACACAATCACATTGATTGGCAAAAGAAGCAGGTTACGGGATGGAGCACTGAATGCCATATGAACTGCCTTCGGGCTGCCATTCCACCTGTGCCTCTCTCCTCCCCAGGGGAGCCCTCTCTGCCTGCAGACCTGTCGTCAGTACCCAGTGGCTATCATGATCTAGCAGCGGTGTTCAGTAAAGATAAAGCTCTATCCCTCCCACCTCACCGGCCTTACGATTGCGCCATTGACCGCCATCGCCTGTCATCATCTCCGGTGGGAGCAGGTTTCTTGCTTGAGGAATGGAAGACGGCGTTCAACACACCCCTTGGGCACTTCGAATATCTGGTGATGCCCTTCGGACTGACCAATGCTCCAGCAGTATTCCAAGCTCTCGTTAACGATGTGCTAAGAGATTTCATTAATCAATGTGCCTTTGTTTATTTGGATGATATTCTGATCTTCTCCAAGTCTCAGGCAGAACACGAGGTCCATGTCCGACAGATCCTTCAACGTCTCCTGGAGAACAGACTGTACGTGAAAGGTGAGAAATGCGAATTCCATGTTGACACTGTGGCTTTTCGAAGATACATCATCGCCCGGGGAGATCTGAAGCCTGACCCGGAGAAGATTCGGGTAGTAGTGGACTGGCCTCGACCCCCCAACCGTCTCCAGCTCCAGCGCTTCCTTGGATTCGCCAATTTCTATCGGCGCTTCATTAGAGACTTCAGTAAGATCGCCTTACCTCTCACCAAACTCACCTCTCCAAAAATCCCCTTTCAGTGGGACCCACCTGCTCAGGAAGCCTTCGATCTCCTGAAAAAGAAGTTTGCCACTGCTCCTATCCTCCGTCAGCCTAACCTCCAGCAGCAGTTCGTGGTTGAGGTGGATGCGTCTGACACTGGGGCTGGGACAGTTCTTTCCCAGATGTTTGAAGGTAAACTTCACCCTTGTGCTTTCTTTTCACGTCGCTTCTCGTCCGCAGAACGCAATTACGACATTGGGGACCGGGAGTTATTGGCAGTTAAGCTTGCCCTAGAGGAGTGGCGGCACTGGCTAGAGGGCGCTGAACAGCCTTTCATCGTATGGACTGACCATAAAAATCTGGAGTACATCCGATCGGCCAAGCGCCTCAACTCACGACAAGCTAGGTGGGCACTCTTTTTCTCTCGATTCAATTTCTCTATCACCTACAGGCCCGGATCCCGTAATGTAAAGCCAGATGCGCTCTCCCGGCTGTTCACCAACACTGAGGAGTGCACTGACCCTGAGCCCATCCTTCCTGCTGCCTGTGTGATCAGAGCTGTCACATGGGAGATCGAAACTCTAGTTCGCCAGGCTCAGGACACTGACCCTGACCCAGGTACAGGGCCCCCTGGCCGGCTGTTCGTCCCTACCTCCGTCCGTGCCCAAGTTCTTCAGTGGGCTCACATCACCCGATTCACCTGCCACCCGGGGATCCAACGCACTATCACCTTTCTTCAACTGTATTTTTGGTGGCCGACTTTGGAGAAAGACGCTAGAGAGTATGTTTCCGCCTGCACCACATGCACTCGGGGCAAACGCCCCAATTGCCCACCATCCGGACTGCTTCAACCTCTGCCCACGCCCTGCCAACCTTGGTCACACATAGCCCTGGATTTCATCACCGGCCTTTCACCTTCTTCGGGTAATTCCACTATTCTAACCATTGTAGATCGTTTTTCTAAAGCTGTCCATTTTGTTGCCCTCCCAAAGCTTCCGTCTGCCTTGGAAACAGCACAGTTACTTACCACCCACGTCTTCTGACTCCATGGTATCCCAGCAGACATCGTCTCGGACAGAGGACCGCAGTTCACTTCCAGAGTGTGAAAGGAATTCTGCACACAGCTTGGGACAAAGGTTAGTCTCTCCTCTGGCTTTCATCCCCAGAGCAATGGACAAGCTGAGAGGACAAACCAGGAACTCGAAGCGGCCCTGCGGTGCATAGTCTCCCACAACCAAACCACCTGGAGTGAGCAGTTACCGTGGATTGAGTATGCCCACAACAGTCTCACCTCATCTGCTACAGGACTATCCCCATTCGATGCCTCCATGGGTTATCAACCACCCCTGTTCCCCGCTATTGAAGCTTAGCACACCGTTCCCTCTGTGCAACATCATCTCCGCAGGTGCTGCCGGGCCTGGCGGGCGACCTGGGCAGCTCTGCTATGAACAAAAGAACGCAACAAGGTTCTTGCTGACCGCCGCCGGATCCCAGCCCCAGAATTTACGGTTGGTCAGAAGGTTTGGCTCTCCACCCGTTTTGTGCCCGTTCGTACAGAATCCAAGAAACTCTCTCCTGCCTTCATTGGTCCATTCGAAATCGAAGCTCTGATCAATCCTGTGTCTGTCCGGTTGAAGCTACCTCGCAATATGCGTATTCATAACGTGTTCGATGTTTCGCAGATCAAACCTGTGCTCTCCAGCCCGTTGTTGAGTCTCTCCTGAGCCTGACAATTTACCACCGATAATTTATTCACAATAGATCATACAGTAACAAACATGTAAAATGCTTAACATGAGATTACTACTTATTTTACAATATATTAGCTCATCCTAAAAAAAGATAGGATGTGAGCAAAAAAATGGCTGGAAAAGCAATCCACCATCCATCCATCCATTTTCTTCCACTTATCCATGGCAGAGTGATGGGGGCAGCAGCCTAAGAAGAGAAGCCCAGACCTTCCTGTCCCCAGCCACCCCCCAGCTTGTCCGGGGGAACAGCAAGGCATTCCCTGGACAGCCAAGAAATATAATCTCTCCAGCATGTCTGCCCCAGGGCCTCCTCCCAGTGGGACATGCCTGGAACACCTCACCCAGGAAGCATCTAGGAGGCAACCTTGTCAGATGCCTGAACCACCTCAGTTGGCTCCTTTCGATGTGAAGGAGCAGTGACTCTACTCTGTGCCCCTCCCAAGATGCTTAAACTCCCCCCCTTAAAGCAGGAACTTGTCCCTGGCACGGAGTGGGCACTCCAACCTTTCCTGGCTAAGGGCCATGGCCTCAGATTTGGAAGTGCTGATTGTCATTCCCACCGCTTCACACTCGGCTGCCAACCATTCCAGTGTGAGCTGGAGGCCATCACCTGATGAAGCAAACAGAACCACATCACCTGCCAAAAGGAGAATTGAGATTTTGAGACCACCCAAATGGGAGCCACTTGGTTATGCCTAGAAATACTGTCCATAAAAATTATGAACAGAAAAAGGGCAAAGGGCAGCCCTGGCGAAGTGCAACACCCACCTCATGGTTCCCTTTACCTCTGGTGCCTACCATATGGTTCAGGGGTTACCACCATGACAGGCACCAACCACCTTCTGGTCGCAGCTCAGTACAGCAGCTTCAGCAATGGAGGTGCTGAACATTGTCCGTTTGGACTCAATGTCTCCGACCTCCCTAGGAATGCTGTTGAAGCTCTGCCAGAGTGAGAGTTGAGGGTCTCTGCCCCTGGCTGCTGCCCAGCACACATTGCACCTGACCCCTACGGCACCTACTGCGCGTGGTGGGACTACAGGAGACGGCACCTCCTGCAGGTGATGAGCTTACAGGCCAAAGGACCCAAAACATGTTAGGTGTGTTTTATCATGATTCATATAATACTGATGACGGATTTTTAGGCTAATAGTTAGGCTAACACACTTACCTCTCATCTTTTTTTTCCTTACAAAACCGATAGATCATCCACTTCTTTTAAGTGTCTCTCAGCACAATTCTTAGCATATTTTGGTTCCTGCAACTGGTCCGTCGGGTTATTGTCTCCCCAGAAACACTTCCCTTGTGCTTTTGGAAATCTGTTTTTTCCTATTTCTGTTTTGTTTTTTCCTATTTCCATTGTCGTTTTTCCTATTTCTGTTTTGTTTTTTCCTATTTCCGTTGTGTTTTGTGTGCTTTTGCAGCGTTTTTCTTATTGCTGGTGTTTTCTTAAGTTGCAGTCCATTTGGCCTCTCAGGGCCACCGTAAATTATCTTAAAGTGCATTAACTATTTTGTCTCCCCACATTGCATTGCAGTGTGCATGATGTAGATCTACATTAAATTGTCTTAGCCTGAACAGAATTACATATTTAAATATAGCACTATATTTGCTGTTATTTTATTATCATTTCTAATTTTTTCTTCTTTTAAATTTGTTTTTCAATTAATACCCATGTATGTATGTAGTAAAAGAGGAGGAGCCAGAAAATGTACCCGTGTAAGTAAGGGCTAACCACTGTCGGCTTATGTCTCCAGAGGTTGAACATGGTAATAGGTCTTTGTGGAGAGTTGAATGAGATATATGGAGCTTGAAGTTTCATTTTCATCATATATTTGGTCTGACTTGAACAGTTCACTTTCTAAAGATGAGCACACACCATGTTTAGGTATCTATGAATAATAATATTTTACATGTACTACATTTAAACATTCTGCCTGTTTAAAATTTTAGTTTATAATATCTGATCTTCATGAATGCTGAAATGAATATAACATATATAACTTTTGGTGGTCACGTGGAAGTGGAGAAATACAGATATATTTATTTTGTAATTATGTTTATGGTATACGTTCTAATAATTTGCAGCAATTCCACTATTGTGTGGGTCATCATAGTTCAAAAAAGCCTTCATGAGCCTATGTACATTTTCATTGCTGCTTTGTTAGTGAACTCTATTCTTTTGAGCACTGTGATCTACCCGAAGCTTTTGATTGACTTCTTATCTGAAAAACAGATTATTTTGTATCACGCCTGTCTTTTTCAAGTATTCATGTTTTATGTTTTAAGCAGTTCAGAATTCTTACTGCTGTCAGCCATGGCTTATGACAGATATGTGTCTATATGTAAACCTCTGCAATATCCAACTATCATGAGAAGAACAACAGTCAGTATTTTCCTGATTTTGTCCTGGTTTTTACCTGCTATTCAGATTGTAGTGCCAGTACTAAGAAATTCTATTACACCACTCTGTAACTTTACTTTGAAAGGTATATTTTGTAACAATTCTGTCAACCATCTTTATTGTGTAACTTCAAAAGCACTATCTATATATGGTATGGTTGTTCTATTTAATGGTGCACTTTTCCCCATGCTTTTTATACTTTTTACATACATAAAGATAATTATAGTTGCCTGTCAGAGTTGTGGAAACGTCAGAAAAAAAGCTGCACAAACCTGTTTGCCTCATGTGCTAGTTCTAATTAACTATTCTTGTTTGGTTACTTATGATATGGTTATAGTTAGACTGGAATCAGAGTTTCCTAAAACTGCACGTTTTATAATGACATTGCAGTTTGTAACATATAACCCTCTTTGTAATCCACTAATATATGGACTAAAAATGAAAGAAATCTCTAAAAACCTCAAAAGGCTGTTCTCCTGAACTAAAGTAAACTATTGTAGACTTTTATAGTCTTTTTTTAAAAATTGTTTTTTAGTGTTTATTTAAGAGGTGTTAAATGATATCTGATCTTTGGTAGGTCTTTAATAAGACCTATCATTTCTGAGAAATATTCTTTTCAGTGTAAAAACTGATAAACTTCTCCAGCTATTCAAAGCATTTGATTCTGTTCAGTAATTTTTGGATTATTCATTAAAAAATATTACTATCATTACTCCTATTCATAATATTGTTTCTTAATATACAGTTTAAGGACATTTGAAATGACTGATTGAATGAAAACCAAAAATATATAGCTTTTTCTCTTTTGTATTATAATATCACAGATTTCTGTGGTCATAGTGTGAGATTCAAAAACTGGGCCTTTTCCTTGTGCAAGAGAGAGCGGATCATTATTTAAAATTCTAAATGAAAGTAAGAAAATAGTAAGATCCTAACTGTCTGATATCACTTTCCTCATATAGATTTCTGAATAAAGAAATGTGTTAATAATTTTATACTGTGATTTCATATTTATTGGTTCTCACGATCAAATCCAAAAGCTGAGACTATGTATGAAGATAACTGAAAATATGGAAGACGTAGTTTGACATGAGGATGAGTACATAAGGAAGTGAGAGAATTAACATGCTCAGGTTTTTGTATCTGCATTGCAGCCCTCTGTAAATGAAATAGGGTTCAGAATGCATATTGAAAACATATAGATTGACAACTTCAAATCACCAAAAAATTGTGGGTCTGAGTAAAGTATATATTTTCCATTTGATTTATATTTAGGTTTATGTGATTCAGAATTTCATTATGTGGTGTGACTATTGCAAAATGAGCAGTTTTTATGGAGATATAATCAGGGCTCTAGACTAACTTTTTGCCATGGGTGCACCGGTGCGCCTAAAGTTAGGTGCACCGGCACAAAAGTTAGGCGCACTCAACTTTTTCAACCGCATCGCTTAACACCGGAGTTTTACATGTGCACTTTTTTGGGGGGGAAGTTGCAGTCCATACAGACAATATTCATTTCTAAATTATTAACTAACAATCTTGTGCTTAAAGTGCTTTGTCAATATTGTAGAAAATGTTATTGTAGAAAACTTAATCATCATCTCGGCCTCCTCTGACGACCTGTTTGCTGTTGCATGCTGCTGAAAGGCAGTGGGGAGAGGGGACACTTGGGCAGTGCATTTATTGCAGCATATAATGTGTTTTCTGGATACACTGTGCTTTTTCAGCATTCAAAGATTGATGGCACCGTGTCAGACCACTGGCTATGAATTTCAGACAGATCAGGCCTTAACTTAACAAAAAAGTTATCAATAGTTCTTTTCATCTTTTCTTATTACCCACAGCTACATCCACTTCTGTCGGGCGTAGGCTGCTCACTAGGGCTGGGTATCATCACTGATTTCTATATTCCATTCGATTTCGGTTCTTAAACTGATTCGATTCAATTTAGCCTCAGACAGTCAGAAATATTATAATTCTGATCATTTATCAGTACTGATACACGTGAGACTTCATCAGAATTGTGAACATCACAGCAGATGCCTTTGTGTCAAAGTAACTGACAATAAAACACAGAAAAACATCAAGGAGATTTTTCTGGCCTGGCTTTTTATAGCAGATAACCTTAAAAATATTCTGCAATTTTGCACAATTTTAAAAAGTTTACATTTCTTCAGTATTGAACAGCAGAAAATAGGCTTTCTTGTCCGAGGTCATTTAAGTGAAAAAAAGAAAAAGAAAAGAAAAAGACAGCGGCCGACAGCGCTGTAAACAACGGTAGACTGGTGGGTAATAAGCGAATGGATAATGCAGAAAACAGAGATTTGAGATGGGAAACTGTTCTTGAAGTACACAGAGAAAGAGCGAGCTGTGCATCGTGATGGAAGCAAAACAGCAAA
This sequence comes from Pelmatolapia mariae, assembly GCF_036321145.2. Taxonomy (NCBI): domain Eukaryota; kingdom Metazoa; phylum Chordata; class Actinopteri; order Cichliformes; family Cichlidae; genus Pelmatolapia; species Pelmatolapia mariae. Next base: position 28,513,392 of record NC_086241.1, read on the forward strand.
ACTCAGAGGGAATGCATGACGATGTTTATCAAATGTGAAGGGTAGTTTGCTGCTTCTTTTGCTGCTGGCTCGGTGAATTTTGGTTGGAGAGAGACAAAACCTGCAGCTCAGAATCAGCGCAAAAAGACGTAAACACAGCGCGGACCAGATGCATCAGAATCGGTGAGCCCCGAGGGTGTGTCCATTTACGTGCCGTCGGGTGAGAAAGCCGAGAAAGACAAAGCTGATTCTGATGCGTCGGGTCCGCTCTGTGTTTACGTCTTTGTGTGGAATCCGTGTACCTGCTCTCATTTGCTGTTTGGTGGTTGTTGAAATAGTTTTGTGAGCTGTAATCTGAGAAACTGGCGTTTCTGGCAAAACACAGTTATATTTAAAAGTCAATTCAGGATTTAATGAATTGATATCGCTTTATTCAAGCTACTCACCTCCCTCTATCCACCTGCACTTTCAACTGGACCACGGCCAATCAAAGAGGTCCCGCCCCTGACTATCTCTGATTGGTTTAGTCCACGATAGGGACATAATGTGTGTCTGTTGTTGACCACACGGAGAGTTGCAGAGATTTTTTATTTTTTTTTGTTACCCGAACAGTTGGTCGCACCGGTGCGACCAAATACTTTTTTTAGTCGCACCATTGAAAAATTTGGTCGCATTTGCGACCAAATTGGTCGCACTCTAGAGGCCTGATAATGGTCAAATCTTGTAACGCTTAAGAGTAGTTTAAAGGATTTTGTTTTAATTACCTCACATGAAAGTAAAAATTTGAATTAAATACATTTTATAGTATAGCCAGTAAATATATTTTACTGAATTTCTAAATTCACATAATCAAATACAGGAAAAAAAGTCTAAAAATAACTATAATAAAAATAATTTTCTAAATGAATGTTAGATATATTCCAGTATTACACTTAGAGCTGGGCGATAGAACGATAACGATATGTATTGCGAAATAACTTTTTCTCGATAGAAAAATTAAACTATTCTACTACTCTCTCTTGTCCTCTTAAAAAAAAGAAGAACGGCCAATCCAAATTAAGTAGCGCAGAGCCGAACCAATCACAGCCGCACCGTCACGTCACGTGACTTGTTACGTACAGCACAAGTGCCAAGCCGCACATGTGTATTTGTTTGGGAAGCAGCTGCCAAGCGCCGTGCCGCCCGGTTAATGGAGGAAATGAGTTTGCCAACTAGAGAAAAATCAACCGAGAGCGTGACCGAAGGTTACCGAAGAGAAAACAGATGATGGTTCCAATGCCGGAGAGATTGTCGAACGGAAGGGCCATAGAAGTTCCGTAGTGTGAAGGTATTTCGGCTATTTGAAGTCTGACAAAAAACAGAGTAGCGCGCACTGTAAATTGTGCCGAAAGCAAGTCTGGAAATACAATAAACCGGTGCATGCTCAATCTCTGACTGAAAGCGCTAATTCGTCATTCGGCTTTTGTCAGACTAAAGTAACTGTTAAAACTGTTTGAAAAGCTAAGCTATACAACAAAGAGAGATTGAGAATTTCCTTTTAGTTCTCAGTTTATTTGATATTGACAAAAGTTAGTGAATTTTGTCTGTTCTTCTGTAAAACAAACTAAGATTTATTTTTAGAATTAATATTTTGTTTCTAAGTGGAATTGACAATTTAGTAGTCTGTTTTGTTTGTTCTATTTTGAAACTTAAATGCTTTAGTGGCTGCCTTTTGTGTACTTTGCAATATTTGCCTTTATTTATCTGAAAAAGTCTCATGTTCCTTAAGTACATCTACCCTGTTGAACTTATTATGGGAAATAAATATTTAAATCAAAACAAGCTGCTGATTATTTCACATTTTACTTGTGAGCAACGGCACATTTAAATCTTACAAATATAGTTATTTGACTTATATCGTGATATATATCGTTATCGCCTGAAATGAAAAAAACATATCGTGATATGAAAAAATCTTATATCACCCAGCTCTAATTACACTATTAATTAGTGTACCTGTGTACCACAGACCTCTAAGCTGGGAGTAGTACTTAGAAGACCATCTCTTCACTTAGATGTTTTAGCTAATAATAGACTAATAGGCAACCTTACTGTTATATCAAAAAATGTCGTAATTGTAAAAAATAGTTGTAAAATATGTAACTGTTCATCGTCAGAGAAATGGCTTATTTGAACTGTTTCAGTCATGTTTCAGAGCTCATCACAAGACAGAAACAGCTTTAGTGAAGGTTACAAATTATTTTCTAATGGCCTCTGACAGTCAACTCATCTCTGTGGTTGTCCTGCTTTACCTCAATGCAGTAAATTTAAATTTCACACACCAAGGTTATCACTCATAAATGAGGAGCAGGACTCATCATTACTCATCACCAAATAATTTTCCAATATTAAATAACGCTCTTTCGATCAGTGCTCTTTTTATGTAATTGGTCTACAACTAGTTTCATTTTTTATTTTTTTCCACTGATGAATTGATGGTTTTTTAGATTTATTCCTGTAGGGCTGTAAAATTTTGGAAGCCAAACAAAGGTTATATATCCTTGTGTAAGGTTATATTGTGTGCGCTTGTGTGTTTTTGTGTGTGTGTGTGTGTGTGTGTGTGTGTGTGTGTGGTCTTAGAAGAAAAAAGTAAGTTCCAACTGTATTATGCAATTTTACTTCAGGATTAGGTGACAGAAATTAAGTTGACAGTCCATAGGTGATATAAGGCTACTGTAATGAGTATCATTAGTGAGCTTGCATCCCACCTGCACTGTGTAAAACAACAGGCCAAGCCTCAGAGGAGTGGCCTGACTACAGCCAGTCTCTAAACAACTAATTATCTCACAGTAGCTACTATGATGGACTTTTGGGATGTTCTCCCATGTATCACTGTCATTAGCAGGATCTGTGAACCTGATCTAATGTAGTATATCACAACAAATATTCAGTATACCTTTGGGTCTTCACACCAGAGAGAAAAGAGAGACGGAGATAATTTATTATTTCAATGGCCTCCACAATGTGTCACTAAGTTGTAACTATCACAGACGTAACTGTCAAAAGGATAAAGTGGTCAACAAGTCATTTTGTCTTTTGGCCTAAGAGAGCAATTAAACTTGCCTTGTATTAAAAAGTTTGGTATTAATTATCAGAAACAGGAGCTTTAAAGAGTAGCCTTCAAAGCGTACCTGACTATGGTGTAAACTAGTATAGTGGCTTTTAAATAAACAAGATGTGATTCAAGTACAGATTTTGAACAAGTTTTACCTTCTGAAGTCAAAGTCATCACATGTGCTAACCCTAACCCTCCCCCATACCCAGCAACAACCATTGCTAGCAGACTGTGCTCTGCAATAGCCAACTAAAATGAATACTTGAATCCCGAATATGTATTGAGATGACACTCAGTACACTCAAATATAACACTAAACGTGAATAGGAACAATTTTGCTTTTGTATTATTCCACTTAGTTTAAAAGTGTCATTATCACATAATGATACAATATCTAAAAAATCTTAGTGTTATTTACAGTAAGATGTGTCCACGACATGTTTTGATGCCTCATTATGTTGGCTTCAATCTATTAATTTGGTGGAGTTAATCAAACTGTCAAAGTTACTGACAGCGGAGAATCAGCGAGGTTCCTTCTTTCTACTGGTTCATCTTAAATTGGCCATGCGATCATCAGATATTATCCCAGAGGGTAAATGAGTATTGTGCTGTTTATTAATTACACCCATTGTTTTTACACAGTGCACCATTTTCAGAGAGCCAAAAAGTATTTGGAGAAACTGTCCTGTCCTGTCCAGTGTTTTTGAGTTTTCTTATATTTTGATATTCATTGTTTATGTTTAAGTCTCATTTAGATTTCCTGATTCTCACTATTGCTGCTTCACGCTCGGCTGCAAACCGCTCCAGTGCAAGCTGGAGGCCATTACCTAATAAAGCAAACAGAACCACATCATCTCAAGAGGGTAAAGAGCTGGTCCGCGACTGGGATGAGTTTCCTGGGGAGGCTAAGGAGTGTGATCCTCCTATTGTTGGAGCACACCCTCCTGGGGTTGGGGGCTATGGTTCCCCACACCCTCCATCAGATAGTTGTAATAACTTAAAAGTTAAAATAAATAAATATCAAGTTGACCAGTTTGGCAAAGCCATAATGATCCACTTGGAAAAATATATCCATTGGGCATCTTTCTTGGCCTTCAGACAACAATTCTGATTGATTCAGTGCTGAACGGGACAGGCAAAAAAAAAAAAAAAAATAGCAACATACCGTTGTGTTGACAAGACATAAAGCAAGACATAGTTCCTGGGTGGAAACTCAAGGCAGTGTTGTCTATGCAGAAACATGACAATAAAAATAAGATTCTAATTAAAACTTTTTTCCATGTTGATTACGTAATCTTCCTAATCTTTCCTGTGCTAAACTTTGTCTGCCTGTGTCTGTGTCCCTGTGTCCCTGCCCCTATCCCTGAGATCACTCTATTCAATAAACGTTTCACTGTTTGGAATTTTCAGTCTATTGTGTCTGCTTTTGGGTCCAACCTCCACACTTGGCTGCACAGCCTTGATAATATAATCTGGCAAGGAATAAACCAAGCGGACCCAACACGCACCATAATTTTTAAACAGGCTCTCCAGGTCCTAGATAAGAAATGGCAAACTATCATTGATAAGCAGGAGGAACTACTCGCTTTAGTTCAAGAGATGTATTCTAGTGTAACCCCTTGCCTCTGCATAGGATCCACCAGCTATGGCCCAATCCCACTCTGACTCACGTAAAGCCACCACCCAGTTATTTCCCAATGTGAACTTCATGGTTTCCGCCACAGTATTATGTGATGCTGTTTTTCACACACCTGAAACATTCTCCTGTAAGTCAGGACGATGTTGGGGGTTTCTGTCTTTCCCCAGTGATGCCTCTAAGCTGTTCCATGTAAGCAATTTATTAAGGGAAAGAGCACTGGCATGGGCTGAGGCTTGTTAAGGTTTTGTTCATTTCTACCTCTCCATATGATGTTTTCCTGAAGGGCATTTGCTCATCCTGTGTCTGAGATTCAGTTCAGCCAAAAAATTGCTTAATCTCCACCAGGGAAACTGCTGAGTAGGGATGGGTATCGTTTAGGTTTCATCCGATACCGGTGCCAAACCGGTACTTTTGAAACGGTGCCGGTGCTTAAACGGTGCTCGAACCGGTGCTTAAAGAATGGAGAACACAAAATTGGTCCAAAAACCTCTCATATTTAGCTGTTTTTTTGTAAAAAGATAACAATGTTAGCCTTTTCTGCTTCGGCTTTAAAAAAAAAACGCTATGCGTCGCCAGGTGTTTCATCGGATTCGAGGTGTTACCTCCTTTGCACAGTATCACAGTATTAGCTTAAAGCACTTGTTGCAGACTGCTGAGTTTGCATCTTTTGCTGTGAAGTACAGCTGGACTGGCCATTGGGCATACCGGGCATTTGCCCGGTGGGCCACTGGCGATTTTTTGTTTTTATGGGCCGATGGATTTTTTTTTTTTTTTTAGGAAGGGTATATATAATGAAAGGTGTTGGATTGGCCAATTGGTCATGATCGACTCTGGGCTGGACCAATTACAGCCGAGGAGGCCGGATGCACCCTCCCCCTTGTTTAGCAATCTTATAGACGAACTAAAGAAAATGGAGAACAAAAAAAGGAAAGGAGGTGTTTATGAAAATATCACTAAATCTGTCATTTATTAATTTTAATATTAATTAATGATCATGTCTCACCTCTAGTGTTCTTGGTCTTAATTTAAGACATTTTAAGGCATTTTCAACTCCTCACTGCAGGCATGTCATGTGCCTGCCTGCTTCAAGTCCTCTACCATAATCCCTGTCCCCAAGAAACCTAGGATTACTGGACTAAATGACTACAGACCTGTGGCTCTGACATCTGTGGTCATGAAGTCATTTGAGCGCCTGGTTCTCTCCTACCTCAAGACCCTCACGGCCCCCCTCCTGGACCCCCTGCAGTTTGCATACAGAGCCAACAGGTCTGTAGACGACGCTATCAACATGGCTCTACACTTCATCCTGCAGCATCTGGACTCCCCAGGAACCTACGCCAGGATCCTGTTTGTGGACTTCAGCTCTGCCTTCAACACTATCCTTCCAGACCATCTCCAAGGCAAGCTTTCCCAGATGAATGTGCCTGATCCCATCTGCTGGTGGATCACTGACTTCCTGACGGACAGGAAGCAGCATGTGAGGCTGGGAAAGAATGTCTCGGACTCCCGGACCATCAGCACCGGCTCCCCTCAGGGCTGTGTTCTTTCTCCTCTGCTCTTCTCCCTGTACACCAACTGCTGCACCTCCACCCACCAGTCTGTCAAGCTAATCAAGTTTGCGGATGACACCACCGTTATTGGACTCATCTCGGATGGGGATGAGTCTGCCTACAAGAAGGAGGTTGAACGTCTGGTGTCCTGGTGCAGCCACAACAACCTGGTGCTGAATGCCCAGAAGACAGTGGAGATTATTGTGGACTTCAGGAAGCACACAGCCCCACTCCCCCCCATCATCCTGACTGACACCCTCATCACCTCTGTGGACTCATTCCGCTTCCTGGGTACCACCATCACCCAGGACCTGAAGTGGGAGCCCACCATCACCTCCGTCATTAAGAAAGCCCAGCAGAGGATGTACTTCCTGAGGCAGCTGAAGAAATTCAACCTGCCAACACGGACGATGATGCAATTCTACACCGCAATCATCGAGTCCATCCTCACTTCCTCCATCACCGTGTGGTACGCTGGAGCCACTATCAGGGACAAACAGAGACTGCAGCGTGTTGTGCGCTCTGCTAAGAAGGTGATTGGCTGCAGACTCCCATCTCTGCAGGACCTGTACACCTCCAGGACACTGGGGCGTGCAGCTCGGATCACAGCTGACCCTTCTCACCCTGGACACAGTCTGTTTGACCTGCTCCCCTCAGGCAGGAGGCTCCGGTCCATTCGCACCAGAACCTCTCGCCACAAGAACAGTTTCTTCCCCTCTGCTGTTGGACTCATGAACAATAACCATATGACTGTTCCCACCACTAACACATGACCCTACACTGTGTTCACTGCATCTCATTCCATGTTTGGCACTGATCACCACCTGCACTCATGTATATATCTATCTACTTAGCACTTTTAATTCTTTAATTCTTATTTTTATGTCTATTTAAGTGTTATCTGACAGTAGGTTTGCACTAAGTACCGCAGCAATTTCCTAATGTTGTAAACCTGCTCAACATTTGGCAATAAAACCCCTTCTGATTCTGATTCTAAGGGTTTTCCTATAGCGATTGACAGATCACGTGACTTTCGCGCATTGCATGCCGGGAACTCGAGGCAAAACAATCCAAGTACCGCATCAAATGCAAGCATTTGCAGCACCGCCAAACGTTCATTCTCCGGTTCCAATACCTTCTTGGTTTTTCTTTGCCGCACAAAAAAGGAATGTACAAAACTAAGGAGAACAATGCCGGTCCGTACAAAGACAGACTCGACAGACTGGACAAAAGACATCAGCATGCTGCCCAACTTTCACCACGCTCAGATTTATAATTATATGGTTCTTGGAGTGAGTGCATACACTCATGAAGTTTTTAGTAACTTCAGGTCACTGCAACAAGCCCAGGTACAGTTTACCGACGGATGGGTACAGGACCTTGAAATGCACCGTGTAGAACGAAAGACCATCGTACAAACAAAGGTAAGTTTACCAGTCTCACAAATCGTCGTCATAAATACACATTCGTTAACCGTTTATTAATATAACCTTTGAGCTCAACGGTAATTAATTAGTAGTGGAAACAATTTCTGGTACGCATTACAGAAATGTAGCAGTGACAATTATATTGTATGTTGTAATCGCACTGGGCAATTAGTGATACAAAACAACTGTTTTATCCTGTGAATAAAAGTATATGTTTTTGTCAATGTACCGTGGTAATAACAAAAGCGAAACGCAATATTCTGTCAGGACAATTCACTATTTATGCACAATAAATAAAGGAGCATAGCACGACAATTTCTGTTCAGCGCCAGACTTGCTTGTAACCTATATCACCAATTATGTTAAGAAAAATGACATATTAACTACTACAAAACACTGACCTTTGTGGGAATGCTTGGAGCAGACTAACATGTGAGCTGGAGTGTTCTGAGACGTTATATTTGGTATATCCAGACCATCCGTCGGCTCTTACATCGGAAACATGTCTTAAAAAATTTCTCTTCAACGACGTAATCTGATAAAAAAAAAACGATCTCTTTACCCGTCGGCTTCCTGTGGCTGTCATGCGACCGGCTATTGCAGTTAATAATACAACAGCTTCTTGCCATTTTTTGGGTTTCTTTTTATCGCTGTGTAACTGAGTTCAATTGAAAGCCTGCGTGCGCTAGTACCTCTTGCCTCAAGTTCCCAGAATCCTTTGCGGTTTTACCCCTGAATGACGTCACATTTTCAATCTCTATCATGGTGGGCCGGTCTCTAGTCAAAATGCCCGGGCCGATTTTTTGTCCCAGTCCAGCCCTGCTGCGAAGTACAGCCAGACTTTTGACCGCTTCGCCTTGGGCATTTTTAATCTGTAGCTCTGCTCTAAAAGAACGTACGTACCTGGGCCCGCCTACTATCCTCGGAAACGTAAAATGATTGGCTAGAATTGGCTCAGGAAAAAAAGCACCGAAATAAAGCACCGAAATGTGCGCTGCTTTTCGGTCTGGTTACTACCGTTTATGTCAGATGGCACTGGACACCGGTACCCATCCCTACTGCTGAGTAGGTGAGTTTTTAGCTGAGTTTCACACCAATGCCACTGAGGCAGGCTGGCCAGATTATGCTTTACACAGTATTTCTCCAGGCTTTATATTTGAGGAGCTAATCTCTCTCCCGTCACAATCAACAACTGGCTGGGAGACAGGGAGTCAGAAAAGAGTTCTAAGACCTTGAGATGATTCTTTCAGCCCGTCTGCCCCAACTATCTCATCTCCAGCTATTGTTTCAGTTTCAGTGTCCTCCTGTTCTTCTTCGGAGCTGCAGCACATACAAATCGGGCATTTGCGCTTGACTCCAGAGGAGAGAGAGAATTTCCGTGCTTGGGTTTGTTTCTTTTGCACTTTCTGCTCTCCTTGATCCCATGCTGAACAGAACCTCATTGATTACAAATTACTCGATCAGGTAGGCCTCTGACTCTATGGAACCTTCCATTTCTACCACTGGACAAACAGATGTTTGCCAGTATTACGCAGCGGACTGAGCCCATTTGTTTAGTCTCCTCTGGTAGCCACTGCGAATCCATCTCCTTCTTCACCTTCTTCTCTCCTGACAAACCCCTCATCTTAGGTTATTCCTGGCTGGAAAAACATAACCTCCATATGGTCTGGTCTGGTGTTACGACCCGGCTCGTAATGACCGTAACCAGCGCAGGACGTCCCGCGACTTCCCACGCCCAAACAGACACAGCCACAGCGTTAGATTCTTAACAATAATTTATTTACAATAATGGCATAATGGGGGGAGTATATACTTCGGGGTGAGCCAAGGCCAAAACAATAAACAAAACTCAACCTATGCTTCGGTTCCCCTCTAACCTATCCACGGAAAAGAAAACAAAGGAATAACACAGACTGACCTCCCTGGTCTAAAAAACACAGGAGAAAAGAAGGCATCTCAAAATAATCGGCAGCTCACCCCTACTTACTCCGCACCTCACACACATGCCCGACTTTATACTAAAAGACTGTAGCTGCGGCCGCGCCGTCAGGGCCAGAGGCAGGTGCATGGGAAGTCTGCCACACATCCCACCAGTGCAGCTCTTCAGTCGCCCTTTTGTAGCTCACGGCCACCGCAGGAACCAGTCACATCAGGCCGGTCATCAGGTCCACCAATCACAGCCGAGTCCCTGCACAGGTGAATTTACATACACACGTCACACAACAGAGAAACCAACAGCACACGTAACACCCCCCACCATAAGAATTAAATAATCCCTTGCTTATTTAATTCACATCTAGTTATACTGCTCTAGATAAGGCATCAGCGAAGACATTATCAAGGCCCTTTTTATGACTGATCTGAAGGTTGAAGTCTTGTAACAGAAGGGGCCAGCGCATGAGTCGCTGATTGGAATTTTGCATCCGCGAAAGAAACACAAGTGGGTTGTGATCTGTGAAAACCTGAACGGGCACGGAGCTAGACCCCAGGTAGACCTCGAAGTGTTGCAGGGCTAGCAACAATGCAAGCGCTTCCTTCTCGATGGTGCTGTAGTTTTTTTGGTGCTGATTGAATTTCCTCGAAAAATAGCAGATCGGACGGTCCACTCCGTGTTGATCTGCCTGCAGCAGAACCGCACCCGCTGCGGTTGCGCTGGCATCCACCTCCAACTTAAACGGAGAGTCAAAGTTAGGGGCTGCTAAAACTGGAGCACTGCACAGTAAAGCTTTCACTGACTCAAAAGCAGTTTGGCATGCCGCAGTCCAAGTGAAGGATTTGGTCGGGCTGACTAGGTCAGTCAGGGGGGCGACCACGGAGGCAAAGTTTTTACAGAATCCGCGGTAGTAACCACACATCCCCAGGAAGCGGCGTAACGCCCTCCTTGTTTGTGGGACCGGGTACTCGATAATAGCCTCCACCTTTGCGGTTACGGGGCATACTTTCCCGTGACCCACCTGCTTTCCGAGGTAGGTGATGGTGGCTTTCCCAAACTCACATTTAGTCAGGTTTACAGTGAGCGATGCTTCCTCGAAACGCCTGAAAACAGTGGAGAGAGTTTGGAGATGACTGCTCCAGGAAGTAGAATAAATGACCACATCATCTAAGTAGGCGTCACAGTTTGGGACCCCGGCCAGAACCTTGGCCATCAGGCGCTGAAAGGTCGCCGGCGCATTACGCAAGCCAAAAGGCATCACGGTATACTGAAGGAAGTGATCGGGGGTAACGAATGCAGAGATCTCAGACGCTCTTGCCGATAAAGGGACCTGCCAATATCCCTTCAATAAATCCAATTTGGTCACATAAGTAGCGGACCCCACCCGATCAACACAATCATCCATCCTAGGTAACGGGAAAGAGTCGGCTTTAGTGGCTGCATTCACCTTTCGATAATCTGTGCAGAATCGAGGAGTGTTGTCTGATTTGGGCACTAACACGCATGGTGAGCTCCACGCGCTAGCACTAGGAACGGCCAAGCCATGCTCTAGGAGATAATTAACTTCTCTCTGCATTATCTCCCTTTTCAGTGGGTTCACCCGGTACGCATGTTGTTTAATTGGTTTATGCCCCTCCACATCAATGTCATGACATAACACAGTCGTTTGGCGCGGGTGATCAGAGAAAAGCGACAAGTTGTTCCTTATCAGAGTTATGATGTCAGTCTGAGCAGCTTCAGGTAATTCGGCAACAAATGATTCAAGATCATTTAAAACCACTGAGTTCTTCAGCCCACTACCTAAGACATCTTCCTTCCCAGATAACCCATCATCCGATGGTTTGTAAGCGGAGAGGGTGGCAACAGCGCACACCGAGGGCACTGTTGTATTCTGCTTGCGAGGATGGAACAGTTTCAAGGTGTTCACATGGCAAACCCTGGTTTTTCGCCGCCGATTCGGAGTGCGTATCACATAATGGCTGTTGTCGAGTTTACGTTCAACACTGTAAGGACCAGTGAACTGCGTAGATAAACTGGACCCCACTACAGGCAATAACAACAGCACCTTCTCCCCTGGTTGAAAACTTCTGTCTACAGCTTTCTTGTCAAAACGAGTTTTCATTTTGGTTTGCACTTGCTTTAGGTTTTCCCCGGCTAATTTCCACGCCAGGCGAAGCCTGTCTCGAAGCTGGCTTACGTAGTCATGTACACTACACGGCTCCTCCGGAGCCTCCGACAACCATTTTTCCCTCAAAAGTCGGAGAGGGCCTCGGACTACATGTCCGAAAACCAACTCCGCGGGGCTAAAACCCAGCGACTCCTGTCTAGCCTCCCTAATGGCAAATAACAGTAAGGGCAACCCCTCATCCCATTCTTTACCAGACTCCAAACAAAACTTACGTAGCATAACTTTAAGGGTTTGATGGAACCTTTCCAAAGCCCCTTGACTTTCGGGGTGGTATGGACTGGATGTAACATGCTTAGCATGTAGTACATCAACAACCTGCGCAAAAACTCTGGACATGAAGTTGGTGCCTTGGTCCGTTTGAATAATTTTCGGCAACCCAAACACAGAAAAGAATCTGATCATAGCTTTAATGACCGCTTTGGCTTTCACAGTACGCAGCGGAATGGCTTCCGGAAATCTCGTTGCTGAGCACATTATAGTAAGAATGTACTGATTACCGGCTTTTGTTCTCGGCAACGGTCCCACACAATCCAGTATTACCTTCTCAAAAGGTTCACTCATCACTGGAATAGGTGATAACGGCGCAGGTGGAATGGGTTTGTTAGGTTTGCCCACCAACTGGCAGGTGGCACAAGACCGACAGTAAGCAGCCACATGTTTCTTTAAGCCAGGCCAAAAGAAATTACGCAGCACTCGGTAATAAGTTTTATTCACTCCGAGATGCCCAGCCATGCCGGCATCATGTGCTAAACTTAGCACCTGATCACGATGTTGAGATGGTACCACCACCTGTGTAACACTTGATGTGCCACTCTGATCAGAGGACCACCGCCTCATTAACACGCCATCCTGCAGAAAAAAACGGGGAAGGCTGCTTTCCTCAGCCGTGGCAACGGCTGCAAAACAGGGATTCAAAGACCTGTCATTTTCCTGAGCACTTATCAATGCTTCTTTATTCATATCTCCGCTCAACGCCGGTGTTAAATTTAGCACACTGCATTTATCCCCCACACTGTCTTTCACCCCAACACAAGGTTTTTGCTCCCCAGCCACAAACGTATCTGCGATATTAATGACATCCGCAAACTTGCGCGCTTGCGCCCGTGTAACAGCGCAAACGGGAAAAACTGTCGCTTTTGACTCGGTAACATCTGAGGCAGCCACAGGGGTATCCGTCACCTCAGGCGGTGGAAACACTTTTCCCCCAGCCAGATCGTTGCCCAAAATAAATGACACACCTTTAAACGGTAACTGTCGTCTTATGGCAACCTTCACAGGCCCAGTTGTGATAGGTGAGTGTAAATATACTCGGTGGAGGGGCGCCCGAAGAACATTCATCTCAATCCCCCACACTAACACATCCGTGTGGCAGGCAGTTTTATCCGACAGTGGTAACACATCGTCTAACATAAAAGATTGATGCGCCCCGGTGTCTCGGAGAATAGTAATGGGAACCCTGTCCTCTTTCCCTGCCACCGAAACGAAGCCGTGGGAAAGGAAAGGTTTAAAACGTGAATCTTCCTCCATTTCTGGGTCACACCGCTGCACCTGTTCAGGACAGGTAGGTGGGGAGACTACTTTAATGAACCCCACGGGTCCCTTAGACCCCCTGCGCTGCTCTTTCCTCCGCAGCGCAGGACAACTGGCGATCAGGTGACCAGACTCACGGCAATAAAAACATTCCCGCCTGTCAGTTTCCTCCTGCCTCGCCCTTTGGGTCTGTTTAGGGAATTTCTGTCTCTTTTCCTGTACCCCTCCCACTTCTCGTGCCGTCCCGGGCGAAAAAACAACTTTATGTGTGAGGATGAACTCATCCGCTAAAACCGCTGCTTTTGCTAGGGACGTCACCTTCTGCTCATTTAAATACACTACCAGCTGACCCGGGAGACACTTTTTAAATTCTTCTAAAAGAACCAACTCCTTCAATCCCTCAACATCCTTCACACTGCTGGCTTGCATCCAGCGTTCAAACAAGCGCTGTTTCTCTCGGGCAAACTCCACAAAGGTTTGTTCGGCGGTCTTTTCACTCTTACGAAATTTCTGTCGATAAGCCTCAGGAACTAATTCATACGCGTGCATAATTGATTTCTTCACAATATCATATTGGAGGCTGTCGTTAACGGAAAGGCTAGTACATACTTCCTGAGCCTTGCCGATTAACTTACACTGAAGTAGCAGCGCCCAAAACTCCTTAGGCCAACTCAAAGCAGCTGCTATACGCTCAAAAGCGCTAAAATAGGAATCAACCTCAGCCTCCCGAAACGGAGGCACTAGTCTAACGTGTTTGGTGATGTCAAAACCTGGTGGAGAAACTGTGGATGCGTCAGGGTGACCTGAGACGGGCGTGGAGGCAGCGGCCACAGGTGTTAAGACAACGGCGGGCTTGCGCTCCAGCTCCAGAGCTCTAACACGGAGGTGCATAGCCTGCACTTCAAGCTCCTTAGCACGCACCTCCGCCTCCCTAATACGGAGGGTCAAACGGAGGTCCGCCGCAGCAGACCCCACTGCCTGAGGCTCCACCTCAGCTACATCAGACTCCACCTCAGCCGCGTCCGACTCCACCTCAGCCGCGTCCGACTCCACCTCAGCCGGGGGAACATTAGCCGGCCGTTTGGCATCCGGCTCCGGTCCAGGCACCGGAGCCACCTCCACGCCGCCCCCGCCAGGCTGCTTTACAGCTGCCTTCAGGGGAGGGAGAATGCCCCGCTCCACCAAACCTGCACACAAGGCAGCCCTCACCTCTGCTTTACGGGCATTGTAAGATACTTTAATATCAAAAAAACTCGCCACAATAAGCAAATCCGCCTTTCGACACACCTCTATCTTATCCCAGGAAGGGGAGGTGACAAAATCATCTAACGAGAACTCCATCCTCCCATACACACACACACACACACACCCCCACACACAAAAGAAAAGCCGACCAAACAAACCACAGACCACAAAACGGGACAAAGGGACGAGCCCCCAAAATTGTTACGACCCGGCTCGTAATGACCGTAACCAGCGCAGGACGTCCCGCGACTTCCCACGCCCAAACAGACACAGCCACAGCGTTAGATTCTTAACAATAATTTATTTACAATAATGGCATAATGGGGGGAGTATATACTTCGGGGTGAGCCAAGGCCAAAACAATAAACAAAACTCAACCTATGCTTCGGTTCCCCTCTAACCTATCCACGGAAAAGAAAACAAAGGAATAACACAGACTGACCTCCCTGGTCTAAAAAACACAGGAGAAAAGAAGGCATCTCAAAATAATCGGCAGCTCACCCCTACTTACTCCGCACCTCACACACATGCCCGACTTTATACTAAAAGACTGTAGCTGCGGCCGCGCCGTCAGGGCCAGAGGCAGGTGCATGGGAAGTCTGCCACACATCCCACCAGTGCAGCTCTTCAGTCGCCCTTTTGTAGCTCACGGCCACCGCAGGAACCAGTCACATCAGGCCGGTCATCAGGTCCACCAATCACAGCCGAGTCCCTGCACAGGTGAATTTACATACACACGTCACACAACAGAGAAACCAACAGCACACGTAACATCTGGCAATAAAATAAATAGCTGGAGTCTGTTTTGTTTAGCCAACTCTGTACAATCTGCACTACCCCCCAGCTCTAAGGGCTCCGGTTCGATTCACTCCCCCCGCGCTGATTGGCTGAGGAAGAAGTAGCCATGGTAAACCAATCACATGACCTATATTTAGTGTGTAGTGTAACCAATAGTTTTGTTTTGTTTTTTTGTATGTTATAACAATGAGGCGACTGCTGAATGTCGCACTTGCTGCCAAAACGCCACCAAAGGCAGACTGCAGTGTAAACGCTGTCTCCAGGTGAAAAACAGGAGGAGTGATACACCGTCTACAGTAGGGCTGGGTATCGTCACTGATTTCTAGAATCGATTCGATTCCGATTCACAAGGTCCCGAATCGATTCGATCCACGATTCGATTCAATTCGATTTGATTCTGGGAAATTTTGACAGTCAGAAATATTATAATTCAGATCAGTACATTTACATATTTTTGTATCTATAAAAAGGAAGCTGACACACGCAAGACTTTATCAAAGGTGTAAGCGTCACAGCAGATGCCTTTGTGTCAAAGTAGCTGAAGATAAAACACAGAAAAACATGAAGGTGATTTTTCCTGGCCTGGGATTTTATAAAAAAATATTCTGCAGTACATCAAAAACGAAAGAAAACCATTAATCAACATATGAATGTTGATTGGAAGTTCCAGTGGTTTTATTAGAGACACAGCTAAGCGTTTTGCATTTTGCATAATTTTAAAAAGTTTGAATTTGTTCAGTATTGAACGGCAGAAATTAGGTTTCCTTTTCGGAAGTATGTAAAACGAGAAAAAAAAAAAAAACAGCGTCCGACAGCGCTGTAAACAACAGTAGACTTGTGCATAACAAGCAAGCGAATAATGCAGAAAACAGATTTTAAACGGGAAACTGTTCTTGAAGTACAGAGAGAGAGAGAGAGAGAGCTGTGCATGACGTGTGATTTTATCGTGGTGGAAGCAAAACAGTAAACGTCAGAGGGAATTCATGACGATGTTTATGTGAAGTGTAGTTTGGATCTTCTTTTGCTGCTGGTTCGGTCAATATTGTTTGGAGAGAGATAAAACTAACAGCTTTAGAATCAGCGCAAAACGGCGTGAAAACAAAGCGTGGACCCGCCGACAGATCAGAATCAGCGAGCTCTCGGCTTTCAGCCCCGATCGTGTCTGTGCCGTCAGGTGAAAAAGGCGACATCTCACTGATTCTGATCCGCGGGTCTGCGCTTTGTGTTTACGTCTTTGTGCAGAATCCGTGTTCCTGCTCTCATTTACTGTCTTAGCTGTTTGGTGGTTGTTGAAATTTTGTGAGGTTTCACCTGAGATTCTGGCATTTCGGGCAAAATAAATTTATATTAAAAAATTTTAATGAATCGATTTCACGTTATCCAAGCCAGAATCGATTTTAATCGATAAATCGATTATAAAAACCCACCCCTAGTCTACAGGTATTAGGCTAGTGATGGCTCCTTTATCTTATAGTGAACAGAAATAATTTTTTGGAGTGAAACAAATAATTTATGTGGCATCTTATTTGATGCAGAATGTCTGATTGTTCTGTAAATAGTTTGAAATGGTTAGTTAAAAAAAATGCCTTGGCTGCATTTTTAGGTGCATAACTACAAAAAACTTTGTGGTTTGCAAAACTTGTGCATAGGTTTTAAAAATTTACCATTTATATTTGCATTTCAGGTTATGAAAATGATTTGATAATGTTTGTGTTTGTTACAGTGAAAAATACAACTTTTTTCTTTTTTCTACTCTGGATTTATGTTTTTTGTCTGATTTTTGATTTTGTATTAATACAGTATGTTAAAATAAAAAAATAAAGTAAATTCAAACATGTGAGGTTGAAAGGAATGATACCAAACAAGGCAAGGTAAATCGTTTTTAAAGGTGGAATGTAGAGGTAAAATCAAAAGTAGTCAATAACGACCAATTATACCTCAGTTACTAACTCCATCCATCCATCCATTCGCTTCTGCTTATCCTTTTCAGGGTCGCGGGGGGCGCTGGAGCCTATCCGTGCTGTATAGGGCGAGAGGCGGGGTACACCCTGGACAGGTCACCAGTCTGTTGCAGGGCTAACACACAGAGACAGACAACCATTCGCGCTCAAATTCACTCCCACATTCACACCTATGGGCAATTTGGATTAATCAATTAACCTAACCCCACAAACTGCTGTGGTTAGCACTGTGGCCTCACAGCAAGAAGGTCCTGAGTTCAATTCCACCATCAAGCCGGGGTTTTTCTGTGTGGAGTTTGCATGTTCTCCCCGTGTTTGCGTGGGTTCCCTCCAGGTACTCTGGCTTCCTCCCACAGTCCGAAGACATGCAGTTACTAACTCAATTACTTTATTCAAGAAGTAACTAGTTACTATAACTAGTTATTTTTTCAAAGTAACTTGCCCAACATTACCCCTAGGTCACTTCAGGTATTAGGTCGACACCCTAATGCTCCGACTGTCTTGAAGGCTCTAATTAATGATGTATTAAGAGACTTAAAAATTAATATTTTTATCAATATTTTGCTTACCTGGATGACATATTCCCTGAATAGCATGTCATCCATGTCTGCAGTGTCCTGCAATAGCTTCTGGAGAACAGATTGGGTTTAAAGGCTGAAAAATGTGAATTACACTCTTCCCCTGTGACTTTTTTGGACTACATTCTGGCAAAGACGGCAAGTGAAGACTGATCCAGCGAATGTGCTGGCTGTGACCCAGTGGCCTACTCCCAGCCTAGTCGACAACTGTTGCAGTACATCCTTGGCTTCCTTAGTTTCTACCATAGGTTCATTTACAACTATAGCCAGGTAACTGCACCCTTTACACCACTCACTTCCAGTAGAGTCCCCTTTGTCTGGTCTGCAGAAGCACCAGTAGCCTTTACCAAGCTTAAGGAGCACCTGACACTAAACTGCAATTTGAATTTAACTTATTTAAATTCAGTTTCTGATGGCACAAAGTTCTACCCATAGTTAGTATCTTGCCCAAGGATAATTGGCATGCAGACTGGAGAAGCCAGAGCAGAGATAAGCCTGAGATAAGCTCAGGTTTATCTCTATTTGAGGCTTCTGTAATATCACCCATCAATCTTGATTGCCGATGAGGCCTTGCTCAAGGGCACTGAACAGAATAAGAAATATGCAGACCTTCATCGCTCCCTCGTTCCAGTCTACACCCCGGATAAAGAAATTCCTGTAAAGTCCTTGTCTCGCAAGCATGCTCCTACATCAGATCTTATGAAATCAGCTCTGTGATTAGCGCTTCAGCACTTAAGTTACCTGCCACTCTTTGCATCCATCCTAAATTCCACATTTCTCAAGTTAAACCAGTTCAATCTACTCCATTGTGTAAGATTTAATATCTCAGCTAAAAAGATTCCTGCAGTGCTAAGTAAAAGAAAGTGAAAAAGGTGAGATGAACCTCCAGTGTTCAGCTCCTTGGAGGCTTAATTTGTCTGATAAAAACCTTCCACAAACTGTAACTGCTCACTGTTTGCATGATGGTGCATTTTTCAGTATTTTCCATTTATTCACCTTGTGCAATTTGTTTAATGAAACATATTGTAGTTTTTTAAAACATCAATGGATGAAGAATTAAATGTTACCTATATAACTTTTGATGGACATGTGGAAATTAACAAATACAGATTTGTTTATTTTTTTATTATGTTCACATTATATATTCTAATAACTTGCAGTAACTCTATTATTATATACCTCATTTTGATCCATAAAAATCTCCATGAACCTATGTACACTTTTATTGCAGCATTGCTACTGAACGTTGTTATTTACGCCACAACTATTTACCCAAAACTCCTGATTGACTTTTTATCTGAAAAACAAATCATATCATATTCAGCATGTCTCTTTCAGTTTTTCATAATTTATTCTCTAGGTTGTTCTGAGTTCTTTCTCTTGGCAGCCATGGCCTATGACAGATATGTGGCAATATGTAAACCTCTACAATATCCAACCATCATGACAAAAAGCACTGTGAGTATTTTCTTGGTCATAGCTTGGCTTGTGCCTGCTTCTAATATTGCAGTCCAAGCAATAGGAATGGCTAAAAGTAAACTGTGTTCCTTTCATTTAAAATCAATATTTTGTAACAATACAATTTACACTCTTCAGTGTGTAAGATCAAGGTTAGTTACTGTATTTGGTATAGTTAGTTATTTAGATCTCGTAGTATTTCCTATACTTTTTATAGTTTTCACATACACAAAAATATTTATAGTCACTTATCGCAGTTGTAAAGAAATTAAGAAAAAAGCAGCAGAGACCTGTTTACCCCACATGTTAGTTTTGATTACTTTTTCCTGTTTAGGTATCTATGATGTAATCATGGCTCGAATAGAAACAGATTTTCCAAAAACTGCACGCTTAATAATGACATTACAACTAGCTTTCTATCATCCTTTATTTAATCCATTCATATATGGGCTTAAAATGAAGGAAATTTCTAAACATCTAAAAAGGTTGTTTTGTCCGCCGCTGTCATAAATTTAATTTGTAGAATTTAAACCTGTTAATAGCTGATAACATTTTTCTGGATGCATGTTCATTGTAAATATGCCATAGTTTAAATCTGTTTTACGATCATACTACTTATTTTTTTCTTTTATTTTTTTTATATACTTACATAAACGCTAGAGTGGAAACTTTACTAAAAATTATATTCATGCTGGCAGGTACTATGTTAATGTCCTGACTCATAAGAGTGCTTTTTTTTTTTAGGTATTCAAGTCTTTCATTTTCTGAAGGTATTATCTCACTGACTGGCACTGTGGTGGACCAAGTTCCCATCACTATTTTAAGAGATACCTATGACACAATGTGGTGCAGTGCCTTTTCTGACCAGATTTCCTATGGTTCAGATTTGTTGGTGTGGGGAATAAAATAGTGCCACTGATACCAATCATTTGAGTTTGGCTATAGAGTGCAGCTTATTAAAGCTCTCCAACGCAACTATGATTACCTGTTTGTCTGCTGCCCAGAAAAAAATCAATGTGACCCAGCCGTGTCATACATACTCAGTGATGGTATTTTACTGAAATACAAAGAAAAGATTCCCCAGAATCTGGAATGGAGTGTGATGTGGACACTCAGGTGGTGGTGCCAAAAGAGTACCGTCTTCAGGTTTTGCATGTGATCACCATCTGCCTGGCTATTTAGGAATTAGGTAAACTTATGACAGAGTGCTCTACTATTTTTAATTTACACAAGTCATGTCAGAGCTGGCTATTAAGCAGTGAGTGTCCAGTGCCTATCACCCACAAGGTCAGGATGTGGTGACGAGATTCCACAAGACTTTGAAATCTATACATCGAAAATATAGTGTCGAGTCTAAAGCAGAGTGAGATAAGGGTCTGTCATTGTTGGGTTTTAGCCCAGCTGAAGTTGGTTTTGGACACACTGTGTGTGGGCTACTGAAGATGCTGCTGGAGTGTTGCTTGTAGAAGAGCCCAGATCGGTCCATAATGTGTTAGACTGTATAAATTCATTTAGGGAAAGGCTGTACACTGCGTGTGAGCTGACACATAGTTTCCTCTCTGATGCACAGTCTAAAATGAAGGAAACGTATAATTTTTTGAGGCAGGAGAATGTGTTCTAGTTCTCCTCCCCATGGTTGGTTTCGGTCCTTGTTTGTGTGATCCTTAACGAGGTAAAGCGCCAATTCAGTGACACCGATTACCTGAATAAAACAGCTAATAGGAAGAAAATGTAGAATGTGATTGGCGTATCAATGTTGAAGAAATATGTTGATTATGGAAAGAGTCACATCAATACACCTGTGACTCAGCCTCCATGTGACTGTGGTGTCACCCACTTACAGACCTGAGGCAGGTGGGTTGTGTGTGCAATCTGTTCCAGGTTTCTGTGTGAGTATGACATATTTAAACGTTTTGGAAGACCCCGAGACTCATTTATCCTATTTAGATAAGCTAGTCGTGCTTTTTGGTGAAAAATCCACAGTTCTCAAGCATGACATACATGTTGGTGACCACCAGCCCATTAAACAGCATGCCTACTTTTTAATCTACTGAAGTGGGCTGTTATGGAAAAAAGAGGTGGAATACCTTTACCAGTCATTACCAAACTGGATTCCTTTCCACTTCTGGGCATAGATGATTGAATGGATAGAGCAGGGGTAGGCAACCTTTCTGATGGCGAGTGCCATTTAAAATTTCCTCAGAAGTCAGTGTGCCATATGATTGCATTAGCAATAAATTTAATAACGCTCTATATGAACAGTTACACAATATATAGAACCACTCTATAGAATTATACTTGTTTGCAGATGTTGGCAGCTATCAGTGAATAGTTATCAGCTATTTTGAAACAAAAAAAGACACCTTTTATCCATAACAAGAACTCCATAACAACAAATGAACTGTACAACAGAAAATACAAATGCTATTTATGGTCTCCTCACAACAATGACAAGAAAAATAAACTAAGCCAATATGGCATGTTTGTTAATACAGAGACACACATGTTAATGTGATCTCAGGTCTCCCACTAAGAGACACAGGTCTCCGAGTGTCCAGCATTCAGACGGCTACCTGAGGACACTCATATGAGAGAAAATCTGCTCACACAGATATGTAGAGCCAAATACTGTCAATAAGGCCTCTGCAATGTTCTGAAGACAGTTAAACTTGTCAGGTAGTGATGTCCAGCAGGTGAAAATGCAAGCTCCATGAACACGCATATCTATGGATTCCAGCTGCTTCGATGTTGCATTAACTGGCATTAACTCAGCCAGTTAATGCCAGTTAATGCGAGACAAATCCAGCTGCTTATTAAAGATTTCTGGTTTGATCAGAAAATAAAACATTGGTCCATACACCTGAAAGTCCCAAAAATGCATTGTGTCTCGAGTCTACGGATGTATCCGTGTATTTCCGTGGTGCTGATGCTGTGCTGAGCGGAAAGCTCCTGAAGCTTTTGAAGTGTCGGAATGTGGAAAGCTAACAACGTCCCTCTTACCAGTAGGCTAAGTTATTTTTTAGCCAATTACAAGTTGAATCTGATAGTTGGGGTTGTTAGCTAAGATACCGTCATTAAGAAGCGGCACAACTAATGTGTCTATGCGAGCTGATTTGCGATGTGCACCGCTGGCACGGCCATTTATTTTTTGATGCACCTTCTCAGATTAATTCACTGCGTATCGTGCCCAGGGCTGGACTGGGACAAAAAAACAGCCCGGGCATTTTGACTAAAGACCGGCCCACCGGGTATTAAAGCCATAAAGCCTTTGAATGAAAACAAATGCTGTTGTGACAGTGATGTACACTGTCTTGTTGGTATATGTATGATTTCTATACATTTTATGTCAGATAAAAACTTTGGTTGTAAGCTTCAGATAATTATTTAATAACAGCCAGACATTTGAAATGAGAATAAGAAAGTATTTCTTTATGCCCCCCTTTCCCTGTTAATGCCCTACCTGGCCCCCCTGGCAAAACTTTGCTAGATCCACCCCTGCACAGTTACCAGCTGTCAGCTACTTAGAAAAAGATATTGGTGTTATTTGTCTCTCAGAAACAGTTCATAACTTCCCTTCAACTCCTTCATGTCACCTAAAAGGTAAACCTGTTTCTCCATCACCTGTTCAGCTCTGATGATTCAGTAAGGACATCTCCTGGTTTCATCTTCATGTTTCCCTCTCACCAGATATACAAACCGATATCATGACCAGCAGGTTTTACAGCTGTGGCTCCAGCAAACATCAGTTGATACTAGAAATTAATATTAAATAAATTCTAACAACAGCTGATAAAGCTTAAACGTGCTGCTGTTGTTTAGCGCGACATCCTCTTTCTGGCGCAAAGTGGGCGATAAACAAACAAGAGAGACGGGACTTGCATCAGAAAAGCCGATCAGCTGATCATTGATCAGTTTCATGATTAAAGTAGCAACAGGAGAGAGAGGGGAGAGAATGAGAGGAGAAAAAGAGGCAGCTGTACAGCGTAACGACAGAATAAATCCACCTTTGTGTCTTTTTCCATCCCAGACAAACTGTGTCCCTTCTCACCTCAACACGAAACACGTAATAATTTCTCTGAATGCGGGACGATTCAGTCTTTTAACAGGACGGTTGGCAACTCTACTAACTAACCTTATGAATAAAATAAAGTTCACTATTAGTAACATCATAGCACCCACCCAGCTGTATAGAAACTCCGTCATGCTAGCTAGTACGCAGTACGAGTTATTGTAACTGACTGTAAAAAGTCAGCACAACGAAAATAAACTCCACCTAAACTTGGTTTATATCTGACCCAGATAGACTGCAGGTCATAACTTCTTACCTGAAGTTCAGTTCACCTGCCACTCGGACCGGCGGCTGCCTCGGGTCTCTCCTCCTCCTGCCTCCCCTCTCCCTCATCCACCTGCTGGCCCTCACCACTTGTTAATTTTACTGAATCTCTGGAAGCTCCGCCATAGCCACCACCAAACAACTGAGTTATTTTTACACACCGGCCAGCATCTGGCCAATCCACCACCTTTCATTATTTATACCATTGAAAAAAAATAAAATAAATAAATAAATCATCGGGCCACCGAGCAAATACCCGGTATACCCGATGGCCAGTCCAGCTATGGTCGTGCCATCAGTTAACCCTTCACGTGCCAGCTGTGGCACGCGTGCCTAGGGTTGCCGACCCCTGCTATAAAGCGTGCAGTTTTAGGGAAATCTGATTCCACACGAGCTATGGTTACATCATAGACACCAAAACAGGAAAAGCTCGCTAAAACCAGTATGTGGGGTAAACCGGTCTCTCCAGCTTTTTTCTTAATTTCTATACGACTGTGATAAGAGACTATAAATATTTTTGTGTATGTGAAAACTATAAAAAGAAGAGGAAGTATCACAAATTCAAAATAACTATTCCGAATACAGTAACTAACCTTGATCTTACACACTGAAGAGTGTAAATTGTATTGTTACAAAATATTGATTTTAAATTAAGGAAACATTCCTAGCCATTCTTAGCCATTCCTATTGCTTGGACTGCAATACTAGAAGCAGGTACAAGCCAAACTATGACCAGGAAAATACTCACAGTGCTTTTTCTCATGATGGTTGGATATTGTAGAGGTTTGCATATAGCCACATATCTGTCATAGACCATGGCTGCCAAGAGAACAAACTCTGAAGAACCCAGAGAATAAATTATGAAAAACTGAAAGAGACATGCTGAATATGATATGATTTGTTTTTCAGATAAAAAGTCAATCAGGAGTTTTGGGTAAATAGTTGTGCTGTAAAGAACACAGTTCAGTAGCAAAGCTGCAGTGAAAATGTGCATAGGTTTGTGGAGATTTTTATGAATACAAATGATGTATAAAATTATACAGTTACTGCAAATTATTACAATATATACTTTGAACATAATAAAAAAATAAACATATCTGTATTTGTTAATTTCCACATGTCCATCAAAAGTCATATAGGTAACATTTAACTCATCATCCACTGATGTCTTGAAAAAGCAGACATTGTATGACTAATCACATAACTAGAATAAATTAAAAATACTAAAAATGCAATATAATTTAACCTGGCTTGCGTGCTGTTATAACTGAGAGTCTGTTTAATGTGTAACACACTCTATGAATATGTGAATCAGCAAAACCTACACAGTGACCAGTCACTGTCTGTGGAAAGTTTTTATCAGGTAGCTTAAGCCTCCAAGGAGCGGAATCTCTTTTGCATGACACTGCAGCCCTTTACATAGTCTGATATTAGTTGCCACATTTTAAAACAGCTAACGTCTACACTGTCTGAACAGTGATTAAATATTTGTGCAGGCATTACTTATGTTCATAAGGCAACCCAGCTGGACCAGATATACATTATTCTTATCCTTGCATTGTTTGTTATTTACTATATTATATTAATTATATTAATATATTATATTAGTAGTATATGATATATTATATTAATATACCCTCCCTCCTCTATCCATGATTGGTCACAAAAAACTAAATACGAAAAAAAAAATCAAGAAACACTTTAAAAGCACATCAGCTCTCAATGTGAATGATGGATATCTATACATCTATACGGACTGGATATTTTAGGATTTAGGATTGAAAGTATGAATTTACCAGGCTAAAAAGATTTGCTTAATTTTCCTAGTAGCAACTCAAAATAGTACTCGGCAGTATGTACGCCCCCATGTCCTTATATGCAACTTGAAAAAATCAGGGCATGGTCCTAATGAGACATTGCCAGATCTTTTTCAGGACATAACTAAACTCCTGGATACTCTGAAGTGCAAACTGGCAGTGTCTGATGAACTCAAACACAATGTCTCAGACAGTTTAAAATGAAGATTTTTTTGGCTTAGCTCAGTGGGTGACCAGATGCCATATGACCGGAGAGTGGCCGACCAGGGTTTGAGTCTGACCTGTAGCCTTTCCCCTCTCTTTCTCTCCCTTCTCTCCTATCTCTTTCTTTACTATATCTGTCAAATAAAGGCTAAAGGCAAAAAATAATCATTAAAAAAATAGCATTTCTTCCGCTCAAGAAATGCTAAACAAAACATATACATGAGATGTATGCATCTTCCACAATAATACTTGCCCCGTTAAAATGATGCATATTTAGGTTAAAATCTTGCAATACTAAGGATCAGCACATGAGACCCTGATTATTTGGGACAGGAACACCAGAGCAGTGTGGTCAGTATCTTAACTGCAGTGCGGCTGGAAACAACATACACATGGAATTGTTGCATTGCTAAAAGTAACACTAGGGTTTCTTTCTCAGTTGTGCTGTAATTCATTTGATATTTATTGAATTTCTTTGAAAAGTAGCGCACTGGGTTGTCGACACCCACCCTCCTGCAGGAGTATAGCACCTCCTGCACTCCCATTGACTCTATTTTATAAGCACAAACAAAATCAGAGCCAGATAGCACCGGGGCACTGCACAGAAGTGCTTTGCATGAATGAAATGAGTCCTGACCAGAGATGTAATCCGATTACTTTTTTCAAGTAACGAGTAAAGTAAGGGATTACTATTGCAAAAACGGTAATTAGATTACCGTTACTTTCCCGTAAGCACGCTGCGTTACTGCGTTACTAAAACTGTGATTTTTTTGCGAGAGTGTCTCATGACAATGACGTAAGCGAGTGCGATGTTTGTGGCAACAGCTGTGTGCAGATCAACAATGAATAATATATTGAGTGCGGGATAGAGTATGAAATCTTATTTTTACAGCGAAAAAAACCCCTAAACTTCCAAGCAAGCACAGAGTGCGCTACGACGTAATGGGAAATTCACAGAGAAACTCGTGGATTCTTCCACTGACCGCTGCAGCACACCTGCACCAGGGCAAACATCCGCCTGCCCCACTCCGGCTTTACAGGTGAAAATAGAGGACCGCTAGTCTTTGATTTTATTTATTTTCTGCTGTGTTTTACTTGCATCTATTTGAAAGACTGAGTGTAAATACAAAAAAATATTTTATTTTATGTGCTGGAATGTGCAGAAAATAGGTTTAAATGTTAAACAAATTTCTTCCAGTCAGAGAATGAATTGAATTGAAAGCCTTTATCGTCAATATACATGGTATAACGAAATTGGAAACAGCTCTATAAAAGTGCGCACATGCTTATAGCACATTATAAAAACTATACAATAATTTAACTATACACTTACTATAAATATAAATATAAATACACAGTACAGTGCTGACACAGAGACAGACAGGCAGAGAATTGATATTTCAGTGCAGATAACTTTTGTGCAAGTTTTGAGTATGGTGATAGCTTTTGGGGAAGAAGCTATCCCTGAGTCTGTTTGTTCTGGCCCTTATGGATCTATAGCGCCTGCCAGAGGGCATTAGGTTGAAAAGATGGTAACCGGAGATCCCGCTGGTCTCGCTATCCTGTCCGGAATGTTGTGTGTGCGTTGAAAGTCGCTGGTGATTGTCATCTTTGTTTGGAAACCGATGTCCAATATCTCCAGACGACTATAACATCCAGTTTTGTAGATAGATGCCCGTAAAATGTACGATAAGCACATTAGACATACAAAAAGGCACATATAGGGAGAGCTGCAGTAAGCCGCTTCGTCTGTGCGCACCGCCATCTTGAAACCAGCATATAATAAAAATTTTGCTTGATGCATAAAGTTAAAAGATTAAAACTAATAAAACAAGTTTTAAAGAGAGACTTTTCCATTATTGATGATTACATTTTGTATGATGGATTGTTAGCAGAGACGGGTCTTCCAGCCGAATCTGCATGAATATTGAAGATATTTATTATTTAGACGGAGGAATAATCACACGTGGGGCATCGGCTTTTTACCAGAACATTCACACCAATGTGACTTTGTTTATTGCTTTATCACCTATTCAGGTTGTAAATCGTTTTTTTTAAAAAGTAACTAAGTAACTAAGTAATTAATTACTTTTGAAAATAAGTAATCAGTAAAATAACGGGATTACTTTTGGGGGGAAGTAATCAGTAATTAGTTACTGATTACTTTGTTCAAGTAACTTGACCAACACTGGTCCTGACATTCAAAGGTCCACACAAAAGGGTTGGCAGGACTTAACAAATCGGCCAAAAGAAAAACTGCAGTCTTGCAAAAACCGCAGTAGTAGCCACACATACACAGATATTGGTGGAGGTGGCGCCATATCTTTGGAGCAGGAAAGTCTAAAATGGTGTGAACCTTGGCCAAAAAAATGCGCACTTGCCCTGCCGTACTTGTTTTCCTAGATAGGTGACCACAGCCTCTCCAAACTCATTTTAAAAGTTTTGAGTTCAAGTAAGCACCCTCCAACCTGGCACACCTTTCCACAAAGTGTCCAAGTGGTCTGACCATGTTGATAAATAAACCACAATAGCATCTAACTAAGCCTTGAAATTGCTGACACCAGTGAGTACTGTATTCATCAGCCTTTGGAAAGTAGTAAAAGTATTGCTCAACCCAAATGGAATTACACTATATTTCAGGAAGTGGTCCTGTATCACAGAAGCAGAGATTTTAGATGCAGAATGGGAAAGAGGCACCTGCCACTAACCTTTCAGGAGATTTAGTTTTGTGATAAATTGGCTGACCATACTCTATCCCAGGGGTCAGCAACCCTAGGCACGCGTGCCACAGCTGGCACGCGAAGGGTTAACTGATGGCACAACCATAGCTGGACTGGCCATCGCGCATACCGGGTATTTGCTCGG
Organism: Pelmatolapia mariae; assembly: GCF_036321145.2. Lineage (NCBI taxonomy): Eukaryota > Metazoa > Chordata > Actinopteri > Cichliformes > Cichlidae > Pelmatolapia > Pelmatolapia mariae. The sequence continues at coordinate 28,541,991 of NC_086241.1, forward strand.
TGGCCCGATGATTTATTTATTTATTTATTTTTAGTAATGGTATAAATAATGAAAGGTGGTGGATTGGCCAGATGCTGGCCGGTGTGTAAAAATAACTCAGTTGTTTGGTGGTGGCTATGGCGGAGCATCCAGAGATTCAGTAAAATTAACAAGTGGTGAGGGCCAGCAGGTGGATGAGGGAGAGGGGAGGCAGGAGGAGGAGAGACCCGAGGCAGCCGCCGGTCCGAGTGGCAGGTGAACTGAACTTCAGGTAAGAAGTTATGACCTGCAGTCTATCTGGGTCAGATATAAACCAAGTTTAGGTGGAGTTTATTTTCGTTGTGCTGACTTTTTACAGTCAGTTACAATAACTCGTACTGCGTACTAGCTAGCATGACAGAGTTTCTATACAGCTGGGTGGGTGCTATGATGTTATTGATAGTGAACTTTATTTTATTCATAAGGTTAGTTAGTAGAGTTGCCAACCGTCCTGTTAAAAGACTGAATCGTCCCGCATTCAGAGAAATTATTACGCGTTTCGTGTTGAGCTGAGAAGGGACACAGTTTGTCTGGGATGGAAAAAGACACAAAGGTGGATTTATTCTGTCGTTACGCTGTACAGCTGCCTCTTTTTCTCCTCTCATTCTCTCCCCTCTCTCTCCTGTTGCTACTTTAATCATGAAACTGATCAATGATCAGCTGATCGGCTTTTCTGATGCAAGTCCCGTCTCTCTTGTTTGTTTATCGCCCACTTTGCGCCAGAAAGAGGATGTCACACTAAACAACAGCAGCACGTTTAAGCTTTATCAGCTGTTGTTAGAATTTATTTAATATTAATTTCTAGTATCAACTGATGTTTGCTGGAGCCACAGCTGTAAAACCTGCTGGTCATGATATCGGTTTGTATATCTGGTGAGAGGGAAACATGAAGATGAAACCAGGAGATGTCCTTACTGAATCATCAGAGCTGAACAGGTGATGGAGAAACAGGTTTACCTTTTAGGTGACATGAAGGAGTTGAAGGGAAGTTATGAACTGTTTCTGAGAGACAAATAACACCAATATCTTTTTCTAAGTAGCTGACAGCTGGTAACTGTGCAGGGGTGGATCTAGCAAAGTTTTGCCAGGGGGGCCAGGTAGGGCATTAACAGGGAAAGGGGGGCATAAAGAAATACTTTCTTATTCTCATTTCAAATATCTGGCTGTTATTAAATAATTATCTGAAGCTTACAACCAAAGTTTTTATCTGACATAAAATGTATAGAAATCATACATATACCAACAAGACAGTGTACATCACTGTCACAACAGCATTTGTTTTCATTCAAAGGCTTTATGGCTTTAATACCCGGTGGGCCGGTCTTTAGTCAAAATGCCCGGGCTGTTTTTTTGTCCCAGTCCAGCCCTGGGCACGATACGCAGTGAATTAATCTGAGAAGGTGCATCAAAAAATAAATGGCCGTGCCAGCGGTGCACATCGCAAATCAGCTCGCATAGACACATTAGTTGTGCCGCTTCTTAATGACGGTATCTTAGCTAACAACCCCAACTATCAGATTCAACTTGTAATTGGCTAAAAATAACTTAGCCTACTGGTAAGAGAGACGTTGTTAGCTTTCCACATTCCGACACTTCAAAAGCTTCAGGAGCTGTCCGCTCAGCACAGCATCAGCACCACGGAAATACACGGATACATCCGTAGACTCGAGACACAATGCATTTTTGGGACTTTCAGGTGTATGGACCAATGTTTTATTTTCTGATCAAACCAGAAATCTTTAATAAGCAGCTGGATTTGTCTCGCATTAACTGGCTGAGTTAATGCCAGTTAATGCAACATCGAAGCAGCTGGAATCCATAGATATGCGTGTTCATGGAGCTTGCATTTTCACCTGCTGGACATCACTACCTGACAAGTTTAACTGTCTTCAGAACATTGCAGAGGCCTTATTGACAGTATTTGGCTCTACATATCTGTGTGAGCAGATTTTCTCTCACATGAGTGTCCTCAGGTAGCCGTCTGAATGCTGGACACTCGGAGACCTGTGTCTCTTAGTGGGAGACCTGAGATCACATTAACATGTGTGTCTCTGTATTAACAGACATGCCATATTGGCTTAGTTTATTTTTCTTGTCATTGTTGTGAGGAGACCATAAATAGCATTTGTATTTTCTGTTGTACAGTTCATTTGTTGTTATGGAGTTCTTGTTATGGATAAAAGGTGTCTTTTTTTGTTTCAAAATAGCTGATAACTATTCACTGATAGCTGCCAACATCTGCGAACAAGTATAATTCTATAGAGTGGTTCTATATATTGTGTAACTGTTCATATAGAGCGTTATTAAATTTATTGCTAATGCAATCATATGGCACACTGACTTCTGAGGAAATTTTAAATGGCACTCGCCATCAGAAAGGTTGCCTACCCCTGCTTTATAGTGTCATTACAGCTAGCTTTCTATCAACCTTTATTTAATCCATTAATATATGGGCTTAAAATGAAGGAAATTTCTAAAAATCTAAAAAGCTTGTTTTGTCCAACAAAAATTATTTGATGCATCAATAAATTGCTAATTTCAGAAAATATCTTTATTAAATATTATAAACTCATGAAATTGATTTGGTCCACATAATTTACAAATTTTTTTGAATAAAGTAATCAGTGAATTTAAAATGTTTTTACTGTTTATGATTGCTTAGGGTGCATGTCTATTAGGGCTGTGCGATATGACCAAAATCTCATATCCCGATATAAGAATTCTATCATCCCGATAACGATACAAATCACAAAAATGTAGCATTTTCTGTAAATTCTGTGAATCTCGGGCAGCTCGTCTTGCGGGAAGTGTTTCCACCTGCGCGTCACGTAGCTGGAGTCGAGTGTTTTAACCGATGCATGAAACTATACATTTTTAGACATAAGTTGTAACGGCCGCCGTTTTCTTTGTGAGTATTTATTACACGGCGTGCTGCGGGGAAAAGCCTGTTCTAACGTTTTAGTCTAAGGTTTATTTTTTAACACCTGGCGGCTCTTTTTTACTTCTCATCCGTAAATAATCTGCTCTTTCACGTGATTCAGTTTATTTTGAAAAGTCTCAACAGGATCTTGAGTTTTATTGTGAAAGGTTTATGTGGAACATAAACAAGCGGACACGCGATGCTGTTACCGTCATTGTTGCTAACCACAACGCATAAAAACAGGCGCTTGTCTGTCCGTAGTGTGGTTATATAAAATATAAGAGAAAGAGAGAACTTTAAGAAATTCATATAGCCACTACAGTGACCGTCAAAACGATGAAAAAATAAATAAATAAAATAAACAGTTTATTTTGCGACACCACGAAACAAACGATAGCGTAAAATGAAACGATAGACGTTTTTATATCGTCATCTGATATATATCGTTATATCGAACAGCCCTATGTCTATTGTAACATAAATATTGTAGGATTATTGTAACATAAATGTTATAGTTTAAATGTTATAGTTACAGTTAAAATACTGTTTTTTAGACTGCTGCACAGCACAAGAACTCAAGAGTAAAAAATTTACTACTGGAATTGATAATTTTTTTTTACTAATTCAACATGAATTAAACTAATGCTGACATATACTATGTTCAGTCTCCAAGAGAGTTTTCTTCATCCGTTAATTTTATACATTGTTAATTCTTACTTTTCTTTCAAAATAAATTCGCGAAATGTATAACGTTTCCAGCTGTACTTTTGTGAAAACAAAATTAAATCTTTCCTCTCTGAGCTTTTCTTTTAAGAAATTGCATATTGAGTATGGACAAATGTCGTGTGGGTTATGACACAATTTACAAATAACAAAATAAACCGTTTTATTGTTAAACATACATAGCTTTGTGAAGAAATCAAACAAATCAAACAAACCTGCCTGAGGCCTGTTTGAAACTAGAACCTTGATGCTGTGACAGTGATAACATTACACCAGTAGTACACTAGTAATGCAGGGGAGTGTAAAAAGAAGAGGGCGACTTGATTGCATTTCATAAAAATATTTCTCTTTTTTCTCGAATATGTGTACGAGAGGTGATGAAGACTAAATAGCAGCCCAAGCAGAGAAGCCCAGACCTCCTTCTCCCCAGCCACCTCCTCCAGCTTGTCCTGGGGAACGCCAAGGCGTTCCCACGCCAGCCGAGAGATATAATCTCTCCAGTGTGTCCTGGGTCTGCCCCGCAGCCTCCTCCCGGTAAGATGCCCGGAAAACCTCACCCAGGAGGCATTGTCAGATGCCTGAACCACCTCAACTGGCCCCTTTCGATGTGGAGAAGCACCGGCTCTACTCTGAGCCCTTCCTGAATGGCCGAACCTTTCACCCGATCTCTAAGGGAGAAGCCAGCCACCCTTTGGAGAAAGCCCGTTTCCGCTGCTTTCCGCGATCTCATTCTTTCGGTCACTACCCACAGCTCGTGACCGTAGGTGAGGGTAGGGACATAGATCGACTTGTAAATTGAGAGCTTTGCTTTTACACTTAGCTCTCGCTTCACCACAGTGGCCGCATCGCTGCGGCCCCTGCTTCTCCTGTTACTCGTGAACAAGACCCCGGGATACTTAAACTCCTCCACTTGGGGCAGGAACTTGGAACAGAATCGGTGACAAAGGGCAGCCCTGGCGGAGCCCATCACCCACCAGGATCGAGTCCGACTTATTTTTTATTTTTTTATTTTTTTATTTTATTTTTTCGAGTCCGACTTATTGCCGGCTATGCGGCCCAAGCTCTTGCAACGGTTGTTTAATGGACTGAATGGCCCATAGCAATGGGCCAGACACCCCATACATACAGACACCCCCCCACCCCACTGGACGCTAGGGCGTCCAGGAGCAGCCAGGAGCAGTAGACGCTCCAATTCCCGGCTACCTAGACTAGAAATTGGGAAATGGACTGTTCCTCTCTGATGGGAAAAGAACCTGACTTAGTGCACGAGTTTGAGAGGTACTAGCTAGATGTAGTATGGGTCACCTCAATGCATGGCTTGTGCTGTGGAACCAATCCCCTGAAGAGGGTGGGTATCCTTGTTTCCAGTTGGCTTGCTGCCTCAAAGTTGGGGTTTCATCCTCACTTTTCTCTTCCTGATTTTTCTGTTTTATGTCACAATTAAACCTGGGTTTTTGGTTGCGGAACATATGCACTGTCCTGGGTAGGGATGGGTATTGATAAGATTTTCACGATTCCAACTCCATTTTCGATTCTGTTTAAAGATTCGATTCTTTATCGATTCTCTTATCGATTCTCTTATCGATTCTCTTATCGATTCTCTTATCGATTCTTATTTTTATAAAAGGAGAACACTAAGGTCGATTAGCTTAGAACTTTGTTTTATATCTTCTCTTTGAACAAGATAGAAATTTAAGAGTAACATGGCCTTACAAACCCAACAGTGAGATCTTAAGAGATCCACAGCCTACGGCTCTTCGATGAGGTGTCACAGGGTCCCCAGGAAAAAAAATTGTAAATGTAAAATAATAAAATAAATATTCTTCTGTAGCAATAACAAAGTATAACATAAATTATTCTGTAGCAATTACACAAGAATATCCAGTAATGTCCCTGCCTACAATTAAACACATTCACTTACCGAAAATCGGGGGCATCTGCTGTGGCAAATGGGTGCAAGCCTTTTACCACAAACTTAGTCACTGCTCGGTGACATTTGTCTGTCCTGGCCTGAAAGGAGACGCTACCGGTAGACTGCAGCGAGAACTGCCAGCATCTGAGCCAGCCAGACTCTGTCTGTCTCTCTCATTATGGTCACCTAAATGCAGCGCACAGTAATGGCAGGTTTTGTAATAAGGGAGATCGCGCTAACATAATATGCACTGTTAGTTGATTATTTACCTGCCGCATTAACGGGAGAGGACGTGCAAATGTTACTGCTGCTGCTGGGTTGAGATTCATGAGTCCGGAGCGGAATTAAAAACACGACATTCATTTAAGGTCATCGTGTGTTTTGTGAGCAAATGCTTTTGCATATTCGTAGTGTTTCCTCCCTTAAATGAAATATCTACTTTGCAAGTATTACAAGTTGCCCTGTTGTCATCCGTTCTCGTAAAGTATAACCAAACTTTTGAGCGTTTGAGCCGCTTAGGCGCCATGTTTCCTGCCAGGTAAATGACGCTTCGCAACGTGGTGATGTTATTCGGGGCGACTGGAATCGATAAGGGAATCGTTTGCAAAAATGGCAAACAATTCCAAGGAATTGAAACAGTGGGAACAACAAGAGCCGGGTTTCGATACCCATCCCTAGTCCTGGAATGGGCATCTATGGGTATGCACCAGCTAATGTAGTCACTCACAGTCTCTTTGTATTCATAGTTTTTGCCTGTGGGGCCTCTTTGAAACTGCTCCAGTGCTTTCGCACTTTCAGTTCAGGTAGGGCTTTGTCTTTAGCCTTTTGTTGTAAACTGATTTGAGCCGGATTGCTAGGTGATCAGACTTTCCAAAGTGGGATTTTGGTTCAGCTGAAAAGGGATTTCTGATGTTGCTGTAGCAGTGGTCCAATGTTTTATTTCCCCTGATGGGGAAAGCCATAAACTGATAGAATTTAGGCCTGTTTTTCCAGAGATTGTAATGTTAGAAAATGCTACAACTGATAGTGTAAGTTGGAAAGATTGCGTAACAAAAACTTTATTCAATTAAGAGGGTGTGAAAAAAGGTGTGACGAACTTTCAGAGGAGGCTTAAGCCACCTGATAAAAACCTTCGACACACTCTGACTGCTCACTGTGTAAGTCTGATGATGATGATGACGATGTCTTTAAATTAAAATGACACAACCCAGGGTGCTTGGTGGTGCAGTTTTGAGTCGTCTTTTTTCCACCTATACTGGTCATGTTTCCCTCTTTATATGATAAAACACAGTTTTTAAATAATTAATGGATGAAAAAATAAATGTTACCTATATAACTCTTGATGGTTTTGTAGAAATTGACAAGTATAGATATGTTTATTTTTACATTATGTTCATAGTATATATTCTAATAATCTGCTGTAATTCTACGATTTTGTATCTCATTTGTATTCATCAAAATCTCCATGAGCCTATGTACATTTTCATTGTAGCTTTGCTGTTTAATTGTGCTCTTTACTCTACAGCTGTTTACCCTAAATATCTCATTGACTTTTTATCTGAAAAACAGGTCATATCCTATTCGGCATGTCTTTTTCAGTATTTTCTGTTTTACAGTCTAGCTTGCTCAGAGTTTTTCCTCTTGGTAGCCATGGCCTATGACAGATATGTGGCTATATGCAAACCTCTTCAATATCCAACCATCATGAGAAAAAAGACTGTGAGTATTTTCCTGTTCATAGCTTGGCTTGTGCCTGCTTTTCATATTACAATCCAAGCAATAGGGAGTGCTAAAGCTAAATTGTGTTCCTTTTATTTAAATGAAACATTTTGTAACAATAGAATTTATACTCTTCAGTGTGTAAGATCAGAATTTATTGCTGTCTTTGGTTTGGTTTGTATGGTAAATCTTGGAATACTCCCTCTGTTATTCATACTTTACACATACACAAAAATATTCTTAATGTCTTATCGAAGTTGTAAAGAAATTAGGAAGAAAGCTGCAGAGACCTGTTTACCCCACCTTACAGTTTTAATTAGCTTTTCCTGTTTAGGTTGCTATGATGTAGTTATAGCCCGAGTGGAATCAGATTTTCCAAAAACTGCACGCTTAATAATGACATTACAACTAGCTTTGTATCATCCTTTGTTTAATCCATTTGTATATGGGCTTAAAATGAAGGAAATTTCTAAACACCTGAAAAGGTTGTTTTCTCCACCCCCCAAAATTTGATGCATTAATTCTGAATTGTTAAGATTCTTAAGCTGTTTTAAAAATAGTTTTATTCAATATTAAAGTCCTGAACTTGATTTGTTCTCTGTTTTTTGCATCATTGTTATAAATTTAATCTGCAGAATTTAAACCTGTTTTTACCTGTTTTTTGATCACGATTTCTCTGGTACATGTTTATTGTAACATAAATATGTTATGCTTTATATTTTGAATTACAAGAACTCAAGAGTGAAAAATCTACTAATTCCAGTAGTATAAATTAAACTGACAGGTATTATGTTAAATCTCCAAGAGAATTTTCTTTATCAGTTAACTGTATACAGCAATATTCTTACTGTAACTCAAACTAAATAAGCATTGTGTGGCGTTTCAAGATGTTTTTGTGTAGAAAATATACTACCACTAAATAAGAACTGTTTTATGTTTGATGACACAATTTACAAATAACAAAAGTTATTTCTTCATGGTATTTTCAGTGTTTTTACATGCTATTTAGCAATCAATACTTTCAGCATCTGTAGAGCACAAACAGTTTGCTGCAGGTTTATTTGGATTTAAGATTCCTTAAGAGTTAAGAGCATTAGCCATAGAGATCCATGTGAATAAGCCAAACTAAGTTTGACATTTCATTCCCACCTCTTCATCTTCAGCCAATTAAGAATTAACCTTTAACTTAGCCTAACTTGTACTGTATTTTGGACTTACAGGCCACACAGGCCTCATGTAGGTTTGAAACCAAAATCTTGATGCTTTGACAGTGTTAACAATGCACTACAAGTACACTAGTAGAATAAGGGGAATGCAGAAAGGAAAGAGTAATCTCCCTTAGTAAGGCCAAGGCCTCCAGTAGTGAGGCCAAAATGATTTCAATACCGAATACTAAGGTGCACTGATTTGATTGAATACACTACAAAGACATGATATCTATGTGTATGTTAAAACTGATAAACTTCATTGTAGTTTTTCAAATCTTCTTTCACAGTTAGCGGAGAAGCTGACTGTGTAGAAGTGAGAAGGAGGACACAAGTGCTGACACAGAAAGAGTAAACATTATTCTAGGCTGATAAAACAGTTTTAAAAAGGCAAATACCAAACTAAACCATAACCTAAACTGGGAGAGCTAAGTCTAAACATAAAAAAAAAAAAACCTGCAATGTGAACGTGAACATAGAAACCTGACATGAGAGACTTGAAACATGAAAACCTGCCATGAATTTATAAACCTGGAAATATGGCAAGACATGGATACAAAGCAGACAAACAGATAAGGAATGAATCAAAACGCACAGACAAAATACACATAGGAGGAGATCAGGGGAAGTGGAAACACGTGGGAAACAGCTGATACGAATGAACATAATAACACCACAGGGGATGTGAAACTAAACACAATGCACATGGAAACACCAGAGTCTTCACAATAAAGCCGGCACAACCCTGCTCATGGCCAGCTGGGTCGTCATCCATCGCTCTGGAGCAGCACATGGACCTCCGTCTCCCCACACGGTTCCTCCACCGCTCCCGGCTGGAGCAGCCTTTCATACGGCGGCTCATCCCCCTCCAGCAGGCACGGGCCCTCTCGCCCCTCATCCACTTCTGGCTGGAGCTGCCCTTCCACCACTCCACCGCTCCCGACAGAAGTAGCCCTTCACCCAGCTGTTCCCCCTCTTCCGGCCAGCGCGGACCCCCGTACGCCTCGTCCACCACCTCTGGCTGCCGAGGTGCCCCACACGGCTCCTCCACCGCTTCCCCACAACCAGGTTCCACCGGTGGGGTTAGCGGCAGCGGTGTCGACTACGCCTGGAGCAGAATCGCAGCTCCGCGATTTGCCCCAAATGGCGCTCAGCCAGGTCCCGCAAATATTGCTGCTGGCGGCGTGCCCCCGCCGCCTTTTCCTGCTGGATGGCTGCCATTTCGGCCACCATCTGGGCCAGCTCCCCCCTTTCCTGGCTCTGGCTTGTGCCCCATCGTGCTGCGTCCTGGGATTTTGGCACCACTGTGGTGTGATTGAGACATGGCAGGTCCAGAGGTTGTTATTCAGAGCCATCTTTATTCATTCTGCGGCTGCAGCTCTCGGCTGGCGTCCGCACATACATCACACCACAATACACAACTGGTTGCCACTCTCCCCAACCCCTGATTCCCCATGTATTAACATGGCCGGCGTGATGATGGATGCCGTGCACGTGCATCCGCACGGCACCGCCGACCACGCATCACTGCAATGACAGATTAAGACAATCAGACTTAACATGACAAGGAAGACTAAAACACAGGGGGTGATGACACAAAGGGATATAAGAAGCAGAACTAAAACAGCAACCTAGTGAAAATGGAATGAGCTGAACTTAAACATAAACCATCAAAAATATCCAAACTCTGAGCACTGAGTCAAATGACCCAGGATCGTGACATCATCACTCATTTCGAATTTGATGCCAGCAACACGTTCCCAAAAAGCTGGGACAGGGGCAACATTAGACTGGGAAAGTTGAGGAATGTTCAAGAAACACCTGTTTTGAACATTCCACAGGTGAACAGGTCAATTGGAAACGGGTGTTTGTCATGACTGGGTATAAAATGACCTTCGATCTCTAAGGTAGCACTGCATTAAAAACCGACATCATTCTTTAAAGGATATTACCACGTGGGCTCAGGAATAGTTTCAGAAAACCATTGTTAGTTAACACAGTTTGTCTAACAGGTGCAAGTTACACCTCTACCATACAAACAACACCCAGAAATGTCGTCGGCTTCTCTGGGCCTGAGCTCATCTGAGATGGACTGACAAAAAGTGGAAAAGCGTGCTGTGGTCTGACGAGTTCACATTTCAAATTGTTTTTGGAAATCGTGGATGTTGTGTCCTCCGGGGCAAAGAGGAAAATAACCATCCGGATTGTTATCGGCACAAAGTTCAAAAGCCAGCATCTGTGATGGTATGGGGTGTGTTTTTGCCCATGGCATAGGTAACTTGCACATTTGTGAAGGTACCAATAATGCTTTTGGAGCAACATATGCTCCCATCCAAGCAAGGTCTATTTCAGGGACATCCCTGCTTACTTCAGAAGGTTACAATACGACAACTGAGACCCAGGACTGTTGAGCAACTGAAATTGTACATCAAGCAAGAATGGGAAAAAATTCCACCTGTTCAGCTTCAACAATTAGTGTCCTCTGTTCCCAAACACTTATTGGTGTTGTTAAAAGAAAAGGTGACATAACACAGTGGTAAACATGCCCCTGTCCCAGCTTTTTTGGAATGTGTTGAAGGCATCAAATTCAAAATGAGTGAAGATTTGCAAACAACAATAAAGTTTATCAGGTTGAACATCAGATAACTAGTCTTTGTAGTGTATTCAGCTGAATATACTCGAGGTTGAAAAGGATTTGCAAATCATTATATTCTGTTTTTATTTAAGTTATACACAACATCCCAACTTCATTGGAATTGGCGTTGTACATCGCCAGAGCTTATTGAGAATGTCCAAGCTAAGATCCTGAAGGAATTGCAAATAGAAACAAACAAACTATTGGCTGTTAACCAACAGACATAGTAATCTTCTCGTCGTGTTCGGGTCAAATCTGACCGATTTAAGACTTAATACACTCATAAATATTGTCTCAAGGCCTTATTGTCTCAAAGCCTTATGATATCCTCCACACTATGCACTTGAACATATAAAAGTGATGATTACCTCTTTCATTGAATTTTGAGTGTTTTAATCAACCTTGTTACACCTGTGGTGTTCCCAGTCAAAAGTGATGGCCATAGAATATGAATGGGAATGTACGCATTCACTCACTCACTCACTGACTGAACGACCCACTGAGTGACCCACTGAACAACCAAATGAATTACCCATTGAACAACCCACTGAACGACCCACTGAACTGAATTTGGTGGTTAAAAATGTTTTTTGTGTTAATTTAAAGAGCAGTTAAAACAGACCAGTGAATTTTGACCGGGAACACTAAAGTAAGGGGCAGGAGGTGAACATGACCGGCGGGTGGAAAGGCAAAGTAAAAAGCCTGTAGTGACAGATGTAGCTATATCAAGTGATAGCAACATCAGGAAAAAGGAAGACTAAAGCTTGAGAAATACCAAAGGCAGAGCTGGAAAAGATAGGGAGAGTGAAGGCAGCTATTATAAAAGCTGGAGCTCCACAGGCTAGAGTACAATGGGAACAGTAGTAAGCAGCATTTGAAACAATGAACCAACCCTGGCAGAAAAGAGCAGTGAAACTGAACTAGATTACGCCTAGTGACCTGCAATAGCAAATGCACTTTCTGAGCTGAGGATGAAGACTGTGCCTGGACTCAAGATAGTGATCAACCAAGATGCTATTTTCCCACATTTGCAGATGTGAACAGTGCCCTATGTATCATCTCTACTGCCAGCGTCACTGAAACCAATGAGCTAATATTCGTCACTTCCACAGTCATCCTAGAAGCACTTGGGTCAAGCATGCGAGTAGAGTAAGCCCCCCATGGAGAAGAAGGCTGTAAGCTAAAATCAGGGAATCCTAGATGAATGTACACCAGTTAACTCAGGTGCAGAAAGCAGGTCATGAGAGACAGGTCCGGGATCAAAAAGAGGTACGACAAGATGTTCATAACTGAGGCTCTTGAAACCACCAAATAATGGTTCACAGCTCGTTCTGCTAGGGTGAAGAGAAACTCCAGAAAAGCAGAGACAGACTACAAGAAAGCCTATGGCTCAATTTCCCAAACATACTGGATACTGGAATGTACAAGACTAATAGTGGACTAATTGCATTGATCAGTACCTTAGGCAGGCATGAGAATAGTCCTCCACGGTGAATTCGAAACTTTGTAAAAGATTTTGGAGATTGTAGTTAGTGAACTGGAACGTCATGCTGTTTATGTGGACAATGTACTTGCACAATCATTATTTTATTGAACATCTCTTTGTAGACTGAATGACCATTAACTTGACAAAATATGGGTTTACCTGTGTAAAAGCAACACACACTGGACATTTGTGGACCAGAGTCAGATGCAGCCAGTACAAGCAAAAGTGCTGAGTATGGAACTCTTCACTGTGACAAAAAACATAAAAGTAGCTGATGCATTTCCAAGGTATGTGTGGTCAGTACAGCACTGAAATAAAACACAAGGTATAGCAGATCATCATAAATGCCCACAGTGAACTCATTGGCTGGACACATCAATTGTACACACCTTGTACAGTCAACCAGAAGAGGCTGAGCAATGCCATTTTAGACCTCCTCCTCTCTAGAGAATGAATCAACCTGATAAAAACCTTCTCAAGACTCATATAATTCATTATGTATATGTGGTTCGTGAATGATAAAGATATAATTCAAGTTCAGATATCTTTATGAACAGGACACACAACACAGGGTTTAAGTTACTGTAATTTTGTTTAGTTTGGTTTGTTTGTTTTTTTTGTTTTTTTAATGTAGTCTGGTTATTCAGTTTATTTTTTTATTAAATAGTCTTTGAAGACAATAATGGATCAAGAGTTAAATTTTACATATGTAACTCTGGATTGGTATGTGGACATTAACAAGTACAGATATGTTTACTTTTTTATTATGTTTGCATTATATACTCTAATAATCTGTGCCAATTCTACTATTGTGTACATAATCTGGATTCATAAAAACCTTCATGAGCCTATGTACATTTTCATTGCTGCTTTGCTACTTAACTCTGTTCTTTACAGCACAACTATTTACCCAAAACTCCTGATTGACTTTTTATCTGAAAAACAAGTCACAACATATTCAGCCTGTCTCTTTCAGTTTTTTATGTTTTACACTCTAGGTGGTTCAGAGTTCTTTGTCCTGGCTGCCATGGCCTATGACAGATATGTGGCCATATGTAAACCTCTACAATATCATATTATCATGAGAAAAAGCACTGTGAGTATTTTCCTGATCATAGCTTGGCTTGTACCTGCTTGTCATATTGCTGTCCAAGCAATAGGGAGTGCTAACATTAAACTGTGTGACTTTAATATAAAAGGAATATTTTGTAACAATGCAGTTTACACTCTTCTGTGTGAAAGATCAAGATTAATTACCATTTTTGGTGTGGTTGCTTTACTAGATCTTGCAGTACTTCCTATGCTCTTCATCGTTTTCACATACACAAAAATATTTATAGTCTCTTATCAAAGTTGTAAAGAAATTCAGAAGAAAGCTGCAGAGACTTGTTTACCCCATCTTTTAGTTTTAATCAGTGCCTCTGTGTTTTTTGTGTATGATGTAAGCATAGCTCGGGTGGAAACAAATTTTCCAAAAACTGTACGCATAGTAATGACATTACAAGTAGTTCTGTATCATCCTATTTTTAATCCATTCATCTATGGACTCAAAATGAAAAAAATTTCAAAACACCTGAAAAGGTGCTTTCTCAGGCCACAATCAATCCTTGTATTAAAAGTAAATGCCTAGTACAACATTGCTGTCATTTTTTGGCTGCAGTTACTTAAAACACATTTCATATGAAAACATGAAATCATCCAAACTATCATGTTTATATATTTTATGTATGAACAAGAAATGCAAGAAAATGTAAAGTTTAAAACATATCACTGTTGTGTTTTTGAAGAGATGGCACTGGCATTTATTTATTTAGTTTCCGGATATTAATATTAATAGTGATATGTGTTGATAGCATCTTGTATTTTTATTGTTAGAGTCGACTGAATTAATCGAAAAATTCTTAACATACACACCAAAACTATTTATTCTAATTATTTATGAGGTTTTTCATTAGTATATTTAGGACTAATAAATAATACTTTACTTTGGAAGCAAATTTTATAACTGAACAAATCACTGGATATTTAACATGGAAACTGTGTATGTGCCAGTCTTCAGTCAGATCCAAGGTAGCTCAGATGAGTAGGTGCCCTTCAGAAGTACATTTATGTTTCATATTAGCTGCTATTGAAATCATCACACATGAATAATTGTTGAATCGGTGAATTACTATTTCTAAAACAATGGAAAAACCAATATGCATTTGGTGTAAGCAGATACAGGCTCTGTGTTGTTTTATGTGCTAATATCAACAGCAGTTCAGTGATGTTGAATTTACAATAAACCTGTTGCCAACATGAAAAATGACATAAACATAAACAGTGTTGGGGAGTAACAGAATACGCGTACCGGCGTTACATATTGAAAATACAAAATATGAGTAACTGTATTCCGTTAAAGTTACCATTTAAATAGGTGATAATTAGGAGACAGTTACTTTGTTGAAATAAATGGATTACATGGCAGTCTTTTCCTGCTTCACATTTTAGGCTATCCCCTCTCCAATTTTGGTAATTCCACGCATTCCTGGAAACCGAAACAAAAGACAAAATAAGAGGCTCTAATGAACTTAGAACTTTTCATTGTCACTGTGTAGTTTCTTGCACAGTGAGATTGGGCAGAGGGACCACAGAGGTGCAAAAGTAGAAAAGAAAAAAGCAATATATGTATGTATGTATATATTTATATATTATCTGTGTGTGTGTGTGTGTGTAAACTATATAAATTGTGTATGTGTAGAAACACTGAAACAGAAACATCGTTGAGCCATATACAAGGCCAGTTATATATTATAATAAATAAATAAGGGTTGGCGTGCACCACACACTCTCAATTGTGGCTCGACAGAAGGACATTAGTATGTCAGTCTGCATCTTGTTCCATCTCAGAACCCTCAGGAAATGGAGGCACTGCTGGGCTTTCTTCACTCGGACTGATGTTTTTGTGGACCAAAATAGGTCCTCAGATATATGGGTACTGAGGAACTTAAAGGAGGGCACTCTATCCACATTTTTATAGAGAGAGGAGGGGGATCAGTTCTTGTCTTGTGGAAGTCCATGACCACTTCCTTGGTTTTCTTGGTGTTTAGGGTAAGGGTATTGTAGTTACACCATTCTTTCAGACAGTGGACCTCATCTCTGTAGGCGGTGTCGTCATCGTTGGTGATGAGCCCCATCAGAGTGGTATCATCTGCAAATTTGATGGTGATGTTGCAGGGATGTCAGGGGGTGCAGTCTCTGGTGTAGATGTAAGTGTACTGTTAATGTTCATGGCGTCAGTTACACGATGGACCCATAGCCAACATAACAGAGCCAGCAGTGCACGGGCAGGAATTCGTTTCTTGCTTAGAAATTCAGACACCTCTTGATATTTAAAGAAGAAAGGGATGGGCGAAATCTGATTGTTTAACACAAACTCTGTTTGCCAGCAACCAAGCTGCTCTCAGCATCAAAAGACTCCACCTCCAACCTAAATAAATATCAGGAAGTAAGCTCATTTTTAAAAACTAAAGTTAGCCTACTATAGTTACCTTGTTTTAGTTGTTATAGCTACCTAGACTGCAGACTGGTAAACTTGATGGAGAGCATGAACAACCTGCTAGCTGCAAATAATTATTTGTAGTTTGCAGCTACTTATTTGCAGCTTTAAGCGGCTGCGCGCGCTCCCGCGGACGGCAATCACTTTCTGGCAGACAATCACTTTTTGGCACAACAACTGCACGGACACAGTCGGGGCTGAAAGCCGACAGCTCGCTGATTCTGATGAGCTGTCGGGCGTGAACACAAAGCGCGGACCCGCGCTTTGTGTTCACGCCCTTTTTGCGCTGATTCTAAAGCTGTTAGTTTTATCTCTCTCCAAACAATATTGACCGAACCAGCAACAAAAGAAGATCCAAACTACACTTCACATAAACATTGTCATGAAATCACTCTGACTTTTACTGTTTTGCTTCCACCACGATAAAATCACACTTCATGCACAGCTCTCTCTCTCTCTCTCTCTGTACTTCAAGAACAGTTTCCCGTTTAAAAATCTGTTTTCTGCATTATTCGCTTGCTTGTTACGCACAAGTCTACCGTTGTTTACAGCGCTGTCGGCCGCTGTTTTTTTTTTTTTCGTTTTACATACTTCCGAAAAGAAAACCTAATTTCTGCCGTTCAATACTGAACAAATTTAAACTTTTTAAAATTATGCAAAATGCAAAACGCTTAGCCGTGTCTCTAATAAAACCGCTGTAACGTCAGAGGTAACGTTCATATGTTGATTAATGGTTTTCTTTCGTTTTTGATGTACTGCAGAATATTTTTATAAAATCCCAGGCCAGGAAAACCACCTTCATGTTTTTCTGTGTTTTATCTTCAGCTACTTTGACAGGAAGGCATCTGCTGTGACGCTTACACCTTTGATAAAGTCTTGCGTGTGTCAGCTTCCTTTTTATAGATACAAAAATATGTAAATATGTAAATGTACTGATCTGAATTTCTGACTGTCAAAATTTCCCAGAATCAAATCGAATTTAATTGAATCGAATCGAGTCGAATTGAATCGAATCGTGGATCGAATCGATTCGGGACCTTGTGAATCGGAAACGAATCGATTCCCTAGTTAATTATTAGAGTTGCCAACCGTCCCCTAAAAAACGGAATCGTCTCGCATTCAGAGAAAATATTACGCGTTTCGTACTGAGGTGAACAGGAACGCGATTTGTCCCGTACTTCAGCTACAATGAAAAAGACACAAAGCTGGAGTTATTCTGTGTCTTTGCTGCACAGCTGCCTCTTCTCCTCTCATTCTCTCCCCCTCCCTCTCCTGTTGCTACTTCAATCATAAAACTGATCAGTGATCAGCTGAATGGCTTTTCTCTCTTGTTTATCACCCACTTTGCGCCAGAAAGAGGAAGTCGCGCTAAACAACAGCAGCACGTTTAAGCTTGATCAGCTGTTGTTAGAATTTATTTAATATTATTTTTCTAGTATCAGCTGATGTTTGCTTGAGCCACAGCTGTAAAAGCTGCTGGTCATGATATCGGTTTGGATATCTGGTGAGAGGGAAACATGCAGATGAAACCAGGAGATGTCCTTACTGAATCATCACAGCTGAACAGGTGATGGAGAAACAGGTTTACCTTTTAGGTGACATGAATGAGTTGAAGGGAAGTTATGAACTGTTTCTGAGAGACAAATAACACCAGGATCCTTTTCTGTGTAGCTGACGGCTGGTAACTGTGCAGGGGCGGGTCTAGCAAAGTGTTGCCAGGGGGCCAGGTAGGGCATTAACAGGGAGAGGGGGGCACAAAGAAATACTTTTCTTTCTTATTCTCATTTAAAATGTCTAGCTTTTAAAAAATAATTATCTGAGTCTTACAACAAACGATTGATAGATTGATACATATATACTAGGGGTGCAACGATACACAAAATTCACGGTTCGGTTCGGTACTTTGGTGTCACGGTTCGATATTTTTTCGATACAAAAAATGTTCACGCCTTTTTAATTTGTCATTTATTAAAATTATAAATATATATTTTAACTCAAAAGTACAGTTTTTAAATTTAATGTTGCTGAAATAACAAAATAATAAAAAAAAAAAATAAATCTATCTGATCGAGAAATCACTCATCTTTGGAAAAGAGAGTTTACTACAGAGAAATGGCTCTTTCCAAAATAAAAGCTATACTATACTCTTCTTCTGGGGTATACTCTCAGCAGCATATTAAACATATCAGGTCCCCATAAGGAGAATCATGTGCTAACGGCTGTCTAAATGACTCGGGTAAAGTTTGTAGCATGCGTGCTTGTTGTTTTTGTCTGCCTCCACTTGTCTTTGCACTAGGATGATGTCGGCGTAAATGTGCAGTCATATTCGTTGTGTTCCCACTAGTGCTGTCAGTGTTAATCTCGTTAAAATGACATTAACGCCATAACGTGGCAAATCTCCGTTAACGAGTTACCGCGGATCGCCCCGTGCGTGGGGCTGGACGGCGTCAACACGTTAACAAGCTAACTGCGCTAATAATAATAATGCATTGGATTTATATAGCGCTTTTCAAGGCACCCAAAGCGCTTTACAATGACATTATTCATTCACGCTCACATTCACACACTGGTGGAGGCAAGCTACGGTTGTAGCCACAGCTGCCCTGGGGCAGACTGACAGAAGCGAGGCTGCCATATCGCGCCAATTGAGCATTGCGTGGCACATCCGACATACTGTTTTACTTTTGTCCATGACGCGCTTACCATCAGGGTTATGCTTCACATGAAAACCAAGATAGTTCCAAACGCCAGATCTGAATGAGGGTGGGGGAGGTTCAGTTTTGGGTAGCGTGGAGGCAGTTGCCATGTTGCAACGAGCTTAACTTCTGTCTTGCTAGCTTGCGCTGCGGTCAGTGGATCTGCACTCGACAGTGCAGCCTAGGCGGAGTAGTTGAACGCAGATCCACTGAGCGCTCAACACAGACAGCATCGTCAGAAGAAAAGTTGATAAAATAAATAAAAAATTTTGTATTGTTCAATACATATGCGTACCGAACCGAAAGCACTGTATCGAACGGTTCAATATCGATACGAGTATTGTTGCACCCCTAATATATACCATCAAGACAGTGTACATCACTGTCACAACAGTGTTTGTTTTCATTCAGAGGCTTTATGATTTTTCCTTTAATGGTGGGCCGGTCTCTAATCAAAATGCCCGGGACGATTTTTTGTCCCAGTCCAGCCCTGTATGCAGCTCATCTGCAGTCTGGTGTTACCTACATCTTCCTATTCAGAAGGCAGAATTTCCGAGTTCTGAGTACAATCGAAAGCACCACGACTGCAGTTTTTGTGTTGGATGTAAAAAGCACACATGACGCTGTGACGTAGGCTAGAATCATGGCGGCGGTCAACGACGGTCCAGGCGTGGGATTTCTCTCGTGGAAATATGCACATTATCTTTTCCTTTCTATTGGTAGGTGGCACAGTGCACTTGTGGCAAGTAAGCAAGCTAGAAGACTGGCAATCTTGCTGGGTATCCAGTTACAGAAGCAACACATTAACAAGAGAATTCTGAGTAAAACCAAAGTTACTTTCCCTAGTAACTAGTTACTTTGAAAGCAACGAGTAACTTGAAGTAACTGAGTTACTTTTGATAGTTACATTACTAGTTACTTCTAAGTTACTAATTTAAAGTAACTTACAAAAACACTGGTGGTGTGTAGTCTTCAGTTATAATAATAAATCACACAACAATAGTATGTAGTTATAAAAAGCATGACAATATATTAAGTAATCCAAAGTATTCAGAATATACACACATTCTGTAACTTAATGGAATACGTTACAAACTACATTTTGGGGCATGTATTCTGTAATACGTAGTGGAATACATTTTAAGTAACTTAAGTAACCTTCCCAACACTGAACATAAATGTAAAGTAATTTTCTAGCCTGCATCACTACAATGCTAAAACCTTGACGTTAAAACAAAGAAGCTTTCTGAAAAATGTGCGTAACTATTTCCAGTTATTTATTGGCATATTTACATGTTAAAGGAACACTTAGGTAAAAAGTTATATGTTATATGCTGATAAAGTTTGCTTTTCAATCCATCCATCTTCTTCCACTTATCTGGGTCATGGGGCAAGCAGCCTAAGCAGAGAAGCCCAGATCTCCTTCTACCTGGCCACGTCCTCCAGCTTGTCCGGGGAAACAACAAGGCGTTCCCTGGACAGCCAAGAGACAAAATCACTCCAGCATGTCCTGGGTCTACCATAGGGCCTCCTCCTCATAGTGGGACATGCCTGTCATAGTTCGCGCTGGCAAACCGTGAGTGTGTGTTGAAGTAGGACCCAAAATGCAGGACTCTTCAATGCAAGCAGTGCGTTTATTTACAGTGACGTAACTAATATACAACAATACATGCCCATGCGTGCCCGACTTCCACTCCGTGTCTTCTCCCAGTGTTTGTGCTCCGTGTGTCCGCTCCCTCGTGCCCGTGTAGTCCGTGCCTGCCGCCCTCTCATTCCCGCAGTCCTCCTGGGAAAACAGAGGCAGCCGTTAGTACCATCAATTTCACTGGTAAGCTCACACTCACAAACTGACAAGCTGGAGAACTGATGGGAAATCTCACACAATGATCCAGCGTCGGAGAGAGCTCCTCTGACGAGGCTTGATCAGCTGCAGGTGTGATCATTTCCTCAGGTGTGGCCAGCCTCCAGACAGGACACACCCACCAGGCCTGCCTGAAACCCAGTGTTCAGCCACACCCATACGCACACCCACTTGCCTATACATACCAGAATGAAGAACACAAGAACAGCAGCACAGTGCAGCAAACATACATAAAATAAAACGAGTCCACAACTGCTCGAGGGCCCTGGGTTGCCCAGACCCAGGTCACTGACAATGCCGGAACACCTCACTCAGGAGGCCTCTTTGTCAGATGCCCGAATCATCTCAACTGGCTCCTTTCAATGTGGAGGAGCAGCGGCTCCACTCTGAACCCCTTCTAGATAGGCAAAGTTCTCACCCTATCTCTAAGGGAGAGGCCAGCCACCCTTTAGAGCAGACCTTCCCAAAGTGTGGGGCCCGCCCCCTAGGGGGGCACGGTATGAAAATGGGAAAAAAAACAAAAAACAAAAAAACAACGCTTGGACACTGCTAGCACGGGGCGCTCACAGAAACGCAAAGCAGGAGATGAAGCATCGCTGAATATGTTTCCAAACCAACTTCATTCTAAGCCAAAGACTAGAAAATCTGGTGAAGCATATCTGCCCTTTGGTTTCACCTGCACAAGTACCAAGGTATGTCTCCCCTGCAGAATTGGTTTTCCCTGCGTCAGGAGCACGTGCTGGGCTGTTCAAATGACGGACAAACAGTATCCCACATTCTTGATTTTTAGTTCACAAACACTTCTTGTAATGACTAACTACTCCTGACATTTTGGAGATGTTAGCTCTTTATACAGTAAAGTTACAGCGGGATACAAATAATATCAGGCTGATCCTGCCACGATTTGTTCCCCCGGTTCAAATCACGGACAATCAGTATCCCACAGTTGTTTATGTTTTTGAACCCATTTTGCACAGAGAGGCACTTTTTGAAAAATGCATTGATAGCAATGCTGAATATTATTACACAGGAAAAAAAAAACAACTACACGTAAAATAATTACACCGTGACACCTCTGCCTTTCTAAATAGAGGGACAGTAACTGCATCAGAATCAGAAGAAGCTTTATTTGTCACATGCAGGTTGCCCTGCGGTGAAATGGGACCCCCCCCCCCCCCGACCTTACATACACAACACAGACATTACATGGGGATACAGGTCGGAGATTGGCAGCGTTGGAGAGAAAAAAACATTGAAATGTACATCACAATGGGAAAGTACAAGAGGAAAAAAAGAGACCCCTTCTCATGCTGTGCTTCCATGGTAGGACAGCACGAGAACAGGAAACAAAAAACTCGTCTGCACAAAAAAGCACATAAATGTCCACAGCACAACATTGTGAAGACATAACAAGCCATAGGGTTGGGTGTTGGGTGAGGAGTAATATGAAGCGAACCCAGCAGCCGGCTCGCACGTCGCTATCTTCCCAGCGCCACACGTAGACCCGCCGTGTTCCCCCACAGGAAATAAGCATCGAAGGCGTTTGGAAAGGGAAGGGGGATGAGTGTTTGCTTATCAGTGCAAGTATATGTGTGTGCGTGTCCATAGTTCAGCGGAGACAGTGTCCTTCGCCCTGCCAGGCTAAGTAAACAGTCTACCAGCCAACCCAGGTGGCCTTGCATGGAATGGGAAGGAACAGTCTCAACACACTCGTTATCAGGGAGTTTTTGTTCGGCTCCAGCCTTGAGCACAGCTGACGCCGGAGGGGTAGCCGCATTGTGATGGCGATTTTGTTTTCCGACAACTCATAAGAATTTCGAGCTGTTTTTAGCACTCCGACACTGGTCTCTCCATCTCCCGTTGTATAGCTGCCAGCTTCTCCATGATGTTGTTTACCTTTAATTCCGTGGTCTTGTCACTCTTTTGCTCACAGAGCAGATTCTGAGACCTCACGACTGCAGCCAACTGATCCGTGATGTATTCCAGCTTCCGCCCATAGGTGTTGATTTGAGCAGATTCTTCCCTGATGTGTCCCAATATCCGCTCAGAGATGTTGTTCTGAATATTCACTGCAGCCGCAATCGCCTCCAAGCTCTTAACCATGCTGCCGTCCGTGAGCCCTTTCTGAGAAGCCGCACCTCGTCCCGTCAATTCAATCTCAGCGGGCAGCTTTGTGGGGGTTAGAACAGCCGGTTCCGCTTTTATTCTCCGATAAGCCAGGGCCAAGCCAGCTCCGATCAGCAAGAACCCTGTTATCATGGTTCCGAATAGGTAGATATCTTCAGCGTCCTCGATCGACAGTCCCGCCAGGCACACGATCCTCCATTTCTGCCACCCGTCCATCGTGTATCCAGCTGGGAAAGTCCCTCCAGGGCACTCAGGCTCTCCCGAGCCTAGACTTCTCGTTGAGAAAAGGGTGTCAATAGCATTCAGAGACCAGTTGATCAAATCCATAGTTCTCTTTAGGTTTTAGACACAGACTGTGAGAGTACACGCTTACATAGACACAGAGACATGTGTATATGTAAGCGTGTAAAACCTGAAGATAGTCAGATTAACAGTAACAGTATTTTGTCTCTATCTATCATTCTGCAATTCATCTCATGTAAACATTAACGTGGCGCACAGCGTGATGTGAATAAAGGCACATACCTTTGATGTTGCATGACGAACTCTGTATTCCTCGTCCACACCTAAACGCAAAAAAGGAGTTTTAAAAAATTTCCGTTTTCGGTGATTCGAAACGCCGTTTACGTGTGGATGAAACAGCTGCATTTTCAAAAATACCCGTGTAGGTGTGGACGTAGCGTAAAAGAGTTTGTAGTTTATTTTATTACTACCTGTAATTTATTGCCGATTACTTGTATTTGCTTAATTGTTTACTAAATGTTTGAGGTGTGAAATAAACCGCAATGGAGCAAAATATGTGTGTGTGTGGTTGGAGGATGTGTTTGTGCGTGCGTGTGTGTGTGCGTGTGTGCGTGCGTGTGTGCGCACGCGCGGGGGGGGGGGGCGCAAATATTTTTCTTGTAAAACAAAGGGGGGCCTAGCAAAAACAGTTTGGGAACCACTGCTTTAGAGGATGCTCATTTCTGCCACTTGTATCTGCGATCTCGTTCTTTCATCATTGCAGCTGCAGCACCAATCCATCTGTTGGTCTCCCTGTCCCTCCTCCCAACATTTATGAAGAAGACCTCGACATACTTATACTCCTCTAGTTTGAGCAGGAACTCATCCTTTTCCGTCTGAGTGCTATGTCCTCAGATTTGGAGGTGCTTACTCTCATTCCTACTGCTTCACACTCCACTGCAAACCATCCCTGTGAGAGCTGGAGGCCATCACCCGATAAAGCCAACAGAACTACATGATCTGCAAAAAGCAGAGATGAGATTCTGAGACCAATTCTGTTTTATTTTATATAGTGCCAAAACACAGCGACTAGTCACCTCAAATTGTTTTATATCGTAACTGCCTCGTAATCTGCCTCTCTTCTAGAAACCATTGTGCCTGGTTTGCTCAACAGCAGGGGATGGGTTCCCCTTCTTCGGTCGTCATGGTGCGTTCCGCCACTCCCCTACGGCGGAGACAGAGTCCTCATTGTTGTCATACCACATCCCAGCTTGTTGATGCGGCTTCATTGGGAGCTGTCTCAGCCAATTTGGTGAATTCACTCCCAAAGGACTTCAGGTTAGTGACTGTTTTCCAGACCTATCAGGAGTGTTGAGACTGCAGACAGTGTTATTGATTCAACAGGGGGTAATGAGTTAGAGATTCTCAATTTTCCTAAGAATGAAAGTGTTCCGACTAATACATCTGGGAAGAGGGATGATACAGCTAGCATTTCCAGGTCAGGTGTTTGTTCCAGTGCAGCTGCTACTGAAGAGGTGTGTTCAGAGCCAGATCATTGTGGTGTCACCGAAGCAGAGCTTTGTTCTCAGGCTGCTATGCACGAGCCTGCCCATATTTAAACTGTGTTTCTTAAATATTTTTTCAAATCCATGTTTTCATTCAAGGGGGAGAGTGGGGAGAGGAATGTGTGTGAGTCCAAAAGTAAGGGCAAATTCATTTTTAGTTGCCAAGTCAGAACTTAAGTTGGTGCATAGGAATAAGAAAATTTCTGAGGAACTAAACAGTGGTATGGCAGTGGTAAGGCTATTACTCTCAACCCTCAACATGTCACTGCATTCTCTGTTCATGAGCCCGCAAAAATTAGCTAAACTCATCGTGTTAATGACTAAATCCCTCCTAAGATTGTCTGCTGCGCTTAACAAGGAGCATTGTCAAGGACGGTTGCTACACCTAAGCCTGTTCTCTCCAAGGAGTGTTTTGCTCCCCGGACGTCAGGTTCTGAGAGCACAGCATTACCTGTGGTTACTCCCAGAGTCATCTCCTCTGCCTACTTCTGTTCCTGCTTTCTGGGTGGCAGTGCTCCAGCTTTTCCTGCACCTGTACCAGCGCCTCGGGTGAAAGTGGCTGGAATTCTGCTGGTCCCTGCTGCTGTTCCCAGGGTGGCTAAAGCTTCACTGGTCCCTGCACCCATACCTGTTCCTCCGGTGGGGATAGCAGATGTCCAGCCATTGCCTGTGCCTGTTGCAACAACTTGGGTGAGGGTGACCATGACCCAGCTTGCTCCTGCACCCGAACCTACTCCTTGGATGGGAGTGGCTGGTGTCCAGTCTACCCGGTTACCCGTGCTGGTTTCTGGGGAAGGTCAGCCAAGACACAGTTGACCGCACCTGTACCCATCCCCCTGGGAGCTCTGGATACCCTGTCCAGCAACCTGTTTCCACTGGAGGCTCAGGAGAGCAAGTCCAGCATTCTGGCTCAGTCCCTGTCTCCGCTGGGGGCTCTAGCGTCTGCCCAGCTGTCACACTGCCACCAGTTCAACTGTCTGTGGCTACCACGGCGCCACTAGTTCAACTGTCTGCGGCTGCCACACTGCCTCCTGTTCAACCGTTTGCAGCTGTCATGCCACCATCAGTTCATCCGCCTGTGGGCACTAAATGCTGCACTGAGGTCTAGCAGGACAAGCACAGAGATGAGTTAACTGTCAGAAGAAGCCATAAGGAGATCATTTGTATCTTTCATCAATGCTGTTTATAGACTGTGATGAATTCTGATTGAAACTCTTTTACAACAATGCTTCAAGAATTTTTCAGATAAAAGGAATGTTGGAGATTGGCTTATGTCATCATGTTAGCCAAGGCAGCTGGGTCAAAAGATGGCTTTTTAAGTAATAGTATAATTACTGCCACCGTAAACGCATCTGGTACATAGCCAAAAATTACTTTATTGTCTTCCATTGGAACCTGCTACTGTGGAATCATCTTGTGAATAGGCCGATAGTTGTTGGGTTAGAAAAACTGCTGCATCCAACAAAAAAACCAAACGATGACAAAAAGGAACTTGATTCCATAACATAAAATTGCACAGTTCAAAAGCAGAAAGCTGAATTGATACCTTTCCTATAAAACTCTGAACTGAATGTGAGTTTTGAGCATCAAATGTCCCTTGTGTAGCTCAAAAACAATGTACATAACAAACATGCATAATGTATATCATTGCCTTCCATAAGGCCAAGCTATTTGTAATGGTTTTCATCATTACAGAGCATGATGTGAGAAAAGCTTTCAGGAGAGTGAACACCAGGAAGTCAGCAGGACCCGATGCAATCCCTGGTCGAGTCCTGAGAGCCTTTGCTGACCAGCTAGCACTGGTGTTTACGGGGATTTTCAACCTCTCCCTGACCCAAGCAGTGGTTCCCACATGTTTTAAACAGCCCATCATTGTTCCTGTTACTAAGAAACAACAGCCCGCTTGCCACAATGATTACAACCCAGTAGCACTGACTTCAATAGTGATGAAGTGTTTCGAGAGACTGGTAAGAGACCACATCACTTCTTCACTTCCTGCCACCATTGACCCACTTCAGTTTGCATACCAGACTAATCGTTCTGAGACGAGGCCATGTCGCACTTGCTCCACACATCCCTGAGTCACTTGGACACTGGCAGAGGGAATTATGTTAGTTTTGATCACTTTTGATTATGTTGAATGTACAGCACCTTGGTCAACAATTATTGTTTTAAATATGCTATATAAATAAATCCTACTTTGACACTGACTTTGACACAGAGGACAAAGACAGAAGAGCAACCTAATAAACAAGGAACTAAACAAGGAAACCTAGGCAATATAGAATAACCTCAAGACTAACTAAATGAGCTTAACATAAACCATAATACAAAAATTAAATTAAAAACCAGTGTTATGACCTAGGGCCATAACACTGAATTTAAAATTACCTTGCTACTTAAAGAACCTTGGTCCGTTTATGCTTTATGGTATAGCAGATTGTCTTAAATGCCGACATAATACACATTAATTGTACACTCCTTGTACAGTCAACTAGATGAGGCTGAGCAATGCTATTTTAGATCTGCTCCTCCCTGCAGGATGAATCAACCTGATAAAAACTTTCTCAAGACTCACATGATTCATTATGTTTATGTGGTTCGTGAATGATAAAGATATAATTCAAGTTCAGATGTCATTATGAACAGGACACACAACACAGGGTTGATGTTACTGTAATTTTGTTTAGTTTGGTTAATGATTTTTTTTATGTAGTCTAGTTATGCAATTTGTTTTTTGATTAAAAGTTTAGTTTTTTGAAAACAATAATGGATGGGGAGTTAAATTTTACCTTTCTAACTCTGGACTGGTATGTGGACATTAACAAGTACAGATATGTTTACTTTTTTATTATGTTTGCATTATATAGTCTAATAATCTGCACTAATTCTACTATTGTGTACATAATCTGGATTCATAAAAACCTTCATGAGCCTATGTACATTTTCATTGCTGCTTTGCTGCTGAACGCTGTTCTTTACAGCACAACTATTTACCCAAAACTTCTTATTGACTTTTTATCTGAAAAACAAGTCACAACATATTCAGCCTGTCTCTTTCAGTTTTTTATGTTTTACACTCTAGGTGGTTCAGAGTTCTTTGTCCTGGCTGCCATGGCCTATGACAGATATGTGGCCATATGTAAACCTCTACAATATCAAATTATCATGAGAAAAACCACTGTGAGTATTTTCCTGTTCATAGCTTGGCTTGTACCTTCTTGTCATATTGCTGTTTTAACAATAGGGAGTGCTACCATTAAACTGTGTGACTTTAAAATAAAAGGAATAATTTGTAACAATGCGGTTTACACTGCTCAGTGTGAAA
Source organism: Pelmatolapia mariae (assembly GCF_036321145.2). Classification (NCBI taxonomy): domain Eukaryota; kingdom Metazoa; phylum Chordata; class Actinopteri; order Cichliformes; family Cichlidae; genus Pelmatolapia; species Pelmatolapia mariae. The sequence continues at coordinate 28,569,946 of NC_086241.1, forward strand.
GATCGAGATTAATTACCATCTTTGGTGTGGTTACTTTACTAGATCTTGCAGTACTTCCTATGCTCTTCATCGTTTTTACATACACAAAAATATTTATACTCTCTTATCGAAGTTGTAAAGAAATTCGGAAAAAAGCTGTAGAGACTTGTTTACCCCATCTGTTAGTTATGATCAGTCTTTCTGTGTTTTTTGTGTTTGATATAAGCATAGCTCGAGTGGAAACAAATTTTCCAAAAACTGTACGCATAGTAATGACATTACAAGTAGTTCTGTATCATCCTATTTTTAATCCTTTTATCTATGGACTCAAAATGAAGGAAATTTCAAAACACCTAAAAAGGTGCTTTCTCAGGCCACATTAAATCCTTGTATTAGAAGTAAATGCCTAGTACATTAAATTCTTCTGTAATTTGTTTGCTGCAGTTATTTCAAACACTTTTTTATATGAAAACATGAAATCATCCCAACTATAATGTTTATACGTTTTATCTGTATGAACAAAAAATACAAGAATATGTAAAGTTACATACATAAACATATCACTGTTGTGTTTTTTAAGAGATGGGAATTGTATTATTTATTTTATGGTTATTAATATTTATAGTGTGTTTATGATGTTGATGAAAACATAAACAAAGTTGATCTTGTATTTATACTGTTAGAGTAGATTGAATCAATAGAAAAAATCTTAACATACACACCAAAACTATTTATTCTAATTATTTATGGGGGGATTTAATTATCCAGGAGTACTAATAAATAAAACTTTATTTTGAAAGTAAATTTTGAAACCAGGTTCTTGAACAAATCACTGGATATGTTACACTGAAATTCTGTATGTGCCAGCCCTTCAGCCACATCCAAGATAGCTCAGATGAGTAAGCACCTTTCAGAAGTAGATTTATGTTTCTACCTTATTCTACTTATAATTTATATTTCAAATTTCTTGCTATTGAAATCATCACACATAAATTCCTAAATAGATAAATTCCCCTGAACCATTGTTGAATGGTTAAATTACTTATATATACAGGGTGGGCGATTTATATGGATACACTGTAATAAAATGGGAATGGTTGGTGATATCAAAGTCCTGTTTGTGGCACATTAGTACAGTTAAGCCCAAAATTATTCATACCCTATGCAAAAATTGCTAATTTCATATTTTTGTCTATGAAAAGATGGACTGAGAAAACTTTGGTTTCAATCCATTTTAGTTATGGCAGATTACAAACCAATACATCAAATCTGGTTTCTTTGCTGTTGACTTAAAGGTTACATAATCAACATTTTAGGTTTTTATGCATGCCCATAATTATTCATACCCCTGTATGATCATAGAATGATCATGGAGTTTAAGCTATTGTTGGGTGTCAAAAGTAGGGGTCATCATTATTAATGCCAAACCTATAACCCACTACCCTTATGCAATCCCTTTTGCACCCTGTTATGTCATAAACTGAAATAAATTCAGTGACTGTGTGCATTCATTCTCACTTCATGGTCAACAGTCAAACCATTGACATGGCGAAGAAGAAGGAACTGAGTGAAGACCTTCGGTCGCGCATTGTGAATGCACACAAGGATGGTAAAGGCTATAAAGCTATAGGAAAGCAATTTCAAGTGCCAGTGGCTACGGTACAGAGCATTATCACCAAGTTTAAGAAGTTCCACACTGTAGAGCAGGGGTGCCCAATCCCAGTCCTCGAGAGCTACTGTCCTGCAGCTTTTAGATGCATCCCTACTCCAACACAGCTGAATCAAATGGTTTGATTGCCTCTTCAGCATGCCATCAAGTTTGGCAAATGCCTGATAACAAGCCATTCATTTGATTCAGGTGTGTCGGAACAAGGATCCATCTAAAAGCTGCAGGACGGTAGCTCTCGAGGACTGGGATTGGGCACCCCTGCTGTAGAGAATCTCAAGGGGCGTGGCTGGAAACTAAAGATGACATCAAGATTGTCAAGAAAAGTTGTGAGACAGGTCAGCAATAATCCTCGGATCACCACCAAAGCTATCCTGAAAAACATAAGTGACTCTGGAACCACCATATCAAGGCAGACACTCCAGCGCACATTGCACAATGAGGGCCTCCGTGGATGCCGGCCAAGGAAGACTCCACTCCTCCAGCCTAGGCATGTAAAAGTCAGACTAGCCTTTGCAAAAGCACATATCGACAAGGATGCAAGCTTTTGGTTGTCGATGCTGTGGTCTGATGAGACAAAAATGGAGCTTTTTGGCCACAGGGATGTGGCCTTCGTTTGGAGAAGGAAAGGTGAAGCGTTCCAACCGAAGAACACAGTCCTGACAGTCAAGCATGGTGGTGGAAGCATTATGCTTTGGGGATGTTTCTCTGCCAGTGGGCCTGGCAATCTAATCAAAGTGAATGGCATCATGAAAAAGGAACAGTACATGGATATATTGGAGGAAAACATCAAGCAGTCAGCAGAAAAACTTGATCTGGGGCAGCAGTGGATCTTCCGGCAGGACAATGATCCTAAGCACACAGCGAAAGTAGTCAAGAAATGGTTAAAGGACAATAATGTGATTGTTTTGGAGTGGCCAAGCCAGAGCCCAGACCTGAACCCGATCGAACATCTGTGGAGGGAGCTTAAGACACGAGTTTCAGCAAGAAGACTTTCTAACCTCAATTACTTGGAGACCTTCGCAAAAGAGGAATGGGCAAAAATCCCTGCTGAAGTCTGCAGAAACCTGATCAGCAACTACCGAAAGCGTTTGCAAGCTGTCATTGCAAACAAAGGCTATGCAATTGACTATTAATCATGGGGTGTGAATAATTATGGACATGCATAAAAACCTAAAATGTTGATTATGTAACCTTTAAGTCAACAGCAAAGAAACCAGATTTGGTGTATTGGTTTGTAATCTGCCATAACTAAAATGGATTGAAACCAAAGTTTTCTCAGTCCTTCTTTTCATAGACAAAAATATGGAATTAGCAATTTTTGCATAGGGTATGAATAATTTTGGGCTTAACTGTATATGTGAGGGGGCAAGATGGGTGGTGACCATGATGGCCATTTTGAAGTTGGCCATCTTGGATACAACTTTTGTTTTTTCAATAGGAAGAGGGCCATGTGACACATCAAACTTATTGGTAATGTCACAAAAAATCAATGGTGTGCTTGGTTCCAACGTAACTTTATTCTTTCATGAGTTATTTACAAGTTTCTCTTTGTCCACAGCCATTGACATGTCGAAGAGGTTAACACGGGAGGAGCGGATCGAAATTGTGTTGATATCTGGTGAACGCAGTAACCGGGTCATTGCAGCAGATTTCAATGCAAGACACCCTATGAGACCACCCATCTCCCATGCTACAGTTAGCAAACTGCTTGCTAAGTTTCGTGAAACTGGTTCAGTGTTGGATTTGCCAAAATGTGGACGCAAGAAAAGTGTCACTAATGAAGAAACATCAGTGGCTGTCCTAGCTTCATTCAGCAAGAGCCCACAGCGTAGCACTCGCCGCATGTCACTGGAGAGTGGCATTAGTCAAACATCCCTTCGGTGGATATTAGCTACTCACAAATGGCACCCTTACAAACTCCAGCTACTGCAGCATCTCAACGAGGATGACACAGATCGGCGCACAGAATTTGCAGACTGGGCAAAACAAAAATTGGAACAGGACTCTCAGTTCACACAGAAGCTTTTGTTCAGTGATGAGGCAAACTTTTATGTGAATGGTGAAGTTAACAAATAAAACCACCGCTATTGGTCTGACACTAACCCACATTGGATGGATCCCTCCAAAACTGTTGGAACAACAAAAGTGATGGTTTGGTGTGGTATATGGGGTACAACGATAGTGGGTCCATTCTTCATCAATGGAAACCTCAAGGCCACTGGATATTTGAAATTGCTACATGATGATGTGTTTCCCTCTTTATGCACTGAAGCTGGCACGTTCCCTGAGTTTTTCCAGCAAGATGGTGCACCACCACATTATGGGTGCCAGGTCCGGGCATTCCTAGATGAACAGTTTCCTGGAAAGTGGATTGGTCGTCGTGGGCCAGTTGAATGGCCCCCAAGGTCTCCCGATCTGACCCCCTTAGACTTTTATCTTTGGGGTCATCTGAAGGCAATTGTCTATGGTGTGAAGATACGAGATGTGCAGCACCTGAAACTACGGATACTGGATGCCTGTGCTGGCATTTCTCCTGCGGTGTTGCTATCAGTGTGTGAAGAGTGAGAAGAGGGTTGCATTGACAATCCAACACAATGGGCAGCACATTGAACACATTTTATAAGTGGTCAGAAACTTGTAAATAACTCATGAAAGAATAAAGTTACGTTGAAACCAAGCACACCATTGTTTTTCTTGTGACATTACCAATAAGTTTGATGTGTCACATGGCCCTCTTCCTATTGAAAAAACAAAAGTTGTATCCAAGATGGCCGACTTCTAAATGGCCATCATGGTCACCACCCATCTTGAGGAGTTTGCCCCCTCACATATACTAATGTGCCACAAACAGGACTTTAATATCATCAACCATTCCCATTTTATTATGGTGTATCCATATAAATGGCCCACCCTGTACATTTGGTGTAAGCAGGTACGTGGCTCTCTTTCTGTTGTTTGTGCTAATATCATCAGCAGTCTGGTGATGCTGATTTCACAATAAAGCTGTTGCCATGTCTAACATTTCCATTATAAGTGTCAGGCAACAGTCCAAACACGACACAATGACAAAAAACATAAATGTAAAGTAATTTTCTCCCTGCATCTATACAACAGAAATCCATACAAAGATTTCTGAAAAAACATGCATCATTCATTCCTGTTATTTATTGGCATATTTACATGTTAAAGAAACACTTAGGTAAAAAGTTCTATGTTATATGTTTCTAAAGTTTGTTCTTCAGTTCAATTCCATTTGTTTTTATATAGTGCCAAAACACAGCCACCAGTTCCTTCAAAGTGTTTTATATTGTAACGTGCAGTAATACATGCCTCAACATTTAGTAAACCCCTGTTTTAACAGGAAGAAACATCTGCTAGCAACTGGTTGGGGTTCAGGGGAGGGACACAGGACATTAGAGACACTGTGGAGGAGAGCCAAAGATGAATCACAACTAATGATTAAAAACAGCGTAGTAAAATAGAGATTGAATAGAGGTGAGTGAGGAAGAAACCTCATCATGTGTAGCCCCCAGCAGTCTAGGCATAACAGAATAACAGCATAACAGAAGAGCGCAGAATACCCACTGCCACACCTGTCGCCTATCCGGTCTCACCAGCTGCCACTGATCACCTTCATCAGCTGACACTACTGTGGCAGCGGCACTACTTTACTGGATGGCTGAGCTTCAGTCGAGGCTGGATTGTTGAGTTGTCAAGTTACTGAAGCCTCGGCTCTAAGCGGTTACTTTGTTTCCTCATGTTTTGTGAGTACGCCACTGATCTCCCTGTTCTGTCGTTTAACCAGGTTTTAGAGAGAAGGGTGTCACCGGAGCATGGGTCCTGCTTTCCCGCTCACCTGGACAGAAACCCACCCCAGTGCAGTGAGCTTGTGCAGTATTCTCCTGAACAATAGGTGTCACCACTCAGGCCGCCACTCAGACAATATTGTCACATAAGCGCTGCTATAGGAGATGAAGAAGTCAAAACTACTAGAAGTCAAGACTTTGTAGTCTCACGTTTTAAAATTGTTCCAATGTCTCCCTCTGTATATCTTTAAGTCTTTTTAGTTTCTTTACTTGCTTGCACCCTTTTGTGAGTGCGAACGCTTCCTCTCTTTGCTCTTCAAATGCTTTGCTTCTTTTATTGATTTTTATTGATTTTTATGCTGATTTTTTCCCTTTTTTCTGTATGAGCTTACCTGCGAGAGCTTCTGGACACTTATAGATCATTAGGACTAAAGTGTTCTTAACAGAAACAGCAACATTTTTAGTTACCTTATCCTCAGCGCTCCGTGTGTCTGTGGCCTAGACACAGCTGAAGCCTGATTACAGCGTCTGGACACCGAACAGCCTCAAAAGCCTGGAAAGGTGCTAACCGCTAGGCTAACTAGCAACAAGATGCCTTCCCTCTCCACAGATGACTACCGCAGTCTTCTGCAGAAGATTGCAGTACTGGAGACAAAAATTCATCGCTTAGAAGTAAACGTGGAGGTAAATGGACTGTGTGGAAATGAAACAACCTTGCCTTTGATTCAAAGCAATGGCGATGAGCAAGCTAGTACACAGCTAAGGAGCACAGATAACATGACCAAGAAAGTAGACTCTGTGCATTATTATTATAAATCCTCAAGCGATAATTCCCCCTTGTACTGTCTTGGTGCAAAACCAAGACATAAATCATGTCTCCTGTAAGGGGGAGGATGTATCACAGGCAGAGCACAGCGAGCTGAAATCACTGAAACCGACTGGCCTTCACTTCCCACGAGACAGAGAAGCTCTTCTACCCCTGTGTATGGGAGGAAACAGGACTGGACAACCGTGAATAGGAAGGTTAACAACAAACCTCCAAAACAACTGAATGTGAAACTGCAGAACAGATTTGCTCCACTATCAAAGGACCCTGGATCTATATCGGACAACCATCCATCTAAAAGTAGCGAAGTAAGGTCTGAAAATCTGTTGAAAAGTAAAAGGCCACAGGGAAAGCTACAGGCTAGGCCTGAAACTCTGATTGTGGGTGACTCTGCCGTAAAGGATGTACAAAGGATGTGCGGTAAAGTCCTCTGCTTTCCTAAGGATATGGTCAACAACCTGAAGGAGAGAATTCTTCAGATTGCAGATGAATATCCAACTGTGACAAATATTGTTCTGCATACAGGGTCAAACGATGTGTGCAAACAACAGTTGGAGGTTCTGAAACGGGACTTTACTGGATTATTAAATACTGTAAACTCTCTGAATGCAGCTGTATTCATCAGTGGGCCTGTACCGCCCGTCAGAGGAGGAGACGAGAGATTCAGCAGGTTGCTTGCACTGAATAAATGGCTTATATCAACATGTACTGACCACTCAGTGCATTTTATCAACAACTTTAATATTTTTTGGGAACGCAGGCATCTGTTTAAAGCAAATGGATTTAATTTTAAGAAGTCAGGGGTGAAACTGTTCACCTCCAACTTGTTTTATTCCATACGTCATCCATCTGTGCTTGGTGCCAAGGCTGAGATAAACGAGGAGTTATCTCATAAAGAGGAACAAACAGTACTCCAAGAACAGACAAAGCCCAGCAGAAACCTTGAGGAGGAGCTCCATCTGCCCCCACCCGGGAAGAGCCTCAGAAAGGAGAGACATCTGATGCAAGAAGAGGGGTCCCTATTTGCCTCCAACTCTCTCAACAACACCAACGACCAGGACCAGGGACCACGACCTTCCCCAGTCCCCCAAACCCCTGACAGGCCATCACCCCCCTCCCCCTCCCTTTCTCCCTCCTCCCCACACCTGAAATTCACTGAGGAGATGATGGAGCGGGTCAATGCTGGGCTCAGATCTACCCCCCGGCCCAATCCCTTTTTGTCCCCCATAAACCCCCCACCAGAGCAGCCAAAGGTTCGCCATCGAGCCCCGCCCTCAACAGAGCAATCGAAGTTACATTGCCCAGCCTCGCCCCCCTTAGTTCCACCTTACCACCTTCATGCTCTGTCTCCGCAGTCTGATGTGTGATGTGTGGAGGGTCCAGGCTGTGAGGATTATGGCAGTGGTGACTTTTCCCAGGAGAAGCTGGGACCCTGTTTACTAGAAGGTTTTAAAATTTCTGTACTTTTAGGTGACAGAAGGAGACGTGTGGCCTGGTCAAAACACAGAGAGCTGCACTCTAAAAGATCTTTAAATATAGTAAACATACCTTGTGTGCCACAGACTGCTCCCAAACACGAGGGGGCAAATAATACCTCTAAAACACTTAAGTTGGCTTTATTAAACGTTAGATCTTTAGCTGGGAAAACATTTTTAATTAATGATTTAATCACTGAGCACAGCCTTGATTTTATGTTTTTAACTGAAACTTGGTTGGACCAAAGTAACGGTGGAGCTGTTCTCATCGAGACGACCCCTCCTAACTACAGTTTTATCAGTGAGGCCAGGGTGAGCAGGAGAGGAGGAGGGGTTGCTGTCTTATTTAATGAATCATTTCAATGTAAGCAGCTATCTCCTGGAAGTTTTCAGTCTTTTGAATATGTGGCTTTACAGCTAAAGGCCCCATCCAAAGTTGTGTTTCTTAATGTTTACAGGCCTCCCAAATACTGCACAGACTTTTTTAATGACCTCAGTGAACTGCTGTCTGTGATCTGTGTTGATTTCGACTGTGTAATTATTGTTGGGGATTTTAACATCCATGTGGACAACCCTCAGGACAAAGGGACTAAAGACCTGAGTAACACTCTGGGCAACTTTGGGCTGACTCAGCATGTAACAGAGGCCACACATAATAGAGGACACACTCTTGACCTACTGATCTCCAAGGGCCTGAGCATTTCAAAGGTTACTGTGTCTGATGTGTGCCTGTCTGATCATTACTGTGTTTTCTTTGAAAGTAAAATCTCAGCCCACACAAATATATCAACAGCAGTGATCACAAAACGGTGTATAACTGAACACAGTAGTGAGATCTTTAACCAGGTCTTCCCATTAACACCTGACCTGTCCAGAGGTTCAGTCAATGAGCTCGTCACTAGCTTCAATGCTAAAATGTTAAATGTAATGGACACTATTGCTCCCATTAAGGTGAAGGTTATCTCTGGAAGGAAAAAGTCTCCATGGAGAAACTCCACACTGGTGAAAAATGAAAAAAGAGAGTGTAGGAAAGCTGAGCGCAGATGGAGAAAAACAAACCTCCAGGTTCATTATGACATCTATAAAGAGAAACTTCACAATTATAATTTACAACTGAGGAGTGCAAGGAGGTCTTTCTTCTCTGACATCATCACTAAAAACAGTCATAACACTTGGGTCTTATTTTCTACAGTTGACAGACTAACAAACCCTCCTGTGTCAGTGGCAGCTGAACTTCATTCGACCATGGCCTGCAATGACTTTGCCAAATTCTTCACAGAAAAAATCCAAAAGATTAGACAAGCAATTGGTACATCAACAGCAGATCCAGGATATGTACTGTGTCCACCAAAAAACTATTTAAACACCATCAAACAGTTTCACCCTATTAACAGCAAAGACCTGGAGGACATCTTAGGCCAACTGAACTCCTCCTCTTGCTGTTTAGATGTCCTGCCAACAAGTTTTTCAAAAGGTCTCAAAGACTTTGGAGTCAGACCTGTTACAGATCGTAAACTTTTCTTTAATGTCAGGTGTGTTTCCAGAATCACTAAAAACTGCTGTAATAAAACCTATACTGAAAAAGGACAATCTTGACAAGACACAAATGAATAACTACAGGCCGATCTCAAATCTCCCATTTTTAAGTAAGATCATTGAAAAAGCAGTTTCTCAACAGCTCAATTACTTCTTAAAACAGAATAACTGCTATGATGCCTTCCAGTCAGGTTTTAGACAGAACCACAGCACTGAAACCGCTCTGACCAAAGTGTTTAATGACATATGTCTGAATACAGACAGTGGAAAAATGTCAGTCTTAGTTTTACTGGATCTCAGTGCAGCATTTGATACAGTTGACCACAACATATTACTCAAACGACTGGAGAACTGGGCAGGTCTTTCAGGAACTGTACTAAACTGGTTCAAAACATACTTAGAAAACAGGAAATACTTTGTATCAATAGGTAACTTCACATCTGAGCAGACAAGTATCACATGTGGAGTTCCCCAAGGTTCCATCTTGGGACCCCTTCTGTTTAACATTTACATGCTCCCACTGGCACAGATTATAAAGAACAACAAAATAAACTATCATAGCTATGCAGATGACACACAAATATATATCACAATGTCACCAGGAGACCGAGGCCCTGTACAGGCTCTTGGTAAATGCATTGAGGAAATTAATGACTGGTTGTGCCACAATTTTCTCCAGCTAAACAAAAACAAAACTGAAGTAATAGTCTTTGGTGCCAAAGAAAAACGATTACAGGTCACCAGAGAACTTCAATCTATACACCTAAAAACCACAAACCAGGCGAGAAATTTGGGTGTAGTGATGGATGCAGACCTAAACTTAGAAAAACACATTAAGACAATAACAAAATCAGCTTACTATCACCTCAAGAATATTTCAAGGATAAAAGATCTGATGTCTCAACAGGACCTGGAAAAACTAGTCCATGCATTCATCTTTAGTAGGCTTGATTACTGTAACAGCATCTTTACAGGTCTACCTAAAAAATCAGTCAGACAACTACAGCTCATTCAGAACTCTGCTGCTCGAGACCTCACTAAGACCAAAAAAGTGGACCACATCAGTCCAGCTCTGAGGTCTTTACACTGGCTGCCTGTCTGTCAGAGGATAGATTTTAAAGTTCTGATGCTGGTCTATAAAGCTCTGAATGGTTTAGGACCAAAATACATCAGTGACCTCCTGACCCAGTATGAACCTTCCAGATCCCTCAGGTCATCTGGATCCGGTTTTTTATCAGTTCCCAGAGTCAGAACCAGACACGGAGAAGCTGCATTCAGCTTTTATGCTCCATATATCTGGAACAAACTCCCAGAAAGCCTCAGATCAGCTGAAACACTCAGTTTATTTAAATCCAGGTTGAAGACTCACCTGTTCTCAGCTGCTTTTGAATAAAGCACCAAATCCACACTTTTAAGCTTAAATTTCAAAACTTACATTTTAACTACTGATTTTATCTACTGTCCTGATTTTATCTACTGTTTTGATTTTTCATTTTATATACTGTTTTGTTTGTTTGTTTGTTTGTGTTTGTTTGCTTGTTTGCTTGTCTTAATCAATTTCAAATCATGCTTTTTATTTGTTTTTGTTTTTAATGTCTCTGTAAAGCACTTTGAATCACCTTGTTGTTGAATTGTGCTATATAAGTAAACTTGCCTTGCCTTGCCTTGCCTTACTGGAATTAAAGTGGTTGTAAAAATTGAAGTAAAGAGGCTGTCTGTGTCACGAGGGGAGGATGGAGTCACGCACAGACTGAGAATCACTGTTCAGTTCTTTATTTACACAAAACACCAGATGCTTGTTGGGCAGTCTCCAAGGCGGTCTAAAGTTTCAAGACGACAACAATATGCGCAGCTTTGGAAAAGTGGTCAACAAGAGTTAGTATTGCTATGTTAACTGAAGAGGCCGGCAGCCCCGTGATGAAATCCCGAGTAATGTGGGACCACGGCCAGCCAGGTGTTGGGAGCAGTCGAAGCAACCAAGACGGCGGTTGGATAGAGAATCCACATGTTGAGCAAGCATTTACATATTCCCTAGTGTCTTTTACCAAAGTGGGCCAGCGAAATAGCATTGTAAGGAGGTGGTAGTGCAGTGAATTTCGGGGTGGCAGGTGAACCGGGCGGTGTGGCCCCACTGGAGAACTTGCGACTGGACAGATGTGGGGACACGGGCCCGTACCTGGGTCAGACTCGGTGTCTTGTGCCCCACGGATCAAAGCTTTGATCTCCCAAGTGACTGCTCCGACCATGCAGGAGGCGGGGAGGACAGGTCCAGGGTCCCAGTCTCCCTCAGAGGTGGTGAATTGTTGTGAGAGTGCGTTAGGTTTAATGTTACATGAACCAGGCCTGTAAGTAATAGAGAAGTTGAATTGAGTGAAGAACAGAGCCCGCCTTGCTTCTTGCTTGCCAGGAGTTGAGGCGCTTAGCGGACCGGATGTATTCAAGGTTTTTATGATCTGTCCAGACAATGAAGGGGTGCTCAGCGCCCTCTAGCCAATGCCTCCATTCCTCTAGGGCGAGTATCACGGCCAGCAGTTCTCTATCCCAGATGTCGTAATTTCGCTCTGCGAAGGAGAGGCAGCGAGAAAAGAAAGCACAATGATGGAGTTTACCTTCAAAGTGCTGGGATAGGACCGCCCCGACTCTAGACTCCGATGCATCCACCTCCACCACGACCCGCTGATTTAGAATGGGCTGTCGAAAGATGGGTGCAGTGGCAAATATCTCCTTCAAACAGGAAAACACCTCTTGAGCTGGATGATCCCACTGAAAACACACATTTGGAGTGGTAGGTTTTGTGAGCGGTAAAACGATCTTGCTGAAATCTTTGATGGATCAGCGTTAAAAATTAGCAAAGCCCAGGAAACGGTGGAGTAGCCGATGATTAGGGGCCAGTCCAGGACTGCTCGGACTTTCAACGGGTCAGGTTTTAAGTTACCTTGAGCGATAATGTATCCCAGGAATGTCACTGAGTCCACATGAAACTCGCACTTCACCTTCACCAACAGCCTATTCTCCAATAGGCGCTGAAGAATCTGCCTCATGTGGAACTTGTGCTCTACCATAGACTTATAAAAAATTGAGAATGTCATCAAGGTAAACAAAGGCACACCGGTTAATAAAGTCTCGGGGGACGTCATTAACCAAAGCTTGAAAGATGGCTGGAGAATTTGTCAAACCGAAGGGCATTACCAGATACTCAAAATGACCTAAATGGGTGTTGAATGCTGTTTTCTATTTACCTCCCAGTCGAATCCTCACCAGGTGGTATGTATTCCGTAGGTCAAGCTTACTGAACACTGTAGCCCCCTGAAGCAGTTCAAAGGCAGAGAAGAGGAAAGGTAAAGGATATTTGTTTTTGACGGCGATGACCGAAGAGTTTTATCTTTCTTCTCGACAAAGAAAAATCCTGCGCCTACTGGAGAAGGAGATGGTTGAATAATGCCTGCAGCCAAAGAGCCAGTGATGCATTTCTCCATGGCCCCTCTCTCTTGTTGAGTAAGACTATACAGGCCGCCAGATGGAAGCGGGGCCCCAGGGAGGAGATGTATTGCACAGTCATAGGGCCTATGAGGCGGGAGCGAGCGCACCCCATCCTTGCTAAACACTGCCCCCAGGTTGTGATAAACACGGGGAACAGCAGACAAATCCAGAGCCTCAGGGGTTTCACCAGGGGAGAGCGGGGTGACCGGGAGGGTGGTAGCCCTGAGACAGTTTATGTGACACTCCACCCCATCACCCACTCTTTCTTCCAGTCAATCTGAGGATTGTGTTTCACTAACCACGGATAACCTAACACGAACGGTGCTGACCAGACAAGGCAGAAACGCAGAGCTCACGCATCATTAATTCATTTTTTAACTCATTATTTATGTTATTCAATAACATGGTTCTCAATGCCTCTGGTTCCCACTTTGCCTGTGCTGCCAGGGTCCAAAAATCACTAGAAAAATCAGCCATGCTGCACTTACCTTGTTTGAGGTTAAGTAAGCGGTGTCCGGCATCTTCAGCACTGAGTCCCTTAAACACTGCGATGAACTTAGACAAAAAGTCAGCATAAGTTATTTTGTGGCTTGCTTGCAGTTGAGCCTGAGCCCAAGTCAATACGCGGTCCCTTAACAATTGAATGAAATAAGCAGTCTTAACTCCTGAGGTAACTGCCGAAACTTTGCATCAAAAACAAAACACATTTCCCAAGCTCCCCTGAGAACATCTCTGGCATAGGGGAATTTGTCGAGAGACACAGGTGAAAGAGATGATGTGGGTATACTTTCAGTGGGAGTTAATATTACCTGGGGAGATGGGTTGGAGGATGGGTTTTCCTCAGGCGGGGTCTGCTGAGCGAAAGCCTGAGCCAAGGCCGCAACCTCTTCATTGAGTCGAACTAGCATTTGCTGGAGGAGCTACTTGCTGTTGCAGTAGCTCCTCCAGAGTGACAGAGGCTGAAGTGGAGGATGCAGAGTCTGCTGAGTCCATGGTGTGGCTGGAATATTCTGTCACGAGGACAGGATGGACTCATGTGCAGACTGAGAATTACCATTCAGTTCTTTATTTACACAAAACACCGGGTGCTTATTAGAGATGCAGTTGCTTTAGAGATGCGATATTATGTATTGTTCCGACACTGACCTAAATTACTAGATCGGATAACAGAGAGAAATAAAAAATGTGATCCAATCCATTAAGTATCACAAAAGCACACCACAAAACTTGTGACATGGTGTAACCCAGCTCATGACTTTAGCACGTCGGATCAGTATGCGTCACATAATAGAGTGGCTGTGGCGTGTGAGACCTGTCGGCAGTCTGGAGTTACTTTACACTGAAAGCATTTGGAGCCCTGCTATGTGCTGCAATACCGGCATTTCATCTCGGAGAAAGCTATCCCGGTGAAGTAAAGCAAGTGTGTATGTTTATTTCTGAATGTTTGTAAAGTATTTCCACGTTAAGCTTAACAACTGATATATGGAGCTGCAGATGGACTGGCCATTGGCCGCCGATGGTGATTTTTCCAATTACATCCAAGGAGTTCCTTATTGAGGTGAAAAGGAACATGATTTGTCCCGTACTTCCACTAGAATTTAAAAAAAGTCTTTACGCAGCACAGCTGTGTCTTCTTCTCTCATTCTCTCCCCCTCCCTCTCCTGTTGCTACTTCAAACATGAAACTGATCAATGATCAGCTGATCGGCTTTTCTCTTGTTGTTGTTAATTATCCGCTAGTTTCCTCTTTGGGCCAGAAAGAGGAAACTAGCAGATAAACAACAGCAGCACATTTAAGCTTGGTAAGCTGTTGTTAGAATTTATTTAATATTACTTTCTAGTATCAGTTGATATTTGCTGGAGCCACAGATGTAAAAGCTGCTGGTCATGATATCGGTTTGGATATCTGATGAGAGGGAAACATGAAGATGAAACCAGAAAATGTCCTTACTGAATCATCAGAGCCGAACAGGTGATGGAGAAACAGGTTTCTCTTTTAGGTGACATGAATGAGTTAAAGGGAAGTTATGAACTGTTTCTGAGAGACAAGTAACACCAGGATCCTTTTCTATGTAGCTGACAGCGGGTAACTACACTAATGATGGCTTTTCAGGAGACCATTGTGGAAATTTAGTGCATTAAATAAAAGAACCTGGAGCCAAAGGATCTAGCTTGGGGGAGAAGTCTGGTAGAGTCAGTCAAGCCCACAGTGAGTGGGGATTGCAAGGCAACTTTTATGTGAATGAACGTTTGTTCAGGTTTAAAAATCCAGAGAAAAAGATAATGTGCCTTTAATTTTGCTGTCACGTGAAGTGTGTGAGCTTACTGTGAGACTGTACAAATGTGTAATGATGTACTATACATTTGCAGTGATGCGCAGTGAGTGATCATTTGACTTAGGGACCTGCAGCAGAGTTTGGGCCCAGACACGGCTAATGACGTCAGACTTAAAGACCGAATAAGAGCACATCTCCCAAAAATGAATAATAATAATTTGGTTCTTAGTGAGTGGTTTTGATATGCGCTGT
This sequence comes from Pelmatolapia mariae, assembly GCF_036321145.2. Lineage (NCBI taxonomy): Eukaryota > Metazoa > Chordata > Actinopteri > Cichliformes > Cichlidae > Pelmatolapia > Pelmatolapia mariae. The sequence goes on from NC_086241.1 coordinate 28,585,244, forward strand.
AGGGCTTCCAGGTATTTGGGAGACAGATTTTTACCATTAGCTGAAATCTGATACCCCAGGAATGGAACCTCCTCCTAAGCAACCTGCAGCTCTGGAAGGCTGGCCTTATGACCTTCAGTAGCCAGATGCTTCGGCAGATTCACATCCCTATTAATTAGGTTTAGTCAAAAGGAAATCACTGACATACTGTAGGACAACAGAACCTAGAGTGAGTGTCAGAGAGTTTAGACTTTCCGTCAGACACCCATCATAAATAGTCAAACTTTCAATAACAATATAGTGCGGGTGGAGTGTTGCTGACTTCAACTGAGAAAATTGTCGGGCGGTGGAAGGAATACTTTAAGGACCTCCTTAATCCCACTGGCACATCTTCTGTGGAGGAAGCAGACTCTGGGGAGCTCTCTCTCTCTCTCTCTCTCTCTCTCTCTCTCTGTGTGTGTGTGTGTGTCTAATGCTGTGTGTGCTACAATGTGAGTGTGTGTGTGTGTGTGTGTGTGTGTGTGTGTGTGTGTGTGTGTGTGTGTGTGTGTGTGTGTGTGTGTGTGTGTGTGTGCGTGCGTCCAGATGAACAGAATCAATTTTTGGAGATTTACTTTCCTGGATGACTGAGAATGCATCAAGATGATAATGGATACTACAACATAACACGAACAGTGAGAAGTAAAACTCATTGTCTTACCAGATCTTATATTCTGTAAACTTAAAATAAACCCCTGAAATTAGAGTTTAGTGTTTTAAGTCTTCTATTAAAAAACACGAGTCAACACTTCTTTCTCCCAGCAGCATTACTGAAGTGACACCTTAACGATGCTTAATATCACAGTCTTTATGATGATAAAACATGTTCTCTAGTTAGAAGATGTCTGTGCTGTCACTTGTCATGAAAATGTCCAGAGCCAGGGTTCAAGCTTCCTCTTCAATCACCATTGATCATTATTAGAGCCCGCAAAAGATTTTTCACATTATCCCCATAAACAACATGCTTTTATAGAAATCACTGTGACAGAAAGATTTAGATTCTTGTTTCACAATGTGCATGAACTCAAAATCTTTAGAGTTTCGTACTTATAAATTATAGAAAAGAATACATTTATACTGTTGTAAAGACCCACCTTTTAGCACATCCCAGCACACCCACTCACTTCACCAAATGCACCTTGTTTAGTTCTCTCACCTTTGATTGGGTGTGGTGCTTGTCCTTAATTGCACTCACCTGTCTCACATTATATAAGGACTGCATTCACTTTTGGCTCACTCTTTCTTCACTCCCACATGGGGCGGCAGCAAAGGTGAGGTTCTGTTTGGGTTTTTGATTTTATGTATTGTTTAAGGTAATGAGTAACCTAAATCTGTTTTCTTTCAGCATTGGCAGTCCATGTGTGTCTTTCCTTCTTTGCTTTATTGATTTGAGAATAAAAGGAGAACCCTGTGAATGATTAGATGACTGCTTATTCTCATTCTAATCGGATGAGCCCATGATGCTGATTACTTAAACCCTGAGCCTTCCTTCATAACATGGTCCTCCGAGCTGGAGCAGTGTTAGCATCATGGATTCAAAGCAGCCATTGACTGAAGGTTTGAGACGATCCAGCCGTGATAGTCGACCTCCTGCCCACCTGCAGCAGTATGACGTTCAGTATCCTGGAAGTAGAAGAGCTGGATGTGAAACAGAGTCAAACCGAATGCCAGCACAGTGACAAAGACACACATGGGCTGCAGGATCCTGTCGGAGAGTCAGAAAGTCAACCAGAGACACGTCCTGCTCCTTTACCCACCAACCAAGATGAGGTCATGAGGGAACTGCTGACGACGATGAGGGAGATTAGGCAATTTATGATTCAATCATCTCCTTCCCATTTTCGTAGCTCCAGATCTTCAATTCGCACTGTCTCATCTGATGGAATCAAATCTTCTGTATGCAGTTTACGAGCCAGTCCTCAAACACATCAACAACATGAGCAGTTCCCAGTGATTGATACAGCAACCTGTCAATCACCCTTTCAGCCCTCACAGATTAGCCGTCAGTCTGGTTTAGTTTCAGCTGCCAGCCCTCCTTTACCTAATTCAACAATATTAGATGCTGCAGTCCCTTCAAGTGGTTTGCCTAGACCAGTCCTTGCTACACAAGATGAGACTCCCTTTGATTTCCTGGCCTCATCACGGCAGGATCCCCACCAGATCTCATGTGTTCAACCTGCTGTTCCTTCAGCTGAAGACCCTGTTCAACCTCTCATTTGCATATCTGACCACAAGCATTGCCCTCTTCTAGAGCAGCAACCAGCTACATCCAATGCCTCACATGAACAGAAACCTTTGATACCTGTTACTGCTAGCTCGGGTCACTCCTCTAGCACGAGAACACATGTATATAAGCTTGAAGGTCCTTCGTTTCCAGACCTTAGTAGAGAAGACGAAATGCAATACAGGATGTTATGGATGGCCCTTACAAACCTTCTTGATCCTCATGAGACAGAGCACTTCAAATATCATGTCCTTCTTGATCACCTCAAAGTAGACCAAGCTAAACGATTAGCTCTTGCCTTTTCCTACGCTCCTGACCCATACACTCAAGCCATCAAAGCCCTTGATGAGCGTTATGGGCAACCAAGACAGCTGGCATTGAAAGAGCTAAAGAATATACTGGAACTGCCTCCTATCAGAGCAGGTGATGGTCAGAGTCTTGATAATTTTGTTCTTCGTGTACAGGCTTTAGTTGGGTTGCTTAGCACTATGGGAGAACAAGGACATGCAGAACTAGATTGTGGCTCCCATGTTGATCGCTTGTTAGCAAAGTTACCTGCAGAGCATTTCAGTCGCTTCAAACGGCACGTTTACAGGGAACAGGGAGAAATGACGTATACCTTGCCTTTGTTCTCATCCTGGTTGCAAATGGAATGCAAGTGTCAACCAAGAAAGGCCAGTCCTGTTTCATCCTTCAACCAGCCACGACCTGCCCGTAAGTACACCTCTCCACTTACAACAATATTACATGGGGCAAATACATCTGATGATCCTGTACAGGCAGCACAACCGATCATAACAACTAAGGCAACATGTGCATACTGCTGCTCACCTGAACACCACATTAGTAAGTGTCCCGAGTTCATTCAGAAGACAAAGGATGAGAAAATAAACTGGATAAAAGCAAACAAACAGTGTTGGCGTTGTGCTAGGACTCATCAGGCCGCAAAGTGTGACCTGAGGAAAGCATGTGCCACCTGCATGGGACGACATCTACAGATCCTATGTGATGTAAATAAGAGATCTAAAACTGAAACTAATCCTGTAGTGAGGACACTGTACTTTGATAGACCTAGTGATTGTCCTAGTGTCCTTTTAAAGGTTGTGAAAGTGCTCCTGCGAAATGGCAAAAGAACTCTTGAAACATATGCAGTACTTGACGATGGCTCCCAGCGTACCATTCTTCTAACATCAGCTGCGCAGCATCTCAACCTAACTGGGGAAGCAGAGAGATTATCACTTAGAACTGTCCGTCAAGAAGTTGAAACTATTCAAGGTTCTTCCGTAAGTTTCAAAATCTCACCCATTGCACACCCAGAGAAAACCTACACAATTAATAATTCCTTCACTGCAAGTCACCTAGCACTTTCAGACCACACCTACCCTGTATCATTTCTCCAACGGAGATACAAGCATCTTCAAGGTATCCCATTACCCATTATTAATAAAGCAGTGCCACTCCTGCTCATAGGCTCAGATCATACTCACCTCATCACGCCTACTGCTCCATTGAGACAGGGACCATATGGGTCTTCTGCAGGAATTAAAACCCAATTAGGATGGACGCTTCAAGATCTGATCACAGACTTTCAGCCCCAGAGCAGTACAGAGCATGTGCAGTGTTTGTTCACATCTCTCAGTTCACCTGCAGATGTACTGCGTTATCATGTTGAGAAGCTATGGCAACTAGACACTTTACCTGAATACAGTGAGAAATCTGTGATCCGATCAAAGCAAGATCAACTGGCACTGGAACTCCTTGAACAGGCCAAAAAAAGGGTTGAGATCAATGGTGTTAATCGCTACGCCACTCCTCTTCTTCAGATGGCAAACTTTCCTCCTTTGAATGTCCCTCCAACTGTAGTCATGTCTAGACTCCGCAACACTGAAGCTCGGTTAGCTAAAGATCCTGACAAAGCCATGTCTTGCAAGGATCAGATTTTGAAATTGGAGCAAGCAGGCTATGTAGTTAAACTTAGCCCAGAGGAGATGCACAATAGCGAAGAAGCTTGGTATATTCCTCATCATATGACAAGTCACAACAATAAAGATCGCATAGTCTTTGACTGCTCTTTCACATTTCAAGGTCAGTGTTTCAATAAGTACCTATTGCCAGGACCAATCCTTGGGCCAACACTTCTCGGTGTTTTGTTGCGTTTTAGGCAACATTCAGTGGCAATAAGTGGCGACATCAAAGGCATGTTTCACCAAGTCCGTCTTCTGCCTCCTGATAAACCACTCCTCCGATTCCTGTGGCGTGACATGAGCAAAGCAGCCCCCCTTTAGTGTATGAGTGGCAGGTACTCCCCTTCGGTACGACCTGCAGCCCTTGTTGTGCAATCTATGCACTGCAAAAACATGTGAAGGAATATCAATCTGACAAAGATGTGCAGTCTTCAGTAATGCAGTGTTTCTATGTTGATAACTGCTTGCAGAGTTTTGCATCAGCAGAGTCGGCTCGAACACTCCTAGACAAATTAAGAAACCATCTATCAGAAGGAGGCTTCGACCTTCCCCAGTGGGCCAGCAATAATCCTGTTGTGATTAGCCATCTACCATCTGAGGTAAGAACGGCAAGTAATGAACTTTGCCTGACTGAAGACAAGCCATCTGGCCCACATGAACGCACATTAGGATTATTGTGGAATTGTGAGACTGACTTGTTTGCCTATAAATACAGAACTCTAGCCTCACACCCCACCACAATGCGTCGTATCTATGCAGTACTTGCTTGTCTGTATGACCCATTAGGCTACTTACTCCCATTTACAACACGCGCCAAAACCTTGGTGCAAGAGCTATGGAGAAAAGAGAGAGATTGGGACGACCCTTCCCTTCCACACAACCTCTTAGAGACATGGAAGTCCTGGGAAGAAGAACTTTGTTATCTTCCTCAAATTGCCATCCCACGTTGCTATACTTCTAAGGAAATGGACGTTTCTACCACAGTTCGAGACATTCGTATCTTCTGTGACGCTTCGGAGCGAGCATATGGTGCTGTCGCATATTTGAGATCAGATGATCTTGAAGGTCATGTGGAACTGAGTTTCTTGTTAGCTCGCTCACGTGTTGTTCCTAAGCGGAATTTAACAATACCCAGACTGGAGCTATGCGCAGCCCTACTAGGCGCACGCCTCTGTGAGCTCATACAAACAGAACTCACCTTACCTGTCAGGACCACCACCCTTTGGACTGACTCGACAACTGTACTTCACTGGCTTCAGTCAGATTCCTGCAGTTTCAAGGTATTCGTAGGAGCCAGAGTCTCAGAAATTCAAAACCTCACAAACAGTCAAGACTGGAGATACATCAATTCAGCCACAAATCCTGCTGATGATGTTACGAGAGGTAAATCCCTGAAAGAGTTCCTTAGTCCAAACAGGTGGACCTAGGGTCCCTCATTTCTGCATGAACCTCCACATAACTGGCCCACAGTTACAGATTTCCATCCTGATGATGATCAGACTGAGTTAAAGAAATCCTACTTTTTTGGTATTGTCAGTACCCCCCTCCCATACATACACACCCTGCTTCAGAACCTATCAAGAGCTATTGGATTTCACGGCTCGTTCACTTCCCAACCAAAAGGGTAACATTCCTTCTGCAGCTGATTATGTAACAGCAGAACAAGAATTCCTTCGTCAGGCACAACTGGACAGTTTCGGTGAAGATTTAGCCCATTTACAGTCAGACAAACCCCTCTCATCCGACAGCCGTCTATTGTGTTTGTCACCAGTATTGTGCAGGAATTCTGGACTTATCCATGTAGGAGGCCGACTACGGCAAAGCCCAGACTTGGAGTTGAATGTCATTCACCCAATAGTACTTGATCCTGCTCACCCAGTGACCAAACTGTTCATACAAGATTATGATGACAAACTGCATCATGCTGGTTCAGAAAGACTTTTTGGATTCTCAGAGGAAGGGAAGCAGTACGCAGGCATCAGTATAGCTGCGCTGCATGTCAGAAATGGAGAGCACAGCCCATCTTGCCAAAAATGTCAGACTTGCCTGCTGCTCGTCTTAGGTTATTCAAACCACCTTTCTACTCCACAGGAATAGACTGCTTTGGACCATACATGGTCAAGACCGGCCGCAGATCGGAGAAAAGGTGGGGAATAATATTCAAATGTCTCACGACTCGGTGTATACATCTTGACCTCCTAAACAGCATGGATACCGACTCCTTCCTCATGGCCCTCCAACGATTCATTTCTCGATGAGGAACACCCCTGGGAATTATATGTGATCAAGGAACTAACTTCAAAGGAGGAGATAAGGAACTACGGGCTGCTTTTAACAACCTTGCTCTGACTCTAAAGCCGGTCCTGATGACTAAAAGAATCCATTTCAAATTCAATCCCCCGCATGCACCCCATTTTGGTGGAGCCTGGGAGAGGGAGATACGTTCTGTGAAGAATGCTCTGAAGAGAACCATTGTTGCACAAATGGTCACTGAAGAGGTCTTAAGAACAGTCCTAATTGAGATTGAAGGCATTCTGAACTCAAAACCCCTAGGCTATGTATCCTCAGACATTGCGGATATTGATCCCATAACCCCAAAACTTCTCATTATGGGCCGACATGATTCGTCACTTCCCTTAGTATCCTATTCTGATTCTGACCTCCTAGGTCGACGACGATGGCGACATGCACAAATATTGGCAGATCACTTCTGGCTTCACTTCATAAAAGACTATCTACCATCCCTCCAAAGAAGACGCAAATAGCAGAAGGAGAACCAGACCTCACACTGAACTCTGTCATAATGATCATGGATTCACGCCTTCCACGTGCCCTCTGGCCCGTAGGAAGAGTGACACGCCTCCTGAAAAGCCCAGATGACCGCATCAGAACCGTGGAAGTCTTAGCACAGGATAAAACCTATATCCACCCTGTCTCCTGTCTGATCCCCCTGCCCCCGCTTCCTGACGAAGACTGATTCTGATCATATCAACATATTTCTCACTAGAAATATGGGGGCGGCTGTTGTAAAGACCCACCTTTTAGCACATCCCAGCACACCCACTCACTTAACCAGATGCACCTTGTTTAGTTCTCTCACCTTTGATTGGATGTGGTGCTTGTCCTTAATTGCACTCACCTGTCACACGTTATATAAGGACTGCATTCACTTTTGGCTCACTCTTTCTTCACTCCCACATGGGGCGGCAGCAGAGGTGAGGTTCTGTTTGGGTTTTTGATTTTATGTATTGTTTAAGGTAATGAGTAACCTAAATCTGCTTTCTTTCAGCATTGGCAGTCCATGTGTGTCGTTCCTTCTTTCCTTCTTTGCTTTATTGATTTGAGAATAAAAGGAGAACCCTGTGAATGATTAGATGACTGCTTATTCTCATTCTAATCGGATGAGCCCATGATGCTGATTACTTAAACCCTGAGCCTTCCTTCCTTCATAACATATTCCAATGTATGAAATACACTTCTTGTAAAAAAAAAAAAAAAAAATGTTGATTCGAAATGCATTAAAAAAAAGCTCCTGCCGTGACCTTCCTTATGCAAGCACGCACACACACTCACACACAAACTCACATAGTAGCACACACAGAGAGAGAGGGGGAGGGAGAGAGAGAGATCATTAATACAAGGATTGCAGCAGCTTTTGGATTTTCACTCTTTGTTGGATTTAATATGAACAGCCACATAAAATTCATTCCAATTTTTTGCCTTTGCTTTAATTAAGATGTGTCTTTAAATCTACCATACCTTTCTTGTTCAAAAAGTTCACTGACATAGTAAAGTGGCGGCTAGGGAACTCAGTAAGTATGAGCAGCAATAGCTTAAGGACACTTTCTCAAATAAAGAGGATTTCATCATCTGCAGTTCGTGAAAAAAAAGTGCCACATTAAAAACAAATCAGCAGATCCACAAATTATGGACACAGACTCTTTTCAGCTATAGAGGTAGAGGTACACTTCATGTACTTATCAACATACAGTTTAAAGGCTCGCATTAGAGTGCATTGGTGCACACTTGGGCATCTTTTATTTAACATGGTTATACCACTGTGAATTTTGCTATATAAATGAGCTCAAGAGTCTATCATATGTGTGACATCCAGCTAAAAATCGAAAATATATATTTTTAAATCAGTAACTTTGCAAATTTAGAGGAAATGTTTCTGGACAACAAATGAGTGGCGTTTTAAACAGGGTTTGAATAATCAGCACTGACAGACACAGACATTTATGAAGCGCAGGCTATAACAGACATACTTACCGTGTCAAAGGACTGCGGATGTCTTGGAGCAGAGAAGCACGCTGTATTGTTGTTTTTCTCTTATGCATAAGCAACGCCCGACTGTCAGAAGCGCTCTGTGCGGGTAGCAAAGTCGGCTCCAACGCATGTCCTGGTATCAACCGGTCTTTCCACCAGCTGGCTGGATCCTCAGGTTTCATGCTGGGATCAGCCGCAGAACCTCGCACTGTCCACTGGGGCACGGCAAAACTTGCAAGTCCTAGTTTGGTTCTTCACTGCTCGCAGAGAATTAACAATTAAAGAAAGGGATCCAACACGAAACTCAAATCAAACAGCGCAGTCGGAATTGTCCACAACCACGCTCAGTTTCACAAATAAACAAAAAGCTTGCACCAGCCATACTGTTCATAGACACAGGAGGGAAAAACTTCCCAGAAACTGAAATTAAAGCCGCCACTACATCATTTTGGAAAGGTCCAGAGCCTTTATACATAACATATGCCAAGCGGACTCAGAGGGAGATAAAGAATATGTAGCCTTAGAATTTAACATTTACAGTTTAAAGAGACACCCAGGTTAGTACCGCGCTATCGCCTCTAAACATCCTTAAAAAAATCAGTTTCATTAACAGAGGACACATGAAACAAGCAAAGCTGGCAGTTCTGAAGAGCACAGTGCACGCTCTCATTTGACAAGTTGGCCTACATTTTCCAGAAAGACCACATAGTTAAAACCTGTAAAAATACTGAATTAAGAAAAAAGTTTCACACTATGTTTCACCAAGTTAAAAACAAATCCAGCAAAGCTGCTTGTAAAACACGCACACACAATTTGCAGTTTCAGGTCGCCTGTCTAAGAGCAAAGTCTTTCTATAGTGTTAGGATAAAAAGACAAAGTAATTCCTGTTTGTATAAATTCACACTGAAAACCAAAATACACACAGCGGTTGATAAAACAAGATTAAATGATGTATTGCACCTCTATGTTTTAAAGATAGCATCGAGACTCAATGCATATTTTGTCCAGAAATTTTGAAATTTAACTGTGAATTTACGCGAACTAACGAAAATGTGCCTAGGTGTCAGGCTTAACCCCAATGAAAGAGTTCGCTGGCTTTTATCAACTTTTATGCCTCTTCCCCCACCCCAAAGCGCAGTTGTTAAAACAACCCTACAATGCAACATAATCCTGGTGGCATTTGTTTATTTATTTGTTTGGGAAGACCTCAAATTCGACTTAACTATCCCCCTCCCCAAAGCGCAGTTGTTAAAACACACGCAATTTGCCGTTTCAGCTCGAGTGTCTAAAAAGCACCATTAAAAAAATTTGATCCTGCATTTACAAAAGTAACTCCTATTTGTATACATTCACACTGAAAACCAAAACGCACACAGCGGTTGATGAACCTAATTAAATAATGCAATACACATCTGTGTTTTAAGGCATGAGAAAGTCATCGCGTATTTTTGTTTTAATTATTTTAAATTTAACTGAAAATGTATGCGAACTAACGGCACTGTTGTTAGGTGAAAGGCTTTTGGGATGCAAACATTTGATGAAAGTGATATCATAAAGTCTGATCTGTTAGGTGCAGGCTGTGTGCAGACAGGAATAGGACCCAAGGTGCAGACTCGGGAGACCAAAGGTGAACTCAAAACAGCTTTAATACTGAACTCAAAAAAGGGTAACATAACATGACTGGAAAAAATCAAAATAAACTTAAACCAGAGGACTAACAGAACACACAGCTAAGTAAACGGTAGAACGCGACAGAGAGCACAGGAAAACACAGGGCTTAAATACGCAGAGGGAGTAATCAGGGAATGGGCAACAGGAGGGAAACACAGCTGGGGCAAATCAGGACTAACGAGACAAAGAAGCGTAAACTGAACACACTGAGAAAAGACAGAGACCTTCAAAGTAAAACAGGAAACACAACACAGACTGAACTTACAGACACAGACTGACTGGACACGGGGATATAGCAACTAAGGATACACAGAGACGCGAACTAGAAAAGGGGATACAGCTGACAGGGGAGACAGAGCAACTAGAGACGACAGAGACATAAACCATAAGACAGAACTCAAAGAAACCAAAGACTAGAAATTATAAATAATATAACAAACTCAAAAACCCTGGGTCAACGACCCAGGCCTCCTAACAGTACCCCCCCCCCCCTTAAGGGCTGGCTTCCAGACAGCCCAAACCAGAATCACCAAAAACGAAAAACAACCCAACCAGGGCGGGCGGTGGGGGAAACAGGACGGAGGGCTCGAAACAAACCAAACAAGGAGCCAGAAACAAAAAAAAGCGCAAACAACGGAGCCCAGAAAGCAACATAACAAAACACACAGGCGGCCAGGAAAAACAATTCACACAAAGTTCAGGGGGCCGGCCGGGCGGAGGCACCGGCGGCGACGGAGCAGGTCAGGAGGCCGGCCGGGAGGCACCGGCGGCGACGGAGCAGGTCAGGAGGCCGTCCACGATGGCGAGGACGCCCAATCATCGGACCGGAAAGCGGCCGGACAGGACGTGCAGGACGTCCTGGACGGACAGGCCGGACAGGACGTGCAGGCCGGACAGGACGTGCAGGCCGGACAGGACGTGCAGGACGTGCAGGCCGTGCAGGACGTGCAGGCCGGACAGGACGTGCAGGACGTGCAGGCCGGACAGGACGGACAGGACGGACAGGACGGACAGGACGTGCAGGCGGAGCTGTAGCCGAAGCCGGATCAGGCGACGGCGAAGCAGAAGCCAGAGCTGGACCAGGCGACGGCGAGGCAGAAGCCAGAGCTGGACCAGGCGACGGCGAGGCAGAAGCCAGAGGCGACGAAATAGGTGGTGGCACTGCAGGCAACGGCGTGGGAGCCGCAGGTCGTGGCACTGCAGGCAACGGCGTGGGAGCCGCAGGTGGTGGCACTGCAGGCGACGCCGAAGCTGGGGCTGGACCAGGCGACGGCGTAGGCGCTGCAGGCGCTGAAGCTGGGGATGGACCAGGCGACGAGGCTGAAGCTGGACCAGGCGACGAGGCTGAAGCTGGACCAGGAGACGAGGCTGAAGCTGGACCAGGAGACGAGGCTGAAGCTGGACCAGGAGACGAAGCTGAAGCTGAAGCTGGACCAGGCGAGGCACGAAGCTGGAGGCGACGAAACAGGTGGTGGCACTGCAGGCGACGGCGTGGGAGCCGCAGGTGGTGGCCCTGCAGGCGACGGCGTGGGAGCCGCAGGCGGTGGCATTGCAGGCGACGGCGTAGGTGGTGGCTGAACGGTCTCCCCGGAACCGTCAGTAGAGATGAGGATGTGTTGGCTGGGTCCTCCAAGACCCCCAGCTGACGAGGCAGGAGGCTGGACGGGCTCCTCGGGCCCTCCAGCTGACGAGGCAGGAGGCTGGACGGGCTCCTCGGGCCCTCCAGCTGACGAGGCAGGAGGCTGGACGGGCTCCTCGGACCCTCCAGCGGAGACAGAAGGCTGGACGGGCTCCTCGGACCCTCCAGCGGAGACAGAAGGCTGGTGCGGTTCTCCAGAACAGGCGACGGAGGAGAGGAGTGGCGGTGGCGAGGGCACCGTTTCCTCCGGGATGAGGGAACAGGAACTGGTGGAGACATGGAGACCACCTCCTCATCCTCCGACCACATAGCTGCCAGGAAAAAGGCAGGCGAACGAGGTCCCGGCTGGTGTGGCGAGGGAGAGGAAGTCCGTGGCAGTGTTGAGGCAGGTGGGCTGTGTATGTGGTACTGGGGCAGCGAAGAGGAAGAGTTAGTGAGAGAGAGGGCAAGCTCACTAGCCTTGACTTGCTCTCTCCAGGCAGTAATGGTGCGATCCAACTTAGTGTCTTTGGCAAACTGACAAAGCTGAGGGTTATGCCGAATGATGGCATCCACTGCACTTAACCCGACTGCCATAGTCCGTAAATCCTGTGACTGGGCAATGCGGTCAAGCAGGCTCACCATTCGCTCCATCTCAGCGTTGTCCTCTGAGGAAAAAGAGTCTGTGGGGTCCATTTTCTGGTCGCGTTCTTCTGTTAGGTGCAGGCTGTGTGCAGACAGGAATAGGACCCAAGGTGCAGACTCCGGAGACCAAAGGTGAACTCAAAACAGCTTTAATACTGAACTCAAAAAAGGGTAACATAACATGACTGGAAAAAATCAAAATAAACTTAAACCAAAGGACTAACAGAACACACAGCTAAGTAAACGGTAGAACGCGACAGAGAGCACAGGAAAACACAGGGCTTAAATACGCAGAGGGAGTAATCAGGGAATGGGCAACAGGAGGGAAACACAGCTGGGGCAAATCAGGACTAACGAGACAAAGAAGCGTAAACTGAACACACTGAGAAAAGACAGAGACCTTCAAAGTAAAACAGGAAACACAACACAGACTGAACTTACAGACACAGACTGACTGGACACGGGGATATAGCAACTAAGGATACACAGAGACGCGAACTAGAAAAGGGGATACAGCTGACAGGGGAGACAGAGCAACTAGAGACGACAGAGACATAAACCATAAGACAGAACTCAAAGAAACCAAAGACTAGAAATTATAAATAATATAACAAACTCAAAAACCCTGGGTCAACGACCCAGGCCTCCTAACATGATCTCTATCACTCCATCTCCCTTTTCACCATTTCTTGAGATAAACGGCGTCTTAAAGTCTGAAACAGTCAACAATGCGCAGTTGTTAGAAACAATGCAACACGGTTGGGCAGTCGCTTAACTAACCGTAGAAAATCTGCTTATAAAACACACACACACACACACACACACACACACACACACACACACACACACACACACACACACACACACACACATTTGCCGTTTCAGCTCGATTGTCTGACAACAGAAGTCTTTCTATAGTGTTAGGTTGCATCAGAATGCGCTTTAGGGTAAAAAGACAAAGTAATTCCTGATTGTTTAAATTTACCATGAAAAGCCAAAATGCACACAGTGGCTGATGAACCTGATTAAAACGCACCCCCCGCTAGGAGAAGACAGTGCGTGCACAGTGGAATCGCATGGCCTGGAAGTGCCGCATTTTGGATGAGTGAGCGCGCGTGCATGAGAGTACACGTGCGCGTGCTCGTACGTGCAAAAGGACCGGTTTTTAAGCTCACACCCCCCCCCCACAAAGGTGGCTGTTATATTCTTCTTATGTGTTTACAAGCCGCCGGGTTTTTCATTGTAAATAAACACATCTTTTTTGCAAGGAATCTCCCATCGGTTTTTTCCCACCCACTTATCATGACAGTTAAAGCATATGTTGGCACCTTAAAATTACTGTATATGAGAGAATTGTTCTTACTGACTGTATTAATTTTTATTTTTTACTTTTCTTTATTTACACATCTAGTCTTGTATTACTTTTAATGTTATAAGGAGAGCCATCCTGAATGTTCACATTGAACAGAAAGGAAGGATTAATTGTACATTCCCAAAGCATCAATTGCAAGAGGCGGACCAATGGTGTTTCAGAACTCTCCCTCCCTTGAGGATGAAGCAAAATAATAAAAACCTTCCACAGACTCATATGACTAACTGTGAATCTTGGTAATGAATGTTCTTCAAGATGTTTTGAGATCTTTATGAATGGCACAAAAGCACGTTGCATATTGTTACAATTCTTTTTCTTGTTTTTGTTTTTCCATTCATATTTGTTATACAGTTTGTTTTATGAACAAATGTTTTGTCTTTGAAAACAATAATGGACAAAGAATCAAATGTTACCTTTGTAACTCTGGACTGGTATGTGGAAATTAACAAGTACAGATATATTTTCTTTTTTATTATGTTTACAATATATATTCTAATACTCTGCAGTAATTCTACTATTGTGTATTTAATCTGGATTCATAAAAACCTCCACGAGCCTATGTACATTTTCATTGCTGCTTTGCTACTTAACTCTGTTCTATACACTACAAATGTTTACCCAAAACTTCTGATTGGCTTTTTATCTGAAAAACAAGTCACAACATATTCAGCCTGTCTCTTTCAGTTTTTTATGTTTTACACTCTAGGTGGTTCAGAGGTCTGGCTTCTGGCCGCCATGGCCTATGACAGATATGTGGCAATATGCAAACCTCTACAATATCAAACTATCATGAGAAAAACCACAGTGAGTATTTCCCTGATCATAGCTTGGCTTGTATCCGGTTGTCATATGGCTGTCCTAGCAATAGCGAGTACGGAAGCTAAACTGTGTGACTTTAAAGTAAAAGGAATATTTTGTAATAATGCAGTTTACACTCTTCAGTGTGAAAGATCAAGATTAATTACCATCTTTGGTGTGATTACTTTACTAGATCTTGCAATACTTCCTATGCTCTTCGTAGTTTTTACATACACAAAAATATTTATTGTTTCTTATCAAAGTTGTAAAGAAATTAGGAAGAAAGCCACAGAGACTTGTTTACCCCATATGTTAGTTTTAATCAGTGCCATTGTGTTTTTTGTGTATGATATAAGCATAGCTCGGGTGGAACTAGATTTTCCAAAAACTGCACGCATAATAATGACATTACAAATAGTAGTCTATCACCCTTTGTTTAATCCATTTATATATGGGCTCAAAATGAAGGAAATTTTAAAACATCTAAAAGGGCTGCAGGCCAAATTCATTACTTGTATTAAAATTGGATGCTAAGTATTTGTCATTTGTTCTATAATGAGTTTCACATCATCAAATCATCCCTTCCAGAACACTTTTCATGTTCATTTATTGTATCTGTGGAAAGAAATATAAAAAAAATGCTTTCATTAATTAATTTATTTACCAAACTGTCACCGTGTTTTTAACAGATGACATTTGTATTATTTATTTTGCGATTTAAATATTAATATTAATATTGATTATACCTATGATAACATATGTTTATTCATAACATAAATGTTGAATAACTATTCCTACAGGTACCTTAATACAAAGTAATAGAGTTTATTATGCCAAAATGTAAAGACTTTTGTCTCCTCTTTTGTAATTAATGTTCTCATACCTCCTACACTTGTCTATTTTAATGTTTATTTATTTTTATTTTTTAAGTTGCCGCTTGTTAAACTCAGTAAGAGATTCTTGTGAATGGGGTTTGAGAATTATAGTTTCAGACCTGTAGAGTTCTCGCAATATAAAAGCTAAGAGCACTTTTCTTAACATAGACACCAACAGTGCTTTAGGTACAGCTAACTGTAAAAAAATCAACTGTATATTGCACATTAATATTGTCAAATTTCTTTAATTTATTAATTCAAAAAATAAATATATAATGAATGAATAATGATAAAGTACAGAAATGTAGAAATTTTAATTATCTTTACATTAGATATATTCTGTTAATTCTGCTATCATTTATTTGGATTTTATTAAAGCTCCATGTACCTGGGGTTTTTTTTTCTTTTCATTCTTATGTTGACTATTTATCCTGTCTCTTTCACCGGTTCATTTATTACTCTATATGTGCCATGATAACTGAGTGGCATGTATATAAACATAGCACAAAAAGTAAGGAAATGTGTGTTTCATGTGTGTTTCGTTATGCTTTGAAGAAGCTTTGGAAAGCCTTTTTATTTACCCTTAAATAATGCCACACTTGTAAGGAAAACACATTTGTTGGTTAAACAGCAGACTTCAGTATGTGGGTTATGTTCAGGGATTGACTGATAATCTGGCATACTGGGCATTTGCCCAGTGAACCGAGGGGTCAATATAATTATTTTTCTTTGTTGGTACTATTACTCACCATCACAGCAACCCATTCTTCATTTTCATTACTGACACTGGATTCCTCAATCAAATCTCAGTCGGCCCTGTATTCCTTGTGTACTCATGCAACTTGTAGAACAGAGTTTAGTGTGGAATAAGTGTTTGATAAAGATGGACAAACAAAAGTGAAACAGCTTCTGCTCCTGACAGTGTTAGCTTCTGTGGTTTAAATGTCCTATAGGCTTGTTAGAAAATTCTCATGTAAAGCGAGACACACAGAGTAGTCTTTACTTGCAAGGAAGCAATAGCATACATAGTGAATGTCTATGCAATTGTTTAACCTGGCAATCCTGTATGTTTTATTTATAAACTTCTTCCAGTGTTATACTGGGAACAGATGTATGTCATGGTCCGGCGAGTGGCCTTTTCCACACTGTCTCAACACTCCCACCTCTGGGCAGAGCACTCGTCAAGCATAGCTGTCACCTCCTCACCTGTCTACAATCAACCAGCAGTATTTAGGACAAGCATCTACAACTACTCTTCACCAGATGGTCTACAAACCTATGTTAGTACTACGCGGCCTTTCCTTCTTATGCTTACCTCAGTTCCCCAGGGAAGCCTTCCTCTTACCTGCCAAGCAAGACATCACTTACTCGGGTCATTCTTATTCCCTCTAGCCTCTGTTTCCTTCCCCTAACCACGCTGTTCCTCTGTTTCAGATCCTCCACACTCGAGACCCCTGCACTCCCCTGTACACTCTTCTAGTGTTTTTATCTATTCCTGTGTTTTTCAATGAAGGTTTGTGTTAAATCTGGTTTTTGCTGTCTGTGATTGTATCTGTGTTTGGGTCCACATTTTACATCCTGGCCTCTCCTTGACACATATTGTCAATGAGGGTCCTTCCTTGACAATATGTGTGTGACACTCTTACAGCGAAACAGTTACTTGGTCTACTTGTACTGAACCAAAGAGGTCGATCATCACAGGATTAAATGACTACAGGCCTATCACCCTGATGTCTTTGGCAATGAAAAGCTTTGAAAGACTGGCGGGGAGCCACTGGTGGAACACCTACAGTTTGCTTACCAGGGAACCAGGTCAATTGAAGATAAATCCTGCATCACCTTAATAAACCAGGGACATATTCCAAGATCCTGTTTGTGGACTAGAGCTCATTTCACACACAGACCATCAGCACCGGCCTCCCCCAGGGGTGTGTTGTCTCCCCACTGCTCTTCTCCCTCTACGCTAATGATTGCCTCCCAAAAGACCGTTGTGGAAATTTAGTGCATTAAATAAATAAAGTCACGCTACTGGAGTTGTATTTTGAACAGTTTATTCAAGGAAAGACTTCAGTCAGCTAAAGGCAGTGATTGTGTTGACCTGCGAAATTCACCCAAACAAAGGAACCAGTCCCTACTTATACAGACTCCTCACCTCATCTTTTTTAACTTGTTGTCATGCCGAAAACTGGTCAACCTCCAGGTGAAGCACAGTTGAATAGGATATATGGAACAGACAGGTTAAACAAAAACTTAATTGTCCAGAGGCAGGAAGTAGGACATTGCTTCAGTTAAGAAGATCCTGCATACCTGCCCTTCTGCATTTGCAGGTGTGAAACAAAAATGTAGGCACTGGACCAAGAAAGCTGTATCTAGTGTATAAAGCTAGTATATAACAAAATAATCTTCAACATTCTCTCCTTTTGATTCTAAAGAACCATATGTAGAGTAAAAAATCATTATACATAAGACTCTCATAAACTCATAATTAAACCACATTATATGTGAAAGGTTATAAAACATGGAGCCAAAGGATCTAGCTTGGGGGAGAAGCAGGCCACGAGTCTGGTGGAGTCAGTGAAGCCCACAGTGACTGGCCCACAGTGAGTAGGGCCTGCAAGGCAACTTTCATGTGAATGAATGTTTATTTAGCTTTAAAAATCCAGAGAAAACCATGAGTAACATGACATGAGCCTTTAGTAAGCTCACACATTTCATGTGACTGCAAAATTAGAGTGGCCTCTCCAGGTCAGGGACAAGTTGCTGCCCCAAGTAGATGAGTTTATGTATCTCGGGGTCTTGTTCACAAGTGAGGAGTGGGAGATTGATAGAGTGAAAGCT
The DNA here is from genome assembly GCF_036321145.2 of Pelmatolapia mariae. Classification (NCBI taxonomy): domain Eukaryota; kingdom Metazoa; phylum Chordata; class Actinopteri; order Cichliformes; family Cichlidae; genus Pelmatolapia; species Pelmatolapia mariae. The sequence continues at coordinate 28,603,536 of NC_086241.1, forward strand.
GAGCATAAAAGCTGTAAAAGTACAATAAGAACACATCCTCAAAAATGACGTAATTTGGTTCTTAGTGAATGGTTTTGATTTGCGCTGTTGGGCATCAGTGTATTTGGGAGACAGATACCATTAGCTAAAATCTGATACCCCTGGAATGTAACTTCCTGCTAAACAACCTGCAGCTCTGGAAGGCTGGCCTTATGACCTTCAGCGGCCAAATGCTTCAAAAGATTCATATCACCATTCATTAGGTTTAGTCAGAAGGAAATCATTAACATAGTGTAGAACAACAGAACCTACACTAGGTTCTGTTGTTCTACACCCCTGGTCTAACTCTGAGTTTAGACCAGGGGTCGGCAACCCTGGGCATGTGTGCCACAGCTGGCACGCAAAGGGTTAACTGATGGCACGACCACAGCTGGACTGGCCATCGGGCATACCAGGCATGTGCCTGATGGCCGATGGAGATTTTTCGTTTTCATGGGCCGATGTTTTTTTCTTTTCTTTTTTTTTTAGTCACGGTATAACAACCCGTTCTCACTCCCAAATCGTAACATTTTACGCTAGGTGACAAATCGTCAACATATTACGTTTTTGGGCACCCAAGGCGTTCCTACGTCACGACATCGGAAAACTGCGGACACATGAGAACCGTTTGGACTCAATCTACACATCTTCGCTTTTTCCCTTAAAATCGCTTTAGAAAACACTATTTCACCTCATTAAACTGCTGGTTAAGGTTAGGAATAAGGTAATGGTTAGGTTTAGGGATAAGGTTAGGTTTAGGCGTAGGGATACGGTTATGGTTAAGGTTAGGAATAAGGTTATGGTTAAGGTTAGGCATAAGGTTATGGTTAGGCTTAGTGATAAGGTTAAGTTTAGGGCTGCAGTACAGGGCTGGAAACCGCCGCGTACCATAACAACGTGGAAGGTCACCTTTCGCGTTCCTCAGGAACGCCGCAGGACGTGACAAAACGTCGGGATGTTACGCCTCGGGAGTGAGAACGGGCTCGGTATAAACAATGAAAGGTGGTGGATTGGCCAGGTGCTGGCAGATGCGTAAAAATAACTCAGTTGTTTGGTGGTGGCTATGGCGGAGCTTCCACAGAGGCCAACAGGTGGATGAGGGAAAGGGGAGACAGGAGGAGGAGAGACCCGAGGCGGTCGCCGGGCCGAGTGTCAGGTGAACTGAACTTCAGGTAAGAAGTTATGACCTGCGGGTCTATCTGGGTCAGATATAAATCAAGTTTAGGTGTAGTTTATTGTCATTGTGCTGACTCAGTTATCATAACTTGTACTGCATACTAGCTAGCATGATGGAGTTTCTATACAGTTGGGCAGGTGCTATGATGTTACTGGTAGTCAACTTTATTTTATTCATAAGGTTAGTTAGTAGAGTTGCCAACCGTCCCGTTAAAAAATGGAATCGTCCGTATTCAGAGAAAATATTACGCATTTCGTATTGAGCTGAACAGGAATGCAGTTTGTCCCGGACTTCAGCTAGAATGGAAAAAGACACAAAGCTGGAGTTATTCTGTGTCTTTACGCTGCACAGCTGCCTCTTCTTCTCTCATTCTCTCCCCCTCTCTCTCCTGTTGCTACTTCAATCATGAAACTGATCAATGATCAGCTGACGTGCAGGACGTGCAGGCCGGACAGGACGTGCAGGCCGTGCAGGACGGGCAGGCCGGGCAGGCCGTGCAGGACGGGCAGGCGAAGCAGAAGCCAGAGCTGGACCAGGCGACGGCGAAGCAGAAGCCAGAGCTGGACCAGGCGACGGCGAAGCAGAAGCCAGAGCTGGACCAGGCGACGGCGAAGCAGAAGCCAGAGCTGGACCAGGCGACGGCGAAGCAGAAGCCAGAGCTGGACCAGGCGACGGCGAAGCAGAAGCCAGAGCTGGACCAGGCGACGGCGAAGCAGAAGCCAGAGCTGGACCAGGCGACGGCGAAGCAGAAGCCAGAGCTGGACCAGGCGACGGCGAAGCAGAAGCCAGAGCTGGACCAGGCGACGGCGAAGCAGAAGCCAGAGCTGGACCAGGCGACGGCGAGGCAGAAGCCAGAGCTGGACCAGACGACGGCGAGGCAGAAGCCAGAGCTGGACCAGGCGACGGCGAGGCAGAAGCCAGAGCTGGACCAGGCGACGGCGAGGCAGAAGCCAGAGCTGGACCAGGCGACGGCGAGGCAGAAGCCAGAGCTGGACCAGGCGACGGCGAGGCAGAAGCCAGAGCTGGACCAGGCGACGGCGAGGCAGAAGCCAGAGCTGGACCAGGCGACGGCGAGGCAGAAGCCAGAGCTGGACCAGGCGACGGCGAGGCAGAAGCCAGAGCTGGACGGCGTAGGTGGTGGCTGAACGGTCTCCCCGGAACCGTCAGTAGAGATGAGGATGTGTTGGCTGGGTCCTCCAAGACCCCCAGCTGACGAGGCAGGAGGCTGGACGGGCTCCTCGGGCCCTCCAGCTGACGAGGCAGGAGGCTGGACGGGCTCCTCGGGCCCTCCAGCTGACGAGGCAGGAGGCTGGACGGGCTCCTCGGGCCCTCCAGCTGACGAGGCAGGAGGCTGGACGGGCTCCTCGGGCCCTCCAGCTGACGAGGCAGGAGGCTGGACGGGCTCCTCGGGCCCTCCAGCTGACGAGGCAGGAGGCTGGACGGGCTCCTCGGGCCCTCCAGCGGGAACAGACGGCTGGACGGGCTCCTCGGACCCTCCAGCGGAGACAGAAGGCTGGACGGGCCCCTTGGACCCTCCAGCGGAGGCAGAAGGCTGGTGCGGTTCTCCAGAACCCCCAGCAGGAACAGAAGGCTGGACGGGCCCCTCGGACCCTCGAGCGGAGACAAACAAAGGCTGGTTCGTTTCTCCAGAACCTCCAGCGGGAACAGAAGGCTGGACGGGCCCCTCGGACCCTCCAGCGGGACCAGGCTGCAGAACAGGCGACGGAGGAGAGGAGTGGCGGTGGCGAGGGCACCGTTTCCTCCGGGATGAGGGAACAGGAACTGGTGGAGACATGGAGACCACCTCCTCATCCTCCGACCACATAGCTGCCAGGAAAAAGGCAGGCGAACGAGGTCCCGGCTGGTGTGGCGAGGGAGAGGAAGTCCGTGGCAGTGTTGAGGCAGGTGGGCTGTGTATGTGGTACTGGGGCAGCGAAGAGGAAGAGTTAGTGAGAGAGAGGGCAAGCTCACTAGCCTTGACTTGCTCTCTCCAGGCAGTAATGGTGCGATCCAACTTAGTGTCTTTGGCAAACTGACAAAGCTGAGGGTTATGCCGAATGATGGCATCCACTGCACTTAACCCGACTGCCATAGTCCGTAAATCCTGTGACTGGGCAATGCGGTCAAGCAGGCTCACCATTCGCTCCATCTCAGCGTTGTCCTCTGAGGAAAAAGAGTCTGTGGGGTCCATTTTCTGGTCGCGTTCTTCTGTTAGGTGCAGGCTGTGTGCAGACAGGAATAGGACCCAAGGTGCAGACTCCGGAGACCAAAGGTGAACTCAAAACAGCTTTAATACTGAACTCAAAAAAGGGTAACATAACATGACTGGAAAAAATCAAAATAAACTTAAACCAAAGGACTAACAGAACACACAGCTAAGTAAACGGTAGAACGCGACAGAGAGCACAGGAAAACACAGGGCTTAAATACGCAGAGGGAGTAATCAGGGAATGGGCAACAGGAGGGAAACACAGCTGGGGCAAATCAGGACTAACGAGACAAAGAAGCGTAAACTGAACACACTGAGAAAAGACAGAGACCTTCAAAGTAAAACAGGAAACACAACACAGACTGAACTTACAGACACAGACTGACTGGACACGGGGATATAGCAACTAAGGATACACAGAGACGCGAACTAGAAAAGGGGATACAGCTGACAGGGGAGACAGAGCAACTAGAGACGACAGAGACATAAACCATAAGACAGAACTCAAAGAAACCAAAGACTAGAAATTATAAATAATATAACAAACTCAAAAACCCTGGGTCAACGACCCAGGCCTCCTAACATGATCTCTATCACTCCATCTCCCTTTTCACCATTTCTTGAGATAAACGGCGTCTTAAAGTCTGAAACAGTCAACAATGCGCAGTTGTTAGAAACAATGCAACACGGTTGGGCAGTCGCTTAACTAACCGTAGAAAATCTGCTTATAAAACACACACACACACACACACACACACACACACACACACACACACACACACACACACACACATTTGCCGTTTCAGCTCGATTGTCTGACAACAGAAGTCTTTCTATAGTGTTAGGTTGCATCAGAATGCGCTTTAGGGTAAAAAGACAAAGTAATTCCTGCTTGTTTAAATTTACCATGAAAAGCCAAAATGCACACAGTGGCTGATGAACCTGATTAAAACGCACCCCCCGCTAGGAGAAGACAGTGCGTGCACAGTGGAATCGCATGGCCTGGAAGTGCCGCATTTTGGATGAGTGAGCGCGCGTGCATGAGAGTACACGTGCGCGTGCTCGTACGTGCAAAAGGACCGGTTTTTAAGCTCACACCCCCCCCCCCACAAAGGTGCCTGTTATATTCTTCTTATGTGTTTACAAGCCGCCGGGTTTTTCATTGTAAATAAACACATCTTTTTTGCAAGGAATCTCCCATCGGTTTTTTCCCACCCACTTATCATGACAGTTAAAGCATATGTTGGCACCTTAAAATTACTGTATATGAGAGAATTGTTCTTACTGACTGTATTAATTTTTATTTTTTACTTTTCTTTATTTACACATCTAGTCTTGTATTACTTTTAATGTTATAAGGAGAGCCATCCTGAATGTTCACATTGAACAGAAAGGAAGGATTAATTGTACATTCCCAAAGCATCAATTGCAAGAGGCGGACCAATGGTGTTTCAGAACTCTCCCTCCCTTGAGGATGAAGCAAAATAATAAAAACCTTCCACAGACTCATATGACTAACTGTGAATCTTGGTAATGAATGTTCTTCAAGATGTTTTGAGATCTTTATGAATGGCACAAAAGCACGTTGCATATTGTTACAATTCTTTTTCTTGTTTTTGTTTTTCCATTCATATTTGTTATACAGTTTGTTTTATGAACAAATGTTTTGTCTTTGAAAACAATAATGGACAAAGAATCAAATGTTACCTTTGTAACTCTGGACTGGTATGTGGAAATTAACAAGTACAGATATATTTTCTTTTTTATTATGTTTACAATATATATTCTAATACTCTGCAGTAATTCTACTATTGTGTATTTAATCTGGATTCATAAAAACCTCCACGAGCCTATGTACATTTTCATTGCTGCTTTGCTACTTAACTCTGTTCTATACACTACAAATGTTTACCCAAAACTTCTGATTGGCTTTTTATCTGAAAAACAAGTCACAACATATTCAGCCTGTCTCTTTCAGTTTTTTATGTTTTACACTCTAGGTGGTTCAGAGGTCTGGCTTCTGGCCGCCATGGCCTATGACAGATATGTGGCAATATGCAAACCTCTACAATATCAAACTATCATGAGAAAAACCACAGTGAGTATTTCCCTGATCATAGCTTGGCTTGTATCCGGTTGTCATATGGCTGTCCTAGCAATAGCGAGTACGGAAGCTAAACTGTGTGACTTTAAAGTAAAAGGAATATTTTGTAATAATGCAGTTTACACTCTTCAGTGTGAAAGATCAAGATTAATTACCATCTTTGGTGTGATTACTTTACTAGATCTTGCAATACTTCCTATGCTCTTCGTAGTTTTTACATACACAAAAATATTTATTGTTTCTTATCAAAGTTGTAAAGAAATTAGGAAGAAAGCCACAGAGACTTGTTTACCCCATATGTTAGTTTTAATCAGTGCCATTGTGTTTTTTGTGTATGATATAAGCATAGCTCGGGTGGAACTAGATTTTCCAAAAACTGCACGCATAATAATGACATTACAAATAGTAGTCTATCACCCTTTGTTTAATCCATTTATATATGGGCTCAAAATGAAGGAAATTTTAAAACATCTAAAAGGGCTGCAGGCCAAATTCATTACTTGTATTAAAATTGGATGCTAAGTATTTGTCATTTGTTCTATAATGAGTTTCACATCATCAAATCATCCCTTCCAGAACACTTTTCATGTTCATTTATTGTATCTGTGGAAAGAAATATAAAAAAAATGCTTTCATTAATTAATTTATTTACCAAACTGTCACCGTGTTTTTAACAGATGACATTTGTATTATTTATTTTGCGATTTAAATATTAATATTAATATTGATTATACCTATGATAACATATGTTTATTCATAACATAAATGTTGAATAACTATTCCTACAGGTACCTTAATACAAAGTAATAGAGTTTATTATGCCAAAATGTAAAGACTTTTGTCTCCTCTTTTGTAATTAATGTTCTCATACCTCCTACACTTGTCTATTTTAATGTTTATTTATTTTTATTTTTTAAGTTGCCGCTTGTTAAACTCAGTAAGAGATTCTTGTGAATGGGGTTTGAGAATTATAGTTTCAGACCTGTAGAGTTCTCGCAATATAAAAGCTAAGAGCACTTTTCTTAACATAGACACCAACAGTGCTTTAGGTACAGCTAACTGTAAAAAAATCAACTGTATATTGCACATTAATATTGTCAAATTTCTTTAATTTATTAATTCAAAAAATAAATATATAATGAATGAATAATGATAAAGTACAGAAATGTAGAAATTTTAATTATCTTTACATTAGATATATTCTGTTAATTCTGCTATCATTTATTTGGATTTTATTAAAGCTCCATGTACCTGGGGGTTTTTTTTCTTTTCATTCTTATGTTGACTATTTATCCTGTCTCTTTCACCGGTTCATTTATTACTCTATATGTGCCATGATAACTGAGTGGCATGTATATAAACATAGCACAAAAAGTAAGGAAATGTGTGTTTCATGTGTGTTTCGTTATGCTTTGAAGAAGCTTTGGAAAGCCTTTTTATTTACCCTTAAATAATGCCACACTTGTAAGGAAAACACATTTGTTGGTTAAACAGCAGACTTCAGTATGTGGGTTATGTTCAGGGATTGACTGATAATCTGGCATACTGGGCATTTGCCCAGTGAACCGAGGGGTCAATATAATTATTTTTCTTTGTTGGTACTATTACTCACCATCACAGCAACCCATTCTTCATTTTCATTACTGACACTGGATTCCTCAATCAAATCTCAGTCGGCCCTGTATTCCTTGTGTACTCATGCAACTTGTAGAACAGAGTTTAGTGTGGAATAAGTGTTTGATAAAGATGGACAAACAAAAGTGAAACAGCTTCTGCTCCTGACAGTGTTAGCTTCTGTGGTTTAAATGTCCTATAGGCTTGTTAGAAAATTCTCATGTAAAGCGAGACACACAGAGTAGTCTTTACTTGCAAGGAAGCAATAGCATACATAGTGAATGTCTATGCAATTGTTTAACCTGGCAATCCTGTATGTTTTATTTATAAACTTCTTCCAGTGTTATACTGGGAACAGATGTATGTCATGGTCCGGCGAGTGGCCTTTTCCACACTGTCTCAACACTCCCACCTCTGGGCAGAGCACTCGTCAAGCATAGCTGTCACCTCCTCACCTGTCTACAATCAACCAGCAGTATTTAGGACAAGCATCTACAACTACTCTTCACCAGATGGTCTACAAACCTATGTTAGTACTACGCGGCCTTTCCTTCTTATGCTTACCTCAGTTCCCCAGGGAAGCCTTCCTCTTACCTGCCAAGCAAGACATCACTTACTCGGGTCATTCTTATTCCCTCTAGCCTCTGTTTCCTTCCCCTAACCACGCTGTTCCTCTGTTTCAGATCCTCCACACTCGAGACCCCTGCACTCCCCTGTACACTCTTCTAGTGTTTTTATCTATTCCTGTGTTTTTCAATGAAGGTTTGTGTTAAATCTGGTTTTTGCTGTCTGTGATTGTATCTGTGTTTGGGTCCACATTTTACATCCTGGCCTCTCCTTGACACATATTGTCAATGAGGGTCCTTCCTTGACAATATGTGTGTGACACTCTTACAGCGAAACAGTTACTTGGTCTACTTGTACTGAACCAAAGAGGTCGATCATCACAGGATTAAATGACTACAGGCCTATCACCCTGATGTCTTTGGCAATGAAAAGCTTTGAAAGACTGGTGGGGAGCCACTGGTGGAACACCTACAGTTTGCTTACCAGGGAACCAGGTCAATTGAAGATAAATCCTGCATCACCTTAATAAACCAGGGACATATTCCAAGATCCTGTTTGTGGACTAGAGCTCATTTCACACACAGACCATCAGCACCGGCCTCCCCCAGGGGTGTGTTGTCTCCCCACTGCTCTTCTCCCTCTACGCTAATGATTGCCTCCCAAAAGACCGTTGTGGAAATTTAGTGCATTAAATAAATAAAGTCACGCTACTGGAGTTGTATTTTGAACAGTTTATTCAAGGAAAGACTTCAGTCAGCTAAAGGCAGTGATTGTGTTGACCTGCGAAATTCACCCAAACAAAGGAACCAGTCCCTACTTATACAGACTCCTCACCTCATCTTTTTTAACTTGTTGTCATGCCGAAAACTGGTCAACCTCCAGGTGAAGCACAGTTGAATAGGATATATGGAACAGACAGGTTAAACAAAAACTTAATTGTCCAGAGGCAGGAAGTAGGACATTGCTTCAGTTAAGAAGATCCTGCATACCTGCCCTTCTGCATTTGCAGGTGTGAAACAAAAATGTAGGCACTGGACCAAGAAAGCTGTATCTAGTGTATAAAGCTAGTATATAACAAAATAATCTTCAACATTCTCTCCTTTTGATTCTAAAGAACCATATGTAGAGTAAAAAATCATTATACATAAGACTCTCATAAACTCATAATTAAACCACATTATATGTGAAAGGTTATAAAACATGGAGCCAAAGGATCTAGCTTGGGGGAGAAGCAGGCCACGAGTCTGGTGGAGTCAGTGAAGCCCACAGTGACTGGCCCACAGTGAGTAGGGCCTGCAAGGCAACTTTCATGTGAATGAATGTTTATTTAGCTTTAAAAATCCAGAGAAAACCATGAGTAACATGACATGAGCCTTTAGTAAGCTCACACATTTCATGTGACTGCAAAATTAGAGTGGCCTCTCCAGGTCAGGGACAAGTTGCTGCCCCAAGTAGATGAGTTTATGTATCTCGGGGTCTTGTTCACAAGTGAGGAGTGGGAGATTGATAGAGTGAAAGCTGAGCATAAAAGCTGTAAAAGTACAATAAGAACACATCCTCAAAAATGACGTAATTTGGTTCTTAGTGAATGGTTTTGATTTGCGCTGTTGGGCATCAGTGTATTTGGGAGACAGATACCATTAGCTAAAATCTGATACCCCTGGAATGTAACTTCCTGCTAAACAACCTGCAGCTCTGGAAGGCTGGCCTTATGACCTTCAGCGGCCAAATGCTTCAAAAGATTCATATCACCATTCATTAGGTTTAGTCAGAAGGAAATCATTAACATAGTGTAGAACAACAGAACCTACACTAGGTTCTGTTGTTCTACACCCCTGGTCTAACTCTGAGTTTAGACCAGGGGTCGGCAACCCTGGGCATGTGTGCCACAGCTGGCACGCAAAGGGTTAACTGATGGCACGACCACAGCTGGACTGGCCATCGGGCATACCAGGCATGTGCCTGATGGCCGATGGAGATTTTTCGTTTTCATGGGCCGATGTTTTTTTCTTTTCTTTTTTTTTTAGTCACGGTATAAACAATGAAAGGTGGTGGATTGGCCAGGTGCTGGCAGATGCGTAAAAATAACTCAGTTGTTTGGTGGTGGCTATGGCGGAGCTTCCACAGAGGCCAACAGGTGGATGAGGGAAAGGGGAGACAGGAGGAGGAGAGACCCGAGGCGGTCGCCGGGCCGAGTGTCAGGTGAACTGAACTTCAGGTAAGAAGTTATGACCTGCGGGTCTATCTGGGTCAGATATAAATCAAGTTTAGGTGTAGTTTATTGTCATTGTGCTGACTCAGTTATCATAACTTGTACTGCATACTAGCTAGCATGATGGAGTTTCTATACAGTTGAGCAGGTGCTATGATGTTACTGGTAGTCAACTTTATTTTATTCATAAGGTTAGTTAGTAGAGTTGCCAACCGTCCCGTTAAAAAATGGAATCGTCCGTATTCAGAGAAAATATTACGCATTTCGTATTGAGCTGAACAGGAATGCAGTTTGTCCCGGACTTCAGCTAGAATGGAAAAAGACACAAAGCTGGAGTTATTCTGTGTCTTTAAGCTGCACAGCTGCCTCTTCTTCTCTCATTCTCTCCCCCTCTCTCTCCTGTTGCTACTTCAATCATGAAACTGATCAATGATCAGCTGAACGGCTTTTCTGTTGCAAGTCCCGTCTCTCTTGTTTGTTAATCGACCACTTTACGCCAGAAAAAGGACACCAGTGGATGTTGCGCTAAACAACAGCAGCACGTTTAAGCTTGATCAGCTGTTGTTAGAATTTATTTAATATTAATTTCTAGTATCAGCTGATGTTTGCTGGATTCACAGCTGTAAAAGCTGCTGGTCATGATATCGGTTTGGATATCTGGTGAGAGGGAAACATGCAGATGAAACCAGAAGATGTCCTTAGTGAATCATCAGAGCTGGACAGGTGATGGAGAAACAGGTTTACCTTTTAGGTGACATGAATGAGTTGAAGGGAAGTTATGAACTGTTTCTGAGAGACAAATAACACCAGGATCCTTTTCTATGTAGCTGACAGCTGGTAACTGTGCAGGGGCGGGTCTAGAAAAGTGTTGCCAGGGGGCCAGGTAGGGCATTAACAGGGAAAGGGGGGCACAAAGAAATACTTTTCTTTCTTATTCTCATTTAAAATGTCTAGCTTTTATTAAATAATTATCTGAGTCTGGCAACCAAAGTTTTTATCTGATGTAAAATGTATAGAAATTATACATATACCAACAAGACAGTGTACATCACTGTCACAACAACATTTGTTTTCATTCAAAGGCTTTATGGCTTTAATACCTGGTGGGCCGGTCTCTAGTCAAAATGCCTGGGCCAATTTTTTTGTCCCAGTCCAGCAGTGCACTGCAGACACGCAGTGAATTAATCTGAGAAGGTGCATTAAAAAATAAAAGGCCGGGCCAGCGGTGAACATCGCAAATTAGCTCGCATAGACACATTAGTTGCGCCGCTTCTTAATGACAGTATCTTAGCTAACAACCCCAACTACCAGATTCAACTTGTAATTGGCTAAATCTAACTTAGCCTACCGGTGAGAGTTATTAAATTCCATTCTTTGTATTCTTTAACAGCCAAGAAAGACACGGCTCAAAGTGGTCTAACTTATAAAATGATCTTTAATTTTACATTTTCCGGAAAATGGAGACTGAGCACACACAGAAACGCCAGCTCAAGTCTGGGTCATCAGGAGCCTGTCTCGCTATATATTTTGCATAGTTTCGATACAAACAAAACCTTATATGGTACAAGTTCCTCTTTTCTTTGTGTCAAATTTCCGGTGGAGCTTTGCATTTCCTCTTTCTAAAGTCTGTTGCCAGGGCAACCTGTCACCCTTTGTCTGAACTTAGTTTCACTCTCTGTCTGCTCTTCATATTCTGCAAAAACATGCAGTTTCCTGTCAGCCTGTGACCTAGTCAAGTCTGGGCCTCTCATAAAACACTCTAATCAGCAAATAAGCATTAAGAATATATATTTATTTCTTAACAGAGGGACGTTGCTAGCTGGCAGTTTTTTCAAGCGATGTTGAAATTTCCACATTCCAACACTAAATGCTTCAGGAGCTGTCTGCTCAGCGCAGCATCAGCACCGCGGAAATACACGGATACATCCGTAGACTTGAGACAGAATTCACAATGCGTTTTTGGGATTTTCAGGTGTATGGACCAATGTTAGCACCAATGAGCAGCTGGATTTGTCTCGCATTAACTGCCTGGACACAGAGGACATCGAAATGCAGCTAATAGAACTGACAAGCTCGACTCGGTGGGGGTCAAAGTTTGCAGAACTACAGCTGAAATCCACAGCTGTGTGTGTTCATGGAGTTTGCATTTTCACCTGCTGGACATCACGACCTGACAAGTTTAACTGTCTTAAGAACATTGCAGAGGCCTTATTGACAGTATTTGGCTCTACATGTCTGTGCGAGCAGATTTTCTCTCACATGAGTGTCCTTAGGTAGCCGTCTGAATGCTGGACACTCGGAGACCTGTGTCTCTGAGTGGGATAACAGAGATCACATTAACATGTGTATCCCTGTATTAACAAACATGCCATATTGGCCCAGTTTATTTTTCTTATCACTGTTGTGAGGAGACCATAAATTTGCATTTTCTGTTGTACAGTTCATTTGCTGTTATGGAGTTCTTGTTATGGATAAAAAGTGTCATTTTTTTTGTTTTAAAATAGCTGATAACTATTCGCTGATAGCTGCCAACATCTGCGAACATCAGCGAACAAATATAATTCTATAAAGTTGTTCTATATAGTGTGTAACTGTTAATATAGAGCTTTATTAAATTTATTGCTAATGCAATCATATGGCACATTGACTTCTGAGGAAAGTTTAGATAGCACTCATCATCAAAAAGGTTGCATACCCCTGGTTTAGACTTTCCATCATGCACCCATAAATAGTAAAACTTTCAATAACAATTTCAAAGTATGATGAAAGTGTAAGTATTGCCATAAAACTTCAATACAAATCAGAACCCACACACTCTTTGTGCACAGGAACACTAAAGAACATTTGAAAGTTCGACCAGAGAAAAAAATGTTGAACCTTGAGGGACTCCCTTCATCCAGAACATGTTCAGGTTAGGAAATGGGCAGAAAACATTTCTGCAAACCCCTCACATTCTGGACATAAACTCTTCAAACTGCTGTCTTCAGGCAGGTTACAGAGCGCTGTTTACAAAAACCAGATGCTACAGAGAGGGTTTCTTCACCCAGGCTGTCACACTGATGAACATAATCAAATAACCCACTGTTATATTGTTCTGGACATATGCACATTGTTGCACTTAGTTTGTATAAGAATTTCTGTCCTTGGGCTAATGATACAGGACACACAAAACTGAACAGTTTTTACACAAAGGACATCACCAACATGAATACTGCTATGAAGTCACCTAATCAATGATTTGAGAACAACATTTATTTTATGTTTAAAGCACATTTTGGCACCTTGAAATTACTGTGTGTGAGAGAATTGTTCTTATTAACTTTATTCATTTTTATTTTTTGCTCTTCATTGTTTACACATCTAATCTTGTATTACTTTTATTTTTTTTAATAAGGAGAGACAGTGTTGCCATCCAGAATGTTCACATTGAACAGAAAAGAAGGATTAATTGTACATTCCCAAAGCATCAATTACAAAACACAGAACAATGATGGTTCAGAACTCTCCCTCCCTTGAGGATAAGGCAAAATAATAAAAACCTGCCACATACTCGTATGACTGTGTGAAGTCTTTGTCTTGCTTTTGGTTTTCCATTATGTAATTAGTTTTATGAGCAAATGTTTTGTCTTTGAAAACAATAATGGATAAAGAGTTAAATGTTACCTTTCTAACTCTGGACTGGTACACAGAAATTAACAACTACAGATATATTTTATTTTTTTTTATGTTTACATTATATATTCTAATAATCTGCACTAATTCTACTATTGTGTATTTAATCTTTATTCATAAAAACCTTCATGAGCCTATGTACATTTTCATTGCAGCTTTGCTACTTAACTCTGTTCTTTACAGCACAACTATTTACCCAAAACTTCTGATTGACTTTTTATCTGAAAAACAAGTCACAACATATTCCGCCTGTCTCTTTCAGTTTTTTATGTTTTACACTCTAGGTGGTTCAGAGTTTTTTCTCCTGGCTGCCATGGCCTATGACAGATATGTGGCTATATGTAAACCTCTGCAATATCATATTATCATGAGAAAAACCACAGTGGGTATTTTCCTGGTCGTGGCTTGGCTTGTACCTGCTTGTCATATTGCTGTCCAAGCAATAGCGAGTGCTGAAGCTAAATTGTGTGACACTAATATAAAAGGAATATTTTGTAATAATGCAGTTTACACTCTTCAGTGTCAAAGGTCAAGATTAATTACTGTCTTTGGTGTGATTGCATTACTAGATCTTGTAATACTTCCTATGCTCTTCATAGTTTTCACATACACAACAATATTTATTATTTCTTATCAAAGTTGTAAAGAAATTAGGAAGAAAGCTGCAGAGACTTGTTTACCCCATATGTTAGTTTTAATTAGTGCCTGTTTGTTTTTTGTGTATGATGTAAGCATAGCTCGGGTGGAACCAAATTTTCCAAAAACTGTACGCATAATAATGACAGTACAAATAGTGCTCTATCACCCTTTGTTTAATCCATTTGTATATGGGCTCAAAATGAAGGAAATTTCAAAACACCTAAAAGGCCTGCTTTATCAGGCCAAATTCATTACTTGTATTAAAATTGGATGCTAAGTACAGTCATTTGTTCTATAATGAGGTTTACACCATCATTGTATCTGTGGAAAGAAATATAAAATGGAAAAAAAAAATCACTTTCATTAATTTATTTACCAAACTGTCACCATGTTTTGAAGAGATGACATTTGTATTATTTATTTTGCGGCTAAATATTACTAGTAATATTAACATTCATAGTACTGATGATACATAATATAAACATGGAATAACTGTTCCTACAGGTACCTTAATTCCAAAAGAGGAATTAGTCTTTTCATTTTGATATAATAACCTCTGTTACTGTTGATTAATGTTCTCATAGCTCTCTTTTGCACCTGTTGATTTACAATTGTATTGTTCTGACTTTTTAGTTTTCCACTTGTTAAGCTCAGTAAGAGAATGAGAATTACATTTTCAGACCTGAAGAGTTCTGATAACACGAAAGCTAAGATCTTTAGATAGAGGAATTAATGAAAAAGTTATACAAATGCACTTTTCTTAATATAGACACCAACTGTGCTTTAGGTACAGCTAACTGAAAAAAATCATCTGTATGATCCACATCATTATTGTCAAATTTCTTTCATTTATTAAGTCAAGAAATAAATATATAATGTATGAATAATGATAAAGTACAGAAATGTAGAAATTTTAATTTAGCTTTACATTAGATGTATTCTGTTAATTCTGCTCTCATTTATTTGTATTTAGTTAAAGCCCCATGTACCCGGGTTGTTTTCATTGTTACTTTGACTATTTATCCTGTCTCTTTCACTGGTTCATTTTTTAGTCTGTATGTGCCATGATATCTGAGTGGCATGCATATAAACATAGTGTAAAAAGTAAGGAAATGTGTGTTTTGTCGGTTTTGCTTTTTGGCAATGAATCTTATACTGCTGGAAAGCCTGTTTATTTCTCCTCACATAATGTCACATTTCTAAGGAAAAACACATTTGTTGTTAAACAGCAGAGTTGAGTGTGTGTGTTGTGTTCAGGGATAGACTGGTGATCTGGCATACTGGGCATTAGCCCAGCGGACCGACCGGTATAATCATAGCTGGACTGCCATATGGTATGGTATGGACCGGCCCACCGGGCATACCGGGCATTTGCCCGGTGGGCCGATGGTGATTTTTCGTTTTTGTGGGCCAATGGGTTTTTTTTTTTTTTCGTTTTTTTCCCCCCTAACAGTATAAACACTGAAAGGTGGTGGAATGGCCAGATGCTGGGAGATGTGTAAAAAATAACTCAATTGTTTGGTGGTGGCTATTGCGGAGCTTCCACAGATTCAGTAACATTAGCAAGTGGTGGAGGCCAGCAAATGCAACATGCTGGCAGGTGGATGACGGAAAGGCAGAAAGTGCAGAGACCCGAGGCGGTGAACTGAACTTCAGGTAAGAAGTTATGACCTGCAGTCTATCTGGGTCAGATATAAACCAAGTTTAGGTGGAGTTTATTTTCGTTGTGCTCATAATTATGCAAATTCCCATGACCATTGATCAACAATCACTGACCAAAACCCACTGATCAAAGAACACTGATCAATGGCCATGAGTAACATTCAAAGAGAGTTGGGGAAATATGATTAAGGAACTGACCTCACAGCCCATTGTTCCTTCAGTGGGCTGGTTTCAGTCATTATGCAAATGTACTGTTTATAAGGTTTGGGGAATCCTGCAGTCAGCTGAGACTGAAGAAGTCACTTGGATGAGTGACGAAACGTTTCTCCCACAAAACGCTACGTCCAGATGAACAGATTCAACTTTTGGAGATACCAGGAGATCTGGTGAGAGGGAAACATGCAGATGAAACCAGAAAATGTCCTTACTGAATCATCAGACCTGAACAGGTGATGGAGAAACAGGTTTACCTTTTAGGTGACATAAATGAGTTGAAGGCAAGTTATGAACTGTTTCTGAGAGACAAATAACACCAGGATCCTTTTCTAAGTAGCTGACAGCTGGTAACTGTGCAGGGGCGGGTCTAGCAAAGTTTTGCCAGGGGGGCAGGTAGGGCATTAACAGGGAAAGGGGGCACAAAGAAATACTTTTCTTTCTTATTCTCGTTTAAAATGTCTCGCTTTTAACAAATAATTATCTAAATCTTACAACAAACGTTTTCATCTGATGTAAAATGTATAGAAATCCATTATTGTACATAGTAATTTTTTTTAGGGTCCCATCATAATTTCTTCAGAAGTAGCTAAGTACTGTATATGATGCCAGTATTTTCCCACATTTTCTAGATTCTGTACCAGTACTGTGTGTAAAATGCCATCAAAAAGTCAATTAAGTTTTATTCTTTCTCACCTGTCTTTCTGTCTCCTTTCACTTTTTAAAGATTGCCATGTTAGAAAAAATATTTTGCCCTGCCATGCTGTTTATTGATGTGGCAAATGAATGGTTTATGAAAATATATCTAAATCTGTCATCAGTAATCAGTAATGATCATGTCTCACCTCTAGTCTTCTCTGTCTTAATTTCAGGTTTTCACCATGTGTTGTAGATAGTTCAGGAGGTTAACTCGACCAAGCAGTCTGCTTTCGGGTACTGTTTAGAATACCAGAATAGGGAGGATGTTGTAGGTTTAAGTTTATTAGACTGATACATATATACCAACAAGACAGTGTACATCACTGTGACAACAGCGTTTGTTTTCATTCAAAGGCTTTATGGTTTTTCCTATAATACCTGGTGGGCCGGTCTCTAGTCAAAATGCCCGGGCCGATTTTTTGTCCCAGTCCAGCCCTGTTGTTCTTTGTCGATACAATTATCCAGGTCGGCTTGAAGGGCCGCCGCTCACCATCACAGCAACCCATTCTTCATTTTCATTACTGACACTGGATTCCTCAATCAAATCTCAGTCAGCCCTGTTTTCCTTGTGTGCTCATGCACCTTGTAGAACAGAGTGTAGTGTGGAATAAGTGTTTGATAAAGATGGACAAACAAAAGTGAAACAGTTGAGGTGAAAAAGTAGAGAGGAAAAAAATTCTGTCATTGAAACTACAAATAGATGCAGCAAAATGTGTCAAATTTATTTACATGTTTGTTAGTGCTCTGTAAAACTGAAAATGTTGGTATCGATCCGATACCCTTTAAATTAAGCGTAGTACTTCCTATTCTAATACTTTTAATGTGAGCTTATGCAGGGCAGATCAGTGTGTCATGATTTATGAGCTGAATCATCATGAATTTGCCAAATTCGGAACACATTTTAATGACCACCAAATGACAGATTTGTGATTTTTATTATCCACAATAATTAGTTAACACAGTAAAATATACTTGTGGTGTGAATGAGACACGGCGAGTCCACGGCTCGAGGTTTTGAGCCATTTTATTTATCGCGGCTGCAGCTCACCAGCTACCAGCCGGACATACATCACACCACAACCAAAAACACAACCCTCATTCCCCATGTTTAACTCGGTGGCTGTGATTGCAGATGCCGCGCAGGTATGTCCACCCTCTCTGCATGGCACCGCAAACCACGCTCCAAGACATACCCCATCTAAATCGGGCGATGGTGGTATGTGGTGGTGGTTTGGTTTGTGATTGAAGCTGGGGAGGCACCTGCAGCGGCGGCGCAGCTGGTCCGAAGGTCGACCATGTTGAACGCAAACACAGCCCTGCAGGCACGTTCGTGAGCCCCTGCTCACAGGTGGCTCGGCAGGCATCCGAACAGGAACAGCTGGCACCTTGACCTCGGGCTCAGGTCAAGTAGACTCCCCTGGCACCGGGACCTCCACCGCTCCTGGCTGCAATGGCCCCCCATGCACCTCCTCCATCTGCGACTGGAGCGACTCCTCCACCTCTCCCGGCTGGAGCAGCCCTTCATGCAGCGGCTCCTCCTCCTCCAGCAGGCATGGACCCTCACGCGCCTGGTCCGCCGCCTCCGGTTGGAGCAGATCCTCCACCACCTGCAGGCATGGACCCTCTCGTGTCTCATCCACATCCAGCAAGAGCAGCTCCTCCACCGCTCCCGATTGGAGCAGTCCTTCACCCGGCTGCTCCTCCTCCTCTGGCAGGCGTGAATCCCCGCACGCCTCGACCACCACCTCTGGCTGAGGTGGCCCACATGGCTCCTCCACCGCTTCCCCACCGTCAGGATACACCGGTGGGCATTGCGGTGGCGGTGTTGACCAGGCCTGGAGCAGAGTTGCCAGATTCTCGATGCTGTCCAGGTGACGCTCAGTCTGGTACTGCAGCTCTTCCTGCAGGCGGCGCACCTCCTCTGCCTGTTCCTGCTGGACACCATCTGGACGAGCTCCGCCCTTTCCTGGCTCCGGCGTGGACCCGCCATGCCGCCTCCTTGGTTTCGGCACCAGTGTGGTGTGAATGACACATGGCAAGTCCACAGAACAAGGATTCGGGCCATCTTTATTAGTTCGGCTGCTTCAATTCAATTCAATTCTATTTTATTTATATAGTGCTAAATCACCACTGTCAACAACTGTCGCCTGCGGAAGGGGTTACATGAATAGGATGAGGGACCTATGGATTCCTCGATACCCAACATCCACAATGACGGCAAAACAACTAGTAGCTCAGTGTTCCAACATTCGAAAGAAGGGACTGCTCTCACAGCTAGAGCTTGACGAGGTACAACATAAATGCTACGGCAAGGAGGAGTCAGGACGCCAGGTCAGGGGGGAGATATCATCACCCCCACCCGAGATTGGGTACATAGCCCCAAGTGCGATAGGAGAAGGATCGTTGAGTGCGAGAGGAACTGACCTGAAAGATAGGATCATGGCCAAGCTTGAAACCTGGATCCCCCGTAGCCGGTTACCAAGATTACGTGAAGTACCCTCAGAAGGTCTGCTAGATGATGTTAATGCAGCACTACGGATGATACCTACAACCACGATTACCGACACTAACAAGCTGATCTACAATACGGCAGCAGTGATCAGTGAGATGCTTGGCTACAAGTTGAACAGCCACAAGGGGCAGTACCCTCCATGGAGAAGGAGGCTAGAGGGCAAGATCAAAGTAGCACGGAGGGAGGTTAGCCAACTAACGGAGTTGCAGAAAGGCGCGACAAAGAAGGTGCATAAGAAATACAGCAAGCTGTCCATACCTGAGGCCTTGGAAACTGCCAAGCAAAGACTCACAGCCTTGGCCAGCCGCTTGAGGATGTACACCAGAGAGATAGAAGGCAGGAGAATAAACCAGCTGTTCTCCACAGAACCAGCAAAGGTGTACTCTCAGTGGCAAGGGAACAATAAGAGAACAGCACCACCAAGGCTGGAGACGGAGCAATACTGGAACAGCATATGGGAGAAGGACGCAACCCATAACGGCAATGCTCAGTGGCTAGTGGATCTGAGGGCAGACCATAGCGACCTCCCTGAACAGGGTCCAGTAACCATCACAGTGGCAGACATCCAAGAAAGGGTCTCCAGTATGAAGAGTTGGACAGCACCAGGGCCTGACATGGTTCACGCCTACTGGCTGAAGAAGCTGACTGCACTCCACGAGTGTCTGGCAGCACAAATGAACCAGCTGCTAGTTAACGAGAGACACCCGGAATGGCTAACCGAAGGTCGGACGGTCCTGATCCCCAAGGACCCCAAGAAGGGACCGGTCCCATCCAACTACCGACCAATAACCTGCCTCAGTACTACATGGAAGCTCCTGTCAGGCATCATATCGGCTAAGATGAACAGGCACATGGGTCAATACATGAGCGGGGCACAGAAAGGGATTGGCAAGAATACCAGAGGCGCAAAACACCAGCTACTGGTAGACAGAACAGTCAGCCGAGACTGCAAGAACAGACTGACCAACCTGTGCACAGCCTGGATTGACTACAAGAAGGCCTATGACTCAATGCCCCACAGCTGGATACTGGAATGCCTAGAATTGTACAAGATCAACAGGACCCTAAGAGCCTTCATCAGGAACTCAATGGGGATGTGGCGTACAACACTAGAGGCCAACTCCAAGCCCATAGCACAAGTCACCATCAAGTGCGGGATCTACCAAGGAGATGCTCTGTCCCCACTGCTGTTCTGCATAGGCCTGAACCCCCTCAGTGAGATCATTAACAAGACTGGCTACGGATACCGACTACGAAACGGAGCGGTTGTCAGCCACCTCCTGTACATGGATGACATCAAGCTGTATGCCAAGAGTGAACGAGACATCGATTCACTGATACACACTACCAGGCTATACAGCAATGACATTGGAATGTCGTTCGGACTGGAGAAGTGTAGTCGGATGGTAACAAAGAGAGGGAAGGTAGTCAGAATTGAGGGGATTGAACTACCAGAAGGCAACATTGCAGACATAGAGGACAGTTACAAGTACCTGGGGATCCCACAGGCGAATGGGAACCATGAAGAGGCCGCTAGGAAAGCTGCAACCACCAAGTACCTGCAGAGGGTCAGGCAAGTCCTGAGGAGTCAGCTGAACGGTAAGAACAAGATCCGGGCCATCAACACCTACGCCCTGCCCGTGATCAGGTACCCTGCTGAGGTAATAGGCTGGCCAAAGGAGGAGATAGAAGCCACTGACATAAAGACAAGAAAGCTCCTGACCATGCATGGAGGGTTTCACCCCAAGTCCAGCACCCTGAGGCTGTACGCTAAGCGGAAGGAAGGAGGCCGGGGACTGGTGAGTGTCAGCACCACAGTCCAGGATGAGACAAGAAACATCCACGAATACATCACGAAGATGGCCCCAACTGACAGTGTGCTCAGTGAGTACCTCAGGCAGCAGAAACCCAAGAAAGAGGAGGAAGGCGAGGAACCGTCATGGAAGGACAGGCCCCTGCACGGTATGTACCACCGGCAGATAGAGGAGGTGGCTGATATCCAGAAATCCTACCAGTGGCTGGACAAAGCTGGACTGAAAGACAGCACGGAGGCACTAATCATGGCTGCACAGGAACAAGCACTGAGCACAAGATCCATAGAGGCTGGGGTCTATCACACCAGGCAAGACCCCAGGTGCAGGCTGTGTAAAGATGCCCCTGAGACAATCCAGCACAAAACAGCTGGGTGCAAGATGCTAGCAGGCAGGGCATACATGGAGCGCCATAACCAAGTGGCCGGCATAGTATACAGAAACATCTGTGCCGAGTATGGCCTGGAAGTTCCGAGGTCAAAATGGGAGATGCCCCCAAGGGTGATGGAGAATGACCGAGCTAAGATCCTGTGGGACTTCCAGATACAGACGGACAAAATGGTGGTGGCTAACCAACCGGACATAGTGGTGGTGGACAAACAGAAGAAGACAGCCGTAGTGATTGATGTAGCGGTTCCGAATGACAGCAACATCAGAAAGAAGGAACACGAGAAGCTGGAGAAATACCAAGGGCTCAGAGAAAAGCTCGAGATGGATGTGGAGGGTGAAGGTAACGGTGGTCCCCGTGGTAATCGGAGCACTAGGTGCGGTGACTCCCAAGCTAGGCGAGTGGCTCCAGCAGATCCCGGGAACAACATCGGAGATCTCTGTCCAGAAGAGCGCAGTCCTGGGAACAGCTAAGGTACTGCGCAGGACCCTCAAGCTCCCAGGCCTCTGGTAGAGGACCCGAGCTTGAAGGATAAACCACCCGCAGGGGCGAGATGGGTGTTTTTTTTATGTACAGTAGATTGTACAATAATAGATACAGAGAAAAACCCAGCAATCATATGACCCCCTATGAACAAGCACTTGATTGTGGAAAGGAAAAATTCCTTTTTAACAGGAAGAAACCTCCATCAGAAGCAGGCTCAGGGAGGAGCGGCCATCTGCTGCCACCGGTTGGGGTGAGAGAAGGAAAACAGCATAAAGACATGCTGTGGAAGAGAGACAGAGATTAATAACAGGTATGATTCAATGCAGAGAGGTCTATTAGCACATAGTCAGTGAGAAAGGTGACTGGAAAGGAAAAACTCAATGCATCATGGGAATCCCCCTGCAGCCTACGTCTATTGCAGCATAACTAAGCGAGGATTAAGGGTCACCTGGTCCAGCCCTAACTATATGCTTTAGCAAAAAGGAAAGTTTTAAGCCTAATCTTGAAAGTAGAGATAGTGTCTGTCTCCTGAATCCAAACTGGAAGCTGGTTCCACAGAAGAGGGGCCTGAAAACTGAAGGCTCTCCCTCCCATTCTACCTTTAAATACTTTAGGAACAACAAGTATGCCTGCAGTGCGAGAGCGAAGTGTTCTAATAGGGTGATATGGTACTACAAGGTCATTAAGATAAGATGGGGCCTGATTATTTAAGACCTTGTATGTGAGGAGCAGGATTTTGAATTCAATTCTGGATTTAACAGGAAGCCAATGAAGGGAAGCCAAAACAGGAGAAATATGCTCTCTCTTTCTAGTCCCTGTCAGTGCTCTTGCTGCAGCATTTTCGATTAACTGAAGGCTTTTTAGCGAGATTTTTGGACATCCTGATAATAATGAATTTGTCATGGTCCTGAGTCTGCCGACTCAGTGTTTTGTGTTTCTTTATGCTTTTGTTTATTCTGATTATGTATTCCATTATGATTTGCCATTTGTTAGGTTTCTGTTCTGTGCCTGCCCTGGTCCCACTTCTGTGTTCCCTCTGTCTGTCTGTGGTGTCACACTGTCTGCTTGTGAACCTGTCTGTTTAGTTCAGTGTCTTGTCTGGTTCTCTGTGTCTGAGTTTCCTGTTTTATTCTGAAGGTCTCCATCTCATGTGAGTGTGTTCAGCTTACATTTCCCCTGTCCCATCAGCTCTGATTTCTCCCAGGTGTGTTGCCCTCCTGTCTCTCATCCCCTGATTACTGCTGTGTGTATTTAAGCCCTGTGTGTTCTCCTGCCTGTTGCCGGTTTGTCTGCGTTCTATGGTGGTCCGTTCAACTGTCTGCGTCTCTCCGCCCCGCACCCCGTTTCTTATGTTCTCAGGTTTGTCATTTAGTTTTCCCAGTTTAGGTGTTTCCAGTCATTTGTCATTCCTCACTGCCTGTTCCGTCACTTCATTACTTGTAAATAAACGTCACTTGCGTTATCAGTCAACTGCCTGCATTTTGTGTCCTTTTCCCTCCAACACCACACGGCTCGCCTCGACAGCCGTGACAGAATTGCAGTAGTCCAGCCTGGAATTAATAAATGCATGAACTAGTTTTTCAGCGTCACTCTGAGACAGGATATTTCTAACTTTAGAGATGTTGCGCAAATGGAAGAAAGCAGTCTTACATATTTGTGTAATATGTGCGTTGTAGGACGTCTTGGTCAAAAATGACTCCAAGGTTCCTCACAGTGTTACTGGAGGCCAAGGTAATGCCATCCAGAGTAAGAATCTGGTTAGATACCATATTTCTAAAACTTTCAGGGCTCAGTACAACAACCTCAGTTTTATCTGAATTAAGAAGCAGAAAGTTAGCGGCCATCCAGGTCTTTATGTCTTTAAGACATTCCTGCAGTTTAACTAATGTGTGTGTGTTTTCTGGCTTCATGGATAGATAGAGTTGGGTGTCATCTGCATAGCAGTAAAAATGTATGCTATGTCTTCTAATGATACTGCCTAGGGCAGGGGTGTCCAAACTTTTTTCGCTGAGGGCCACATACATAAAAATATAGGAGGGGCTGGGCCACTTACTAGAAATTAGGTATATAACCTTAACTTTACTGTATTAAAAATCACTTAAAAGTGGTCAAATGTGTTATATTGTTGAATATAATTAAAGACAAAACTGCCTTCATCACAGTTTTCCATAAATGGATCTTTATTGATTTATTCAGAAAAAGCTTTGGTAGCTCATTCTCAGACCAGCAGCCTCAGATTTCTTCTTAGACAGAAGATTTACAGAACAGAGAAAAAAACAATAAAGGGGAAAATGGGACGGGTAAATTTCAAGTTTGTTATTTAAGTTATTAGGCTTAGCAAAACATCTATTAAAGTTCGTTTGAAACTGTTATCAACATTAACAGACTGCACTGGACTTAATAACAGGAGTCCATATAATTTTAGTAAATTATTCTGGTGAGTATCAGCTGCGCTGGGTATGTAAATTGGGCCATCCGGCTGCGGTGCTGATCGCCACTCGTGGCAAAAATCCAGACAAATGTCACTTGACCAAGGAGCAGATCCTACATCAGATGAGATCAGCTGACTTTGCGTGTGCGTGCGCTGTGCACAGCGGTGTGTACTCTGTGTGTTAACAAGAAAAACACATATAAGAAAGTGGTGCGTAAAAGCAGGGTAGTGACAGAATTGATGCGCATTATTGATATTTGAAGCATGTGTACCTGCACATTAACACACGGGTACTGTGGAATACATTTTTTTACTCATCTACAGTGCTCGTGCTCTCGTCCACTCCCCGCAAAGAAATTAGCAGCTGTGCGGTGTCTGTGGCATCGGTGCTCTAATCGCATGCGATGGAGTAAAAATCAAAAGCACAGCTTTATCAGACAGTTGCAGTTTAATGTTGGCTGACGAGTCTTCAATGCGTTGCACAACTGTATTTCTGGACATGCTGACGTTGTTGAAGTCCTGCACTGTTTCCGGGCACATTATTTCGGTGACTTTAACGACGCAGTGTTTTATGAGGTCTCCATCTGAAAAAGGCTTGCCATGTCTTGCGATGAGTTGGGCGACCTCATAGCTGGCTATTGGAGCCTTTTTCTGGACAATTTGAGCACGAAAAAAAATACTGTTGCTGACCCCGCAGGAGAGCTAGCATTTGCTTTAATTTCTGCTCTCGCTCAGCACCAGTGTAGGATGCATAGGCCTGATGTTTGGTTTCATAATGACGTCGTACATTATACTCTTTCATAACTGCCACAGTTTCAGTGCAAATCAAACAAATACACTTCCCCTTGAATTCTTTGAAGAAATATTCACTCTCCCACCTTGTCTGAAATTTTCTGCATTAACTTTCTATCTTTCGCTTCTTTGGTTCTGCCATGTTTAGTAACTTGGGGGTAAATTTCTTCTGTGATTGTCCTTTTTGGTGGAGCAACTGCCTTGATCAACAGCAGCCCCCCCTGGTGTTAAAACTAAGAAGTGCAATAAACTTAAACAAAAGTTGAAGTGCGGGCCATATTCTATTCAATTTATAAAATTACTTGCGGGCCAATTAAAACTGGACCGCGGGCGGACTTTGGACACGCCTGGCCTAGGGGAAGCATCTATAATGTAAACAGAATTGGTCCTAGCACTGAACCCTGTGGAACACCATAATTGACCTTAGTGTGTGAAGAGGACTCTCCATTTACATGTACAAATTGGAGTCTATTAGATAGATATGATACAAACCACTGCAGCACAGTACCTGTAATACCTGCAGCATGTTCTAATCGCTCTAATAGGATATTATTCTTATAAATCAGCAAACTATTTCTCCAGGCTAAATGATGATCTACTAAATTTGTGACACGCCATTTCCTCTCCAGCTTACGAGTTATCTGCTTTAAGCTGATGCTTTAAGCTGTTTGAGAATTATACCACAGAGTCAGGTACTTCTGATTTGAGGCCTTAGTTTTCACAGGAGCTACAGTATCCAGAGTCGTACGTAGTGAGGATGTAAAATTATTAACAAGATAATCGACCTCTGTTGGGATAGCGTTGAGATAGCTGCTCTGCTCTATGAGCATTGAAGATGATAACAGTGGGTGGATTATATTCTTAAACTTAGTTACAGCACTTTCAGAAAGACATCTACTGTGATAAAGTCTACTATCCACTGCTGTGTAATCAATTATTGTAAATGTAAATGCTATCAAGAAATGATCAGACAGGAGAGGGTTTTCAGGAAACACTGTTAAATGTTCCGTTTCTATGCCATATGTTAAAACAAGATCTAGAGTGTGATTAAAGTGGTGGGTGGGTTCTTTTACATTTTGAAAGAAGCAAATTGAGTCTAATAACAGATTAAATGCCATGTTGAGGCTGTTATTTTTAGCATCTACATGGATGTTAAAATCACCCACAATAATTATTTTATCTGAGCTGAGCACTAAATCAGATAAAAAGTCTGAGAAATCAGACAGAAACTCTGTGTAAGTCCCAGGTGGACGATATATGATAACAAGTAAGACTGGTTTCTGAGTTTTACAGCTGGGGTGGACAAGGCTAAGCATCAGGCTTTCAAATGAATTAAAAAAGTCTGTCTTGGTCTTTCGTTGAATAATAGGCTGGTGTGAAAAATTGCTGCCACACCGCCCCCTCGACCTGTGCTTCGAGGTTTCTGGTAGTTAGAATGACTCGGGGGTGTTGATTCATTTAAACTAACATAATCATCCTGCTGCAACCAGATTTCTGTAAGGCAGAGTAAATCGATTTGTTGATCAATTATTAAGTCGTGTACTAACAGAGACTTGGAGGAGAGAGACCTAATATTTAATAATCCACATTTAACTATTTTACTCTTTGGTTCAGATGTGCATACTATATTGTACTTTCTTTGTAATTTTTTATGTTTAAGTTGTTTATTGCTAGATTTTAGTTTGTTTTTTATCTGTTTGGGAGCTGACACAGTCTCAATGGAGATGGGTTTTGGGGGGTAACAGGAGGAGAGAAGCTGCAGAGAGGCGTGTAAGACTGCAACTCTGCTTCCTGGTCCCAACTCTGGATAGTCATATTTTGGGGGGGTTTAATCATTTTGTCCATATTTCTAGAAATGAGAGCTGCGACATCCAAAGTGGGATGGATGCCGTCTCTCCTAACAAGACCAGGTTTCCTCCAGAAGGTTTGCCAATTGTCTATGAAGCCCACATCATTTTTTGGACACCAGTCAGACAGCCAGCAATTTAAGGAGAACATGAGGCTAAACATGTCACTCCTGGTCTGGTTGGGGAGGGGACCAGTGAAAACTACAGAGTCCGACATTGTTTTGGCAAAGTTGCACACAGATTCAATACTGATTTTAGTGACCTCCGACTGGCTTAACCGGGTGTCATTACTGCATTACTACAATTGACTATGGTTGCCGGTGTCTCTAGCTTCACATATTTGAGAACAGAATCACCAATTACCAGAGTTTGACCCCCGGCGGGTGTGTCGCCGAGTGGGGAAAAACAGTTAGACACATGAACAGGTTGGTGGTGTGCCTGGGGCTTCTGTTTAAGACAGGGGTGTCAAACGTACGGCCCGTGAGATGATTTTGTAAAGTATAAAAATGAGCTGCAATTTTTCAATAAAGAAACTGCTGTTCCAATTGTGTCCATTGGATGGCGCAATAGCAATTGTGAGCTACTTTGTTTTGCCCACGAAATTTAAACCTGGTGTACTTTGGCACCCTCATTGCCCCAATATGTCTCTGTCAAAAAAGAGAAAAGTGGAAGAAAAATGGTCATCCTCCTATTTATTCAAGGAAGTGAATGGGAAAGCTGTATGTTTGGTGTGTTCCCAGCATGTTGCAGTGCTGGAAGAATATAACCTCCATCGTCACTATGTGAGTCTTCATGCCGACAAATATGACAACTTTCAAGGACAGCAGAGAAGAGAGAAGGTGAATGAACTGTTGGCGGGTCTGAAGAAACAGCAGTCTGTGTTTACTCAGAGCTGAGACATCAGTGACGCTGCAGTGAAAGCTAGCTACCTCATTGCTAACGAAATTGCACTAGCTTCAAAACCATTTAGTGAGGGTGAATTTGTAAAAACATGTATGATGAAGAGATTGTGTGCCCTGAAAAGCGCCAGGCCTTTGACAAGAAACACAGTTGCCGACAGGATTTCTGATCTTTCAGCGGATTTGGGCAGCCAGTTGAAGCAAAAAGTAAAGTCATTTATTGCGTTTTCAGCTGCAATTGATGAAGGCACGGACATTACAGATGTTGCACAACTGGCAATTTTCATCCGCGGAGTTGATGACACATTGACAGTCACCGAGGAGGTCGTGGAGTTGGTACCGATGACAGCTACAACGACCGCAGCTGATATTTTCACCGCACTTGTCGGCGCGCTGGACAGGGTTGGAGTGGACTGGTCCTGCGCTGTCAGCCTGGCTACAGATGGTGCGCCCTCAATGATCGGGAAGAAAGCAGGCGTTGTAAAAAAAGTTCAGAGATAAAGTGCAATCTGCAAATGGAGGATGTGATTTTTGGACGTTTCACTTTATTTTGCACCAGGAGGCTTTGTGTTGCAAGTCACTGAAAAGGGATAACGTCATGAAGGTGGTCATCCAAACTGTTAATTTCATCCGATCCAGAAGCCTCAATCACCGTCAGTTTGACAGCCTTCTCAGAGAGAAAGACCACATCTATGGCCTGCCATACCACACTGAGGTAAGATGGTTGAGCCGAGGTGCTGTTTCTTTGATTTACAAGAAGAAATTGAACAGTTTTTTGGAAGAAAAGGGCAAACCAGTGTTAGAATTTCATTCTGCAGAATGGATGCAGGACGTTGCATTTATGGTGGATGTTACAGAGCACCTGAATAACTTGAACAAACAGCTGCAAGGACGCAACAAAGTTGTCACGCAGTATTATGGCAGCATACGTTCTTTCAAGTTGAAGCTGTTATTGTGGGAGACGCAGCTCGCTGGTGGTGATGCAGCTCACTTCCCCTGTCTGAAAAATGTGTGCACGATCCAAAGTGTGGCAGGTATGAAGCGGTTCAAAGATAAAATAAAATAACGGGACTGTTACTAGAGTTTGAGCAACGATTTCAGATTTTTGGTGAACTGGAGAAAGACTTCAAAGTTTTTTGCTCGCCGTTCACCGTGAATCCCTTTGATCTGCCCGTCAGGATCCAACTTGAAATAATAGACTTGCAGTGTGACTCGGATTTGAAGGGCAAATTTGCCGCCGCTGGCTTGAACACGTTTTATCAGAATCTCTTGCCGGGTTACCCCAACTTGACAGCCCTTGCTGCAAAACAGTTGTGCATGTTTGGAACCACATATCTTTGTGAGCAGGTTTTCTCTGTAATGAGTATAAATAAAACAAAACTGCGCTCAAGGCTCACGCACAAGCACTTGAATCACATCCTGAAGTTAGCTGCCGCTCAGGATGTGAAGCCTGATATTGATGAGCTGGTGAAAGGTAAAAGATGCCAGGTATCAGGAGTCAAATAAACTATGCAACCCCACTGAAAGTGCTGCATGAGACACTCTGATGTAGTTCTGTGATCTGTGATATACTTCTGTGAATCACTGAGGCACTGTGTGCTTGTGTGTTCTTTGTCCTCAGAATTTTCAAATAACTTGAGTTGTTTTTTAATTAATAGCTATGTTGTGCTTTTGGACACACTGTCCTCAGGCTCCAGCTTGATGTTTATATGTTTTTATGTTGATGTGCTACTGTTTCTAATTGATTATATTTGATTTATATATTTAACCTATTCTGTGGTTCTTGTTCTTGTTTGGGGAACAGGATTTCATTATTTTTATCTACATTGCTGCCTGCGAAATGACACCCTGATATAGTTCTGTGATCTGTGAAACAGTTCTGTGAATCACTGAGGCACTGTGTGTTTGTGTGTTCTTTGTCCTCAGAATTTTCAAATAACTTGAGGTGTTTTATGATTAATAGATATGTTGTGCCTGTACTATTTTGAATATACTGTCCACAGGCTCTAGCTTTATTTTTATGTTGATCGTATTAAAACAAAGAAAACAATCTGAAGTTGTTGTTTTTAAGTTATATATACAATGATTTTACCAGTCCGGCCCACTTGAGAATAGACTTTTCTCCATGTGGCCCCTGAACTAAAATGAGTTTGACACCCCTGGTTTAAGACTATGCTTCCTCCTCACCATCACCCAGCCGTCCTCTTTCCCCAGCTGCTTGGGGTCTGCCGGGAAACAGCTAGCGGGGCCTACGCTATCTTCGGCTGCACCAGCTACAGGGGCCTGGCTAGCTACGGGTGAATGAAGGGTGCGATGCCGAGTCTCCAATTCAGTAATCCTGGCCTCCAGAGCTGCAAATATGCTATATTTGTTAGAAGTATCATTACTGCTACAGAAGGCCGAGGAGTAACTAAACATCAGACACAATGAGCAGGAAAGTGCAGGAGGGACAGGTGAAGAGGCCATGCTGCTAGCGAGTTT
Source organism: Pelmatolapia mariae (assembly GCF_036321145.2). Taxonomy (NCBI): domain Eukaryota; kingdom Metazoa; phylum Chordata; class Actinopteri; order Cichliformes; family Cichlidae; genus Pelmatolapia; species Pelmatolapia mariae. The sequence goes on from NC_086241.1 coordinate 28,633,969, forward strand.
GCTACGAGCTAAGATAAGCTAGCGAAACAGTAAAGTAGGGTGACCAACCGTCCTCTTTTCCCCGGATATGTCCACTTTTCACGTTCTGTCCGGGGGGATTTTCAAGATTGATAAAAATGTCCGGGTTTTCCTATATGCCGACAGAGGACCCATTTGTGTGACGTCATTCCCGAACTGCTGCTTTGTGAGCGCTTGTTCTGAGCTCAGAGACGGGACAGACAGCGCGCAGCAACGTGCCTAATGATGTTTAAAAGATCCCAAAGCGCAAGTGCATCTTTTCAGACGAACTGCAAAAGAAATTTCCCTCGTACCGACCATAGCTCAACTGGCCATCGGCCCAGATGGTGATTAGAGCAGGGCGATATGACCAAAAATATTTATCACGATATACATTTGAAAATTTGCGATAACGATATAACTGACGACCTAATTGACACTAGACAAAATACTTTACAACTCCACAACTTTATTAGTGCCAAAAAAACAAAACAAAACATCAATGTATTTTCACTTAAACAAGCAGCTGTTTTTTATGTGCATTAAAGTTATATAAAAATTGAACAGTGCAAATGCAAATTCCTTGCTGACAGTTTAACCAAAAGGCATTTCCAGTGGAAATTGGCCGACATATCCTCAGCATAACCATGTATAATATCCACAAAACTTAAAAAGAGGTTATACACACACAATAGGGTAATATTATGTTGAAGCACAGTACGTATCACTCCACGAGGCTCCTGCCTACGATAGCCGTAATGCTCCGACAATCCATCAAGCGGTGCGACTTCGTAGCTTAGCAAAGTCGTACTAAAACATTTGACAGATTTTCGAGCGCCGTGTACCACATAAAATCGTTTCGAGGTCAGTTAACACAACCAGAATTCATACATAAGGCACACGGGATTATAAGGGGTGCTGTCGATTTTCAGAAAAATCAAAGGATTGATTTTAAGTTTGCCGTATTTTCCAAAAAACATGGTAATAACGACGGCCCGCTAGCATGCTCTACCAAAAATAGTGCTTTGTTGTGTATCTGACGGACGAAAGCTAAACCAGTTCCACACCACTGAAGTTGCAGCATTTTTACAAACCAATTCTGGTTCATCTGTTCCATTCAACGATCCGCTTTCGCCCTTCTCATTCTCCGTCGCCGCCATGCTTTTTCCGCCATGTGCGTATGAAAACAAAGGCACTGCGCATGTGCGTTTTCCCATATTCTATTGCGATATTTCATTTTCTTATCGTTGCCCAACATTATACCGGTATTACCGTGAAAGGTATGATATGGCCCAGCCCTAATGGTGATTTTTCATTTTGTTGTTGTTGTTTTTGTAACGGTATAAATAATGAAAGGTGGTGGATTGGCCAGATGCTGGCCAATGTGTAAAAATAACTCAGTTGTTTGGTGGTGTCTATGGCGGAGCTTCCACAGAGGCCAGCGGGTGGATGAGGGAAAGGGGAGGCAGGAGGAGGAGAGATCCGAGGCGGCCGCCGGTCCGAGTGTCAGGTGAACTGAAACTTCAGGTAAGAAGTGATGACCTGCAGCCTATCTTGGTCAGATATAAACCAAGTTTAGGTGTAGTTTTTTTTCGTTGTGCTGACATTTTACAGTCAGTTACAATAACTCGTACTGCGTACTAGCTAGCATGACGGAGTTTCTATACACCTGGGCGGGTGCTATGATGTTACTGATAGTGATATGATATCGGTTTGGATATGTGGTGAGAGGGAAACATGAAGATGAAACCAGATGTCCTTACTGAATCATCAGAGCTGAACAGGTGATGGAGAAACAGGTTTACCTTTAATGTGACATGAATGAGTTGAAGGGAAGTTATGAACTGTTTCTGAGAGACAAATAACACCAGGATCCTTTTCTATGTAGCTGACAGCTGGTAACTGTGCAGGGGCGGGTCTAGCAAAGTTTTGCCAGGGGGCCAGGTTGGGCATTAACAGGGAAAGGGGGGCACAAAGAAATACTTTTCTTTCTTATTTTCATTTAAAATGTCTAGGTTTAATAAATAATTATCTGAATCTTGCAACCAAAGTTTTCATCTGATGTAAAATGTATAGAAATCTTACATATACCAACAAGACAGTGTACATCACTGTAGTGCTGGGCGATATGACAATATATATCGTGTGGACGATAGAAAAGTGTCTATCGTGCCATTTGTCTTCTATCGTTTATATCGTACTAACCCAAATTTTATAAATTATTACATAAAATATATAATTAACCCTTTACAACCGGTCGGAGCAGGCACACTCCGTTTTACCTAACTATTTTTAAACCCCTGTAGAACTGGAACCACGTAAGGTAGTGCAATATTTTTTTTTTTTGCATGTACTTACATCTTATTCCATTAGCTTGTCCAAGGTCACGGTTTCCTTCCACATATAACTTTGCAAAAATTGCATAAGAAGCACTTGCAGCAACAAAAACATAATATTCCAAACTTGCAGCAACAAAAAGATAATATTCCAGAAACACGCTTTGCCGACGTTCATAAGACTTCCTACGTTGGCATACACGTCAGCGCGAACTATCGCATGTCCGCCATTACCTGCCCGAAACCGGAAGTGACGTCATTTTCGCGAAAGGGCTTATAAGCCTATGTTGGTGTTTTTAAAAGACATGTTTGACTTTATGCTTTTCTGTATCGTTTCTGGGATGCTTAGAACTCAAATTACACTGTTGGAAATAGTTTATTTTGATGCATTATAATATTTATTTTCATTTTTCCTGTAGTATACAAAAATTAGTGTATCTCAAAAATAAAACTATGAAGACACTCAAAATAAATTTCTCGTGGTTGGAAACTTTTGTATTTACAGTTTTGAGGGATACACCTCTTAAATTTTTTTTTAACTAGAAATATATGTAAAAAACAAAACAAAAACGATTTTCAATTTTTTTGTAGTTTATTGCACTACAAGTTTTTGCAATTTATGTAGTTACTATGGACTTAATGCATACATATTATTAAAATTTGGGCTATAACGGTTGTATTGATATATGGAAACTTGAAATACTCCCACAAGTGGCACTACAGCATGTAAAAACATAAAGATAAGCTCTGGCGGACTTGGTTCTATGGTAGGTCTTAAAGGGTTAAATAGCCTGTGGCAAATATATTATTGTTGTCTTCTCACTATACATGCTCTTAACTTTATGCAAGAAAAAATAAAGTATAAAAAAAAAGAAGATATTTTTCGCAAAGAAACTCCGTCTCGTGGTTTGCGAGCTGGTGCTGCTGTACGTGCACCCGGATTTGCGACATACTTTACGGTAACTCAAAACAAAGACTGCACCCTCGGCACTCGCTGTTTACAGACTGCGTACTTTCTAGATGACCACAGGTCAGGTCGTATATCGTGATATAAAATAATTCATATCGTGATAAATATTTTTTCCATATCGCCCAGCACTACATCACTGTCACCACAGCATTTGTTTTCATTCAAAGACTTTATGGCATTTTCTATAATATCTGGTCAGCCGGTCTCTAGTCAAAATGCCTTGGATATTTTTTTGTCCCAGTCCAGCCCTCATACCGACCCAGTACTGGTAATTTTTCTTACGCAGATGAGGCATTATTTCTGTACCATTATTTAATTCCAGAGGTTTTTAGGCTATTTTTTTTTGCATTTGTTGACTTGTAAAAGGCTATATGACATATTTTATTTCACAATTCATTAACCGCACAGAGAAGGCATCATTTAAATATGTTAAATATGTTTCTTTAAGCAAGTTCTTCATGACTGAGCTAAGTGTCCTCTTTTTTGGAAATCAAAATATGGTCACCCTAAGTAAAGACAAAGTGAGTGAATAAGCAGATAAGCTACTCAAAAACACCACTGTGTTTGAGCAAGAAGTGATACTCTACCGCAGAGAGAGCGAACACCAAGTGACAGCGCCACCAAAACACATCACACCAATACCAACTCTCTACTCCCACCTACAAACCCTAATTCTCCGTGTTTAACTCAGCAGGCGTTATTGCGTCTGCCTTTCCTGCATGGCACTGCAGACCACGCCCCACCACAATACCTTTCAACTTTTCTTATATATTGATATTATGGTTTTTTTTTAAGAAACCTGGAATGTAAATGTGCCTGTCTTTAAAGGACGTCATTTTCTGTTGTTTAAATGTGCTATAGGCTTGTTAGAAAAAAATAAAATTCTCTTATAAAGTGAGAATTGCTGTGAGTAGCAAGTTCCAACACATTTACTTTACTTGTAAGGAAGCAAAAGCATACACGGTAAACATCTGCTCACCGTGGAAGATGTTTACCGTTTATGCAGATGTGACAGATGTTTACCGGTACCGTTCATTTATAAACTACTTCCAGTTTTATACTGGGAACAGATATGTATCATGGTCTTGTGAATGGTTGTATTTTTCCACACTGTCTCAGCACTCCCATGTCTGGGGGGAAACCCCCTTCAAGCACAGCTCTCATCTTCACCTGTCTACAATCAACCAGCAGTATTTAGGACACACATCTACAACTATTCTTTGCCAGATGGTCTGCTATTCTATGTCAGTACTAGGCTTCCTTTGCTTCTTATGGTTACATCGGTTCCCCAGGGAAACCTTCCTCTTACCTGCCAAGTAAGCCATCACTTACTCAGGTCATTCTTATTCCCTCTAGTCCTTCCCCTAACCACACTATTCCATATTTCAGACCCTTCACCCTTCATGAAGGCAATAGCCAGAGTGTTACAAGTATAGCCCTAAAGAATGTAGCCTCATGGGCAGTGTATTCCGTGCTGCTGGGAGAATGGATTGACATACCCGTTATGGCTCTGTGAGCGTGAGGAGGGAGAAAAAGGAGAGTCGAAACGTATGATTTGTCACCGACCAGAAACAGGAGCTGGAAGCATGTAAATATAATAATAACCACTGAAGCCAAGAAGAGTGCCTGACGAGCCCAGTTGTAAATAAGCTATTAAGACTCGACTGTACACTGTGTTCGTGTTTTCCTCTGAAATAATAAGTTCCGTTAGAGCAGCCTTTCAACGCCACTCTCTGTGTCTCGCCAGCAAACTTGACCCAGACAACAAAGTAAAGTTAGTTTTCGGCTACGAGCCCAACACGGAACCCGACGTATTAGCCAGAGGTCCCGTAGACCTGTTTTATATAAGCGCGGAATAGTTTTCTATACGAGATTGCTGCAAAAATCGTGAGTAACCTTCAGTAACAGTAAAAAATCACACAGTAGTAGTACATTCATGTGGTTGTATAAAGCATAATAATATATTAAGTAATCCAAAGTTTTCAGAATACGTTACTCTCATTGAGAAATCTGTAGTAGAATACATTTAAAAGTAACATTCCCAACAATGCTGGTCATATGCACATTGCATTACTCATTGTTGCACTTAATTTGTATAAGAATTTCTGTCCTTGGGCTAATGATACAGGACACACAAAACTGGACTTTTGAACAGTTTTTGCACAAAGTCACCTAATCAATGATTTGAGAACAACATTTATTTTATGTTGAAAGCATATGTTGGCACCTTGCGATTACTGTGTGTGAGAGAATTGATTTTATTGACTTTATCAATTTTTATTTTTTACTCTTCTTTGTTTAAACATCTGGTCTTGTATTACTTTTAATTTTATACTTATAAGGAGAGATAGTGTTGCCATCCTGAATGTTCACATTGAACAGAAAGGAAGGATTAATTGTACATTCCCAAAGCATCAAGACAGAACAATGTTGTTTCAGAACTCTCCGTCCCTTGAGGATGAAGCAAAATAATAAAAACCTTCCACAGACTCCTATGAATAACTATGTGAATCTTGGTAATGAATGCTCTCCAAGATATATTTTATGTTCAGAGACCTTTATGAAAAGTAGAAAAACGCCTGTTGCATGTTGGCATAATTCTTTCTTCTTCAATTCAATAGTTGTTATACAATTTGTTTTATGAGCAAATGTTTTGTCTTTGAAAACAATAATGGATAAAGAGTTAAATGTTACCTTTCTAACTCTGGACTGGTACACAGAAATTAACAACTACAGATATATTTTATTTTTTATTATGTTTACATTATATATTCTAATAATCTGCACTAATTCTACTATTGTGTATTTAATCTTTATTCATAAAAACCTCCATGAGCCTATGTACATTTTCATTGCAGCTTTGCTACTTAACTCTGTTCTTTACAGCACAACTATGTACCCAAAACTTCTGATTGACTTTTTATCTGAAAAACAAGTCACAACATATTCAGCCTGTCTCTTTCAGTTTTTTATGTTTTACACTCTAGGTGGTTCAGAGTTACCTCTCTTGGCTGCCATGGCCTATGACAGATATGTGGCTATATGTAAACCTCTACAATATCATATTATCATGAGAAAAACCACTGTGGGTATTTTCCTGGTCGTGGCTTGGCTTGTACCTGCTTGTCATATTGCTGTCCTAGTAATAGCGAGTGCTGAAGCTAAACTGTGTGACTCTAATATAAAAGGAATATTTTGTAATAATGCAGTTTACACTCTTCAGTGTCAAAGATCAAGATTAATTACTGTCTTTGGTGTGGTTACTTTACTTGATATTGTAATACTTCCTATGCTCTTCATAGTTTTCACATACACAATAATATTTATTGTTTCTCATCGAAGTTGTAAAGAAATTAGGATGAAAGCTGCAGAGACTTGTTTACCCCATCTCTTAGTTTTAATTAGTGACTGTTTGTTTTTTGTGTATGATGTAAGCATAGCTCGGGTGGAACTAGATTTTCCAAAAACTGTACGCATAATAATGACATTACAAATAGTGCTCTATCACCCTTTGTTTAATCCATTTGTATATGGGCTCAAAATGAAGGAAATTTCAAAACACCTAAAAGGCCTGCTTTATCAGGCCAAAATCATTTCTTGTATTAAAATTGGATGCTAAGTACAGTCATTTGTTCTATAATGAGGTTTACAACATCATTGTATCTGTGGAAAGAAATATAAAATGAAAAAAAAAATCACTTTCATTAATTTATTTACCAAACTGTCACCATGTTTTGAAGAGATGACATTTGTATTATTTATTTTGCGGCTAAATATTACTAGTAATATTAACATTCATAGTATTGATGATACATAATATAAACATGGAACAACTGTTCCTACAGGTACTTTAACTCCAAAAGAGGAATTAGTCTTTTCATTTTGATATAATAACCTCTGTTACTGTTGATTAATGTTCTCATAGCTCTCTTTTGCACCTGTTGATTTACAATTGTATTGTTCTGACTTTTTAGTTTTCCACTTGTTAAGCTCAGTAAGAGAATGAGAATTACATTTTCAGACCTGAAGAGTTCTAATAACATGAAATCTAAGATCTTTAGATAGAGGAATTAATGAAAAAGTTATTCAAATGCACTTTTCTTAATATAGACACCAACTGTGCTTTAAGTACAGCTAACTGAAAAAAATCATCTGTATGATCCACATCATTATTTTCGAGTTTCTTTAATTTATTAAGTCAAGAAATAAATATATAATGTATGAATAATGATAAAGTACAGAAATGTAGAAATTTTAATTTAGCTTTACATTAGATGTATTCTGTTAATTCTGCTATCATTTATTTGTATTTAATTAAATCTCCATGTACCCGGGTTGTTTTCGGTGTTACTTTGACTATTTATCCTGTCTCTTTCACTGGTTCATTTATTACTCTATATGTGCCATGATATCTGAGTGGCATGCATATAAACATAGCATAAAAAGTAAGGAAATGTGTGTTTTGTCGGTTTTGCTTTTTGGCAATGAATCTTATACTGCTGGAAAGCCTGTTTATTTCTCCTCACATAATGTCACATTTCTAAGGAAAAACACATTTGTTGTTAAACAGCAGAGTTGAGTGTGTGTGTTGTGTTCAGGGATAGACTGGTGATCTGGCATACTGGGCATTAGCCCAGCGGACCGACCGGTATAATTATTGTTCTTTGTCGATACAATTATCCAGGTCGGCTTGAAGGGCCGCCGCTCACCATCACAGCAACCCATTCTTCATTTTCATTACTGACACTGGATTCCTCAATCAAATCTCAGTCAGCCCTGTTTTCCTTGTGTGCTCATGCACCTTGTAGAACAGAGTTTAGTGTGGAATAAGTGTTTGATAAAGATGGACAAACAAAAGTGAAACAGTTGAGGTGAAAAAGCAGACAGGAAAAAAATTCTGTCATTGAAACTAAAAATAGATGCAGCAAAATGTGTCAAATTTACTTACATGTCAGTTAGTGCTCTGCAAAACTGAAAATTTTGGTATCGATCCGATACCCTTTAAATTAAGCGTAGTACTTCCTATTCTAATACTTTTAATGTGAGCTTATGCAGGGCAGATCAGTGTGTCATGACTTATGAGCTGAATCATCATGAATTTGCCAAATTCGGAACACATTTTAATGACCACCAAATGACAGTTTTGTGATTTTTATTATCCACAATAGTTAGTTAGCAGTCTTACATATTTGTTTAATATGTGCTGATTATTAGAGATAGGTTGATCATATTTCAGATTGAAGCATTAATTAATGGCAGGACTTCTTTGAGCAGTTTTGTAGAAATGGGGTCTAAAAAACACGTTGATGGTTTGGAGGAAGTAATTATTGAAGTTAAATCAGAAAGATCAATTGGAGAAAAACAGTCTAAATGAATATCAATGGTACTGAAAGTAGCTGTAGATAATTGTCATGGTACTGGGTCATGTGACCCAGTATGTGGGTTTTTAATGTATCATTTTGTATTCATTGGTGTTCTAGTTTCAGTTTAGCTCATCTAGTTAATTTCTAGGTTGCTGTTTAGTCCTTTTTTTCTTAAATTCCTTTTGTCTTCTCCCCCTGTACTCAGTCTCCCTGGTTCCTGCGCCTGCCTGTCATGTGTCATGTCTGTGTGGCTCTTGTTGTCAAGTTTGTTTATTGTCTATGTCTCCGTGTTTCCTGTTTTATTTTGAAAGAGTCTGGTGTTATTTGTTCACTGCATTTAGTTTTACTCTACCCTGTGTTGTCATCAGTGTTGGGTAAGTTACTTTAAATTAGTAACTAATCCCAAGCCTGGACCGTCGTCAACTGTCGCCATGATTCTAACCTAAGTCACATCGTCACGTGCGCTTTTTACATCCAACACGAAAACTGCATTCGTGGTGCTTTCATTGTACTCGGAACTCGGAAATTCTGCCTTCCGAGTAGGAAGATGAGCTGCATACAGGGCTGCACTGGGACAAAAAATCAGCACAGGCATTTTGACTAGAGACCGGCCCGCCATTATAGGAAAAACCTTTGAATGAAAACAAACACTGTGTGACAGTGATGTACACTGTCTTGTTGGTATATATGTATCAATCTATCAATCGTTTGTTGTAAGATTCAGATAATTATTTGTTAAAAGCTAGATATTTTAAATGAGAGTAAGAAAGAAAAGTATTTCTTTGTGCCCCCCTTTCCCTGTTAATTCCCTACCTGGCCCCCTGGCAAACCTTTGCTAGACCCGCCCCTGCACAGTTACCAGCTGTCAGCTATGTAAAAAAAATGGATCCTGGTGTTATTTGTCTCTCAGAAACCGTTCATAATTTCCCTTCAACTCATCCATGTCACCTAAAAGGTAAACCTGTTTCTCCATCACCTGTTCAGCTCTGATGATTCAGTAAGGACATCTCCTGGTTTCATCTTCATGTTTCCCTCTCATCAGATATCCAAACCTATATCATGACCAGCAGCTTTTACAGCTGTGGCTCCAGCAAACATCAGCTGATACTAGAAAAATAATATTAAATAAATTCTAACAACAGCTGATCAAGCTTAAACGTGCTGCTGTTGTTTAGCGCGACATCCGCTGGTTTCCTCTTTCTGGCACAAAGTGGGCGATAAACAAGCACGAGAGAAAAGCCAATCAGCTGATCATTGATCAGTTTCATGATTGAAGTAGCAACAAGAAAGGGAGGGGAGAGAATGAGAGAAGAAGAGGCAGCTGTGCAGCGTAAAGACGCAGAATAACTCCAGTTTTGTGTCTTTTTTTTTCTTTGTAGCTGAAGTATGGGACAAACTGCGATCCTTTTCACCTCAATACGAACTGCGTAATATTTTCTCTGAATACGAGACAATTCCGGTTTTTACAGGACAGTTGGCAACTCTAATAACTAACCTTATGAACAAAATAAAGTTCAACATCAGTAACATCATAGCACCCCCCAGCAGTATTTTAAGTCTGTCATGCTAGCTAGTATGCAGTACGAGTTATTGTAACTGACTGTAAAAAGTCAGCACAACGAAAATAAACTACACCTAAACTTGGTTTATGTCTGACCCAGATAGACTGCAGGTCATAACTTCTTACCTGAAGTTCAGTTCACCTGAGACTCGGCCGCCTCAGGTCTCTCCTCCTGCCTCCCCTTTCCCTCATCCACCTGCTGGCCTCCACTTCTTGCTAATGTTACTGAATCTGTGGAAGCTCCGCGATGCCACCACCAAACAGTTGAGTTATTTTTTACACATCTGCCAGCATCTGGCCAATCCACCACCTTTCATTGTTTATACCGTTACGGAAAAAAAACAAAACAAAAGACATCGGCATATCAAAACGAAAAATCACCATCGGCCCACCGAGTCCAGCTATGGCTGCATAAGTGTTTAGTAGTAATTTGTTTTTGCAGAGGGCTAGCAAAACAATCGTTTTCGAGGGCATTGCCATATTGGAATCCCAACTTCTCTGACTAGGCTAACCAGAACGCCGTTTACTCAAGTTTCCAAGGTAGGTCGAACGCAACACACAAAGTAACGAATAACGACCCTATCTAAATCCCAGTAACGATTAACGCGTTCCTGATTTTGGCATAATAGCTAGTTACCGTGCTTGTTACCACAATAATAACGTAGTTACTGTAATGTGTTACTTAATAACGCGTTAGTCCCTACACTGGTTGTCATTATGTTTCATTCTAGTCAGCTGTGTCCTCATGCGTCTCTACTTCCCCTGATCACCTCATGAGTGTATTTAGTCCTCAGTCTTGCTGTGTTCAATGTCACGTCATCTGTGTTATCTCCCCTACCCCTTGTCACGGTTTCCCAGTCTAGTCATAGTAAGTCATAGTTTGTATGTTGTTTAGTCATAGTATAAAATCACAGTAAGAGTCATAGTTTCCCAGTCTATGTTCAGGTTTTCCCTCAGTTACTTTGTTGTTTTTTTTTCCGTGAGTTTTTTAGCCGTAAATAAAGGCTCGCCTTGGTTAAGTCCAGTTTAGTCTCCTCGCCTCTGTCTGCTCTTGGGTCCTCTACTCACTCCACACGGTCTGCCCCGGCAGTCCGTGACAGATAATATTACATCTGTGGGATGATTATTGGTAATTTGTTCTCTAATGATTAAAATTTTATTTGTAAAGAAATTCATGAAGTCATTACTAGTTAACGTTAAAGGGATGGTTGGCTCAACAGTACTCAGACTTTTTGTCAGCCTGGCTACAGTGCTGAAGAGAAACCTAGGGTTGTTCTTATTTTCTTCAATCAGTGATGAATAGTAAGATGTTCTGGCCTTGCAGAGGGCTTTCTTATAAAGCAACAAACAATTTCTCCAGGCTAAAGGGTGATCTACTAAATTTGTGACACGCCATTTCCTCTCCAGCTTATGAGTTATCTGCTTTAGGCTACATGTTTGAGAATTATACCACGGAGTCAGGTACTTCTGAATTGAGGCCTTAGTTTTCACAGGAGCTACAGTATCCTGAGTCATACGTAGTGAGGAGGTAACATTATTAACAAGATAATCGACCTCTATTGGAGTAGCGTTCAGATAGCTCTCTGCTCTGTGTTGGTACAGGGCATTGAAGATTGATTGATTGATTGATTGATCATACTTTATTCATCCCGAGGGAAATTGGGTTAAGGCTGCCAGCCATGCCAGCGCCGTCTTACCCTTCCGACCATACATACATTACACAAACATCACATGGGGAAGACAGGTCATAGGGGTATAACATGGAAAAAGCACAACATGAGGAAAGATAAGGAGAAAAAAATAACTCCCCCCAGACTGAGCTCCAACAGGGAGATCAGTTTGAGGACAGAAAAAAACACCTCTGCACATAGCACATGAAAAAACTCTTAATACACCAAAGAAACACATGACAAGCAACAGGGATGGGTAAAGGGTGAGAGACAGCCAGTGTAGACAGTGCATCCGGGCCTGCAGCATAAGCGCTGGTCTCCTTGATCCACAGTCAGCATCGGAGGGGAATAAGTGTAGAAGTCGTTCGGAGGGGGGATGAGTGTACATCTGCATGTGTATATATGTCTCTGTGTGTGTGTGTGTGTGTGTGTGTGTGTGTGTGTGTGTGTGTGTGTCCAGAGTTCAGCTGAGACAGTGTCCTTCGCCCTGCCAGGCTAAGTGAACAGTTTTCCAGCCAACCCAGGTGGCCTTGCATAGAATGGGAAGAACAGTCTAAACACAGTCTGTATCAGGGTGTTGTTGTTCAGCTCCAGCCTTGAGACCGCAGCTGGCGCCGAAGGGGTATCCTCATAAAGTGATGGTGGTTTTTACTTTAGTGCGAACAACTCATATGAATTTCAAAGCTGTTCTAACAGTCCGACACTGGTCTCTCAATCTCCCGTTGGAGAGCCGTGAGCTTCTCCATGATGTTATCAAACTTACGCTCCGTGATGTTGTCATTCTTGTGCTCAAAGAGCCGATTCTGAGAACTCACGACCGCAGTGAGCTTCTCCAAGATGTGATCCAATTTGCGCTCAGAGGTGTTATTCCGAGCGAGCCCCTCCAAGATGTAATCTAGTTTGCGCTCAGAGGTCTTATTCTGAGTATTCACGGCAGCCGTAAGCTTCTCCAAGATCTTATCCGTGCTGCACTCAATGAGCCCATTTTGAGAAACTCATGCCTCGTTCCATCGTTTCAATCCCAGATGATAACAATGGGTCGATTATATTCTTAAACTTAGTTACAGTGCTTTCACAAAGACATCTACTGTAATAAAGTCTGCTCCCCACTGCTGTGTAATCAATTATTTGATTACAAATTGATTGATTATATTATTATTATTTCAAATCTTATCAGAAAATGATCAGACAGGAGAGGGTTTTCAGGAAACACTGTTAAATGTTCAGTTTTCTATGCCATATTATTAAAAAAAGATCTAGAGTGTGATTAAAGTGGTGGGTGGGTTCTTTTACATTTTGAGAGAAGCCAATTGAGTCTAATAACAGATTAAATGCCATGTTGAGGCTGTCATTTTTAGCATCTACATGGATGTTAAAATCACCCACAATAATTATTTTATCTGAGCTGAGCACTAAATCAGATAAAAAGTCTGAGAAATCAGACAGAAACTCTGTGTAAGGCCCAGGTGGACGATATATGATAACAAGTAAGACTGGTTTCTGAGTTTTACAGCTGGGGTGGACGAGGCTAAGCATCAGGCTTTCAAATGAATTAAAAAAGTCTGTCTTGGTCTTTCGTTGAATAATAGGCTGGTGTGAAAAATTGCTGCCACACCGCCCCCTCGGCCTGTGCTTCGAGATTTCTGGTAGTTAGAATGACTCGGGGGGATTTGATTCGTTTAAACTAACATACTCATCCTGCTGCAACCAGATTTCTGTAAGGCAAAGTAAATCGATTTGTTGATCAATTATTAAATCATGTACTAACAGAGACTTGGAGGAGAGAGACCTAATATTTAATAATCCACACTTCACTGTTTTACTCTTTGGTTCAGATGTGGATTCTGTATTGTTCTTTCTTTGTGATTTTTTATGTTTACGTTGTTTATTGCTAGTTTTTAGCTTGTTTTTTATCTGTTTGGGAGCTGACACAGTCTCAATGGAGATGGGGTTTTGGGGGGTAACAGGAGGAGAGAAGCACCAACTACAGGGGCCTGGCTAGCTACGGGTGAATGAAGGGTGCGAAGCCGAGTCTCCAATTCAGTAATCCTGGCCTCCAGAGCTGCAAATATGCTACATTTGTTACAAGTATCATTACTGCTAAAGGAGGCCGAGGAGTAACTAATCATCTGACACAATGAGCAGGAAATTGCAAAAGCATATGCAGATCTGGCAGATGTTTACTGGTACCGTTCATTTATAAACTACTTGCAGTTTTATACTGGGAACAGACATGTATCATGGTCTTGTGAATGGTTGTATTTTTCACACTGTCTCAGCACTCCCATGTCTGGGGGAAAACCCCCTTCAAGCACAGCTCTCATCTTCACCTGTCTACAATCAACCATCAGTATTTAGGACACACATCTACAACTATTCTTCGCCAGATGGTCTGCTATTCTATGTTAGTACTAGGCTTCCTTCTCTTCTTATGCTTACCTCAGTTCCCCGGGGAAATCTTCCTCTTACCTGCCAAGCAAGACATCGCTTACTCAGGTCATTCTTATTCCCTCTAGCCTCTGTTTCCTTCACTTAACCACGCTGTTCCTCTGTTTCAGACCCTCCACATTCACGACCCCTGTGCCACGTACACTCTTTTAATGTCATTGTTTATTCCTGTGTTTTTCAATGAAGGTTTGTGTAAAATCTGGTTGTTGCTGTTTGTGATTGTAACTGCGTTTGGGTCCACATATTACGTACTGGCCTCTCTTTGACACATGTTGTCAATGAGGGTCCTTCCTTGACAATATGTATGTGACACAGTGAAACAGTTACTTGGTCTACTTGTACTAAACCAAAGAGGTGGACCATCATAGGATTAATTCACTTACATCACTTACTCAGGTCATTCTTATTCTCTCTTGCCTCTATTTCTCTCTGCTGCTCTTCTCCCTCTACACTAATGATTGCCTCTTAGAAGACTGTTGTGCTAATTTAGTGCATTAAATAAAAGAAGTCACGCTCCTGGAGTTGTATTTTGAATAGTTTATTCATGCAAGGAGGAATTCAACCAGCACAAGGCAATGCTTGTGTTGTTCTGAGAAACTTATTTTCATGTAAAACACTTGAACATTTCAAAACAAAAACAAAACAGGAAAACTAGAAGTTAGGGCTATGGAACAGGAAAACAGGAGTTACAGGGGAACACGGAGCACAGGAAAACCCCACATGTATGAGGGTACAATGCGACAACAAGCAGGGAATGGCAAAGGACTAAAATACACAGGGTGGTAATCAGGAAATGGGAGACAGAAGGGAAACACAGGATGACTTAACAGGAGACGTGGGACAAGGGAGAGCAGAAAGACACAGACTAGACACTAAACAGAGGGAGCACAGAACAAATCTTAATCAAAGGAGTTTGCAAAGAAAAGCGTCTGGACTTCTTTAAGTTGCTTGAAGACGTTTCACCTCTCATCTGAGAAGCTTCTTCAGTTCTAACGTCAAATGGCCGAGAGTCCCAGATTTAAACCCAGATTGTAGTTTTTGTAAACAGCGCTCTGTAGCACCTACCTCAAAGTAGCAGTTTTAGGAGTTTATGTCCAGAATGTGAGGGGTTTGCAGAAATGTTTTCTGCCCATTTCCTAACCCAGTGTTAGGAAATCTGGGACTCTGGAAATCTGGAACCCAATCTGGGACTCTCAGACATTTGACCTTAGAACTGAAGAAGATTCTTGGATGAGAGGTGAAACGTCTTCAAGCAACTTAAAGAAGCCCAGACGCTTTTCTTTGCAAACTCCTTTGACTACGATGACCTGGATGACTGAGAACCTTCACAGACATAGCAAATCTTAACAGGAATTAAACCAAAACATATGCCACTCACAGAAAACTGTGAACACACCCACTGCATGTGTGGGTCTTACAATGGAGAAACTATTGCCATAAAACTTGAATACAAATCAAAACCCACACTCTCTTTTGCACAGGAACACTAAAAACAACATTTGAAAGTTTGACCACAGAAAAAAGATTTTGAATCTTGAGGGACTCCTTTCATCCAGAACGTGTTCAGGTCCTGGGTTAGGAAATGGGCAGAAAACATTTCTGCAAACCCCTCACATTCTGGACATAAACTCCTAAAACTGCCACTTTGAGGTAGGTGCTACAGAGCGCTGTTTACAAAAACTACACACTACAGAGAGAGTTTCTTCCCCCCAGGCTGTCACACTGATGAACATAATCAAATAACCCACTGTTATGTCATTCTGGTCATATGCTCATTGCATTACCCATTTTTGCACTTAGTTTGTATAAGATTTTCTGTCCTTGGGCTAATGATACAGGACACACATAAGTAGACTTTTGAACAGTTTTTACACAAAGGACATCACCAACATGAATACTGCTATGAAGTCACCTAATCAATGATTTGAGAACAACATTTATTTTATGTTGAAAGCATATGTTGGGACCTTGAAATTACTGTTTGAGAGAGAATTGTTCTTATTGACTTTATTCATTTTTATTTTTTACTCTTCTTTGTTTAAACATCTGGTCTTGTATTACTTTTAATTTTATACTTATAAGGAGAGATAGTGTTGCCATCCTGAATGTTCACATTGAACAGAAAGGAAGGATTAATTGTACATTCCCAAAGCATCAATTACAAAAGGCAGAACAATGATGTTTCAGAACTCTCCGTCCCTTGAGGATGAAGCAAAATAATAAAAACCTTCCACAGACTCCTATGAATACCTGTGTGAATCTTGGTAATGAATGCTCTCCAAGATATATTTTATGTTCAGAGACCTTTATGAAAAGCAGAAAAACGCCTGTTGCATGTTGGCATAATTCTTTCTTCTTCACTTCAATAGTTGTTATGCAATTGGTTTTATGAGCAAATGTTTTGTCTTTGAAAACAATAATGGATAAAGAGTTAAATGTTACCTTTCTAACTCTGGACTGGTACACAGAAATTAACAACTACAGATATATTTTATTTTTTTTTATGTTTACATTATATATTCTAATAATCTGCACTAATTCTACTATTGTGTATTTAATCTTTATTCATAAAAACCTTCATGAGCCTATGTACATTTTCATTGCAGCTTTGCTACTTAACTCTGTTCTTTACAGCACAACTATTTACCCAAAACTTCTGATTGACTTTTTATCTGAAAAACAAGTCACAACATATTCAGCCTGTCTCTTTCAGTTTTTTATGTTTTACACTCTAGGTGGTTCAGAGTTACCTCTCTTGGGTGCCATGGCCTATGACAGATATGTGGCTATATGTAAACCTCTACAATATCATATTATCATGAGAAAAACCACTGTGGGTATTTTCCTGGTCGTGGCTTGGCTTGTACCTGCTTGTCATGTTGCTGTCCAAGCAATAGCAAGTGCTGAAGCTAAACTGTGTGACTCTAATATAAAAGGAATATTTTGTAATAATGCAGTTTACACTCTTCAGTGTCAAAGATCAAGATTAATTACTGTCTTTGGTATGGTTAGTTTACTAGATCTTGTAATACTTCCTATGCTCTTCATAGTTTTCACATACACAATAATATTTATTGTTTCTTATCGAAGTTGTAAAGAAATTAGGATGAAAGCTGCAAAGACTTGTTTACCCCATCTCTTAGTTTTAATCAGTGCCTCTGTGTTTTTTGTGTATGATATAAGCATAGCTCGGGTGGAACTAGATTTTCCAAAAACTGCACGCATAATAATGACATTACAAATAGTGCTCTATCACCCTTTGTTTAATCCATTTGTATATGGGCTCAAAATGAAGGAAATTTCTAAACATCTTAAAAAGCTGCTTTGTCAGGCCAAAATCATTTCTTGTATTAAAATTGGATGCTAAGTACAGTCATTTGTTCTGTAATGAGTTTTACATCATCAAATCATGCCTTCCAGAACACTTTTTGTGTATATATATTGTATCTGTGGAAAGAAATATAAAATGAAAAAAAAAATCACTTTCAATAATTTATTTACCAAACTGTCGGCATGTTTTGAAGAGATGACATTTGTACTACTTATTTTGCGGTTTAAATATTACTAGTAATATTAAAATTGATAGTACTGATAATACATAATATAAACATGGAATAACTGTTCCTACAGGTACCTTAATTCCAAAAGAGGAATTAGTCTTTTCATTTTGATATAATAACCTCTGTTACTGTTGATTAATGTTCTCATAGCTCTCTTCTACACCTGTCGAATTACATTTTTATTGATTTCTCTTTTTAATTTGCCACTTGCTAATCTCAGTAAGAGAATGAGAATTACAGTTTCAGACCTGAAGAGTTCTGATAACACAAAAGCTAAGATCGTTAGATAGAGGAATTAATGATTATAGTTATACAAATTCACTTTTCTCAATATAGACACCAACTATTTCTATCTATCTATCTATCTATCTATCTATCTATCTATCTATATATATATATATATAGATAGATAGTACAAATGTCATCTCTTAAAAACATTTCTCCAGCTTCTCGTGTTCCTTCTTTCTGATGTTGCTGTCATTCGGAACCGCTACATCAATCACTACGGCTGTCTTCTTCTGTTTGTCCACCACCACTATGTCCGGTTGGTTAGCCACCACCATTTTGTCCGTCTGTATCTGGAAGTCCCACAGGATCTTAGCCCGGTCATTCTCCACCACCCTTGGGGGCGTCTCCCATTTTGACCTCGGAACTTCCAGGTTATACTCGGCACAGATGTTTCTGTACACTATGCCGGCCACTTGGTTATGGCGCTCCATGTATGCCCTGCCTGCTAGCATCTTGCACCCTGCTGTTATGTGCTGGATTGTCTCAGGGGCATCTTTACACAGCCTGCACCTGGGGTCTTGCCTGGTGTGATAGACCCCAGCCTCTATGGATCTTGTGCTCAGTGCTTGTTCCTGTGCTGCCATGATTAGTGCCTCCGTGCTGTCTTTCAGTCCAGCTTTGTCCAGCCACTGGTAGGATTTCTGGATATCAGCCACCTCCTCTATCTGCCGGTGGTACATACCGTGCAGGGGCCTGTCCTTCCATGATGGTTCCACACTGTCAGTTGGGGCCATCTTCGTGATGGATTCGTGGATGTTTCTTGTCTCATCCTGGACTGTGGTGCTGACACTCACCAGTCCCCGGCCTCCTTCCTTCCGCTTAGCGTACAGCCTCAGGGTGCTGTACTTGGGGTGAAACCCTCCATGCATGGTCAGGAGCTTTCTTGTCTTTATGTCAGTGGCTTCTATCTCCTCCTTTGGCCAGCCTATTACCCCAGCAGGTACAGGAGGTGGCTGACAACCGCTCCGTTTCGTAGTCGGTATCCATAGCCAGTCTTGTTAATGATCTCACTGAGGGGGTTCAGGCCTATGCAGAACAGCAGTGGGGACAGAGCATCTCCTTGGTAGATCCCGCACTTGTGGTGACTTGTGCTATGGGCTTGGAGTTGGCCTCTAGTGTTGTACGCCACATCCCCATTGAGTTCCTGATGACAATTCTAGGCATTCCAGTATCCAGCTGTGGGGCATTGAGTCATAGGCCTTCTTGTAATCAATCCAGGCAGTGCACAGGTTGGTCAGTCTGGTCTTGCAGTCTCGGCTTACTGTTCTGTCTACCAGTAGCTGGTGTTTTGCACCTCTGGTATTCTTGCCAATCTCTTTCTGTGCCACGCTCATGTATTGACCCATGTGCCTGTTCATCTTAGCCGATATGATGCCTGACAGGAGCTTCCATGTAGTACTGAGGCAGGTTATTGGTCGGTAGTTGGAGGTAGTTGGAGGGGACCGGTCCCTTCTTGTGGTCCTTGGGGATCAGGACCGTCCGACCTTCGGTTAGCCATTCCGGGTGTCTCTCGTTAACTAGCAGCTGGTTCATTTGTGCTGCCAGATGCTCATGGAGTGCAGTCAGCTTCTTCAGCCAGTAGGCGTGAACCATGTCGGGGCCTGGTGCTGTCCAACTCTTCATACTGGAGACCCTTTCTTGGATATCTGCCACTGGTTACTGGACCCTGTTCAGGGAGGTCGCTATGGTCTGCCCTCAGATCTACTAGCCACTGTTATGGGTTGCGTCCTTCTCCCATATGCTCTTCCATGCGTCTCCAGCCTTGGTGGTGCCGTTCTCTTATTGTTCCCTTGCCCCTGAGCGTACACCTTTGCTGGTTCTGTGGAGAACAGCTGGTTTATTCTCCTGCCTTCTATCTCTCTGGTGTACCTCCTTAAGCGGCTGGCCAAGGCTGTGAGTCTTTGCTTGGCAGTTTCCAAGGCCTCAGGTATGGACAGCTTGCTGTATTTCTTATGCACCTTCTTTGTTGCGCCTTTCTGCAACTCTGTTAGTTGGCTAACCTCCCTCCGTGCTACTTTGATCTTGCCCTCTAGCCTCCTTCTCCATGGAGGGTACTGCCCCTTGTGGCTGTGCAACTTGTAGCCAAGCATCTCACTGATCACTGCTGCCGTATTGTAGATCAGCTTGTTAGTGTCGGTAATCGTGGTTGTAACATCATCTAGCAGACCTTCTGAGGGTACTTCACGTAATCTTGGTAACCGGCTACGGGGGATCCAGGTTTCAAGCTTGGCCATGATCCTATCTTTCAGGTCAGTTCCTCTCGCACTCAACGATCCTTCTCCTATCGCACTTGGGGCTATGTACCCAATCTCGGGTGGGGGTGATGATATCTCCCCCCTGACCTGGCGTCCTGACTCCTCCTTGCCGTAGCATTTATGTTGTACCTCGTCAATCTCTACCTGTGAGAGCAGTCCCTTCTTTCGAATGTTGGAACACTGAGCTACTAGTTGTTTCGCCGTCGGATATCGACTCTTTTAGTGCCTTGTGGAGACAACACAAGGCACTAAAAGAGCGCTCACAGCTGCAGCTACTGACAGGAATGGCTAGTGCAATTCTAAAGATGACCTTCAGAGTTGGGAACATGTCAAGCAAGTGGAAGGCAGTTGTAATGTTGTGAATGTCCTCTTTTTCCATTTTTCTTTTCATGAAGTTTTTTTTTGCCACAACAAGCTCTTCAGGCTTTATCGTCACATGGTAGTGTGCCACAATGGGTTTTAAGGCATCTTTGGAAAGTAATGCTGGGGAAGATGGATTGCATGCCTGAATACACTCCATTATTTTCTGTCCTGCCCCTGAAAATCTGTCTGCTAGCTCCTGCAACATTCGGTCCAAACAAGGAAAGAACATCTCACACCTAAGCTCTGCTGAGCTTATGAGATTTGGTTGTTACACCACAGCTGGACTCGAGCACAAATCCTTCGAGTCTGTTCTGTTCGTGCCTTGCTCCCTGAGGAATCTCGATGTTGCAGCTTCTACAAATGTCCATGGCCTTCTCAAATATTTCCTCAGCAGCAGCTCTCTCTCTCTCTCTTTATTCTGACATTTAACTAATTCAAAAGATATTTCGATATTTACTTATCTAAAACAAAAATTGATGTTTAACAGTAAATTTTTTTCCCCCTAAAATGTATGTAAATATCTGGTTTCAACTGTGAATATACTGCTGTGTATTGAAATTCCTCTTGTTTTGCACAGAAATATATTGAACAACATACAAAGCATAATATATAAAATAATATTTACCTGACTTTTTTCTTTGAAAGAAGCCCCTTATGTCCATCGTTGTGATTCATATGATAGGCTATGGCCTCTCTGTTTTTGGTTATTCCACAACGGTGGAAACCCAAACAAAACACTCATTAAGAGGCTCTAATGCCTGGGTCTCAATCTCGCGGCCCATGTCACCTCTACTTGCAGCCTGCTTAATGACGTGAAGAAATATTTTTTAAAATTATTGTTCAAAAAATTATTTAATATGAAGGCAATAGGCAGAGTGTTAGAGGCATAACCCTAAAGAATGTAGCCTCATGGGCAGTGTAGCCCAGTTGTAAGTAAGCTATTAAGACTCGACTGTACACTGTGTTTGTGTTTTCCTCCGAAACAATAAGTTCCATTGGAGCAGCCTTCCAACGCGTATTAGCCAGAGGTCCCTTTACTACGTTTCGGAGCTGCGGACCTGTTTTATATACACGCAGAATAGTTTTCTATACGAGATCGCTGCAAAAACTGCAGCCTTACCTAATGTCCACCCTACTGTTACTCATTTTATATTAAGATTTAAAAATCTAGTTAGTATTGGTATGGCAAGTAACCTTCAGTAATAGTAATAAATCTCACAGCAATAGTACATTCATGTAGTTGTAAAAAGCTTGATAATATATTAAGTAATCCAAAGTATTCAGAATATGTTACTCTCGTTGAGTAACGTAACGGAATACGTTACAAAATACATTTTGGGGCATGTATTCTGTAATCTGTAGTGGAATACATTTTAGACTTTTTATACAGACATTTTATACCTTCCCAACACTGGTTATTGACCACACGGAGACTTTCAGAGTTGCGGAGACTTTTTTTTTTTACTCGAACAGCTGGTCGCAACAGTGCGACCTAGGATTTTTCATTTAGTGGCACCATTGAGAAAATAGGTCGCATATGCCACCAAATTGGTCACACTCTAAAGCCCTTGTAATGATACTGGATTTCCAAGGAGGGGTATTACAAGGCAGGTAGATGAATAGTCTCCTGCTAGCTTGTTGGCTGAACACACAAAAATTTAGTTTTCTGTCTTCGCTCCAAAACAGCACTCTCCTCAGTGCCTCCAAAAGACAATTCCTTTTTTCCAAGGTAAGGGACATCTGAACAGAGACAACAGACCAAATAAATTCACGTTCCCTTTTGCTGTACTCATGGTTATGAGACATCGAGACTGTATACTGCGTGTGGTGCAATGATCTGGAGTCGAATTTTGAACTGCCTTTATTCTGGGTTATGAACCCAACAGCAGTCAGATGCATAATCAGCAATTTCTCCCAGGTGTGGAACAACACCGTGGGAAGCAAGCTCAACTACAATCAGATTATACACATAGACAGAAATGGGAGAATCGACCGAGAGGATCATGGCAATCTTTGAACTGAACATTAAAATGTAACAAAGGAATCAAGGGCACAGTTTATATTTATTGTTAAACATTTAAATCTTTAAATCTTTTTCCATACTTCAGGATAGTTACCTACCCACACTAAAATATCCTATATACCATGGCCATAAAGAGGTCAAGATGGGGATTGTACTTGTTCGGAATGATAAGTGCTTTTAGAAAGAAGTGGGATGCATCCTGGACATATCAAATGCTGTAAATCAGTACCATTCACAGAGAGTTGGGGAATGGCTGCAATTACAACATTGCAAGATGCCTGAAGACTGAAGAAGTCACTTGGATGAGTGACAAAACGTTTCTCCCACTGAAAACGCTACGTCCAGATGAACAGAATCAACCTTTTGGTGTGTTCTGTTTCATGGCGACTCATCATGCCAAAAGGGTATACCATTAAATGAAAACACAATTTTCACACTGAAGCATGTTATGGAAATTGAATTAACTAAGTCTGCAGACATGATGAGCAGTAGCTAACACTTTTTAATTCCCAACCACTTGAGATAGAGGACATTCAGCATGACACTGATACATAGTCTCTCTCCAGATCTCAGCACAGCCCTTGTTTAAATACACTAAAAAAGAACAAAAGCATTCCACAGCTGTTGTTTACACCATTGACCATCTCCAAGAGAAAGAATTTACAACCCCTTATCTCCTCTTACAGGGTCACCTAAAGACGGCTTCCTGCATCCCCCAATTCCTGACATAAGATCACCAGGCTCCACCATCTATTAAACTGTATGTGCAATAAAGTGTGAAACTGATTTATATGCTAGGAAGTGTCTTGAATAAATCACAGAGTGTTGCTGTTGAACTGCATATACTGTCAGGGTCCTGGGTCATTTGACCCAGCGTTCTTAGTTTTCCTGTGTTCCTGTGTCATGTTAAGTTCATTTGTTATTCTATGGGTCCTAAGTTGTTCAGGTTGATTTACTGGATTTCCCCTTGTGTCTTTATCCCCATTGTTTCCCTCTGTGTGACCGTGTATTTAGTGATGTGAGTTATTGTGCTTTGCTCCCACTCCTTGTGTTCTGTGTTTTCCTCTTTCCGTCATGTTCTCTCTCTCTCTCTCTGCCTCTCTCTGTGTTATGTTTAAGGTCCACGTCTTGGTGTCAGCATTTTCAGTTTCGTTTCCTCCCCGCGCTGTCATGTGTAATTGTCCTCAGCTGTGTTCCCTGTGTGCTTTACACTTCCCTCATTACCTTCTGTGTATTTATGTCAGAGTCCCCCTTTTGTTCCGTGTTGCGTCATCCCTCATACTGTGTTCCCTTGTGTGCCTGTGAAGTTTAGTTTATATTTTCCCAGTCTAGTTTAGTTCATTAGTTGTATCATTTTTCCTGAGCCTACAATAAACAGAGTTCCCATTTTTGCCTCTGTGAAGTCTGCGTTTGAGTCCTCATCTCCTGCTTGCACACAGTGCTTCTTGACAGAACGACGCGACCAGACATGGACTCAGCAGGCTCTGCCCGGGAAAGCGATTTAGCCCGCATCTTCAGCCTGTGGAAGCGAGTTTCCCACGCCTCGGACACTAAAACTATGTCCATTGGGATAAATGCCATCAAGGCAATTCTCGAGGTGAATCCCCATCTTTCCGGGCTCTCAGGGTTTTTGGGCCTAATTTCCTGGCATAAAGCCAGGGAGACGGTACGAGCTTGCGAGTGCGCCCCGCCCCAGCAACAGCTGCTAACGGAGCTCTTCTTATCGCAACAGTGGCCGCCACCTTGGGAGAGCGTTTCCACGCCACTGCCATGGAACTCCTCTCCATCCAGTTTCGGCTCAGACCGTCACTCGCCCGCTGCTTTCCTCACAGCAATGTGGGCGGAGGATGAGGAGCCGGCCGCGACCTCTCCGTCGTCGCCAGTTTCCTCCACCATCCCCGCGCCTCCTGTTTCCTGAAGAACGCTCCAGTGCTGCTGAGCAAACCCTGTTCGTGAGCGAAAGTGACTGCTTATCGCACGCTCTGCTCGTGTGTTTGGACTCCAGACCCTCTAACATTCTGACCTCCGTGAGTAAGACTGTTTTTCACTCTGAGCTTCTGCTCGAACCATCTAATTCAGAGACTGTGTTTTTGGAATACAATGACATTGTTCTGAGTGACATTTCGGTTTCTAGTTTTTCATCTGTCATTTCCACTAATGGTCTTAGTGTTTTGGGAGCAGAAAATACTGAAAATAAAATTGTTCTTCCTGGGACTGCTCTCACTCAACCTGTAACCCAGCCTGAAGCTCAGTTAGCTGCCCAGCTAGCTCAGTTTCCAGTGTCACCTGCTCACCTGCCACCAACTCAGTCTCCAGTGTCACCCGTTCACTTCCCACTAGTTCAGTCTCCAGTTTCACCCGTTTAGTCGCCACTAGCTCAGTCTTCAGTGTCCACGCTACCTGTAGCTCAGTTTTCAGCCCCGCTAGCTGTAGCTCAGTCTCCTGCTCAGCTCCCTGTAGCTCAACCGTTAGCTCCGTCACCTGTAGCTCAACCATTAGCTCCGTCACCTGTAGCACAGCCATTAGCTCTGTCATCAGCAGTTCCGTTTGCAACTGAACCATTAGCTCAGTTGCCCTCAGTTCAGACCCCTGTCCAGTCGCTAGGGTTGCCAACTCCCTGAAAAATAAATAAGGGACACCTCGTGGCCAGGGCCGGGCAACCCAGCTGTTTTCACCCTTCCCAGTGTGGTGAATTTTGTAGCTCTTTTTTTTGTGTGTGAAATTATTTTTTTAACCATTTGACTTGAATTTGATTTAAGTAGATGCATATTCTTTGTGATATGAACACATGGGAAACAAATGATCATTTAGCCATTTATTTTTAGCTCAAAATGACAACATTAACACAATAAAACAGGTCTCTTTCTTAAACAGAAGCCTGTCATGCTTAACTTTTGAGAATATAAGTAAATATTTCTTTAAAAGAACTCTGTCCTGCTTATCTTAAAATTATATAAATTAATAGAAAACAATAGAATGAAAAACATTCTTGTAACAGTGCACATATAGTGCATTTAGTACAATTGGCTTCAGTTGAGGTATTATTTCAGCTTTTCTAATGCTAATCAGCTGCTCCTGTTTGTAAACCCACTTGTTCCCATGATTACGCATCGTAACTCATCATCATTATTCGTCTATGTATTACTTTTATGTATTAGTCATCTATTTGTTGTAATCATCTATCCTTGCAGTTGTTTATTACACAAAATAAATTATATTATCACACTTCTGGCCACATAGTGCTGATATTCACTGCACATGCCCATATTAACCTTAACCAGAGGGTTTAAAAAACAAACAAACCAGTGTTTACATACCATATCTGCTTTTGCCGTGGCCTGGTGGACAAAAAATTGGTTAAGGGTTCCCCGAGCTTTCACGCCCCTCATGTTTTTCATGTGCCCACCATTAGAAGCATGCCTATGGAAAAAGTGCGCCGGCACACAGTGCAGTGTGCTTTATAGGTGTTGTCGTGCACTTTTCCAGCCAGGTGTTTTCCTTTTCCCATTCCTCCCTGTACCTTTGCAGCCTTTTTTCCTTTCTCTTAGGGGAACAAATATTACTGGTCTAATGCTGGGCTTACACTGTGCGATTTTTGGCCCATTTTGAGCCGATTTTTGAGTCGTGCGACCGATTTGGTGATCGGCCCGATTTTGGCCTTCATCGTGCATCGTGTAGTATACATGGGGTAACGAGAAGCCATTAACACCTCACGACCAGCTCCCGATCGTCAATCGCTCGTGAGGGTGTCACCGCAGCCGCTCACACTGCTCACGCGCAAACACGTAAACGTTGGTGAAAAAGACGGAGCAGCACGGCTGTGCAGCGTGTGATCTGGACACAAACGATGGATGCACAACTTGTAGAACTTTGGAAAGCTCACCCGAGCCTTTTCGATGTGGCATCACAATATTATCACGACCACAACAACCGTGAAAATAGTTGGATTTACATTGCTGCTCAATCACAGCTGCCTGATCAATGTTTTTCATTAGCAATTTAGCAAAGTTGATGGTGGTGGTGTGCGTGTCTGTGTGAGTGAAAGACAGAGGGAGAGCGAGCGACAGAATTTCTGTTATAACCTTCATTTTATGGAGGCACAGTGTGAGCACTCAGGTCGCATCAGAGCACCGGGCGGTATAGTGTGAGACCCTGCATCGTGACCTACGAATTTATAACCCCTGCGAGTCAATCGTGCAGTTTGAGCAGGAGCTGAATAACGTGACTGAAAAAATCGCACAGTGTATGCCCAGCTTTAGGTGTACTGTCGTCCGAGACTTGCACCGCAGTGTCGGCGTTTGTTTCCCTGTTGGCCATGCTTCTTGTTGTGGTCATCTGTTGTCTTCTGGTATTTTCTCCGTAAGCAACCTTTCCTCGACCAATGAGATAAGCGGTAATCTGAATTGTCATACTCGAACTGTCATAAGTGTGCTGTCAGCTCATTGGTCACAAAGCAGGAGAGGGGCTGGGAATTATGTTTTCAAACAAAGCGTTAATTCCATTAACATTTATAGACTACTTTTGATTCTCACTGTAATACGGGACAAAGTGCGTCCCTTATTAGCTCAATACGGGACGTGTACTTTTGTTTCTAAATACGGGACGATTCCGTTTTTTAAGGGACGGTTGGCAACCCTACCAGTCGCCCTCAGTTTAGTCCCCTGTGCAGTCGCCCTCAGTTCAGTCCCCTGTAGCAGTTCAGACTCCTGTTCAGTCCCCTGTAGCAGTTCAGTCCCTTGGTCAGCTACACATTCAGACAGGGGTCCCAATACCCTCTGGCCCTGCATCTGCTCCTGCTGGAGGCTCAAGTGAGCCAATCCACGCGCCGCCATCTGCCTCATCCACTGGGCGTTCTGGAGAGCCCGGCCAGCATGTCCTCGTCTCCACTGGGGGTTCTGGAGAGCCCGACCAGCACTTCCTCGTATCCGCTGGAGGGTCTGAGGGGCCCGTTCGGCAACCTGTCTCCGCTGGAGGGTCCGAGGGGCCTGTTCGGCAACCTGTCTCCGCTGGAGGGTCCGAGGGGCCGCTTCAGCCTTCGTCTGTCTCTGCTGGAGGGTCCAGGGGATCTATCCAGCCTCCTGCGCCACCACCTGCGGCTTCCACGCCGTCGCCTCCTGCGCCGTCGCCTGCAGCTCAATCACCTACGGTTTCCCCATCCTCGCCTGGTCCAGCCTCTGCCTCGCCATCCGATCCACCTCGGCCTGGGCCACCTTGCCTTTGCTGGCCACTTGATTGAGGTCGCCTCTGTTGCCGCCGGATCTCCTTCGCCTGCGCATGAACTGTTCTCATGCCGCCACTGCCTTCCGCCGGCCTCCAGATCTCCTTCGCCTGCGTCGCTGGCCTCCGGATCTCCTTCGCCTGCATCGTCACCACTGCCGCATGCATGGTCGGCCTGCTGAACTGCTTTACCGGAGCCGCCGTTGCCGTCCGCACGGTCGGCCTCGAGAACTGAACTGTTTTCGACACCTGTGTTGCTGTCCTCCGGGTCGGCCCGCTGAATCATTGATGAACTGCTCCCTGTGCGCCAGTGTTTTTTGTGCAAGTTTGTTTTTGGACTCTTTGTGCTCCTGTTTTTTTTTTTTTCCATTCCGTATGGGCCTGGGATGATTTTTTGGGAGAGTGTTTTCCTGCTTGGAATTGCATACATAGGATTCATTGCATGAATAAATTTTCTGAATTCTTTATCATCCGCAATTGAAAATAATTGTGGATGATTACTATACCTTTCTATGACAATGTTGTCTCTGGTTTTTGCCCCTGGCTCTCTTTCCCTCCTACTCTGTTCCTGTGCTACTGCGAGTGTAAATACTGCCCCTCCCCCTTGCGAGAGAGAGGGTGAGAGAAAAAAACAAACAAACACAGCTAGCTCAATCACCTACGGCTCGCGTCGTTCATTTCAACGAGTCGGCTTTAAGAGCCGTTTCGTTCGCAGCCGACACATCACTAACTCCTTGTGTTCTGTGTTTTCCTCTTTCCGTCATGTTCTCTCTCTCTCTCTGCCTCTCTCTGTGTTATGTTTAAGGTCCATGTCTTGGTGTCAGCATTTTCAGTTTCGTGTCCCCCCTGCGCTGTCATGTGTAATTGTCCTCAGCTGTGTTCCCTGTGTGCTTCCACTTCCCTCATTACCTTCTGTGTATTTATGTCAGAGTCCCCCTTTGTTCCGTGTCGCGTCGTCCCTCATGCTGTGTGTTCCCTTGTGTTCCTCTCTGTGAAGTTTAGTTTATATTTTCCCAGTCTAGTTTAGTTCATCATTAGTTGTATAATTTTTCCTGAGCCTACAATAAACTGCCTTTTTCAGTTCCCATTTTTGCCTCTGTGAAGTCTGTGTTTGAGTCCTCATCTCCTGTTTGCACACAGCGCTTCTTGACATACACACTGTAAATTGAGCAATTTTGAGCATTCGTCCCTACAGGACACCACAGTTTAAGTTTCTCATTTGCGCAGGTGCCATCTTGGCACAGTGTTAACTGTGATTGCTTTGCAAGGTAAGCGCCGTCAGTGGCATCGCACATGGGTTTCGTTTAAAAATTAGTATTGTACTTAGTAAGATGGTGATTGTCCAAACTATGTATACATTGCATTTGTTGAGGTGTTCATGTACTGTCCGATGAGAGTGTGAGGAGTTTGTTTATGTTTCATTTGGAAATATCTGCTGTAATTTTGGGCTACAGTTCAGTTTACTGACAGAGCACTCATTCAGGCAAAGCTATGCAAGGTGAAGAATTCAATGGCCAAATCAAATCAAATCAAATCACTTTTATTGTCACATCACATGTGCAGGTACACTGGTACAGTACATGCGAGTGAAATTCTTGTGTGCGAGCTTCACAAGCAACAGAGTTGTGCAAAAATACAATAACGTAAAACAAGCAAAATATAAGAATAGTGTGATAAATATATGTATAATATATAAGAGAGTATATGCATTACTGGATGTGTATACTAAATATGTTTTTCTACGTGTGTGTGTGTGTATATACATATTTTACAAATTAAATAGAGTAAAACAATAAAATAAAATATATAAAATGTACAGAGGTTGGCAGTTGGACATGTGCAAAACAGTGGCATTAATGTACAGTATGGAGTGCATATTGTTGAAGTTCCAGTAGTGAAGGTGAGGTGTCTATGACGTGTTCAGCAGTCTGATGGCCTGATGGAAAAAGCTGTCTCTCAGTCTGCTGGTACGGGACCGGATGCTGCAGAACCTCCTTCCCGATGGAAGTAGTCTGAATAGTTTATGGCTGGGGTGACTGGAGTCCTTGATGATCCTCCCCGCTTTCCTCAGGCACCGCTTCCTGTAGATGTCCTGGAGGGAGGGAAGCTCACCTCCAGTTATCCGTTCAGAGCACCGCACTACTCTCTGGAGAGCTTTGCGGTTGTAAGCGGTGCTGTTGCCGTACCAGGTGGTGATGCATCCAGTGAGGATGCTCTCAATGGCACAGCGATAGAAGGTCCTGAGGATGCGTGGGCTCATGCCAAATCTTTTCAGTCTCCTGAGAAAGAAGAGGCGCTGCTGCGCATTCTTCACTGTTTTGTTTATGTGTACTGACCACGTAAGATCCTCAGCCAGATGTACACCAAGGAAGCGGAAGCTGCTCACTCTCTCCACAGCAGCGCCGTTGATGGTGATGGGGGTGTGTACTTCTTTGCACCTCCGGAAGTCCTCTATCAACTCTTTTGTCTTTGCGACGTTGCGGGTGAGATGGTTGTCTTGACACCAGTGGGTCAGGGCGCTGACCTCCTCCCTGTAAGCCGTCTCATTACCGTTGGTGATAAGACCCACCACTGCAGTGTCGTCCGCAAACTTCACAATGATGTTGGAGTTGCTAGTGGCTGTGCAGTCATAGGTGTAGAGTGAGTACAGGAGAGGGCTCAGTACACACCCCTGTGGAGCACCAGTGTTCAGTGTGATGGGGGATGAGGTGGTGCTGCCCAGTCTGACCACTTGGCGTCTGTCAGACAGGAAGCTAAGGATCCAGCTGCAGAGGGAGCTGCTCAGTCCTAGATCCTGCAGTTTCCTGTCCAGCTTCGAGGG
The DNA here is from genome assembly GCF_036321145.2 of Pelmatolapia mariae. Classification (NCBI taxonomy): domain Eukaryota; kingdom Metazoa; phylum Chordata; class Actinopteri; order Cichliformes; family Cichlidae; genus Pelmatolapia; species Pelmatolapia mariae. Next base: position 28,664,841 of record NC_086241.1, read on the forward strand.
AACGATGGTATTGAATGCTGAGCTGTAATCTACAAACAGCATTCTCACATACGTGTCTCTCTTCTCCAGGTGTGACAGGGCAGCATGGAGTGTCAGGGCTATGGCATCATCAGTGGACCTGTTGTGGCGGTATGCGAACTGTAGAGGGTCCAGTGAGTCGGGTAGTGCAGAGCAAACGAAGTCCCTGACCAGCTTCTCGAAGCATTTGCTCACGATGGGGGTCAGGGCTACAGGTCGCCAGTCGTTTAATGAGGAGATGGTGGAGGATTTGGGTACAGGGACGATGGTGGCCATTTTGAAGCAGGCTGGGACTACAGACACACACTCAGAAATTAAAGTACAGAAATGTACCTATAGGGGTACAATGGCTTGTCACTGGGGTGGTACCCTCTAAGGTACCGTTCTGTACCCTAAACTGTGGGTACTGATTTGTACCCTTGTAATTTGTACCTTTTACACGTCAAACCTGTACTTTAAAGGGCAAAGTTGTACCCTTAGTATAAAGTACAAAAAAGAACCCTTAAAATGAGTACAAAAATGTCTTTGTAAAGGTTCAGTATCTACACACAGATTTCCTATATTTTTCTTCTCAAGATTTGAAAAAATGAAGATACAAAGTCAAAAATACTTGTCACATTTATTACCTTCTTAAATACATTGCTTAACTGTTACATACAAACTGTTATCAACAGAGTATGTGTCATAAGCTGCAACATCAATTTCCTGTCCAGGTTTTAGCAACGTCCATTCACTATCAACTCTAACACTGTATGAATGAAAATGGTTGTCATATAACAGAGGAATGAGAATTTTTCCACAAAAGACCCACATTGTGTCAATATTAAATATGTACTTAATTTGCCAGAACAGAGGAATCTTCTCTGAATGCAGTACATCAATGACAAACACATCTCTTACACAGTATTTGACACTGTTCACAATTACTTCCGACACACGCTGGAAAGCTTTCTTAGCACTATCAACTTTAGAAAAGCCACAATAGACTGTCAGTGCTTGTTGCAGTTCCAGTGGTAATGACAAAAATGGTGTAGTCACACTTTTTCCAAAAACATTTTCAAATTCACCAAGTAAACTTTTGTTAGAAAACTCCCAGCACTGTCTGAACTGATGTCTGTTGCTCAAAGTTGTAGCAATGTTCATAAAATTTCTACAATTGCGGGACAACGTTTTGAAATACTGGTGCTTACTTTCAAATCTCATACACCATAACAAACGTAGAGGGCCGAACATTTCAATAAGTCTTGCATAGTGGATTAAATAATGACACTTTGGTGTAATTACATCCCCAAATACACTTTTCAGTTTTGTGAGAAACTCATGGACAAGCAACTTCAACAATAAAATATTCTCTTTTCGCACTTTTTTAGCCATTACAATCTCTGTTATTTCACGACATAGAAGAAAAACATGCCAATATTTACAATTAGGTGGCACACGGTCTGCCATCAGAAATGGCAGCAATCTGAACAGGCACCACTTTTGAGATGCTGATCCAACAATACCAACACTCTGAAGTCTCTCTGATAACTGTACTGGTTTGTTTGTTTTGTCATTCTGACCAATGGGCAGTTTTTGCAATTCTTCATTGATCTCTCTAATTGTAATATGCTTCTCAGTGTGGGCTTTACAAATCACTAGTTTCATAACTAGAGGAACTACACCTTCCAACAGATCATGCATTACATCAGGTGGTAAAGCTTGCGTAACACTGAAATAACTCAGTCTGTCAAAAGGACATGAACTATTTACACCATATATTGTTTTATCATCCGGAAATTCTTGGATTCGTGCAAGATGATACTGGTGAACCTCTGAAGTTCTTAAAACAAAGCTTTCTTCCTCAAAGGATTGTTTCATATCTTCATAAGAAGCCATGCAATACCGACAAATTCTACCAGTGTTAAATGACATAGAAAAACCACCAATCATGTGAGCTGATAAATTATCACAAGATAAAGTTGCAAGAGCAGCATGAATAGTGTGTTCAGTTTTATCAATGGTAAAAGTAAAGCCATCAGTGGAAAGTTTTTCCAAATCATCAAGCAAAGGTTTAAGGATAACATGCCAACCACACCGCTTAACGAAAGAATAGCGTACCAATAACGCTAGATGAATGTGTCTCTGCTGAGAAGTGTACCTTTTGTCCAAATTGCCTACAGTGTAATAAAATGCACTAAGTTTGTGTTTGGATCGTTTAGATCCTAGGGGATTAAGTACTTCAAATTCATCCTCATAAAAATGGAGTCGCAGTGCATTTGGGTTATCCTTGAAGAATTGATGATGTCTGAAGATTTCTCCATCAGAGTAATCTGTTAGAAATTCATCAGTTTCCGAATTGCCATTTGAAAAAATCTTGTATGTCTTCATGAGAAAGATAATTTTTTAGCACCTTATCAACAGGCACATATGAATACGAGCCAACTGTATGACCCACAGAGTCTCTTAATTTGCAATGAACAGGCTCTGTCATGTTGAGCTTTGATTTGCAATGTTCTTTGACCAAATAAGGAGATCGAATAGCTGTTGAAGCCTTCTCAAAAAATTCATTTGAATGCAGGACATTTTTAAGCTCTGGACACAAAGATACGTCAAGACCCATTTTTTCTAAATGATATGCTATAAAAGCATCGTAGTTCTCCTTGAAAAAACACATCAGAAAATTTACGTCTTCCACAATTTCTTCTTGAACTGAGACTGGTAAAGAATTTTTCTCTCTGCACTTAAGAATGAACTTGAAAAGATTGTCTCTGAAATTTATCAAAAATTCATCCCAGGATGGAGGGGTTTCAATATTTTCAGTTATGTCATTTGCAAATTCATTTGGGTGTGGACTGACTACCTCCTGCTCATTTTCATCTAAGTCTTTATGGGGACACAACACCTGTTCTCTGTGTTTCCTATACACATGTCGTCTGAAAGATTCATATTTTTTGAAGGAAGAACAGCAGTCACTGAGTCCACAAGTTATATCAAAATTGGCGTCATGGGAATGAATAAGTCCTATGTGCTGAATAAGCTTTGTCAAACTAAAGGTTCTTCTGCCACATTTGGAGCACTGATATGGCTGAGGCATGGTGGTCAATACAGAAGATTTATTTGTCTGGTGACTGTGATTGGCAGAGGCCGGTCCTCACCCTCATCTATTTTCACAATGTACTTTTGGAGAAAAATCAGGGTGTTCTTCAGATGTTTTGGGTAAGCAAGGTTGAAGACAAAATACAAGCAGAAAGAAGAGATGATTCCTTCGAAAATACACGAGGTTCTGCACACTTCACTGCCATCCAACTTCACAATGTTTGGAGCGCTTCTGGAGAACACTGGTTTCCAGTCTTCATGAAGTAGCTGAACAGTTGGATAGGGGGTTTTAGGATGAACCTTTGAAGTCAAAAGAGAAGGTAGAGGAAAGCAATATCTTAGTCTCTTAACAAAAGATACATTTGTTTTCCTTTTATATAGACTAAATATTTTTATACACACACCTCTCCAAGTATGACAAAGAGATCCAGTTTCTCCTTGAAGATGTATGGCAGGAATAAAAGTGCAGCCCTTGTGTCAAGATCTGCCAAAAAAACCAAACCAAACAAAACAAAAAAAAACCAAGATCATGCATTTTATTTGGCATTTCCAGTTACCTATAAAAATTATATAAAATGGAAGCCTTGGAAGTTTAAAAAAAAAAGCAAATACCTGGTAGGTCATCAGTGAGAGCCTCCTCTCTTGCATCAAGGTAGAGCTGGTAGAGCGGGGTTTTCCCTCGTGTAATGTCAATCACCTTTGCTGCGACACATGAGAGCCCTTCACGAAATCGCTGGCTTACATTACCCGTTGTTGGTTGGATCCACCCGAGTTCGTTGCACAGCTACAAGTAAAAAATTCATTTTCAGTACAAAATAACAGTGTATGAAAATGAAATAATCTAAAGTTGATATTAATTATGTATGGTGCTGCATAATTATTTTTTTTATAGAATTTAACAACAATACTGTAAGAAGTTACATGAACATACAAAAAAAGGAAAGAGGGACAGATGAAGAAAGCAAGGTCAAGGGCAAATAAAATTTACTACTATAAACATGTTAAATGTGACAGCTATTTCCAAGTTCAATTCAGCTTTCTGACTTACACCAGTAGGCATCCCTAAGAAGGGGTACTTCTTCAACACATCCTCCACAGGCATACCATCTGCAATTTCTTTTTGGCGCCAAGCAAACGTTTGCTGCATACGGTTATGAACCACCATGGTATCTGGTTGCATCTTCTGATATTGGCACTGTAAAATCTTTAAGTGGGCGTCTATGGATAATAAATCCTCTCCTTGGACGCATGGTCCCTTGAAAGAAAGCAAGAGTGAGAAGAGAAAGTCAAAACAGATTAGAAACATAAGACTAAATATACAATTAGAGCTGACACAATCTGTGCATCACAAAGAACTTGTATCGGTTAAAGTTAACCGATACCAGGAACCAATATTTAAAATATGGAAACTCTGAAATAATTTCACATAAAATCTTAATTGTTAACTTGAAATTTTAGTTTTGGAGTCATATTTAAAATGTTTGTTTTTTTTTTTTTTTCCCCCCAATCTAGTTCACCCTCTTTCCAATTAATAATTTTTTGTGAGGTAGAAGTATTAGCACTGGTACTTCGTATTAGCAAGTGCTCTAATCCAAGTATTGGTATTGTTTTGGTTTGAAAAAAGGGGTACAGTTGCATCCCTAATCCTTAGTTTTAGATGTAATAACAGATGCAAGAACACTTTATAGCTCAAGATGTCCCTCACACCAACCTGACAAACATTTCTCTGACTTGTTCGTTGACATTTATTAGGCTGCCCTCTCCTCGTAGAACTAAACTTCTCCTTACAACGCCTCACTGCCTCACTGTCGACTAGTGGTGCCCGCTCTGATTTGAATTTACGTCTCAAAGACATATGCCATGTGTGCTTGTTGAACAGAAACATAAGTTACTGTAAAAACAATCTACATAAGATACACCCAACAAAGAATCAGTAAACATACTTCATACAAACCTACTGAGAGGCTACAGATTGTCTTACTAACAAAACAAGATCGAAAAAAGCTTCACTTTTACTTTGTAATCTTGAAGGAACCTTATGCAAATTTTAAATTTAACTTACATAACCATTTCCCTCACGATCCTTGAGGAAAGGATACTTCATTACCAGCGTCTTCACAGCTTGCACATATTCAGAATTTGTGGGATACCTGTAATATCAGAAGAAACATAAGTGTTAGAGCAACTGCTGACAAACAAACTTTATCAAGTGTCAGTTATTGTTTCTTAGTAATGTAGCGTTTATTTTCAATATGACAGATTCAGCTTTTTCTAAAGCAACAAGCTAACATTACCCTGATTAACTTACATAGTATACTGTGCCACAGCTTCATATAGAACTCTGATTATTGTGTGTCTGTCCCTTGGATTTTTATGGCACGGTTCTTTGTTGTCCAGTTTTAGTTGCAGATTTTTGGGAAATCTTGGAATTTCAAAAGAGGCTGGCAGTCTCAAAGTATTTTCATTGCTGTGAAAACAGTTAAGTATTTGTTTTTATTGCATGAATTGATGTATAAAACACTACAGTAACAATACATATGGTAGAAACAATGATCATATTAACTAAATCCTAAAAGTGCATAACGGTCAACATGTATGCCTCAGACATACTAACTTCATTATAAATAAGAAAATACCTTATTAAAGTTGACGAAGTAGATGGTTGCCAGTCTTCTGGAGAGACAGTCTGTAGAGTCAGCGTCACTGAAGATTCCTTCATCCTTGACACAAATTGGTTGAATTTAACCTGCTTTTTGAAGGATCCTTGGAAAAGGTATGCAACCATAGTCTCAGTAAGACCGCAGTCAACTGTGTCACCATCAACCTCATTGTCTGCAAGATAAATGGTAGTACAAACTCTAAATTCCATGTAAGGATATTTATCACCACATTTTTACATGGGTAAAAACCGTATATCACACACATTAAAACCTTTTGTACAACTTCTTTCAGTTCAAAGAAATATTCATTAAAAAAATCAGTAAATTAAATAAAATAAACCAAATTTTTAGAGTGAATCCTCTCGATATGCAAAGTTTTCATTTTTAAATTTAGATGTTTGTTTGGGACTACTGGACACACGAGAGCAGAGTCTGCTGTAATTTGTTAATATTCACTACTAAGGTGACTCCTTTCTCCAGATTTCCGACAGTTTCTGCCGTCTGTTCTTTCAGACCGATTACTTATAGCGATTACACCCGCAGGACCTATTACAAGCTCAGATTACATGCTGAAAAAGTTCCCACATTGCTTAAAACGCGACTATCAAACCCCAGTTGCGACACCCTTGTTATATTTTAAACAAGTGCGGCGTCAAGATATTTCCTTTAAACGTTATATTCAGCCGGCCATGTGTGTTGATGGCCTTGGAATGGATGTAAAAATGTGATTTTATTAAACCATTAATACACTAATGGCAAACTGCATTCAGCTTCCAGGGAATCAAATTTCGCGCCGTTCCGCTGCGCAGGGGTTACCGAACCCCTGTGGGGTGGCGAACCACATATATAAGTCCAAACTTAAAAAAATACTATGTGTACACATTTTTCATTTTTCAGAACTGTGATCTCAACTTTACACATGAAACGTTTGTAAAAACGTTTGTAAAAATACATAATTTGAGCTAAGACAGTGCCGAAACTAGCTAAATTGCTAATATACTTTAAGCTAGGCTAAACCAATAATTAGTAATTACGCTACATTTTTCTTTAAATAAAACTTACCTCTGAAACGCTGAGCTTCAGCTTCGGTGACATCTAAGCCCCACTCTTGTATTTTTGTTAAGAGTTCCTCGGTTGAAAGTGAACAGAGGACACCAGGACTTGCAAGTTCGTAATCCATCTCCGTCCTTTGACAAAACAAAATGGCATCTGCTGCATTTACAGAAAGTTCTAGAATCCACCAGCTAGTCGTTGAGTTTCTTCTTCTACTTTTTGTTTGATGTTGTGAGGATGGGCTCAACTCGCACTCCGAGTTCAATAAGGGTGCTTTTTTGCAATTCATCCAAATAGTTATACTTTAAAAAAACACTCTCTTAAAAAAATGTTAAAATGTTTTTCTTTCAAATAAATTTATTGTTCTTAAAGCAGCTTAAAAATAAGGGGGTTCAGGAAATACAAAAACAACAACAGCAATGAAAATAATAAAAAATAAAATAAAAACACTAAAATATATGCTTAAATCAATACAGTTGCAAATAAATTACTGTCAAAAGGAATTAAAAAAAAACTAATCAAAAAGAGCTTAATCAACCTGTACTTTATCTTTTGAAAGAATGGGTACAAATAAGTACTTTTCACAATTAAGGAACATGTATGTACCTTTCAGACGCTAAAAAAGGTACAGATAGTTACCCCGAGGTCCAATATTTGTCCTTAGCCTGTATTAATGTCATTTTTGTACCTTGGGGCACAGTAATGTACCCCTTCCGTACCCCTATTTCTGACTGTGCAGAGAGAGGGAAAGGTTGAAGATGTGTGTAAAAACTCCAGCCAGCTGAGCCGCGCATGACTTGAGGACGCGGCCGGGAATCCCGTCCGGACCAGTAGCTTTGCGTGCGTTCACCTTCCTGAAGCACTTCCGCACATCCTCCTCAGACACAGTGTGCGCACTGACGTCATCCGCAGTGCGCACACTGTCCGGTCTCATGGTGTTCGCTGTGTCGAATCTAGCGTAGAATACGTTTAGATCCTCACACAGAGAGGCCGTGGTCTGCGGTGTGCTCGTTTTCCCTTTAAAGTCTGCGATTGTGTTTAGTCCCTGCCACATACTCCGAGGGTTGTCAAACTGTTGTTCCACCCTGTCCCTGTACTCACGTTTGGCTGCTTTGATCGTCTTCCAGAGATGGTAATGTGCATGTTTGTAGTCCGATGTGTTTGCGGAGGCAAAAGCGGTGCTCCGTGCCTAGGGATGGGTATTGATAAGATTTTTACGATTCCGATTCCATTTTCGATTCTGTTTAACGATTCGATTCTTTATCGATTCTCTTATCGATTCCTTTTTTTTTAAAAAAAGGAGAACACTAAGGTCGATTAGCTTAGAACGTTTTATATCTTCTCTTTGAACAAGATAGAAATTTAGGAGTGACATGGCCTTACAAACCCAACAGTGAGATCTTAAGAGATCCACAGCCTATGGCTCTTCAATGGGGTGTCACAGGGTCCCCGGGGAAAAAATTGTAAATGTAAAATAATAAAATAAATATTCTTCTGTAGCAATAACAAAGTATAACATAAATTATTCTGTAGCAGTTACACAAGAATATCCAGTAATCTCCCTGCCTACAATTAAACACATTCACTTACCGAAAATCGGGGGCATCTGGTGTGGCAAATGCCTTTTACCACAAACTTAGTCACTGCTCGGTGACATTCTGGCCTGAAAGGAGACGCTACCGGTAGACTGCAGCGAAAACTGCCAGCATCTGAGCCAGCCAGACTCTGTCTGTCTCTCTCATCATGGTCACCTAAATGCACAGTAATGGCAGGTTTTGTAATAAGGCAGATCGCGCTAACATAATATGCACTGTTAGTTGATTATTTACCTGCTGCATTAACGGGAGAGGACGTGCAAACGTTACCGCTGCTGCTGGGTTGAGATTCACGAGTCCGGAGCGGAATTAAAGAGACGACATTCATTTAAGGTTATCGCGTGTTTTGTGAGCAAATGCTTTTGCATATTCGTACTGTTTCCTCCCTTAAATTAAATATCTACTTTGCAAGTATTGCAAGTTGCCCTGTTGTCATCCGTTCTCGTAAAGTATGACCAAATTTTTTAGTGTTTGAGCCGCCATGTTTCCTGCCAGGTAAATGACGCTCCGCAACGCGGTGACGTCATTCGGGGCGACTGGAATTGATAAGGGAATCATTTGCAAAAATGGCAAACAATTCCAAGGAATCGAAACAGTGGGAACCGGTTCTCAACAAGAACCGGTTTTCGATATCCATCCCTATCCGTGCCGCCAGTGCCGTGCGAACATCTCTGTTAATCCAGGGTTTTTGATTTGGGAAGGATTTAACTGTTCTGGATGGGACGACATCTTCCATGCATTTCCTGATAAATCCGCAGACTGAGTCTGTGTACTCATCAATGTTATTAGCAGCCATGTGAAACATTTCCCAGTCCGCGTGATCAAAACAGTCCCGCAGCGTAGTCTCCGATTGGTCCGACCAACGGTGCACCGCCCTCAGGGTTGGAGCTACCTGTTTCAGCTTCTGCCTGTAGGCGGGCAGGAGCAGGATGGAGCGGTGATCTGATTGGCCAAATGGGGCGTGGGGGAGGGCTTTGTACGCATCCTGGAAAGAGGTGTAGCAGTGGTCAAGTAGCCGGTCTTCACGAGTGTTGAAATGGATGTGTTGGTGGAGTTTTGGTGAAACTTTCTTCAGGTTTCCTTTGTTAAAGTCCCCGGTCGTGATAAACGCCGCCTCTGGGTGTGCGGTTTCCTCACTGCTGATCGCGCTGTACAGTTCCCTGAGTGCTCGGTCAGTGTCGGCTTGTGGGGGAATGTAAACAGCCGTAATAATCACTGCTGTAAATTCCCTCGGTAGCCAGAATGGCCGGCACTTAATCATCAGGTACTCCAGGTCCGGTGAGCAGAAAGATTTGACCGGGTGCACGTTCGCATAATCACACCAGCTGTTGTTGATCATGAAACACACACCACCGCCTCTGCTTTTCCCAGTAAGATCCTGTGACCTGTCCGCGCGGTGCACAGAGAACCGCGGCCTCCAGGGCCAGAGAACAAAGGCATCTCAGGTGAGATGAATGGGGGGTCTGCAAACGGAGGGTCCATGTTGCAAAACTTGAACTCCGGAAAGTGATGAGAAAGTCCGTCTTTTATGTCGAGTAAGGTTTGTCGGTCGTACACAAGGAGACATGTGCTACTCGTGAAAAAATAAAGGAAAAGTAAAATTAAACACAAAAAACAGCTGTTGCTTGGGGGAGCTCGCGACGAGGCTGCCATACTCGGCGCCATGAGTACAGTTCACAGAGAGTTGGGGAATAGCTGCAATCACAGCATTGTAAGATGGCAAAAAATGTACCCTTAGGCCCCCTGCTCGATTCAGAGATGCTCTTTCCCCTTTCACGTAAATGGCTTCCTTGACTCCCCGCTCAAACCAGCGTTCATCTCTGTCCAGCATGTGTACATCCTCATCATTGAAAGAGTGCCCACTGGCCCAGTAGCGGTTTTTGATACGGGCGACACGGGCGGTTGCCCGGGGCGGCATCGTGGTGGGGGGCGGCATCACGGGCATCGGCAAAAAAAAAAAAAAAAAAAAATTGCTTGTACTCATGCATGCCCCGACATCAGCCAGAATATATTGGGAATGGCATAGGCACCGATCGGCTTTCTATCGCCCATTTGCTGGGCGTAAGGGCGCCCTCCGTTTGTGAGGTGCGCCTGCTGCTTGTGGCACAGGGAGGAGAGGGCGGGGCGGCGGGGGAGTCTCTGGCTGGCTGGAGCTCGCAAAATAAAAGAAAATAAAAACAAAACAACAAACACAAAAACACCAGACATTATGATACAGACTTATAATTTGCACCGATGTTTTTTCGAAATTCTGTACGCAAAAAGTGAGCGCGAGAGCCCTCGGTGCGCCTGCTCGCTGCTGAAGTCAAAGTAAACTTTATTGTCATCTCCGCTACATACAGTCCAATATATAGAGAGACGAGACGACGAGGCTCCAGTTACAGCAGTGCAAGAAAACAAACAATAAATATAAGAACAGTAAGAAAATAAACATACACTTTAGGACTAGGGGTAAAGGGATCAATAACAATTTAAAATTTATAATTTACAGTTTGATGATTTAAAGTCTCACACACAACCCGTCGAAAGGGGAGGGGGGCGGCTGCTTCCAAATAGAGCACATTTCATTCATAATGTTGTAAATCCAAGCCCATTAAGTATTCATGATTTGAATCCTGGGTTGTGTGAAATCCCAGAAATACACCTTAGACAAAGTGAATCTGTGAACTAAGGTGTAGGTCTATTAGGTTATGTTGTGGTGATCCTCGAATTGGGGACTTATGTTCATACTGGAGTGCAAAATTAAAACCAATGGAAGATGGACAAGAAAAGTTCAAAGTCATCAGGTGCTCAGAGGGAGTGTTCGCCCAGGGCGCCAAACAGGCTAGGACCGCCACTGCACTGGCCTGTAGGTGTAAACAGACCAAGGGCGTAGATTTGGTTTTGGCATTGGTGGGGATGGATGATTCAACCACCGAACCCTGCCCTGTTTTGTTTTTTTTTCTTCTTTTTGTCTTTGCTTCTTGATAAAAAAAGGAGAAATATACTTGCCTACATATGCTATTCTACATGCTTTTAAACCATTTAAAATTACAGTTCATAGTTTTATATGTGAATTATAAAATGTTAAATTACTATTAAACAAATGACTGACTAAGTATTTAAGACTTTAGTTTACTTTAGCCATATTCCATATAAATCACGTATCATACAAAAATAAAAATAGCTTCAAATACAGTCATCACAATAAAAGAATATGACTTAAGGACTTAACAACATTGCTTCAGTTACAGTACACCAACATCTCTTATACATTAGCACTAAGGGAACACTGAATGACCTGGTGGTTTTTGTCCATAAAACTACTCATCTAAGATTACCACAAAGTAAAAGATCTCTCAGCAAAATTATGCAACATTTTAGGCACACTATTGCCCCAATCAAATCAGTGAGCTGGGATTTTTTATTCTAAACATGAAATGAATAGAATAGAATAGAATAGAATAGAATAGAATAATCCTTTAATTGTCCCACAAGGGGAAGTTTGGTTGTAACAGCAGCCAGAAAGACACATATACAAACAAACAGTACACAGGACACAGAACAGAAACATACACAATTTTTCTTAAATATTTACATATGGACAATGGACAATGGTTACTATAAACAGAGTACTGTACAGTTATTAAATTAAATAAAAATAACTACAGATAAGAGGCAAACCAGGTTGTAGTGCGAATCGGTTGATTAACTTATTGCAGTTACAGTGCTGATGTAAACATCTATGTTTGTTGGGAGCAGTTCTGATTGTACAGTCTGACAGCTGCAGGGAGGAAGGACCTGCGGAAACGCTCCTTCATGCATCTAGGATGCAGCAGTCTCTCACTGAAGGAGCTCTGCAGTTCAGCAACATTTACATGCATGGGGTGGGAGACTCTGTCCATCAGAGATGTTATTTTGGTCCTTCTGTCTCCCACCACCTGCACTGGGTCCAGGGTGCATCCCAGAACAGAGCTGGCCTTCCTGATGAGTTTATCCAACCTCTTCCTCTCAGCTGCCGATAAACCGCTGCTCCAACATACAACACTGTAAAAAATGACAGATGCCACCACAGAGTCATAGAAGGTCTTTAAAAGCGCTCCCTGTACTCCAAATGACCTCAGCCGCCTCAGCAGGTAGAGTCTGCTCTGACCCTGTTACAGCAACATGACTTGCTGTCATTTTTTTACATGACAAAAACCTGGCATTTGAACATGGGTTTGATTTTTTTTCTATAGCCACTGTACATGCGTTTTATCCTCAGATTAAAATTATTATTATGTACTTGATGTGCCTCACCTTTGGCCCTGGCTCTTCCCCTTTGACTGCACTAGGACATATTACCACCTGATAAAATAACACATTGATTCATGCCATATAAAAAGTGAGACTTGTCAATTCAGATTCTTTGTCAAATATACACTAATGAATCAATTTACATCAGCAGCCTAACAACTGTCATGATAATAAATACTAGTTCATCTATAGCACCAAAACATCAGTCAGTCACCTGTGACCTCGCCTCTTCACCTCTGTCCGAGCTACATGGCAGAGCTGCCTCGGTCACCTGATAAATAACAGTGAGACATTCCAAATACATGCAGTCACACATGTGCTTCAAATACAGTAATGAACCACCAAGTCATCATCCAATTTCACCTGTGATCTTGTATCACCATTACTCTTTGAGCTTTGTGTTGGTTCTTCTGTCACCTGACAAATAGGACATACATGACAATAAAAATAAAATGGGTAGCTGCTTCAGTGTTTCTGTCAATTTGTGCAGATCTTGACTCGTCAGTAATGTTTGTAGGGTGAGTGCATTTTTAAAACAATTTGTGCAAACTGCACCACAAGGTGGAATATTTGCAAAATCATGACTACCTCATGATATTTTGTCTCAAAAATTAACCCTATGAATATGTCAGTACCATTAGGATGAAATTATTGTGTCACCAACATTTTAACATTAGACATATAATTTTAACAGCCTCTGTAAACTAATATCCTGGCTTGCTCGAGGCTGCCGTTTTTCCTCTGACAGTTTCAATCAAAATTAGAAATGCTACTCTGGGACACTGAGATAACTAATAGTGCTGCCTGTTGTGCAGTTAGTTTCCAAAACACGTTATTCATGGTTACATACAATTTTAGACTGATGTGGGCCAAAGCCTAGCATAGCCTGTAACGTTATTAAGACGGACACATTTTTTGAGTGAACTTGACTTTAAGTGACTTACAGGTTTCTTTGAAAAATACTTTCTTATATCCAGATTCTTCCTTTTTGCTGCCATTCTCCTCTCCTCCTTGCAGGTCCTCGCAGCACAGGCTTGCCGCTGCTAAAACTAAACAGAGCTCCCTGAAAGGCACAGCCAATCACATTGGCCATATTTGTCACATGAGGTAGGACTCCAGTAGAGAAAGTAATTTAACTCTTTCTGCACCGCTATGTGAATGAGACGTTGAGAGATGATTTTTTTTCTTCTTTACTCGAAGAGAACAGAATTATTAGTGGGGACAATTCAATAATCGCTGGATATTGGTGGGGACATGTATGGGCTCAAAATGTGGTCATAAATATTTTGTACTTGTAAATCGGTTTTGTACTTGTAAAAAAGATTTGTATGCGTAAAAAAAATTTGTGTGTGCGTAAAAAAGACTTGTATCTGTAAAAAAGATTTGTGTGTGCGTAAAAAAGATTTGTATCTGTAAAAAAGATTTGTGTGTGCGTAAAAAAGATTTGTATCTGTAAAAAAGATTTGTGTGTGCGTAAAAAAGATTTGTATCTGTAAAAAAGATTTGTGCGTGTGTAAAACAGATTTGTGCGTGTGTAAAAAAGATTTGTGTGTGGACTTAGCCAAAAAACCCCTGCAAGTTACAAGTACGAATTTTGACCCTATTTTTCTTCCTTTAAGCTGATTGGTCAATGTCATGTCAATCACAAATTAAACAATCCAATCAGAGAACAGATGGGCTTGGCTGTCGGGGGGGATGCTTTACGGACCTTCAGGTCCTGGAAGGGTAACACAGTTTGAAGATGGAGGACAGCGGTGGCGCTTCTGCAGCGCAGGTAAGCTTTAATTTATGGTTTACTGGAACAAGCTAATTGTCCAGACATATATTTTTGAATATCATGTTCGGTTACTACACTGTAATTTTTCACGGTGCCAAAAGCTAGCTTAAAAAGGGCTCTCAACATTAGCCCTAGTGTTGCATGTGTTCAAATAGTCTCCTGTGTGGCACGGTCTGTCTGCTTAAACATCAGCAGCATCGTGGAGAATTATGTGTTTGGATTTAAGTTTAATCCCGGTGAGATGTCGTTTTGGTAATATTTGGAACTGAAATGCTCTGACTTGACCTTAGCACTGGTCCCAGGTCACCCCCGAGTTTGTGTTAGAGTAATACTACGGTAATTACAGTATACAACAACTTTCAACAGCTACTGAAAGTTAGGGGACCTAGCTTCACTTTCAGTAGCTGCTAACGCGTTAACGAGCAAACCGTGCTAACGTGTTACGCTGCACTAACTTGCTAACGTAAAATCGGTTAACGTCATTTTAAGGAGATATATGTGCGTGTATAAAGTATTTGATTTCAATTTTCTTTTACTACTGTAACTATGGCTTAACAAGCTTCCTTAGTGTTCTTTTAAACTCTCACTCATGACTATTAGTTATACTGTTAACTATTTTAATATCAGGTTAATAAGGGAATAGGGATATATCGGGAAACCATATGGTATTGTTTAAATGAAGATGCAGATGTTCAATAACATATAAATATATTTTCAACAGGAGCCAAAGACTGCAATAGAGAAGGCTATACTGAATCTTGTGGGAATTCTGTCAACTTCCCAGTCTGATATTAGGAGTGGAACTGCAACCACATCTGTTACAGCGACAGTGCCTCAGCAAACCCCAAGAGTGAGCACCCAAATAGAAATGCAAAGGTAAAAAGAAAAAGAAATTTGCCAGTAATGCTACTTGACAGGGGATTTCTTTAAATCACCCTGCCGTTCTTTCTTTAGCCAAGACTCCTGAGGTAGAAAGCACAAACACACTGCAGTTTCTTTTACTCGCAAGGACGGTCACAGAAGCGCTCACACAGGAGACACTCATGGACTCGCGCTTTGTCACCGTCTGCGTTCTTTATTTATACAAGATTGTTCTGTGTGTATGTGTGTGTGTGTATACAAAGATGACAACATTATTCTCAGAACTCAGAGCTGAGGTTCCCCTTTTCTAAATCTGTATGTTCTAGAATAATAAGAGGAAGCTGTAAGTTGTTTATCACAGAAGAGTTCATGTCAAAAGTTATTAGGTGAAAAGTCACGTAGACATGTGCTTCACTGATAAACATAAAAAATACATTTCATGTAACTGATCAAAACATAATTTTCTTCTGACACTACTCCATTCATTGGGGGAGTGTTATGGAACAATAATCTAAGATATTCAGTAAAGTAGAAGCCCAGATAATTAGGTTTGTATTTCAGTTGTTCATATTTTTAATATTCTTTTCCCTGTATTCTGGAGAAGACACAACATCTGTACTGACAAGGATATAATGAATACTGGATTCAAGCAACCCTTTGGTTTTGAGTTACTCTTTGGTTTTTGTTTAAAAATATATTTCATAGGCTTTAACCTGGCATGCACAAAAGTAAAATGCTGCATCCATGATTTGTCTCTATTGTGTGTTCAGCTTTTACTCTTACTCTCTTTTATGTAAGTCATCTTTTTATTTAAACAACCTGTTCTGCAAATTACCTATGCACTTGGATCCTCCTTAAACATCATTATGACATTTCACCTTAACAGTAATGCAGTACTTTTCCAATCAGATGAGTAGTCTTGCTTTAATTTGGAAGAAATTGGCAAAGTGTTTAATGCCTCAAATGTATAATCTTATTTACAGGTCATTTCCAGCAATGTTTCAAAGAAGGCAATCCAAAGGAAAGAGGCCTTTCCCAGCTCCTAGTAATGTCATACATGCAGTTCGCAACATTCAGTTGCAATTCTGTCTTTTGCCTGATTCCACGACAAAAACCCCAAAGAATGAAATACGGCTTCTTCAAGCTGGACTTGGAAGGCGAACTCTCAGCATAGCTGACAATGCTGATCATGAAGAAGTACTTTTCTCAATTTTAGATGCCTTTATCTTGTCAAAAAAAATCTAATTTTAAACTTCAAAATTAAAATTGAAAAATGTTACAATTTGACTTGACAAACTAATCATGAGGAAATGTTTGATTTCTTTTAACCCTAATTTAGATTACTGTAGCTCTGCATGAAGAGTATCCGAAGATGAAGGCCCTAACTGGTGGATGGCTCTTGTATAAAGCAGGAGGTAAGTCATTTTAACTCCCCGACTTTGTGTCTGAGTTAATAGAAGACATTTACTTAGAGCAAAAAGCATCTGGATAAGTTTTAGAAGAAGCTTTTCTGTCTAATTAAAACATTTCTAACACTTCTTCCGAGAATAACTTATGGAACACTGATATGGCTTTTATTATTTAGTTTTCAGATTTGTTGGCATGGTCTTGTTTTTTTAGATTAACTCACTTTTTTTGGCGCATTGTGATTGAAAAGCAATAAAGGCATAAGATGCACATCAATACACTTCCATTGTTTACAGGTATAACATCAACAGTACAGCACCACTTAATAAAAAACTTGAATATTCTGAATATAGTTATGAATGAAATATTGTTTTAGTCTAGTGATTCATTTAACATTTTAAGCATTGTTTAAAAATGAAAAGTATAGGTTGATACAAGGTAGTTTTTAAAGACATTGCTATACAACAGTAGTGTTCCATAATGTTATGGATTTATTTGTACTTTATGATCTCAACTTTTAGAACATTGCTGTATTGCGAATGCATTTTACTTGGTTTTTGTTCCATATTCTAGGTGGTAGCGGACAGAGAAATCTCTCTCTAGTATCTCAGGGAACACAAGGCTACACAGCCAAGACGCTCAAGATGGCCACCAACAATGGAAAAAATACACTTTATATTGTCCCTCTCCAAGAAAAAATTGATACTACACCTCTTCCACATGATGCTGCAGAATTCAGCAAAATGCCGAAGTCTCAGTGCAAGACCTGTGGTGTGACTATGCCTCTTCAGCTACTTGTTTGTCACGTAGAAAACTGTGTACAAGTAAGCCAAATTCAACAGTAAAAAAAACATTGCTACCACCTTTGCTAAAAACTAAAACTTTTTAAGTTGTATTCCTTTTTACTACTTTCAAAATGGAAGGACAGAATATTATGCTTTACCCAAGACTACTTTGGGTGAATTTCCAGAGTCAATGTATGTGCTGAAATCAGTCGTAAGTTTTGCTCTAAATGTCTGTGAAGTTTCTCAGTCATCCCAGTCATTGTAGTGTAAAGAGTTTGGAAAGAAAACATCTGGACTTCTATAAGTTTCCTTGAAGATGTGCCACCTCTCATCTGAGAAGCTTCTTCGTTTCTTTAGAGCAATTGATGGAGAGTCCAAAACTTTATGCCCTATTGGAGTGTCCCCATGAGGGGCGTTGATCCCCTAGTTTGCTCTAAATGACAAATCGTGAGCAGCATGTACCTACCTACCATAAATGTGTAATGTAACATTATATTCCTTTACCAGGAAGCTGCGTGTGAAAGCATGACTGACCAGGCACATCAGAATGAAGTCCAATTGGAGGTGAGTTCCCAGATATATTTAACATTGTAATATGGACAATACAAAATTCCAAGCAGATCTTTGTTCAACTATTTCATTATTTGCTAATTACCTGTGGCATTCTGTGCTAGATTTGGACTGTTCATCTTTGCGAGGACTAAAATAAATACACTTTTTAATTGCAATATCCTCTTCAGCCTTCTTGTCCTGTTTGTGGAAATCGTTATCCTCCAGATGACTTGGTCTTGCATGCCAGTACATGTGGTGATCGGTAAGTTCATTTTAGTTGGACAACACTAAACAAATGCTATGTGTAGCACATTTATAGTTGCTCTTGTTTCTGCCTTTGCATCATGTCATAGCAGGGGCTCATCCTTACCTAACCTGTTCATCTTCTATGATCATGTTGACCACATGGATGAGCTTTTATCAGTGTTCATCCTGGCATTTTGACAATATACTTTTGCTTCTTTAGAGTGCATTGTTTAGGTCACCTTGTCTTTTATTGACAGTATTCCTGCGTCTATCTAGATAGATAGATAGATAGATAGATGGATCAGTGTATATATGTTTAAACACTGATCTTTTTCTTTCTTTTGCACCACTTTGGGTAAAGTGAAGTGGATGACCTGCATCACACAGCACATGAATTCAGAGACACACTTCTCAATTTTGCTGCTGAGATGAACACTGACATCCCAGCCAACAATAAGGAAGGTACTTTTCATACCAAATGTCAGAGTATATTTAAAATTCCAAATTGACGTGCTTACCAGAAAGTGTGCTGGGCCTTAATTTTTTGGCTTACTGGGTTTACAGTACAACATGTTATTTTTGCATACAATGTACTTTATCTTTTAGTAGAACAGTGGAAAAAGGCCAGTGATCCCCAAGATGCTGCAGTTTTGTTTAAGAGGCATCTCTTAAAGGAAAAGGAGGAGAACCCCACAATCACAGCTATCATTGACATTCGACAAGATCAAACATCCCAGAGCCGAGAGATCATTGCTTTCTACAAAAGACCACAGATTGATTGGGCAGGACCTTTTCGTTGTTCTTTACAAGGTAATGCTTATGGTGAAGCATACATTCAGTTAGTTTCTTTAAAGGCTGTTTAACATTCCAACTTGGTAAATGAGGATTTTCCATTAAAGGGTGCTGTAAAGCAGTTTGTAACTTTACTTGTGTTGTTGTTGTTTTTTTCTTTTTCCCAATTTTAAAATAGGTGACACAGCTGTTGGCACTGGGGTCCAGAGACATTTTTTCAGCATGGCAATGCTAAAGTTGCAACATGGCTTTAACATCCATAGCGGTATGTTTCTATATCCTTTTCTTAATTAATGTGAGATGAGTTTTTAAAATAATCCATTGAAAATTTTACTCCAAAAATTTAAAAAAAAGAAAAAAGATACCATTGAAGTATTTGCATCATGTTTGACAACTTCATTAATCAAGTACTTACGTCAATAGATAAAGCTATAGCTTTTTTATTTTGCTTGTACTGTTCTTCTCCAGGTGCAGCCAACATGACCCTTCTCTTTGAGGGACAAGAGAACCATCTAGTGCCTTCTACTTCTCAGATTTTGGCAGACAGTGACTTATTTGTGGTAGCAGGCAGAATGATTGGGCATTCATTTTTGAACGATGGGCCACGATTGCATGGCCTCAGCAAGGCTATTATTCACATGTTGGTCCATGCTGATAGAGACACTGTCACTGTCCAGCTCGATGATGTGCCAGATCTAGATATTCGTTCTACAATTTGCATGGTGAATACTAATTTACTTCAAGCCTTAGTGAAATCATAATTTAAATTAACTCATTTTTATATAACTGTAAATACCCCCCCCCCCCCCAAGAAAATGCAGATTTTTTAGGCAATATATTTGCAACATACTAAAATGGAATTTTTCTCCTCTATAAGCTTGATGGTAATAAACACCTCACTGAGCAGCAGAAGGATGACATTAACAATTTGGCCATTTCCTGGGACTTGCCACCCGTCAGTGCAGAAAACCGCAGATGGCTGTTCCAACAGCTTCTCCATCATGCAGTAAGATTGCCCTTTAAAAATTGTTTTTAGATTGTCATCACCTAAGCAAATATCATGTGGTTATTTTTAATTATTGTTTTAGGTGATAGGCCGAACTAAAAGGCAGACAAAACACATCAGAAAAGGTCTGAAGGACACCGGATTGTTGACTATGCTTCAACAAAGACCTGACACAGCCTCAGTGGTCTTTCCCCAGCATGAAGACAGCATTCTTACTGCACAGGTATTTCAATGCATTTCTAAGATGCCGACTACAGTGACAAGGCTAGTTGGCATGACAGTTAATGCTGCTTTTAGGGGAGGCTGTAGCTCAGGAGGTAGAGCAGGTCATCTACTGATCAGCAGTTTGTTAAGATCCCTGGCTCCCTGCTCTGTATGAATTTTTGGTAGGAAGTACTGAAAATAAGAATGTGATTGTGAGAATGATAATTGTTGTAGAAAAAACTTTGAAGGGTCTGGGAGAGTAGAAAAGTAAGAATCAGTCCTTCTACCATTATACTTTAAGTGAGACAAAATGATTGATTGATAATACTTTATTCATCCTGAGGGAAATTCTTTTAAAGGCTGCCAGATAATCCAGTGCCATCATGAGCACCCCATAGAATACACCATATATAAATGCCAAGTGTCGGAAAAAAGTCCCTTCACAAATGTAACATGTAAAAAAACTGTTTTGTAAGGCAGTTGCATTCCTAAGTGTGTCTCTGAAATCTCGTTTTAGGCTGTTCTTAGCCACATTGTTTGGCCAGGAGATGAGGGCGATGATGAAGACGATGATGATCCACCTTACCCACTAAGCATCCAAATGCAAACAGTGGGATTTCTGAAGACCTACATTGAAACAGGCAAGTGTAATTGCATTGTGATTCAAAATTTGAATCTAATTTGATTTCTAATGCATTGATTAACTTTACAGCCACTCCATTCCAGCTCAGCCAGCTGATGAGGTTTTGGGTTGGATGGGAAATTCCGACTGGTACCATGAAGGTTGAAGTGGTCAAAGCAGACTACCTCATATCCTCTACATGTTTTGGAACGTTGCGTGTGCCTGGGCACTTCCACGAGTACAATGTCTTTTCCAAACATGTTGATGATTGCATTGCAACTTGTGCCACAGGTTTCGGCCTTATTTAAAAGCAATTTGTAGACACTGGATGTCGAATAAACTTTACCATGCTTGAAAAATGTTTTACATAGCCAAAAGTTTCACTGTTACCTAGGCTTATTGATTTTTTGGGAATATTGTCATGCGAGTTTAAATATAAAAATTAAAGTTACAGTTCCCACCATTAATTTTTATATTTGAAGTTAAGGAACTAATGACTGTGTTATTTAGGGTTGTTTTGTTAACTTAAAGTCATTGTCATGCATCCGATTCACATCATCTCTTTGTTTGAAGCAGTTTCATGGATTACAAGAAGTGAAAAAAAGTAGATTAATACTAAAGCTGTATTAAATGTTACACACAGTCCAATGCTGTTGAATATAATGTTAATAAAAATCTGCCACACTGTCAGCTGTGGTCAAGCTATTTAATTACCGCATGCAGGACAGCTAACACACATCAAAACATTACAGTTCTACAGTCATGAGAGTTTTTGTCACTTTCAAGCTGTTATCAATAAAGTCAAGTTTTGAGCTATGAAAATTGGATGATAATTTTCCGGATTATTTTTGAGGTTGTTTGAAATCATTTTGTAAATCAAAGGAAATGTGCTTGAACACCCCAAATTAAAATCTAGAAGTTGTCAAGGACATGGATTTGGAGCAGCAGTTATTGGACTTAAATACAAGTTACATTCTAGAATGGTTGCCACTCCATCAAAGTTAAGAAAAAGAATTCTTGTCAGACTGTAAATAAAAGTAGATTAATTGAATATTGCCTTTACAATTAAATAAAAATAGAAATCAGCAAGAATAGGCATGATGGCACCTAAACAAAATTTTATTGAAGCTATTATTAAACAAAGGACTTACATGAGAACAGAAAGCATTTATTATGTTACCTTTGCATTAACTGACAGATTATCAGGAAAATATAACTGTAAACTCATCAAACACAAAATGCATTAAGATTAAAAACTGAAAATAAATATTGATGCAGACTTTTAGTAACTGTCCTTGGATACAAAAACTGATAATTCAACATAATGTAAACATCTGTTAGGGCATCTTATTTTCAACCATCACTCTAGATAAAGCTATAAATCCTGCCTGTTCTCAAAAATGCCTTCCACATACTGGACAAGGGAACTGTAAATGTCAGCCCCATAGGACATCGAGGGTTCCATGGGATTGAAAAGGTGTCTCACTCTTTCCAAATCCTCACTGTCAAGTGGAGACACAAGTTCTGGAAGGTGAATACCAGTTTGGTCCAAGTCTGCAATGTCCACATCTGGATACTCTGCCTGAAATTAGACGCCATCAATTCAGGAAGTCTTTAAAATACATGCTTTATTAATTTTGTCAATGATATACATATATTTTTTTTTTCAAAAAAGCGATTTGAAAAATTTAAAGATGTGTAATCATACCACAATACTTTCAGGAGGATTGACTGGATTCTGAGTCTTTCCAATCTCCCATAGTTGGTTTGGGGTGTAGTTCCGCTCTGTCCTAAGAGAGTGATTGTTCCAGCCTTCAATAAACGTCTCCAAATCTGCTTGGATTCGTGGCAAAAACACATACTGTGCACAAAAAAGGTCAGTACAGTTTGTTGGATCCAAGAGTCTGTCTTCCTCAAGTCCGTGAAGAAGATCGTAGTAGATGTTGGTGACAACATTCCAAACATCGCGCCACAGGCGTTCTATCCTTTAAAACAAAACAAAACAAAACAAAAAAAACATTTAAAAAAAAAAATCACTATACAGTGACATTCATCCTCATAAAATGAAATAATTTCCAAGCATTCTGTGCAAACAAAATGTTATGGGAATACTACACCTGGCAATCAAAAATATGTTTTTGTTGTAAATTAGGAATACCTTTGGTTATGCACGCTTTTGCCAGACATAAAGCTTCCTCTACCACAGCCCCGAACTTCAAACATGTATCGAGCAATGTCAACATTCTCAACTCCTTGGTCTCCCCTCACTCTAGAAATATGAAAAACAAAGGACGCAGAAATGACAGAGTATCACATTTTAGCAATATTTTAAAGTTAAACATTTAAAGAAAAATGTGAATGTTTTACATTCAACTGTATAATATTTTTAGGTCTCTTTGAGCTCTTATGCAGAGCTATATTTGTAAATATTTTCCCCAAAAGTACAATGCACAACTAGTAATGTTAACTTGCAAAGTCAGTGAAATGGTTGTTCTGTCACAGTCTGGCTGAGCAGCTTACTGTGTGAAGTATGAATAGTGGACCCAAGTGCAGACAAAAATGGAATGTGGAACAAAACTTGAATGTTAACAGAAAGCAAGCCGTTTCTTAAGCCTGGTAAAAACTATACAAAACAAAAGGCAGAGATGAAGCTAAACTGGGCAGACTAAAGATAAACATAAAAACCAAAACATGAAACTCGCCGTGGATACAAAGATACCTGAAACATGGAGCGTAGAAGCAGAGACGCATGGAAACATGGCACAAACGACAACAGACAACATGACAAAGAATGAACAGAAACACACAGACTACATACACACAAGTGTGATTAGAGAAAATGAAAACACATGGGAAACAGCTGACACTGATTTGACATATTTGTCCATATTTATCTGATCTTCTACATTTGTACTACATTTGTACTCGCCCCCTCATACACTTCGCTCTTCTTCAGTTTCCCTTCTGTCTGTTCCACATGCTCGCCTAACTACAATGGGACTCAGAGCCTTTAGTTGTTCTGCCCCAAGACTTTGGATGTGCCTCCACCAGATCTCCGGACCATAAACTCTTTCACCACTTTTAAGTCACGTCTCAAAACCCATCTATTCAGAATTGCATACACCTGATTCTGTATTAGTCCATTTTAACTTGCTCAGCTTTTTATACTGTCATGCTTGCTTTTTTCTTCTTTAACTTATGTCTAAATTTTATTTGCAATGTTTCAATATATTGTATTGTTGCTATTGTAAGATAAACTTAAGGTGTTATAAAACGTATTATTATTATTGTAGTATTTCTCTGCAAATAGAATACAAATGATAGGAAAATTCAATCATTTCCAGACAGTAAGCATGTGTGTCAGGCACGAACGTGTATTCAAAATTGAAGTGAGACTGATTTAAGCCTCTATGCTCTAATGTGAACAGCTAGTTTTTGCATTATACCTCGATGGAAATCCATGCTTCTGTACAGCCTCAAGGAAGAACGTCAGTGCTGTAGAAGCCTTGTTGTTGTTAGCTGCTTTCAAGTACAAGATCTGAAAATAAAGAGACATTATGGAAGTACTAGTACTAGCATCACATTTTCTGCTATTTTAGTGAAGAATGCAAACCTTCCTTGAGAAGCCATCAACACCACCAAACATCACAAGTCCATATCTGTAAAGAGACAAAGACACAGCCCCTAAGACTTCAGACACTGAGTATAACGGGCGACCGTGGCTCAGGGGGTTGGGAAGGGCACCTGTAACCGGAAGGTCGCCGGTTCGATCCCCGGCCTCTCTGTCCTGGTTGTTGTGTCCTTGGGCAAGACACTTTACCCTACCGCCGATGGCGCGATAAGGCAGCCTCGCTTCTGTCAGTCTGCCCCAGGGCAGCTGTGGCTACAACCGTAGCTTGCCTCCACCAGTGTGTGAATGTGAGCGTGAATGAATAATGTCATTGTAAAGCGCTTTGGGTGCCTTGAAAAGCGCTATATAAATCTAATGCATTATAATTAATTAATTGCATTTTTCACCAATAATCAAATATGAAACATTACAAGTTAGGACTTGTCAAATTTGAAAGTGGATCACACATTTCTAAAAGCATGCAAAGGCTGGTGAACTTCTCTTAATCTGTTAGAATTTAGAGAATAAATATATATATATATATATATATATATATATTTATATTTATTTATAACTGCTAACTTGGCGGTAAAGTAATGGCGTAATGTAAAATACAGTGTTTGCATATGCATGAATGAGTTAAATAGTAATGTGCCCAAATGTGCCCTATGACTATTGAGTTATGTTAAACTTACCTAATTAACTTATGGTTGGTGTCAATGTGGAGCAGTGACAGAGGACCAGGAACACTGTATGTCCTTCTAACAACACATCCAAGATTTGCCATCCTTTCAAGGATTCCAGCACTGTCAACACGACGCATGGAATCCCATACTCTGTTCCACTGCACCCTGTGGCCCAGTGCCCTGAGGCGTCCTTTAACCATTCTGTAGCCTAAAACGACATTCCATAGTGAAAGAATTACAACAGCACATTGGAAGGCACTTATAGTACAGTAAATCAAACTACTAACTAATCATGACATTCAGCTAGTGTTATTCATGTAAATATGAAATGTTGCTAGCAAGAAAAATAAAATAGAATCTTATTACAAGCATTATTTTTCACATGAATAACTAACCAAGATTTTTCGATTCCTGTTTTATGGCTGCAATTAAGTTGTCAAGTTCATCATCTGATAGTGAGCTGTAGGTTGCCGTTATTGAGAGGCCCCACTCTTCCATTCTTCGTCGGACTGTTTTCTGCGATATGCCCAAAAGCTTGGAGATACAAGGAACGGAGAGGTCCATCTTTATTAGATCTTTGAGGTGGTCTTTGGAAACATAGAGCTTTGCCCTCCCCCGTTCACCAGCTGAGCTGTCAACAACAATGGCAGACCTTCTTGTATCCATATCGGAATGGATGAGGCAGATGAGGTGGTGAAGAGCTTCAACTACCTAAAAGATGGTTGCATTAAAATATTTAGTTGGATGAAGTCCTAGAATTCAGTTTTACCATCTTAGTAACATTATTCTTATCCCCAATCTTTATATTGAAACACAGAACAAAATTTCATCTTGGATTTAACAAAGCAATGGATGACAGGTGTATTTGTATAGCATAATTACTACACTTTAAAATTAACATTATAAGATACATAAGAATGGCATATATTGAAACGATTTTTAAAGGTAACCAAAACTAAATCAAATAAACCTACCAGTGATGGAACATTAATATGAGCAGAAAGAGAACAGACTAGAGTTGATGCATTCACGCAGAGGAACTCAATATGATCAAGATCCAAGGGCTGTTGTTGGTAGGACTGCACCAGCCTATTTTGAAGGTTTTGGAAAACATGTCTTCCTAAAGCCACCTGAAAGAAGAAAAAAATTATGGAATTACTGATATCATATGAAGTGCATTGAAGGAACAATGAAATGTTTTATTGCGTAAAACTCAATAAAACAAAATAATATTCTCATGAAAATCTTTTTATTTTTATTAACTTTGTAATACAGTAAAGAAACTGAATTGCATTAAAAATTATTTTTAAATATGTTCTATCCTGTGCCACCTTGCTGTATTCAAAAAATTCAAACAACATTACTTTAATAATGAAAAAAAAATGAACCCACCAAAGAGTCACAGGGACATCCCAGGTTCTCTGTTCTGGAGGGAGATAGACCAAGGTCCACTTGATTTACAGTCACCTGTTAAGTAAAACAATCAGACAATTTTCAAAGATTTACACGTTTCTCTATGGATGTATCATACACTCTCCTATTTAAGAAGGGTTCTCTCTGAAGTACCCCGTGGACGTTCCCATGATGACACAGATGACCCACAAATTTAGTATAGCACACTTCAAAACACAACCCGATGCAGAAAGACTTTAAAAGTCCCTAAACACATTTGACATCTGTTAGGGTTGAAAATTTATTTACAAGTTTACAAAATTATTAAGTAAGGCTGTTTCATTATTTTTTTAAGATTTACACAATGCAAATGTGCTCATAAGCATGTTGGCACTCCATGTTTGAAGGTTGAGAGCGTCATTCAGCGCTGTATTTGAAATGTTGCAGGTACACATAGAATGCAGAGGGGGTTTTTGCAGCATGCTTACAAACACACGATAATGGTTAGATTAGTCTCTGGGTTATGGAGTCTGAACAAGATGCCGTGAACTGGGCCTTAGAATCAGCATCTGTTTTTATTGTCACAGTATATAAGCTGTAAAGCGTTTCAGCATTATCCTTTTTGGGAAGTTGGTTCACACAAAAGGCTGGCACTATAAACTTGTAATTTCAACTGCTGAAGCAAATTCAATCTTTTTAAATCTTTTTCTCCTGAATTCCTTCTTAAATTTTTGAACACGACACATTCAGCAAAGCAAATATCAATAGACATAGCTTACTGACACCAGACAGACACTGCACTACAGTTACCACAGAAGCATTCTTGGTCAATCTGGTACTGTATGACAGAGTACTTCTTAATGTCACTGCCTATAAGCTGTCATAAATGAAACGCTCACTGAAGCTAGGTCCCCTAACTTTCAGTAGCTGTTGAAAGTTGTTGTATACTGTAATTACCGTAGTATTACTCTAACACAAACTCGGGGGTGACCTGGGACCAGTGCTAAGGTCAAGTCAGAGCATTTCAGTTCCAAATATTACCAAAACGACATCTCACCGGGATTAAACTTAAATCCAAACACATAATTCTCCACGATGCTGCTGATGTTTAAGCAGACAGACCGTGCCACACAGGAGACTATTTGAACACATGCAACACTAGGGCTAATGTTGAGAGCCCTTTTTAAGCTAGCTTTTGGCACCGTGAAAAATTACAGTGTAGTAACCGAACATGATATTCAAAAATATATGTCTGGACAATTAGCTTGTTCCAGTAAACCATAAATTAAAGCTTACCTGCGCTGCAGAAGCGCCACCGCTGTCCTCCATCTTCAAACTGTGTTACCCTTCCAGGACCTGAAGGTCCGTAAAGCATCCCCCCCGACAGCCAAGCCCATCTGTTCTCTGATTGGATTGTTTAATTTGTGATTGACATGACATTGACCAATCAGCTTAAAGGAAGAAAAATAGGGTCAAAATTCGTACTTGTAACTTGCAGGGGTTTTTTGGCTAAGTCCACACACAAATCTTTTTTACACACGCACAAATCTGTTTTACACACGCACAAATCTTTTTTACAGATACAAATCTTTTTTACGCACACACAAATCTTTTTTACAGATACAAATCTTTTTTACGCACACACAAATCTTTTTTACAGATACAAATCTTTTTTACGCACACACAAATCTTTTTTACAGATACAAATCTTTTTTACGCACACACAAATTTTTTTTACGCATACAAATCTTTTTTACAAGTACAAAACCGATTTACAAGTACAAAATATTTATGACCACATTTTGAGCCCATAGACATGTCCCTTCCGTCCATGGCAAATCTATGCCCTTGAAACAGACTATGGTGTCCTGACAAGTTAGCTCTTGTGTGTCTCAGTGTTTAGAAAAAATGTGCCTCAACTGTTTCAATACTCCTGACACATACAGGATCACTGAGGATTTTCGCTTAGGCAGTGGTTGTCCTTCTCTCCTGGAACGGCTGGAGCTTTCTTTTAGCGCCTTCCCAGCTTACAGCAACTGTGTGATTACTGTAAGGGTGGAGAGCGCGTGGCTCAGGGTGAGCTGGAGGCTGTGCACCAGCGGGATCTGCCAAGCTGGAGACAGAGGTTGAGGTGCGCGGGGGTCCTGCCATGCCCGAGGGCGGCGTGCTGTCTGCTTCGCCCTCCTCTAACAGAGGCCGGCACGCTGCATGGTCCTGCGTGCTGGTGTTCCAGATTAACTCGCGTCACAGATTAACTGGCTTTGGTCGAACAGATGTGTGGTAGACTTGCGTTTCAGGAGCTACTACCGACAAAACAGCAAATAAACACCAAATATTTCATCTGTGACATATGTGAGGTTACCTCAAACACACTCCATCAGTCCTGTTGCTGTTGAACAACAAAATGTTTAAAAATGTCGAGAGTTTACCTTCTCATGCGCGACGCGATCGCGAAAACAGCAAACAATTAACACCCCGCCGATGCTGTTCACAGGACAGCGAGAGTAAACGATCGGGAGAATCTTGTCTTCGTTATCGTTCCCCTCGTACGTGTTATTACTCTGATTTCAGCGTTTTTGCTTCACAACCAAAGCTTGCAGTTTACTTTGTGTGCACTCAAATGGAGTCGAGTCAACCAGCGCCACCTCTGGCCAAGTGCCATAGCCTACAGCCAGATTAACTTGTGACACACACACACATCTGCACCACGTTTGAAATCGTTTCATGCGCAATGCATTTGTAACTTTCAATGTTGTCTGTTTGTGTGTCTTGCAAATAAACATCCGAATTAAATTAAATGGTATTATGCATTTATTATTGGCCTACATTAGTAAGAAATGCCAAATTATATACACAAAGTCATAGGAATCACCACTCCTGTTGTCCATCATGATTGTAATATGTTTGCCCATAAGAAAAACATCTTGAACAAATATATGACACAATAATATTTCACTAGTGTTGTAACATCAAATGCCGTTAGCATAGTCTGCCTGTGTCTTTTCTCTGCAAATGAACATTTTCAGCCAATATAGGTAAGTCACCAACATGGCTGGAGAGAGTTGGTTGTTATATACAGTCTGTATAAGTGTGGTTAATCTAATAAACATTTGTAAAGAGATGGCAGTTACTGTGAATTTACAGCATATGATCTTCAATTTGGAGGCCATCTACTGACTATCACACAGCAGCTGGAGCAGTCTCCAGTGGAGGTCAGTTCACTGCTGCCACCTGTGGCCAAGTACCATAGCCTACTACTAGATTAACTTGTGACACATCTTCACCTGCTTCTATGATCACATTGAGTAGAGGCTGAGTGGCTGCACTTACACCTGGTGCATTCAAATCCACCCACAAACATGTTGAAAGATGCAATGCCAGCAATGTGGATTGTCAACACTAAAAACAATCATTAAGCGAAGACAACAGGGATCATTTTTTTTTCCTGTTTATTTGGCATGCACAGCATTTGTAGTCACCTTTTTTACAGGGGAAGTCCACAAACACTGTATGGTACCACTTTGCACAGAAGGTACATTCAATCTGCAGGAAAAATAAGATTGTCAGAGTCATTCATCTGACGTCAAGCTGTTGAGTGAAGCAATTAAACATGTTCAAATGTGCAGGTACTGCAGATTTCTGTGCAACAGCGTTATCTGAATCAGTCAATGTTTTCATGTGTCCTTTAGGTGCTCCAGTCTCTTTAAAGTGCAAAGGCATGCAGGTTACGTGAACTATAAGTTTTCTGTTGGTGCATCAAAGTGACATTTCACCCAGTGATGTTTAAGTAACCCATTCAAGGTGTTTCCGTCTTAGGTATCGATTTGGTTATCTTACACACTGATCATTTCTGCACCAACGCTTCTCTCACCACTTCTTGCATTTCTGACAAAAAGTGCTTGTTTTAAAACATGAATCTTCCTAACTTAGAAATCTTTTGTTTTAAATCTGTCTCCTCCAGAATCAAAAACAGATGACAAACCAATCGACACACCTGAGTCACTGACTTTCTACTACTCATTCTCACAAGCTCCATTCAATCACACCGGCTCTGTTTATTACTACTCACTGTGTAACTGCTGTAAATTCACAGTAACTGCCATCTCCTTACAAATGTTTATTAGATTAACCACACTTATATAACTACCAACTCTCCAGCCATGTTGATGGATTGCCTATATTGGCTGAAAATATTCACTTCCAGAGAAAAGACACAGGCAGACTATGCTTACAGGATGTGATGTGACAACACTAATGAAATATTGATGTGTCATATTTGTCCAAGGCATTCATTTCATGGAAAACAAAAATATTAAAATCATGATGACCAATTGGAGTGGTGATTTCTATGACTTTGTGTATATAATTTGGCATTTCTTACTGATGTAGGCCAAAAATAAATACATATCATCATTTCATTCAGTTCAAAGGTTTATTTGCAATACGCACAAACAGACATAATTGAAAGTTACAAATGTACTGTGCATGAAACGATTTCAAATGTGGTGCAGATGTGTGTGTCACAAGTTAATCTGGCTGTAGGCTATGGCACTTGGCCAGAGGTGGCGCTGGTTGGCTCGATTCCATTTGAGTGAGCACAAAGTAAACTGCACGCTTTAGTTGTGAAGCGAAACCGCTGAAATCAGAGTAATAACACGTACGAGGGGAACGATAACGAAGACAAGATTCTCCCGATCGTTTACTCTCGCTGTCTTGTGAGCAGCATTGACGGAGTGTTAATTGTTTGCTGTTTTCGCGATCGCGTCGCGCATGAGAATATCACCAGGTAAACTCACAACATTTTTAAACATTTTGTTGTTCAACAGCATCAAGACTGACGGAGTGTGTTTGAGGTAACCTCACAATTGTCACAGATGAAACATTTGGCGTTTTTTTGCTGTTTTGTCGGTAGCAGCTCCTGAAACGCAAGTCTACCACACATCTGTTCAACCAAAGCCAGTTAATCTGCGACGCCAGTTAATCTGGAACACCGGCCATCTGCCCAGCTGCCTGTGAGCCCCGGCTCACTTCCACACCTGCTGCGCCGCTGCTGCTTGCCACATGGGTGGCCACCAGGCCAGCTCCAGGGCTTCCGCTGTAGGCGCGGGCGACTGCCAGAGTGGACACTTCCCCGTCGCTGGGCCGGGGCATGGGGCGCTGATGGTCCGGGCCGATTCCCTCGCCTGCTCGCGGAGTGGGGAGTAGGTTTGGCGGGATGGCTCCCCGGCCTGAAGCGGGTGATGGGGGTATGTGGCGGGGCGTGTTCTGCAATGCTGCTGCAGGTTTGGTGGTGGTGACGTGTATGGCTGGCAGCGGGAGAGCTGCAGCCGTTGAATGTACTATAGAGATTGACAGACCACGTGACTTTCGCGCATTGCATGCCGGGTACTAGTGGCAAAACAATCAAAGCAATGCATCAAACGCAAGCATTTGCAGCACCGCAAAACGTTCATTCTCCGGTGCCAGTACCTTCTTGCTTTTTCTTTGCCCCCCAAAAAAGGTATGTACAAAATGAAGGAGAACAATGCCGGTCCGTACAAACACAGACTTGATGAAAAGTCAAAGAAAAGATACGAGGAAAAAATCAAAGGAGTGAAAGGGTTAGACCCTTACGAGCACACAGAGTGGACAAAAGACGTCAGCGTGCTGCCCAACTTTCACCATGCTCATATTTATAATTATATGGTTCTTGGAGTGAGTGCATACACTCATGAAGTTTTTAGTAACTTCAGGTCACTGCAACAAGCCCAGGTACAGTTTACCGACGGATAGGTACAGGACCTTGAAATGCACCGTGTAGAATGAAAGACCATCGTACGAACAATTATTAATAGTTATTAATAGGACCTTTGAGCTCAACGGTAATTAATTAGTAGTGGAAATAATTTCTGGTATGCATTACAGAAATGTAGCAGTGACAATAACATTGTATGCTGTAATCGTACTGGGCAATTAGTGATATAAAAAAACTGTTTTATCCTGTGAATAAAAGTATATGTTTTTGTCAGTGTACCATGGTAATAACAGAAGCGAACGCAATATTCTGTCAGGACAACTCACTATTTATGCACAATAAACAAAGGAGCATAGCACGACAATTTCTGTTCAGCGCCAGACTTGCTTGTAACCTATATCACCAATTATGTTATGATAAATGACGTATTAACTACTACAAAACACTGACCTTTGTGGAAATGCTTGGAGCAGACTAACATGTGAGCTGGAGTGTTCTGGGATGTTATATTTGGTCTTCGAATGGCTGCAATCCAGGCCATCCGTCGGCTCTTTGTTACTTTGGAAACATGGCTTGAACAATTTCTCTTCAACGACGTAATCCGATAAAAACCGATCTCTTTACCCGTCGGCTTCCCGTGGCTGTCATGCGACCGGCTATTGCAGTTAATAATACAACAGCTTCTTGCCATTTTTTGTGTTCCTTTTTATCGCTGTGTAACTGATTTCAACTGAAAGCCTGCGTGCGCTAGTACCGCTTGCCACTCGTTCCCAGAATCCTTTGCGGTTTTACCCCTGAATGACGTCACATTTTCAATCTCTATAGAGATTGACAGACCACGTGACTTTCGCGCATTGCATGCCGGGAACTCGTGGCAAAACAATCCAAGTACCGCATCAAATGCAAGCATTTGCAGCACCGCAAAACGTTCATTCTCCGGTTCCAATACCTTCTTGGTTTTTCTTTGCTCCCCAAAAAAGGAATGTACAAAACGAAGGAGAACAATGCCGGTCCGTACAAAGACAGACTCGACGAAAAGGCAAAGAAAAGGTACGAGGAAAAGATCAAAGGGGTGAAAGGGTCAGACCCTTACGAGCACACAGAGTGGACAAAAGACGTTAGCGTGCTGCCCAACTTTTACCACGCTCAGATTTATAATTATATGGTTTTTGGAGTGAGTGCATACACTCATGAAATTTTTAGTAACTTCAGGTCACTGCAACAAGCCCAGGTACAGTTTACCGACGGATGGGTACAGGACCTTGAAATGCACCGTGTAGAACGAAAGACCATGGTACGAACCAGGGGCGATTCTAGGATCAGAGCTTTGGGGGTGCTGAGCACCCAGAGAGCTGCCCAGCCAGGCAAGATAAACTTTACACGTCATGATGAGACTTCTTCCCTGTCTCTGTCAGTCCCTGCATCCTTAAATGTCTCCAGTTGTCCCGAGTTCCCTCTGACTGTCTCCTTGGTGCATTTAAACCCCTGTTCCTCCCTGTCCTCATCGTCTGTTGTCTTCATCTCCGCTATCAGTCATCATAATTTTACCATCTCTGTGCAAGTCTGCAAATTTCTTTATTAAATCATAAGATTCTTAAATTCATCAAGTCTCTCTGTGCCTGGGTCCTCGTCACAAAACATGACATCACTGTTTTTGTCACTGTACATTTTAACACAATTTAATCCTCAAATTTTGAAAAGTCTGTAACAAAACCATCAAATCTGATAAAGGTTATTTAAATGCTGCTAAAGAAGAATGGATTGGAATAAAAAAAATACATATCCTAACCTTAATTACTGGGGGAGACTAATGAATGATGCTCACAGTGAGTAAAAAGTAATCTGAGTGCATTTTTTGGACAGAGATTCACTTTTAATGAGTATGTATAATATAATACAGATACATAAAAAATACTCCCAAAACAGAATAGGTTATTACAAATAAATTATTACAAAATATTAAATAAAAAATATAAAAATGGAGGCAACTTTGCCTGTGGTAGAATGTATACAATGTATGAAAAAATCTTTACTGCAGATACTAATTTGACCAATTTAATAATACTAATTTTGTGTTGTAAGATTTATGAGTTTCATGCTTGGTACTTGGGAGAGCTTGACATTTTCTCAGGTGGTACACACTGTAAAAAGTCTGAGAAACACTGATATGGTAAGTGTATGTGTGCTTTTGGAAAACATATAAAGCTGCAGTACAGAATCTTTGAAACAAGCTACCTTAAACCAGTTTTAGAATATAAACAGAGCACTCTGCTTCTCTTTACAGCTCCTCACTCCACCAGGGCTGTTTGGCACTTTCTGATAGTGCGCAAATGTGGTGCACGTACTGCAGCAGACATACAGACAACTGGGC
Organism: Pelmatolapia mariae; assembly: GCF_036321145.2. Lineage (NCBI taxonomy): Eukaryota > Metazoa > Chordata > Actinopteri > Cichliformes > Cichlidae > Pelmatolapia > Pelmatolapia mariae. The sequence continues at coordinate 28,699,565 of NC_086241.1, forward strand.
GGTCCAAAAGTTGGCCTACCTATTACTGGCTGAGGTTTTAGTAGAGTTGTGGCTGAACCACATAAAAATATATCATGAATTTTAAACTCCCCAATCAATGATAATGTTATGTTGGAATGTTGTTAAAGAGGGTCAAAAATGTTTCAACCCAGTTTGTTTTGCAGATTCTGTATAGCAGCTTTAATATAGGGAGAACACAACTTCCAGACTGTATGAGTAAAATCAGGTTTTTTCTCTTTGTCAGTTTAACAGTTTCTGTTTTGCCTGTCACTATTCCCTGTCTGTTTTCTTACCTGGTTCTTCCTGACCTTGTACTTTCTCCTCACATTCCCCTCTTTCCTCTCTCCCTCTTTGGACTGACAATCATACACAAATAGATTTTATTCAATTAGATGAAAAATTACATTAATATGAAAAAAATACTATTAAGATCACTAATAAAAAAGTCCTCTCTCAGTGTACTTTCAACCAAAAGGCAAATAACCAAACCACATGAACATCTAATAAAAGATATTAAATATTGAAACACTGATCCAACATTATCATTTATTGATGGATCATTTGTTCTTACACTTTTACCTGAATGTGGCTCCTTCTTTTGAAAAAAAAAAACAAAACAACTTATATCCCTTATGAACCTGGCTGTCTCTCTACACACACACACACACACATACAACAGGAGTTATAAGGTTAATGGGCATTCAGTCAGTTAGCTAGTATCCATTTCAAACAGGACAGTGGTAACAACAGTAGGCTACGGACAATTTTAAGTTTTAGATTTTAAATAGGCTGTATACATTTCAATGGGAGCAACAGGATGGTCAAATGTCGCTGATTTTACTACAGAGCAGGATGGATTGTAGGGTAGCAAACATCGTCGGAAAACAAGTTTTCAACACTGCAGGTTACCTGGGTGTAATGTTTTTCAGCTAAAAAGAAACATGGCCTGACTCCTACCTAACTATATAAAGAGTAACTGAAGGTTAAATGTAGCTAATATGTCCCGTTTCAGCCAGGCACTTACACCTCCGCTCCGCTGCGTCTCAGAGCAGGGGAGAGGCGAGCTGGAACAAACCATTTTGGGAGGGGGGGGTATCTATACTTTTGTTGTTGAAAGGTTACGTCTCCACCAAGTACTGTATGCTTTTTATATTTTTAGTAGTGTGTCACAAAAACAGCAAATATTGTCAAAAAAGTAAGAAATCTTTGGGGGTGCTTTGATTCATTTTGGGGGTGCTGAAGCACCCCCAAAAATGGGCTAAAATCGCCCCTGGTACGAACAAAGGTAAGTTTACCAGTCTCACAAATCGTCTTCATAAATACACATTCGTTAAGTAAGTAAGTAATTATTAGTATTAATAGGACCTTTGAGCTCAACGGTAATTAATTAGTAGTGGAAATAATTTCTAGTAGGCATTACAGAAATGTAGCAGTGACAATTATATTGTATGCTGTAATCGTACTGGGCAATTAGTGATACAAAAAAACTGTTTTATCCTGTGAATAAAAGTATATGTTTTTGTCAATGTACCGGGGTAATAACAGAAGCGAAACGCAATATTCTGTCAGGACAATTCACTATTTATGCACAATAAACAAAGGAGCATAGCGCCACAATTTCTGTTCAGCGCCAGACTTGCTTGTAACCTATATCACCAATTATGTTATGAAAAATGACGTATTAACTACTACAAAACACTTACCTTTGTGGAAATGCTTGGAGCAGACTAACATGTGAGCTGGAGTGTTCTGGGACGTTATATTTGGTATATCCAGACCATCTGTCGGCTCTTTGTTACTTCGGAAACATGGCTTAAACAATTCCTCTTCCACGATGTAATCCGATAAAAACCGATCTCTTTACCCGTCGGCTTCACGTGGCTGTCACGCGACCGGCTATTGCAGTTAATAATACAACAGCTTCTTGCCATTTTTTGTGTTTCTTTTTATCGCTGTGTAACTGATTTCAATTGAAAGCCTGCGTGCGCTAGTACCTCTTGCCACGAGTTCCCAGAATCCTTTGCGGTTTTACCCCTGAATGACGTCACATTTTCAATCTCTATTACAGAAACCGTGTGAAGAATAAATGATGCTGCGAAGCATGAAAATGCCATCGGGTCTGCCGTGGTGGTGATCTTTTTTTTTTTTTTTTTTTTTTTTTTTTTTTTTTTTTAATTTAAGTGCACGCAAACCAGTAAACAAATTAAAACAAATACTGTTGATAAACTATAATACAAAAATTACAATTAAAATTCTCAACAACAAAAACAACTGGTAAAAATATAATTAATATGTAAACAACTTAACAACCCCAAAGTGTCTAAGTCACATGACGTGACAGCGCAACACCGAAACATAAGAGTGGGGGAGAGGGAGCGAAGTGTGCCTGCTCTTCGCTGAAATAGGAGCGGCGAGTCCAGCGACCTGGCTGTTTCGTCTTTGCCGAAGCATTGTAAACAAGCAGAACGCAAAGTAAAGAATCGATCTCACCAGGCTAGTATCGATCCGATACCAATTCAGACTTGGTATTGATACTATTGACATTTGGATCGATCCGCCCACCACTAACCTTAAATACTGATCCGTATGCGTAGATTTACTGTACACATTATCTTTTAAATGTCCCCCATTACTTATGAAAGTCTCACGCTATGCTACATCCAGATGAATAGAATCAACCTTTTGGGATTTACTTACTTGGATGACTGAGCAAGCATCAAGACAATTAATGACGATGTTTATCAAATGTAAAGGGTAAATTTGATCTTCTTTTGCTGCTGGTTCAGTGAATTTTGGACGGAGAGTGACAAAACCCACAGCATCAGAATCTTTCAGATGCTGGCTTTCAGCCCCGATGGCATGTCTGTGTACGTGCCGTCCAGTGAACGATCCACACTTTGTGATACATTTTTGTGCGAAATCAGTTTACCTGACCTCGTCTCCATCTCCATTTGCACTGGAAAACATGTTCTGAGGATTATACACATTTAGTAAGAATAAGTATAAATATACTAGCTCCTGACATAATCAAAGAGAGTAGCTCCTTGTCGAAATGAGGTAGAAAAAGAGTAAACTCAAGTCACTGTTAAACCGGACTCAAACAATATATTCTTCCTAGACTACTAAAATTTCAGTGTTGAAATAAAACATAAAGTATGGGAAACAATTCAGTTCACACTGAACAGAAAGGACATATTAACTGTACATCCCTAAAGCCTTAATTAGAAGAGACTGAACAACCATGTTTCAGACCTCCTTCTCTCTTGAGGATGAGGCAACCTGATAAAAACCATATAGAGACTCGCATGATACGCTGTGTGTTTGGGTGATAAAGGTGCTCAGAGTCAGGCTTTAAGTTTAGATATCTTTATGAATGGGAGACACAATAGGGGATGTTGTTATGATTATGGAGTTTTTCGCTTTTGTTTTTCTCTTTTTAAACAACTTATAGTGCTTGTATAATTTCTTTAATGATTAAACTTGTCTTTGAAAAAATATGGACGAGTCAAATGTTACCTATCTAACTCTGGACTGGTATACAGAAATTAACAAGTACAGATATATTTTCTTTTTTATTATGTTTACATTATATATTCTAATAATCTGCACTAATTCTACTATACTGTATCTCATCTGGATTCATAAAAATCTCCATGAGCCTATGTACATTTTCATTGCAGCTTTGCTACTTAACTCTGTTCTTTACAGCACAACTGTTTACCCAAAACTTCTGATTGACTTTTCATCTGAAAAACAAGTCACAACATATTCAGCCTGTCTCTTTCAGTTCTTTATATTTTACACTCTAGTTTTATCAGAGTTCCTTCTGTTGGCAGCCATGGCCTATGACAGATATGTGGCTATATGTAAACCTCTGGAATATCAAACTATCATGAGAAAAACCACTGTGAGTATTTTCCTGGTCATGGCTTGGCTTGTACCTGCTTGTCATGTTGCTGTCCAAGCAATAGCAAGTGCTGAAGCTAAACTGTGTGACTCTAATATAAAAGGAATATTTTGTAATAATGCAGTTTACACTCTTCAGTGTGAAAGATCAAGATTAATTACCATCTTTGGTGTGGTCATTGTATTAGATCTTGCAATGCTTCCTATGCTCTTTATAGTTTTCACATACACAAAAATCTTTATAGTTTCTCATCGAAGTTGTAAAGAAATCAGGAAGAAAGCTGCAGAGACTTGTTTACCCCATCTCTTAGTTTTATTAAGTCTCTCTGTGTTTTTTGTGTATGATGTAAGCATAGCTCGTGCAAATCCAGATTTTCCAAAAACCACACGCATAATAATGACATTACAAATAATGCTCTATCAGCCTCTGCTAAATCCATTCATTTATGGACTCAAAATGAAGGAAATTTCTAAACATCTAAATAAGCTGCTTTCTCAGGCCAACATCATTCCTTGTATTAAAACTTAAAACTAAGGTGAAGTAATTTTGTTGTTAATCAATTGTGTGCAGTTATTTTAAACACTTTTGAAATAGCCCAGAGTGCCAGTACTCTGCCTTCTTGTTAGTACATATAGTAGATATTGCCTGCCTTGTGTTTGCCTTCATGCTGCCTATGGTTTGATGGAAATTATCTC